>NC_063281.1:5304699-6504699 GCF_910591885.1 Bombus terrestris | reverse complement strand
GGTAACGCTGTCAGCGGTACGGGGCCGTTCAGCAGACAGGAAACAAAGTGGGCGCATCTTAATGGATTACACTTGTAGGCATCGCCTACTGCGTGTCCGCGGGCCCCTTATATCGCCAATTATAGTGTACGTTCGATGTATAAACACGCTATTTTATTAGCGGGGCCAACGAGCTTCGACGCGTGTACACGCGCTCATTTATGCGTACGCGAATTCTTTAACCTTCTCCAGAGCAGCAAAAACGAAATTCCTGTTTGATCTCGAGGCCGATAAAAATTATGTTTACGAAAAAACGCGTTTATATCGGCCGATGCGATTGTGTTTAACCATTCGTAACCATTGCCAGTATTGCAGATAGTTTAAGAGTGGTCGTTTCTTATTAATTTGATCTTTGGAGTATAACGATTCCAAGTGCTTTTAATGCTGAATTCTTTTTAAGTTGTCAGAGAAAAAATATTAAACTCTGCTGGAAATTCGTAGCAAGATTAACGACTTTGAGACTTTTAGAGACGGGCTTTTATTTAACTTGTTATCTACAGCTTTCGAATAGGTTTTGTAAAGACCACGATCAATGAGACGATTGTAATAGTTTAAATAATTCGAATAACCTCGCTTTACTATACGCCAATGGGTTAAAAATCTTCTTACGGATGGAGTAGCGTAAATAAATTGAAGACGGTCAGATTAACCCAAGGTGATCCGGTTAATACGTTACCGCGTGTTTTACGCGTCCGAATGGTGGCGTATCGATAGAAAAAAGGCGGCGAGAGCGGCCGGGAGCGGTTTCCAGGCGACTTGAACGCCTGCACAAGCGCTATCGGCGCCCGGCGACGCGCGGCTCGTTCTCAATGGCCCATTGTGTCGTCCGATCGGCGCGAATTTTTCACCGATCCCCGTGGCGGACTCGCGTGGCCGCCCTCGATAGGCAGCTACGGGAATAAATTAACGTGGCAGTTAAACGTATCCGCGCGACGACCGTGCGTATAATCGCGCGCGTGTCGTAACGCGTCCATTGTGCGCGAGAACCGGCTTCGAGACTTCGAGCGCGTCCCGCGACCGGCCAATCGAGTACCGCCTCGTATTTTTGTCCAGTCTGTCGATGCTCTGTCCTTTTTCTTTTTCGATGAACATCGATTTTCAGTCTCCGAGGAAGATACTGTTAAGCGATTACGTGCACGTTTTCGACGTTGTTGTTTGGGCAACCAGATAACTGGATGGAGACTTGGAAAGTATGTAAATAGAAATTATGTTTGGGATATGAATATTTCTTCCTGTGATGTAGTTTACCAATAAAATACATATATATGATTTAAATCCATAAGTGAAAGGTTAGGTATTAGAGAATTGCGTTAGAATGATTAAATTGTACCAATGGAGTGAACTGACGTGCATTGGAATGAATTTGAAGTAATTCTCATAGTATTCAGGATCTTGTGAACAGGTAATAGAATATCACATTGCACAAGACGATCGTATTATACACATAGAAGCAGAGATAACATAGCTTCTTATAAATAAGCCGTTTAAAAGCCAGAATGATCAACTTCATAAATCGAAAGGCAGAGAACAATGAGATTACAAACTCTGTTTTTTAAAATCGTCTTAAAATTTGCTATTATTTATGTCCTGTGTATTACATTTACTTGTGTATTATTTTGCAATAAACGAACTTATCGAAACATATACATCATTTGTTCCTAGAACAATTTAATATTAATCGTGTATCTGTATAACGAAATTAAAAAATTGACGAAAAGTCATATCGATGAGGTATCTGATGGATTACGTGGCTTCTTGATACTTCGTAGTGCGAAGGTTCATAGTTTCTAGTATTTATAAAAGTCAACAAACTGTCAAACACAATATCTTGAACTGACCGAAGGTATAACTACCATTTAGTTTCAGGACCAACGAATACAAATCATCCAAAAATCCCAAAGTTCAACTCGAACACTTAACAACGCATATACCTATCTAGAACATGCTCCTTGTGACTTAATTCCCTAAAATCGCACCTACCATCTCCCATCCGACCAGTCAATTAATAATCCAGCCTTGATATCGATCCGGTTCTCTCGAAACTGGCGGCCAATAACTTTTTTCCTGTGGACACGCCTTGCACGCGCGACGGCGCGTACGAATCTCGTATCTGAGGAGGCCTCGTATCGCAAATCTCGCTCGGAGAAGGAGCCCTGGCAGGCGGGCGGTAGTCGCGGTAGAATGGAAGTGGCGAGATAGAAGACGGAAACGCTATCGTTGCGTTCGGGTGACTAAGGGTGCCCCTGACTCCCCCTCGTTCCCCAACGATCGTTCGAATCTCGAATCTCGATACGCGGCGCGAGTATGTCCCGGCTGCTGGCGGCGCGGTTTCGCGCCCGATAAGTTATTCGCCACGGTTTACTGGCCGGTGATAGGCGGGCGCCAAGACCACCGACCGTCTGGGAATGTGTCCCCCATGAAATCGGGCCTCCGCGGCGCGATTTAAGCGGCACTGCATTATCGAACAATGCGTTCGAGACGGCCGCCGCGCGATAGACCGCGAACTCTGTTGTCCGGATCGAACTCTCTCTGCCTCGCCCGGGAAAAGGATCTTTGTCGGTAGGCTGACAATTCGATCGCTATTTTCCAGTCTGTATTTATAGATCGGACGTCCTCGATTTTCACAGGTGGAAGTGAGATGGGGATTGAGAGAAGGCGAGGGTAGAAACGTCCGTGTTCTATTCTTGAGAATGGAACAGATTTTCTTTATTTCGTAGGAATGTTGCATTGCAGGCAAAGGTAAAATCGAAGGATGGATATTGCGATATTTGTATCTTTTTAATGGAATGGAGCAGATTTTGCGAACTTTTTGTTTATTTTATAGGAATGTTAGATTGTAGGTGGAAGTAGATTTCGGGTTGTCCCTTGTAAACTTTGGATAATCATGTGTTTTTCGATCACATGATAACCCGAAGCATTCGATTCTAACAGTCTTCTAATACCTGTTATTCCGATTTAGATTCTTGATTCATCCCACGTACGGAAAGTAAATACTGCGACAACTAAGCAAATTGTAATTAGTTGTAATTGGAGTTTATTAATCGTCAAGTTGGGAAAAATTGTAATTGGATGTAATTGGAGATTATTAATCGTCGAGTTTGGAGGATATATAACCCACGCCTTCCTTTACGCTACATTAATATTCATGCGATTAGAAATACAAATTATAATGTAATCACGTGGTCTATTCATATATTTTACAGAAATTAAATAGAAGTTGTTTTACTCGTAGACTCGTAGAAACACCTATTACTTGTCCTAAGCGCATGTAAATCGAACGAAAGTACATGCAAATGAACTCATAATCTTCCACTACTGTGCAACAGATTTCTACGAAATCCAATAAATCTATATCTTATAAAACAGTAACGAGCAAGCTAATCCTAATTTACTAACGAACCACTTCCACCCTAGCAATAACTTCATCTTTATGGAATACAAATTGGTCTAACCAATCTTAATCTTCTGGAATCGGCGACGCTTATTTTCAAGTGTCTTCCAATTTAATTATATTCCATCCAGATATGATATCTCCTTAACAACAAGTTAAACCCATCGTTTAACACGTTCACTGTTACGGCGGTCATCCGTGACCTACCTTTCATTAAATTCTATTTGGAATTTTAGAATTTTAGTGTCACGGACTAAATAAGTTTCACCACTGTAAACAATTTACATAACATCGTGAAAAAATAGCGTCGTATATTTCGATTTATTGCATGCCAGGCAACGCGTTAAAAGAGCAGTTCAACGTTTTTCGTATGTAAAATCACTCTGATCTATCGTGTGATCGTTGGTCGTGTGGTAATTCGGTTTTTAATTACATGATGGAACAGGAAAGCGGAGCGAAACAGGACGATAAGACGGTTGTAGAGGCCACGAGGCTGGCGGTGCTCGCAGCATTTTTCAACGTAGCAGGCTTACACACCGGGTCAGCGAAGAAGTGGCTTTTTAAGGAGCGTTTTATTTTCGTAACTGGACGCGACCACCGTTAATCCCGACCTTCTTGCCACGCCGATGATCCGTCCGATAAATTCCGCGGAGTCTCGCACCCAAACAACCGGTACCGTCCTTTTCTCGACCATTATACCGACCTGTCGGGCATTTATTTTCACCGATAACAACAACGTAACGCAGTATCTACTGGCGGGCCAGAGAACGCGGTCGATCGAAAGTCCACAAACGTTTGTAACCTGGAGAACTGGAAGCTCGTGATCCGAAACGAAACTGCTGAATTGAAACATATATCGTGAACCAGTGTACGTACCACTTCGATGTCGAAGGCGAAATTGGAAAGAATTGGAAAGATGTGGAACAAAGCTTTTTATGTAAACAGGTATACGTATGTTGAAACGTGTAATGAGTTTTATACGATTGTGTTCGATCGTTAGGATTAGAAACGGATGGTGGGAAAGAGTGTGATTGCCGAGCGCGAACTACAGAGAACACGAGCAATGGCATTAAGGGGGTTAAACATAATTGCTACGGATTTTTATATCGATCTACTTTGCCACGCTGTTGCGTCGAGATTGAGTGCTCGTGTGATTGAAAGCCGGAGAGATAAATGAAGGCAGAAATTAGATAGCTATAGCTGGTGTGTGTGAGAGCTAATTGAAGGATTCCATTTTTTCTGTCATTTGCATGAGAAATGCGATGGAAACAAGTCGGATCATTTAGCAAGCCAGATCTTTAGAAAATTATGATCACCATTAAGATGTGAAAAATAAAGCGTGATATTATTTTCTACGTATTTGGTGTGAGATTGAATTATCGATCGATTGAAAGACTATTAAATAAATGAATACGTTGCGTTGCATCTATAACGTAATATTATTACGTCATAATATGCATTCGTAAGAAATACACGCAAGGTAAATGCGTGAATGAGTACTGTATTTCTTGTGAATCATCTTTTCGGTACAATCTAGGTGAAAATGTGAAGTATTCAGGTAGACAGTATAACAATCTGCTGGAAGCAGTTTCATCGTTAACACTAGAACTGCAGACATCTAAAGTATAAATCTTGTTTCAGAGAAATCAAGAATATGAAAAAATACACGAAGCGACGAAATAAAAAATAGCTTTATCCACATACTTTGACAAAATATATTGAAATTCTCAAAGATTCACTTTTACAAATCTATATATTTATATGAGAAATTATAAATCGATTAATCCACTGTAGTAGTTCTGGTAGTAAATATAGGAAAAAGATGCATAAGAAAAATCGGAAGAAAAATTGTGTCATATATTTTCTACGTGTCTGACTTTCATACGACTGAAAAAAAGAAGTGACAAAGAAGGATGTGATCCAAGCGGAAAATATTAGGTATAAATGAATTAGAAAGTTGTATTTAAATGATTTTCAAGGCTCCTGGCAGCGAGTACCGGCAGGCTCGTGCTCGGAGAGGTAAAAAGTATCAGGATAATCGACACCGTGGCCGGCTCGTTCGGCTTATAATCGACGCGGCTTCGTTAAACGGTGCGCGACGTGCATGGTAATTAAGCGGCGTGGCGTAATCCGCTTTAAAATCACGATAAATCCAGCCCCACCCCCTTGTGTCAACGCTCCTTAAGAACCGTACAATCACTCGCAACAATTATTTCGTATCGGTCAAAAATAACGGCGACTCCATGTCGCTAAATGTCCGTTCGAGTCGAGCAGTTCCAGAATATTTTTTCAGAGATAAACGCTTCCAAATCGAATCGAATCGAAATGCGTGGAAATCGCGAACCAGTTGCTAATTCAATGCACTCGACCGCGTTCCTCATATTTTTAAGTGCAATGTCAGTGATATTTTTTTTTTTTCGATGCGATAAGAAGAATTTGTGGATCTCGTTCGAGTGAAAGAAATCGAGATACATAGGTTGAAATTAATGAGTTAAGTTTGTGTATAAAATACTACGTAATGTACTTAACTTCATAAGTATCGACTAAGGTTTCTATCAATATTTTTGCATTATTAAACGATAAAATACAAAACATCCCTAATGCGCTACGAACCATGATTGCATTACTCCAATATTACATTTGCAATTTTTGTTAACCAATTTAGACCATACAATTCCAGTTTTTAACTAATGCAAATATTAAAAAAGATTCCAAGGATCTGCCGAATATTTCTTTCGTCCCTATCTCTTTTCACATAGATCTTACAACTTTATGAAACTTGAAGAAGCCGAAATATTCTAATATGTAGCATGATGATAAAGTAATTCTTCTGTATACTTAATGGCTTTCTGTAAAGTAATACTCAAAAAAATGATTATGCTTTTTGATAATTCCGCTTGATTTTGAATAGGTTGATCTTTATCCCTAAATCATAACATTATTAAATAGCAAAAGAAAACCGTAAAAGTTCCTTAAACTTGCAAGTCACACTAAAACAGTCTTACTTCGATTAAAAAAATTCTCTTTTAATTCTCTTTTAATTCTTTCGCTAATTACGTAAGTTTACGGACGATGCAGCCAATATCTTAGCGAGGGATCGCGAAGAACAATAGCCTCCGCATCGATCGATGCATCCCGATTTCCTAGTTCGTTCTAAGGATCACACCGTGTAACGGTTCCTATCGCGTCAGATTCTATTTCATCGGCGTGTATCGCTTCTGGTCGATCGGTCGCCTCCGGTGCTTCGACAGCAGCGTTAAAGATCGACGAACACGATACCTGCCATACAAGGAGCTCATAATCCGGCTAACCAGAGTCGAACAGAGCCACAAAGAACCGTCACAGTCGTCGTATCCGCGTGTCTCTGCCCTTGATTCCTGCAATTTATCAATTATTCAATTTTTCAATGATTAATCGTCGCCTCGGTGATCTATGCTAAGAGACGATGTCGATTTAAATCGAGAATCTCGACTCAGAGAGGCAAAAGATAGATAGAAAGACGTCGAAAGACGTGGTCTGACGGCTACATTCGTTCTACAGTCAATCGCGCGCGTTGGATGTTGAGCGACGAGCGGATATCCACGATCGGACGTAAGTATGTGCGATCTATTCCCGTGCTTCGACATCCGGCAAGATGGTTTCGCTGTGGAAACGAATAACGCGCCGCGATTAAATCTATGGGTCTGCCCGTCCATGACTTCCTCTCGATGTTCTCTAGACTCTGGTTTCTTTCTACAAGATCGACTCAAGAAAATGCGAAACGGAAGAGTTAAATGGACCAAGTGATAAGTGATAGAGCAATCTACATATGTAGATTTTTTATTCCGAAACGCGATCGTTTGGAAGATCTGTTTTGCCAGAGAATATGGAATTTGGAATGTGGAAATACGAGACTTTTATAGCAAATTTGTGTAACAGTTTATTTATTGATGCTTGAGATGGATATTTGGTGACTTATTGCGATCACCTAATGGATATTTATTAATAAATTTTTTAAATAAAAAATAGTTCGTTCATTTTTCTTATAAATATAATATAAATATATATATATAAATGGCAATGTGTTTTAATGTTTAGAAGGATATTTAAGAATAGAAATTTTTGTGCTAGAATTTAATTCTACCTACAGTTTCCACGGTTTATAAATTCTGTCATTCCTAACATTTCATCTCTGAATACTTCAATTACTTTTCTTCTTCAACTGAATGGTGAGTAATTAATCAGTGATACCTGCTTAGTAGAATTCCATCGGAGCCATAAAAACAACTGTATCGAGAGTGACACCAAATTTCTTATGAATCCAAAGATAACGAATCCCAGGACTGAAAGCATAATCGATCAACAGATAAAATTGCTATTAGAAAAGAGAAAGCGATTTTAGAGGAATGTTAGGTGTCCCGAATATGCGGTGCACTTACTTATCGATTTCACGTTTTCACAATCGCCATAAACTATCCTAAACCAAACCTATGCTGCTGATAATAACAGGCTGTCGGATAAGTTTGTACGAAAGATGATGGACAGAGGATAGATTTGCAAGTTCCTCCAGATTTATACGCAACGTTTTATAGTTAGAAAGTATCAATTTGGTCCGTGTAGTTCGAAGCAAACGTTTAAACTCTTGACTTTCTCTCCCGTGGATCTAATGAGCGCCATGTGACGAGTTCATTTCGAGTTACACGTTTGTTCTCTCGGGAAGTCGAGATCTTAATGCTGACAAACGGAGACAGAAAATGCGAAAGAGAGAGAAATTGAGGAAAGGAGACTGATCAATTTCAAGGACTAGCGAAAACGAATAATGTATCGGTCGTTTAACACAAGATCTGATACAGGCCGTGTTCGAAGGTGGTATATGAACCTGCCACGCTCTCCTGATACCAAGACTTTCGGATTATGTAAATTATTTCGCACCGTTCCAGCCCCTCGTGCTTGGAAACGAAACGCACTTAAAAATTCGGCAGATTTTTATCATTTGGATCTTGCGTACGACAGATTTACCTGCAACCTGAAGATCATGTTAGTAGACCGAGAAAACAGATTGCAAAAATAGATTGTAAAATATGCACTTCGGTGGTATCTGGGTTGCCGGTGACATTTTTAGTCAACGATTTAGAAAAATCTTGGAGTTCTACGAATTCATAGTTCCGTGCATTCCATGTGCTCCAATTCCAAGCAATTGCTTAATTATCGCTTTCACGAAGAAACACGTTCAGGGCGTGTTAATTCTGGCCACCGCAGACGACAAGCTAGAGTTTATTATATTTACGTAAATAGAAATTTTCCTCATAATTTGATATAATGATATAACGCAGTCACATGTTACTATCAAAGAATCGATGAAGCTTGGTTTGAACTAAGAAAACCACCGATTGGTTTCGTCCAAATACGCATATCAAATCTTCCATCATGAAAAATGCTTCAACTTCTTACAAAAAAGTTATATTAACCAGAAATATCGTATGGAAATATAATTTAAATCAGCTCGTATAGACACTAAATGGAAGTAAATTAGAATCCAATCAGGAAATTGTGTAGATAATCATTAAAATATCGAAAGACTTATCTGATTGAACTAGCATAAAAAATCATAGTACCAATTTATTTTCAGCAAACTTTCAAATTTCCTCCGCTGAATAATAAATTTATAATCTCAGAAATAATGAAAACAATTATCCCAGCGTAATCAAGTACGTCATTGATTAAATCGCAGCTCGATGCAACATCACACATGCACGCGGAAATGAGGAATACGTGTGTTCGGTTGAGTTGAGTGCTGGAGCACTGGAGGCAGCGTGTTCCACTGAAATTATTATAGCACCACGGCCACGATATCTCGACGTAGACGATACATACGTGGCAATACGCCACGATTCCTCGGCGTTGCGTGTGGGTGACCGGAGCGGGCACGAGCGAGCCACGCACACGCGCGACCTGCCACAGTCTGCGTGAGCGTTAACGCGCCGAGAGGGCACACCCGCGCCCGAGGCACGCGCGCTCCGTGTACACGCAATCCACGCTGCACGACAGCCATCGGGGAAACCGTATGGTTGCTCTTGAGATCCAGCGGAAAAGATCAGGTGGTTGATGAGCAACTGAAGTCACGTATAAAAGGATTCTACATTTTTTAAACGGAAAAATGTGTTTCGTACTTTATTTCTGTAGATACTAGAAAGAGAAAATTTCTATTACTAATAAAAGTAGAATATGTAAAATCTCGTTCAAATCACGATTATAATACAGGTATTACTTTTTCAATGAGTAAGGGGGCTACAAAATTTCGATTCGCTATATATACACATAGAAACCTAATGTTGGTGACAAACATCTGTTTGGAAATTTCAAAATTTCACACAGTTTCCAAGAATCGTAAAATATTTCCGTTGCTAATAAAAGTAGAATAAAGCCTTACTCGAGTCACAGATGTGGAGATTGTAAAGAATCGTTTTCAAGAATCGTGCAATATTTCTGTTATTAATAAAATTAACATAAAATCTCGCCCAAATCATCGTCACATCATACATGTAATTTTTACCATGACAAAGGGGGTTGACAGTCCTCGATTTATTATATTCACAGATAAAAATCTACTAGAGGCAAAAATTCGTGTACACTTTAAAATCAGAAATCACCAGATTTCCAAGAATCGTATTTTTATCGTAGCCAAAAACGCGGACAAGACAGAGCCAGCTCGTGGTCACGGATTATCGGAGCGCGAAACCTTTCCGGAGCCACTTCCCCGGCTGGCGGCAAGCATTTCGCGGTGCTCGCACGAGGTCGCTCGCGCGCTCACAATGCACGCGCGAGCGCGTAATTTATACCGTACGATTTCTATGATTTAGTGCGGCAGCTCGGGCCTTTCTTAAGTACCTTGTGCCTGACGTGTAACCATTTGTTACGTTCCTAAAAGTGCCTGTAGAGCGTTGCACCGCGTCGTTGCGCGTATTTATTAAAATAGCAGGTAGACGCAGGTAGAAGCGTGGATGGAAGAACAACAAAGAAACCATAGGCAACCGGATAGAAGCGGGAGCAGGATGGAAATTGAAAGGAAAAGGGGGAGGGGACGGCGAATAGACGAGGGTGGGAAAAGAGGAAGGGAAGTAAAGGAGAAAGAAAGGTGGAAGATACGGCGTAGAGTAAAGTTTCTTCCTGCTCTCTGTCTGTCTCTCCCTCGATGTTGAGTTTATACTGGTAGTACTAGTCCCATTAGTCGGTCCAGGGATCTGCTGGCGCTCATAAGTTAGCAACGAGCTGCCGCTGTTGACTTGCTCTTTGAGTAAGTACTACTCGACTACTCCCCCGCGAGATAGCGGGCCTCGTGTTCTTCCAGCCTGTCGTTCCCTCTTCTCCCCACGATCGTTTCGTCTCCCTTTCACTACTGTTCGATATCCAGGTTTCCATCTCGTTTTCAGTATCCACCGGTGGCTAGATGTCCTTCGTCTCGTCGCGAGGATATCGCTGGAATAGGATAGGAGGCTCTTTTATTTTTATCCACTCTTTTCTTCGTCTTCTTCCTTTTTTCTTCTTTCTTTTTAATGCTTTAGCTATGTTACTCTGTCGTGGTTGGTTGTTCGTGTTCGATATTTTGTTTTTCGGTAATTCTGAGGTAGATGTGTGTACATGCATGTGTGTAGGATCGAAGGAACGTGCATTAACGTCTTACCAAGGAATTTATTAGATTCCTCCGATATTCCAGCACGGTGATTTCTAAATATAGGTGCGCGGGCGAAAAGCACCGCTCGAGGAGATCCTGATCGCCGAGGACGACCGGGTATGCTGACGATAACGAGGACGATCGGGCTAGTTTGTTGTCACTTGTTTCCTCGTTACGACGCGACGGCTGGATTGCCGGTGAATTGGCCTTAAGTGGATTAGATCGCGTTTCTGACACGATCGATTAAGCTGACGTGAGGTCTGATCAGTATGCAGGTGTTCGATCCATGGAAATAATTTTTAAATAGGTAAAAGTACAAGTGGAGCATCTATCGACTAACGCCTCGATATGTTAGAGCTTAAAGTACAGTAGTCCGGATTAAATTGTATTATTTCTTGAATCCAAGATATTTTTCAAAGATTGCAAATTTTTTAAAGCATGAATTTTAAAAATTCTAAAAATTGGAGGCTCTAAATTCTGCATAAAAGAAGATAAGTGTTCTATGTTTTCTTTTTTTTTTTAATAATAACAATAATTCTTCAGCATTTGCTCTTTAAGATATAACAAAGCAATGTACTTAATATAAATAGCGAGGAAAAGAAACCAATATTAATATATATCGCATCTATTAATATCATTTAGCAAAAGCGAAGATATTTTGCACGTCACTTCCAATATTTCTTTTATCCTCTTTTTAAAAAGCAACGCATGAAATCCACTTAATTCCCAATTTATTATACATTAATATGGCACGTTGGAGCGTTAAAACGCATCCTTTCCTCTCGTGACTATCGGTAGATCGATAAATCATGAGGCAGGCTACTTGACACACGTTTCTCCGGCCCCTTCGTTCGGGATCGGCCGATCGATCGTTCGCGTTCGGTAATTACATCGATTACATTCCAATTACGTGGTTGGTCGGGCGCCACCAATCGCGCGAAGAAAAACCTCGCCACTCCCGTGACCACAACTTAGGACGTGTTAATCTTCGAAGCTCCCACGTGTTCGAACGTTATACGATTATTATTTGTTCGAAGAAAAGAAAAAAGAATTGACGTCTTGTTTAAAGTCGAAAGCGAGCCGTTCGCGAGAGAATATTTCTAATTGAATGTCAAGTGGTTACGCATCAAGCGTACAATGAAGCATTGTAACTGCGTGGAGAATTGTGAAACTTTTGACTTGCATGACACGAGTTGTACGCTGAACGATTTACGAGATACTAGGCAACGAATATCGTGTTTTCTATGCTTATTCGTGAAATATTCGCGCCTCGGTAACACAAAGATATTAGCACGTCAGTCATAAAATGTTAATAGATCCATTTCTTTTTGTTATTCGATTCTATTGAAATACGACTACGGCCCTTTCTAATATTATTTTTATCTGAAGGTTCTCTATTTTAATAATAGAAATATGTATTTTGATACGTTTCTTGTTCATTTAATTTGCTTCTTCGTTTAATTTCTTCTTTGGTTTTATTACCCCAAACGCACAAAGTCGAAAACACAATACTTAGAAATTGATGCGCCAGATTCCATCGGTAACGGCGAATGTATATAACTATTTCATGGATAATCAGCGAGTTCACACTTCTTCTCGTACCATACGTTCTTTCCTCTCAAACAGCTTTTTCTCCCCATCTAATTTCCGACTTACATTCAATCAACTTATTTGAAAGCGAGCATTTCTCTCATTAGTCTCATCTTGCCTAAGGAAAGATTATCCCGGAACCACGCCTACTAATAAGTATCTCTTTTAAACATTACTTAACCCATCAACGAGACACCATTACACACGTACGATGAAACAAAATCGATATATTATTTTTGCCTGTTGACTGGTTCAATTAAATGCAATAGCGACGACATGGCGCTGGATTCATTTCCAACTGGATAAACCGAATAGAAAAATCTCATTGACACCTGTAATTATCGCGCGAGCAATTATCCGCGGTGATATGGGCGTTTCACGTAAGATCAGAGAGGAACGGGTTCATGCCGATTCTTATCGATGATCTTCGTACCTTATCGGCCAACTCATTTTCTTAGATACGCCAACGCTGACTGTATTTAATTACGTACCAATGAGTCGGTGGCTTATTACCCCCGCGGCCGTTGCATAGTGTTAGAATTGAAATCAATCTTGCTGGAGATCGATTAAACGCGATCGCGGGTTGGTCACGGGTGTCCGGCGGAATCGATTTTGTTTTTCGATTTAGCCGCAGCGGGGAAACTGGCTGGTACGATTATTAGGTTCTCCGATAAAAATATTAAGCGGGAAATTATCGACTGCATAAAATGTGCGTGATTAAAACAGGGTGGGGGACCACCAGTGGGGTGAAATCGAGATCGTATCGAGCCATCGATAATTAAACCGCTGATTTATGCGTCATATTCGACGTTGTCTTGGTCCAAGTTTGAATTCACCGTAAAACGTACGTTTGTACGAATCGTGTATAAAGGGAGAAGGGCGTTGAATTTGAAATATGGTATTCCAGGGAGGAAAGTAACGTTGCGGTGAATTGAAGCGAAGCGTTAGAAGAATTAATCCTCAATGTATGTATCACAATTTCTTATTTTCATTTGAAAACGAGGAACCAATAATTGCAGTACACAGATTACTCTATCTAAAGCTAATTTTAAAATATATCAATAGGATATCTATAATCGAAGTTATAAAGTGTTAGTTCTAAGACTATTGCGTATCTTAGTTGTTTGAAGATGTCAAAATCCTTTAGAGTTTTTTAAAATTTTAGAGAAAATATCGATAATGAAGAGATTATATGTAACTTGTATTTCTTCTATAACTAGCTTATGAACGATAATATTACATATTTCTACGAGTTCCTTGTAATACATAATGTATTTGCTTGATTGCCTTCTAAACCATATCTGCACGATTGCTTTATAATTTATGACGTATTTATAGTCTTTTATTAGATTTTTATACAAGCTGTACATAATTATACCGCAGCATTTTTTTCACATTACGAATCACGCTTATTCAGAATCGTTCCGCGTACGAGTTTCTGGAAACACCTTCCACAGTAATGAACGATTGGCGAGTTAACAGTGTCGATAAACCGACGATCTTAATGTTCGATCGTTCTCCGAACACCAAACGTCGCAGTGAACGGTTTCAGCGGATAAAGTGGTTCAATTAATAGCGCAATAAATCCAAAGATCGACTGGTTTCGCGAGCGGAGAAGTCTCATAACCATACAAGTACCCATATTAAATACTCTGGCGGATATAAACATGAAACAAAACACGGCTCGAGCGAACTCAAAGACACGAGAGTACCTGCACGCGCCACAATTCACAATGGAAAACGCGGTATCTCGAACGAGGCTAAATAGTATTCGTGGCACCGATACTAATAGATAGATATCTATCGTGTTTGTGAAATAATATAAGGGCAGAGGCATTGCCAATCAATGAATTTAGAAATCTGCCGAACGTAAAGATGAAATAATATAAATTGTATCATAAGATTATGTTGCTATGATTATGAATGCTATATAGAAGTTCTAAAAATTATTATCCCTTTGCAGTTCCGGTTACCTACGCTAGTCTTTTCCAGAGAATGGGATATTAGAATCTCACTCAGCTGCAACATATTATAAACAGCATACCGCGTTTGCGTTACAATTTGATATCGATTAATTATAAAAATGTACAAACACGACTAAGATATGGACTTTCAACAGTATCCAATCGAATAAACCAGCAGAAATAGGACGAATCGTATAGAAACGTAAAAATTGGAACTAGTTAAATTAGCAGTATCTAACTTCTTTGAAATATTATCAAAAAGTATCAAATGGATAGTCTCTATGCACAGTAAACACTTGCAACCCTCTTAACGGGTCGCCATTAAAATCTGCGCGTCAATCTACAAGGTCCATTAAAATATCGGCAGAATCGCCGATCGAATACGGAAAACTCGTACACTCTATCAGCATATATAAGTACAAGGGTGTGCATATCGTGGCGCGGAAGGTAGCGTCGAGCGTCATCAGGCAGGCAAGCAGGCAAGGCAAGCTCAAAGAGGCTCGTGCTATCAATGAGAAGTGTTTTACAATGTAGAACCAGTAATGGCGCGTCGAGCAGGGCACCGCACTGCGGGCGATATGCAACAAAACAATTACTAAATCCGCTTCGTTAGCCACCGCCGACTCTCTGGTTGCCTGGCGTTTCTCCGTTGCACGCCACCATAAGTTAACCGGCGACGGGGACTCTCGCGGCCAGCTCGCTCTAGCGTTCTCTGTTGCGTTGTTACTTTGTTACCGGTATCGAAGCTGCTCCAGGACTCGCGGAGCTAATAGGCTGCCTGTAATTTTAATTAGATCAACACCCGACACTGTATCCCCTTTCGAACCGTGTACGAAGATTTTTGTCGGACCAACAATTTTTATTCTTCGATCTTGAACGTGTTCGTGGCTATCCTTCTATTTATACCGAGGCTGGATCGCTTGAAAATTAACGATACACTCCGTGGATGAGTATTGTAGAAGTTTGCAATGTTATATGATATAACATGAAGGATAAACTAGCGAGAAAGAATGTCATAGCGATGGAGTTCACGAAGATTTCAACGCAACGCCCGCATAGGAAAGATATTGAAAGTTGGAATGTAGGATAGTTTACTTAGCAAAATATGTAGAATCTTTTAACCAAATGAGATGTGTTAACTCGAATTGTCAATTTCTTGGACATGGTAATTCCTTTATTTCAGTAATTTCATCTCTCTGGAAGATAAATTACACGCGTCATATTTATACTTGCGACAGGCTAAAACCAAACTAACAGAAATTAATCTATACTTACCAACTTTTAATTCCGCGGTTACCAAAGCTCTTGCCTAAGAGACGATCCGAATAATAAGTCAACAAACTTAAAAAATGATATTCGCGAAGAAGAAGAAAAAGAAGATGAGCGTCCGTCTCGACGTTCCTTTCGTTTCAACCAAGAAAAGGAGTTAATATTTCAAGCAACTATTCAGCATAGCATTGAACCGAGAAACTAAAAAGGTGTTGTAACGATAGAGAGATACGATTGGGTCAAAAATCGTCCAAGGAGCGCAGCAGGGTTAACCTGAATTTTCTTCGAAAGCAGGAAATCAAGACTGCTTACACAACCAGGGAGTGTTAATCTCTAGAAATCGCCTTAATTACCCAATTCCTACCAAACAGCCGTTAACACCGTCAATGTTATCGTGGCGGTGTATCTCTAAATCATTGCCCGCTCCAATTCATCCGTCAGAGGAACGTTTCATTTAGCGGGGAGCTGCTTGCATCGGCGTTTCCGCATACGAATAAACGTACGACGATTTATTTCCATAGAATGGCGGAGAGTTTGAGAGGCTGATTGGCGCGAAATCACGGCCGGCCGCAGAGAGCGCGCGGCGCACACGTGGACATGGGAAGAAAATCGCAGTGGCTGGAACACTTGGGGGGAGAAGCAGGCCGCGTATGGGGTTTTGTGCGGACCGCCGATTACCGATACCGCGTAATTTATTGCTCCTTATTCGCGAAACGTGACGCCGGGCTCTCCGTCTCGTAAAGTGCTTCCAGTTCTGAGTCACGGGGCCCGGCTTCGGATTTTTGTCCAATCGGGAATGTCGATAGCTCTGTGGCGCGCGCGGCCGCCGCGGCACCGTTCAACTCGAACGAGCTACGGCCACAGCACCACCGATCTGTAAACGCGTCTATATACGAATACAGACACGCGTACCAGCCTAACACGGCCGATCGTCAAAGATAAAGACACAATAACTTTCTAATATTCGCCTAGGAACACTCTGATTCTCAAGCGATCTCTACTATTTTCTATGTTGTTCCGATGTTTTTGATCGAATGGCGGTGGGGCGGTTGAAAAATAGAGATAATTGTCTCGTAGTTAGATATGTGCGCTTCGGGATTTAGGAACACGGAATTTATGAAAGGCAGCTTCTATTCATTCGCCGCTTTAGAATCGTAAACGAAACGAAAATTTCACGAGACGCGCCTGTTGTTAATGTGCGACAATGTCTATTGTGTTGATAATGATGTTGAATTTAACTTTATCTTTTTTTTCGCCTTTAGACAAATTGCTTTACCAGAATGTTTCCGGATTTACAGGGTTAAATCGAGCATGGGCTCTTCGTTGTCATAAAACAATTGAAATATCACAATAAAAATATTTTAGTGACTATTTATGATAGTGATGATGATGACGAGTTAAAACAAGTGGAACCAACAGAACTGTATTTAATCGGATACTAACTATATACACGGAGTTCTACCAATGTCGAGAACTTCATCCTCTCAAACCGTGCAATTTTAAATCTTCTCACCTCAAAATTTCCAAAAAAAATTGACATTTCCAATCAATCGAAATTTCAATACTTACACTTAAACAAAACTCTTGATCTTTACATCTAAACGCTTTATTCAACAAATGAATTGCCCAAAATAACCTGCCTCTTCCTCCTCAAGAAGGCTACTTCTAAAGCGTATTTCCTCCATACCATAAACTGATCGACGCGCAGGTTTTACGTAAGCAGTAGATCGCGGAATACGTACATCCACGGCACGTCGATGAGAGAGGAATAAGGCAGCAACACGTGACTGCCAAGAAGCGGCATGCGAAATCCCCTCCTTGGAAGCGTGTACGTGTACGCGAGAGGGACGGTAGACGATCGGTAGGCATTGCTATTTGTCGAGATAGTATCTGGATGGGTGTAGCGAGTTATTACAGTCAGAAGAGCGGTCTCTGGCCGTCGATGGAAGACCCTGAACCCCGTAAAACCTCTTCGTCTTCCTCTTCCACCTTCTCATCTCTGCTTCTCCTTGTCTTTATCCGCTCGCTTGGCCGACGCGCAAGAAACGGGAAACCAAAGTTATCGATGGCGAAAGCTCGTCGAAATCCGTCGCGCGGCTATCGATTATCGATCCTACTGGCACGCACCAGACCCCCCACGCCATAAACTTATACTTCGTCATGCTAGTCTGCATACTACTTCGTATAGTTTCTCCTGTTCTTTCTTGATCCGCAAACTTCTTGCCCGCGACAGGTCGACCGTGATTCACTGACTTTAGATAGAACGATTCCTGATCGAGTTGTAACATGTGTCGCAAGTCTACAACTATGCTCGATCTCGATTTGCTATTGGTCATTGTTGATAGATTGATTTGTGGATCTTTCGTGAGGAATCGCAGGCTGTTCGTTAGATTTCTTATGACAGCAGGATTTAAATAGTTTATGGGGCGAGTTTCGTGCTACAAAGTGCGGTAGTAATTGCGTTATACTCTAATAGAACTGCTATATATAATTTTAGGGTCCGTGTTCGAATTGCAACTGTCAAGCTTCCCTTTGATAAAGCATCGTGCTCTAAATCATTATGATTTTTAATTCCATATAAAACGTTAAATATTAATGGGGCACTGCGTTCGTCGTTCAGTTTTCTTTTAGTTGTTTCTGAGTAATACAGCTTTGTCATTTATCCTTTTTGAAAATTTTCTAGGGGACGGTTATGACAATTTTAACAATAAAAGTTACCCGATTATCTAAATTCTATTTCACTAATTTGTCAGTTTCTCAGTAGCACTAATTGGAAATTTCCTCGAAGCCCTGTATCGAACCGTTTGCAAACTTCGTCGTTCGAAAAACTTGCAGACTTCTCGCAATATTCTGTAATACATTCTCCATCAAACGCTTCTATAAAAACATTTCAACAGGATTAGTAAAAGGCATCTTTTCCAACTCATGGAATCATTCCACGCAGCTAAATAATCTCCAATCAATGTTGCGCGAAGAATTCTCAATTCTACTTTCTACGCGCGGCCACAATTCCGCTTGAAACAGCGTCGAGCGTATTGTCAGGATAAAAGGCAGTACATACTTTGTGAGTTATCGCGGCTGAAAGGGGCCAGGGAAATGGCGCCTATGCGTTTACGCAGCCACGTGTGGGCCCTCGACGTTGGCGCCACGTTGACCATCGATCCACCGCAAAACCAATAATTTACTGTTGCGTGAGAATAATAATATAGACAATAATATCGCGTCGTAATGTTCGCATATCATGGTGAACCCATTGTGAGGGCCCGTGGCAAACTCCAGTCTCTCGATCCATGACGGTTATCGATAAACGTTGCTGCTAACCTCGAGCACGACGCTCGATGTCGAACGAGAAACGCGTCGAGACGCTTGACAGCCAGTGTGGAAAGTGAGTTTATGCTGATTTATCAGCTCGTACGTCGTCGAGAAACACCGCAGGGAGATTGAAAAGCTTCCGTTTCGATCTCGCTCAGGCAAATGACGGTAAAACTATTCTCCAATGGCCGATATTTGTCAACGTTTGATAGCGGTTCGTTGGTAAAACTTACTTTACTGATCCTACACGTGGGTGCTTTACGATGTTTGCTGATTTAGTAAACGGATTTCAATGATTCAAGACTTTTGCTCGTTAGGGGGTTAACTTTAAAATAGTGTTATTTTGCATTTATTGGCATTTATTGATCTACCTGTCGTCTATTGAGCTTCTATAGTATCATTGATACTATACGTGTCAGCTGACGATTATGAGATACCGAGCATGCTTTCTTGGTAGAAGTTTAAATTGTAAGACTTGCGATACTTATCCTTTGTTCTAACTTTGTTTCACTACTCCAACGTTTCCTGGTATATATATTTATTTATTGTTTATTACATTAGATAACTTTGTTTCACTACTCCAACGTTTCCTGGTATATATATTTATTTATTGTTTATTACATTAGATGATTATTTGCTAACTCGAGTGTTTGAAATTTTTCACTACGGATAAAAATTTCAAGTAACAAATTTAGGAATGAAATTTTGCTAGAAATTTTGTCGATACTTCAATTTGCTTATGAAGGATTAATAGCAACAAATTGAAACCTATACATTTTTATTTGTATCGGGTAAAGAACAGGATTCACATCCGCGTTCGCTTCTCGAGATTTCTGTATTTCTTGAAGAAAGTAAGGGCAACCGAGGGAAGAAATACAAGGCAAGAGGCTTGATTTAGTGACTTTGTCGAGTGACTCGTGTAACGAGGCACAGAAATGATTAATTTCATGGTAATTACCGGTTAGTTGGTTAAAATTACTCGGCCGGCTCGGAAACCTTCCGCTCTCCGTCCGAGATTTGTGCGTCTGCACGATGCGACGTATAATTCAACGGTCCCGGAGCTAGGTCGTTTCTAACGTCCAGGCGGAGACAGACGAAAAAAATTACAGATCGTCTCGTTAATAACCCGACAAACTCTTGGTGTATTCTATTTTCAGCAAATTACAATGACCATTCGTTAATTAAATGACGTCAGACTCTGTCATCTCTACTTTGAGCAACAAATCTACGAGAAAATAGATCTAAAACCTGTGGTGTATAGAACAGAAAAATAATCTTGAAATTCCATCTTGTTCGTTTCTATCCAAAGCACAAAACTGTACTGTTGAATCAATCGTCTTACAAGTTTCGTCGAATTACATTTACCTCTGTAAGAGCTTCAAAGGAGAAATTTCTAACATGTAACGCTCCAAACTAAACTTTGTAACCTTGCTTTATCTACTTAATTCAATATATCAAATTTTTGGTAGAGGAGGGTAGAGAAGAGAATAAAAAGAAAACGATACCTACGTCAATACCAATTACAAATAGAAAAATAACCAACATCCGAAGAAATCTTAAACATTCATCAAAAAAGATTCGTCCAACGGAGCTCAAAATTCTACTATCACAGCGATAGTCTCAATCTTCCTGATTTTAAGGTGCGTAATCGCAAACTAGGAAGAAAAACAAGGAAAACCGTAAACTTGACCAAGTGGGTAGCGCGAAGTTGTGGACAGAGGTTGGCAAGAGTGGGCAGCCCAAGTATCAGACGAGTGGGTGCGATTCATCACAAGACCGCAAACACGGTAACGCGTTATAAGTCTCTCTTCGCAATGACATCCATCACGAGGAGCCACTCTGTCTGTTCATTTTTCATCCTCCCGCTCCTACCTGTTATTTATGCAAATGAGGCGAAGAAAATGAGCGCGTAGAGAGATGATCACAGCGTCGTCGCCGATTGTTCTGCAGAATTTTTCACGCCTCGAGTCAACTCTCTACGTCATCACCATGAAACATTCTCGACACGTAGTAAGGCAGGTGTGTGTTCTCTCCATGATCGAACGATCGTCGTGGGAGTCCTGCATCTTGGAAACGTTCACGATTCATTCAGCTTGGGGATTTTCCAAGTTCCACGCTTTATTGTTCAACGAGACATCGCGAAAATCGATGGTGACCTTTCCCACAATGTACTAGGAATCTGGACAAGAGTTCAGTATTTCCCACAGGTGAGTCTGCGTGAATCGTCCCCACGTTCGCTCCCCCATGGACCAGCAACATATGCTACCCTTGAAACCAAACTTCACCCCTCTGACTCTCACAAATGGAAAATCGAGTTTTCATCGGTTTTATCGTGTTCTCGATGCTTATGCTGGTATTTTTTCAGTATATGCCCATTACCAGATTCAATTTTTCTGGGTGCAACGGGGCATGTATAATTTTCCCCTCGAAGACACGTGATGGAGCAATTTGCGGGCAGGTAGTGCGCTCCATAAGACCATGGATAGATACGAATCTTTCGCGCGATAACGTGTCATTACATTTTGTTACGACTCACACGTTGTAATAAATAACGCGCATTTTATTGAATTCAGAACAATATAATTATGCAGCTCGATTACGGGCTCGAGTAGGATAGAAGGTATGTTTAACGGGTTTTAAGCTGAGTTTCGTAATCAGCCGAGACGAGCGCGAGAAGGCGAATATATTGTCTTTGCGCGTTTGCTTGGCGAGAGATAATTGAATATGAGTTAACGATGCACGTAATATGTTATTAAGCGTACTTTATTATCACGCTCGTATAAAGTGAGATGTTTTGAATATGTTACAAATAATTCTTATGAAATATCGCGGGCTTTATTTCATGAGAATTTGATTTGGTAACTATTGCCAGGTCAAAGGAAATATTTTATTTCGCCCGATTCTTTTCAGATTTAATACGTATCATTTATCTCTCTCTTCTATGATATTTATCACTCATTTCTATGTTGTAATCTAATTTGATAGAAATATATAAATGTCGAGACAGTGTTCTATTCTCATAGAATTCAGACACTTCACGATTATGCTCTTACGAAGTAGCTTTCGTCTTTTAAATATATAGTTGCACCGACTAACGAGAATGCAGAGAAGCGTCCGAAGAGACAATCAAGGAGCTCTCGCCGGTCCCATGGCGGCCGATTGGCGCTGATTTGCAGACAATAGTTGTGGAAAAGGGTATGACTGGTCTCGTGCCGCGACAATAGACACGTGGCTATCGCGTGCTGCGGATGGCAGTTGACTCCACGTGACACGTGACAGGACAAACGAGGATCGAGCAGCGCGGAGCTTTCTCGAACGCAAATTATATCTATGGAAACGTCAGAAACAGCAACGTTTGAGAGGATGTATCGCTTGCACGATCGTAGAAAAGAGATTTCTGTTTGCGATACTTACGCGATTGTGAGATTTATGCAACCTACAATCGAAAGAATGGCCATATTGTGAGAACGATAAATAGGACGAAAAGTGATAGATCGAACTATCGAAAAAGCTGTCAACTTCTAATGATTTTATTCGTTCAAAAATTAGAAATGCAAAATAACTTCACGCAAAACAACCTTACTAATTGCCATAAAAACGCGGAACGTTTCTCTAATGCTATCGCAAATCTCTTCAAATTTATTTTCTGACGTCCTCCGTTGCGCTCGATACGAGCACAACGAGCTCAGATTGTATCTATCTCGTGCAACGAGCGTGACTTTCGAATTTTCCCGTAAATAGCCTAATTTGATTTACGACGCTATAAAGATCTGCCGGATCGTTACTATAAATTATCGGAGAGCAAACGCGCGGCGCCATAACGGTTTCGCTTCCGATGGAAAGAGTGGCACCGATTGATCCTCGGCGCGAAAAACCTTCTCTGCATCTTATCACGAGGAATCGTCGTACGGAGGAGGAACACGGTTGGTGTCAGCCATTAAGATGTCGTTTTACAACGTGTCCCTCGAGCGTTCCAACACGTCGCCTGGCGTTTTTAATTAATACAGCTTCATTAGCGCCTCGACGATATACCGGTGACACTAGCGCCACGTTGTCTTACAACGCGTTGCACCGGTTAATGGTATCACCGCGAGATTTCACGATCGAATATCGATACTCCATTAGCCGGCCGTTATGAGATCGCTCGCGTAACCGGCTTTAATTAATCCCGAGATATGACCTAGTTCCTGTGGGCGCACAATCGAGCTCGACCACTCGTACTGTTACGCTCAGAGATCGTGGGCTCTTTGTGCGGGCACCTTGTTTAATTTAATTGAAAATTCTGAGTTAAGTGTTTCTGTGATTTATTTGTAGGATAATTTTGAGCAGGTTGAAGCAACATGTAATATCAAAGACACTTGTCAAATTAAAAAAATTTTTTTAATAACGTTTCTATAAGTCAGAAGTGAAATTTAAAGCACGGCGGAATTGAGTAATGTAAAAATGGAATGGAAGAATTGAAAATTATTTTAAATATAGAAGAGAATTAAAAAAATCTAAGAATTTGAAATCTAAATAGCCAGACCACAATTGCTTATCAAATATTTGAAACACCAGGTTTATTTCAGCTATGCCACATATCGAAAGAATTAAAGTATTTGTAAAAATCGACAAAAAACATAAAAGTTGAGTCTATGCGCGAGTACGTTAATCTACTTATTCCTACTGTTTTATGAAATTGCATTTGATGGTGTTGTAATTTATGAACAAAATACCAGACAGAAATGAGCGTAAAAAACTTGAAAAACCTTGTTTTACATATTACCGTAATGTTATCTCGCACTTAGCCGTAATTTTTGCACGATTATATTGCTATGCAACAATGTTCCAATTTTTCTTGATTCAGGTTTTCTAATTAACTCGACTTGATCGACACACAAGTACCAGGGTCGCATTCTATGCTCTCCGATCAACGCTGTCTGCCGGCGAACTTTCCGATCGCGTATCAATACGTGTTGCACGGCGATCGTTCTAAGATCGATCGTAGCACACACGTAATCCGGGCTAATTAACCCGATAATATGACCCAGTTAGTTACCGGCCCTTTTCCAACATGTTGTGCGGCGCCTCGGCCAACGCGTTCGCTCTACTGCATAAAACCGCGTCTACACTTACGAACTCGTGTACAAATTTGCATACGATTGATAATGAAATTTTTCCTCAAAATGATCTCTTTCTATTATTTCCTCTGCAATTACAAATTTTGTATTGTATTACTGTTGTGTTATTATTATTATTGTTATTGTTATTGTTGTTGTTCGTAGCATTATATTGTATTATTATTGCGTTATTTTAATTTCATTAGAATGATGGTTATAGAAAATTTTCTTTTGTTTGATTAGTGACGTGATAAAAGATAAGATATAATTATTGGCATTTATTAATTAGCAATTCGTCCTATACTTAATTCATCGTTTAGTAATATATTCATTACTTATGTAGGTGCATTTTCAAGAAAAAATTCTTGCTTCGTAAATTGTTATATATATATATATATATATATTTAGTATGTAAAGTACGCTCGAACGTTGAACGATAAAATTGAGGTAATTTGATGAAACTGTAATGTAAGCGTATATGGGGCTTTATATGTGCACCGAGAGCCTAGCTCGTTTCGTAGAGGTCCATCAACGATGGTAACGCGCACATAGAAACTGGCAGTGGAGCCGGACAGCCACTAACGAGCTGAATTAATTTATATTCATTGAATTCTCTTCTGGCAGAACCGCTTTTCGAGAAGTCATAATAAGAGCACCGCAGGGCATTTCGATTATTTAATGTCTGCTTCGCGTCTCCTTCTCTTGTCTCTTTCCTTCATCCGTCTTCACCTCTCGTATGCCAATCGATGGTAGAGAAGAAAGGCTTCGATCCGCAGCTCTAGAATACCAAAAATTCTGCGAAAATACGTGAGCACCGTAGCGTAAATGATACCAAAAATAAAATTTAGCCAATGTAGATGACACTAAATCTTATGACGTCTTTTTTCTTAAAACTTAAAGATGGATACAAAAAAATAAAAAGGTACTACTTGTGAGGAAACAAGAACTCTGAAGTTTCCAAAAACATTTCAAAAACCAATTACACGTGCCCTAAATTTCAAGAATTAACCTTTACTAATCTCGTTAACAAATATTTTTCCACGTCCCAAAAGTTGCTGTTCTCCGCCCATATCTAAAAATTTCAATTTCCGAGAGAAGGGTGCTCCAAGCTTCACTTTCCCACTTTCGATACCACTTAATAAAAACATGTGTTAATTCGATTCGGGTCAAGGATGGTAGTAGCATCGAACCCATCGGGACACTTCGGTTCCCACAGGTCCGTTCGCATAAATTGTCTGTCCATAGAACGCGAAGCATATTGCCGTTGTTGACAAAGGCCATAGGGGGTCCGATGGGCCCGTATCATCCCCACGCTAAAGAGCAATCACCCACCGACAGCATCATCGGGTGCATTCCCGTCGTCCACCTTCGCAGGCTGGGAAACCGTGACCACCATCTCATTACCGGTTCCCATGGGTACGCGTGCGTGCATGGGGTTGCGTGTGCCACAGGTCCTCGATGCTGCAAGGGTGCATCGAATTATGTAATTGTGACGTGGCTACGTTGCCTGGTGACCAAGCAGAAAGCACAGCTTCTGATTCTTGCGTGTGAACGATTTTCGATAGCCTCTTGTTTCAGGGGTGTCTCGTAATTGGGATTCGAAGGAAAAATGTGATAATGAGCAGTTAGACTCGTTGTTCTCGATTGAAAGGTAATTCTCAAGCATTGTTATGGCATACGAAATTCATGGTTTATGATCTGTGCAGTATGGTGTGAGTCATGAAGTTGCCAATTTTCAGGGGAGATTCTAAAACTTTGAAGATTCTGAAAATTACTTAATTGTGTATGAAGAGGCAATTTCTTTCGCGTGATGAAATTTCTTATGTAAAATTTTCGTTAACGTAAGGATATAAAAGTATAGATATTATATAAGGAAGAACGTTCGATTTGCATTTTATTACGGAAAAGATGAAAATATGATTTCAAAAGCTGTTAAGAAAGGCAAGAGTAGAGGGAAAAATATTTAAAAAATCCGACAAAATATAAAAATACTAACACACAAAAGAGTAGAAACATTTTACAATATTTTTCAAAAATTAATAAAACGTTTCTCCCTGATGAATAAATATTCCTGTCTCAAATCGAATGAACAATCTGTACTGCACAAGCGTAGAAAATGAAGAGCGTACGCATCACTGGGGGTGTTGCACGCGTTTCGTTTCGTTCAGCTTCCTCGATTCGGCAAAGGGTGTTTCTTATCTTTATCCCATTGTTTGCTACTAGATCATAGGCTAGTAGGAACCACGTGCACGTCGGCACGTGGCGAGAAGTGGCTGGATTCGCTATAATTCAATTCCGACCACGTATCACGTGAATACAAGTAGAAAGAATGCAGGCAAATGAGAATAGCAAAGTGGAAGATCCCTCTGAGAACCATATTTCGACGTTATTGTTTGCCTTTATCGCGCCGGAACGTGGCTTGGAGAAAATTCACGGAAACGACCCGTACATCCGCTATCGAAAGACACGCGACCATTCTGCACGTGCATCCGTGCGATGCATCCGGCCATTTTTGCGAACATCATTCTGAATCGCAGATCATACGATTCAGAAAGATTTATGTCATAAGCTCTCTGCTATTTGTGGTCAACTTAATTCTATCAAGAGAGTTAAAGATTAATGAAACGTACTCTTTTTAAGATAAATGATTTGACGGCCTCAAATAGAAAAAACATTGTTCTTCATCATTGTTAAAATTTCACTTCACTTCCAGCTTTCTCAAATTAAAGATTTTGTCACTGTCCTAGAACTTCTCTCCTGAACCTCTTGTTTAAAGATAGATATTTTCCAAGAAACCGAAGAATGTACTGATCAATAATTATAACAAGACGCATTTCTTTATATTTATTCTTTGTAACAAAATACTACTCCTAATTTAATTGTCTTCTTACAAAAAGCTTTATAGCAGCCAGTATATTGAAATACTCGATGTTACGCCACCAAAGTTTTTCAAAAACACAAATCACCTATACACCGGCATCAAAGAACCCTCCCCTATTTTCAAACTGGTTAAAGATTCTCTCCTTGGTCAACAGATTACCACAGTCCAAACTGTATCAAAGCATCGGCTCGCTATTCCTCGCATTACAATAATAAACAGACTCCTCTTGAAACCAGTTTCTTGACTTCTGTCGGTGCGTTCGCACCCAGAATGAATTATACCCCGCCGCCGATCTTCGAGGTTCATCGTGTACACAGAAAGACCGCCACGTCCGCCATGAAATTTCGATTCTCCGGAGCAAGGGGATAGGGAACAGGTTCCCTTGACTCATCTCCGTAGGAGCCACCACGATGAGATCCCTCGATCAGCCGTGAGCTATTTGAGGAAGACGAGAACCGTGATGCGGCTACAGCTCCCCCGTAACACGAGCTATCCTTTGGCTAATAAAGTTTGACAGTCGGTCAAACCAACGCCCCACGGGAACAGCGTGTATACCTTTCCCACACGCGACCACGGTTTTCCGCGCTCATTATTGCTTTTAAGGCGGGCGCACAATGAGCACAACCGACCGCATATGCCGCGCGACACTCTCCTCTCTGCAAACTGCCCCTGAAATCGAATCCAAACCAGACCCTTGGGGGACGTTCTTTTAATCTCGAGGCTGCTGTTCCTACGATAACGACCGATGTTCCTAGTAAAAAAAGGTGGTCGCCATCGACACGCGCTCTAATTGAACGTTCCTGCGTCTCGTAGAAGGCAATTTGATATTCCGTAGCTGGTATTTGATGATTTCAGTTGTGAGTAGTTCTCGGGGCTCGTTCCCAATGGGATTAATTGTGGAAGAAGCTTGGAGGTTCATGTGTAATGTTGGCTGAAATATAAGAATGCATTCAGAAATGTATCATGTGGTAAGATCGATCGGGTACCATAGCCTGATTTCTGCTTTGCGGGAGAAACAATTTGATGAAAAGTGGATAACTCCTTAGTTGGAGTTGTTCTTAGCTTGGGATTTTTAATATACAGTGCCTTGTGATTAATAGAATTACTCTATGATAATTGAAATATAATTTTTGTGGAAGCGCGGTGAAGTAATCTCGTGGTTTACGAAAGACACGAAAAAAGGGTAATTTTTATGAATTTGTTTTAGGGATCATGGATGAAGTAACCGAAGGAAATTTTCTATGCAATGATACGATTTTTAGAAAATCGATTGAAATTTCATCTTAGAGAAGCGATAAACAAGAAGTACGTATCCAAATAAATATTCCACAGGATATTGTTATATGGATTAACCGATTTCTCACATAGAGATGAACCACTTACAACCTAAATTCCTGTGAAAATATAAAGTCGACCTAGTTCAATACACACTCATAATCGTATTGAAACGAATCAGTTGCACCTAAAATCGATTCGTTCATCATCTTACACATCCTTTCTCTAGTACAAAAATCAAAACGGTGTCTGGCAAATGAGGCGGGATAAATTCTCGTAGGAAAAGGGCGAGGCTGTCGTGGAACAGGCACTTAGTTCAATCGTCTAGAAATCCTCTATGACGCACATCCGCCGGTGAATCAGATGACAGCGTGCCTCTCATACGAATCTACGCGAATCTTTCTCTCTGTTTCTCTTTGATCGAACGTGAGAGAGAATCAGAGGCCGTAAAAGAAGAAGAGAGCCAGCCACTCGTACCAATCGGAAGCTGGTTGTTCTGCGCCTCACCCCCGGCTCTCCCTTTCCCTCCAGGCTCAGTCTGGACTGCAGGGTGGCTGATAGATTAACTGCGATTCACTTTGCAGGCTCGCACGTACGCGCGTACGGCTCGCGATCACACGCCGGAAGTCGATATTGGTGAGGTCGTTTCATTCAATTCCTTTGATGCGATGGACCTTTCCCGGTAGCCACCCACTGGGCTGCTTAATAAACGTTTTGTTGCATACCTTTTGTACGATACGCGGCTACGAGTGGCACTCACAGTTATAAATTATTGTGCGATTGCGTTACGTCGAACGGGCCGTACAGTTTTTTCTTCGGAGGATGCAGCCGGGTTCAGTCGGTTCAATGTTTCGTAGAAAGTACGCCTGGTCGATAAAATATTTTGAGATATTTAAGGTGATAAAAATTTAGATAAGATGGTTAGAATTTCCAAGTTACATGAAATGCAGTTAATGACAACTGAAATTTTTCTTTGTAGCTTTTCGTATTTTATGAAAATGTTAGTTATAAGTATACATAGGAATTTTATTAAGAATTCATAATAATAAGTAAAGGTATTATTTAGTCAAAAATACTAATAGAAATTGAATGATCAAAATTCCAGAATAAGATTATAGTCCCAGGTTACAGTTCTCAGAATAAAATACATTGATCAGAGTTTCGAAGAAGTTGCACAAGATAAAATGAATGACAATTGAAATCTCTTTCGTAGCATTTCATTTTTACCACTGTTGAATGTTAGAAGGGTGTTAAGCCTTAACGAAAATTCCATTACTAACAACTAATAATAGCTGACTAATAATTATCTAACAAAAGAATATCGCTTGGAATAAGATGGCCAATTTTCTAAAGAAGGTACTCAAAATAAAATAAATAACAATTAAAATCTTCCGCTTCGTATCTTCAATTCTTCCTATAAATATCAGAAATCATTCCAATAAAACTTCGATAAGAATTGAGTCCACAAACGAAATTTTAATAAATCTTATTACTACGATCGACGATTAACGTTTCCCAAGAGCCAGCATTAAAAATGTTTTTGCCAGTCGTAGAAACAAACGCGCACAATGGCGAATAACTGGGGAGATCTAAACGGCGGTGTTCTATTATGTCATCAGACGAACAAAGCGGCATTAGAACCGGTTGCAAATAGGGGTGCAATAAATCTCGCCGAATGAAGGGGTGACTGGTGGTGCAAAGAGGGATGCTGGAGTCGGTGGAAACGGTTTTTCGTAAAATCACACGGACTGGTGCACGATGCAGGTCCCTGAAAGTGGCACGTGACCTCACGAGCGTGGGACTAGTGCATCATCGTGCATGGTCGTTAAGGTCCACCGTGAGAGGGAGGCGACCGATAATATTGGCACGAGGCATATTGCACAAGATCTCCCCCTTTTTTTGCCCCCGTTGATGTTTCCACCCTGATGGCGACGGGGAGGGTGGTAGGTTTTCACCAAAACCGGTCCACAAGTATTATCGAGTCGCGTTTTACTCGGCATTCGCATGGGAAAGATCGAGGGGTCAAACGCTCGTGAATATTTTTCGAAAACACTCATCCATCTTCGTGTGACGTGATCGTTGAGTTGTTTGGAGAGATGCCTCGAATGGCTGGTAAAATATGTCTATATTATTTTCTATAGACAGATTTTCTGTCATGATTCTCAATATTCGTACTTTATATCCATAGAAAAATGAATATTAAAATTTACAACCTCAAAATAATGGATAAATCAGAAACGATAATGCATTTATGGGAAATTTAAAAGTACAAACATATTGATATAATATAGAAATATATTTATATATATATACATATATAAAATGTTCAGAATGCTCGTTACAATGTTTGACAGGTGAGACAAATCTCTATTTAATTACTTCTATAAATTTGCATAAACATAATCGATATTCTTCTGCTTCTTTCAGTAAATCTCTAGTTAAAATGCATAAAAATTTGTTCACGATATCTTCGAATAAGATGAAGATTAATCTTCAGAATAAATGAAATGAGGTTTAAAAAATACCTTACAAGACTACCTGCATATTTACCTGAGGTTAGCATCGGTAAACGAGTTAATTCGCTCTCGAATTCGTGTGAATGGAAATGGCCCGCATACGTCCAGGTGTGATCCACAGACGCGGTTTAAGTCGATATTGAACGACAGATTAGAAGATAACGATCGATGTAGACCCGTATCGTTTGATTGGATGAAATTGACCGAAACGCTTCACTAATATAGGTGAATGAAGTGGGCGTGCAATTATGTGGGAGATAAGGTAGCTTCCAGGAACGCAACTAACCGCAATTGATATTAATGGGCAATCGAGGAATTTTAGGTTCTTTCTTTGGCGGGACACCGTTTGGATTTCATGGAATTTAAGAACCAGCCACGTTTTTGTCCCATTAGAATGTCTGACTGTTCCGTTTTCAGATCTTACATTGGATATCTCGAAGATTCCATAAAACGTAGATTACGTTGGAAGTATGTTGATTATAGTAATTAAAGAATTTCATGTTCTAATGATTGTATTAATCAAAGGTACCGGCTTTGGCATTCAAGAATCAACTGTTTCAGAGAGATTTATATCTTCATATGAATTTCTGAATGCAACAAAGACAGTACTTTTCACTAGTAGAATTTTTTCTAGTTAAACGCACCTATATCGATAATCAATCAGGATTGAAATTACATTTGTTTTTCAATATTTGCCTCGCGAAAATTCATTAGAATACGACTTAAGGCCATTCGAAACGGCGATTCATGTAACAAGGAAAAAGTTCTTTGTGTAATGAACCCGGTTGATGGGAGTAAAAATGTGCACGATGGTATCTTGACGTACGACAATTAATTAGAACGAACAGCCGCGGTGCACTAATGACGCGTGAATGATTCGGACCAATCAGTAGTTCAGAATCGCATCCGCGATGGTCGATGATTAATAGTTCGCGATGCGGAAATCGTGGCTCGAGGAGTTTGCGAAAGAATCCCATCTACGAAACAGTATAGTTTATATCCTGGCGTTTCATCACTTCCTTCGGCATGGTGAGTGAAACGCTATGTAACAAGGTAATCGAAGGAATTAGTTGACCAGGATCATTTCGAGGATCATCTCTTTCGAAGTGAAACGCGAGATCAAGCCAAAGGTATTAAAAATGATCGCAGATCATCTAGAGGTCAAAGATCAGAGATCTTACGAAGGAAAATGTCCATCGAATCGAGCTTGGCCACTAATTAATGCTATTGTCGTTTACATCACTTGTAGATATATTTTTTGCATATTTAAAAATTAAGTAGAATTAGAAGTTAAATAGGTCCCAATTATTTTCGATAGATTAGGTATTTGTTAGTTACTTAATCTAATCTGATGACCAGGTCAGCTTTTAATTAGAAACTTTTGTGAAATAGGATTGGAAGCCAATAAAGAAAGATTAATTTTAATTAGATTGATTTTAGTCCCTGCAAATGTAAATATGATATAATTTATTCGTAGCAAAAATGTATCAACATATTTGAAACTACATGCATACTGTAAAAAATTGAAAATTGGAAAACTCGCAGGGCGAATTAACTTGTCTTTTCCTCTTAATAAATTAATAAAGGAATGGAAAGATTGCAAACTAATAAATACCATTCTTTAACTATCTGAGATTTAAAGATAAGTACTACCCACGCACAGGATCATCCTGGAAATCGTATGTTTCAAAAAATCGAATAAAGATTGATAGATCCATCCTTCTTCGGTAGAACGTTCGAAAGTGACAGCCAGTATGAATACAGCTTCACTCTCCTCTTCTTTGATCTTGCGTCAGCGGCTGCTAATGCGAATAAGCTCTTTTAAATTCGATTAAACAAGTCGGAGCCCCGACGTTAAAGAAACGAACGATCGGCCGAGAAAAATCGCCGTAACGAGGAGCCATTTATCCCATTCATCAGGACACCTTTTGACTTTCATTAAGCTCTACCCCTTTAGAAAATAAACGCGCAATTGAACAAAAATTAACAACAATTAATTGCGGCCGCGTTTAGCGCAGCTGTTTCATGCCGATTGTTGTCGACGGTTTAATTTAGTGGTTCGTAACATTCCCGAGTAAATTTCCTCTGACATCGCACTCCGTAATTTATTGCGGCTTTTATTCATTCCGTTTCAAAGAATTTAATCGATAAACGCGGCACATCCCACCCGTATGTTAATCGTGGAATTTTCCACCTGACGGCGTTACTACCATGACTCGTGTTATCTTGCAATCGTGTGAAAAAAAGAAAAGAAAAAAAAAGATGAACCATAACGTGTATCCAGGATACACGCAGTATTTTCTAATGTAACACTCCCACGCACGAAACGCGTGCATCTCGAGCGGGGTGCATTCGATTCATCATTGTCGGTAGCAGACGAGCGTTTCACATCGTTCCTGCTCCAGGCTTCTTTAAACGCGATGACGCCGCGACGAATTCGTTCGAAACGGTTCATTCGACATCACGGTATAGTTACGCCGTTGCTCGATTGTCAAAGCAGGAAAGAGTTCACCTTATATACATATGTAAGATAGGGAAGAACGTGGAGCTATTATTTTGACGTTTGATGGAGATGTTTGATGGCTGCGGTTTGGGCTTGATTAATTGGACGCTTGATGGAGATGAATCTTATCTTGTATAAAGATTTTTATTGAGATTGGTATTTCGTTTTCTCTGAAGCTTTTAGCGCGCTACGGGCATGTTGCATCCTCCGTTTCGTACCACGTTTATATTGCTTTGTGAAAAACTTTCTATTAGTTCTGATAGCTTTCATCATATACATTCAAAGAGATTTTTTGGGGGATTTTAGTAAAGAATGGAATGAATCAAAATATTCTTTCCTTGCTATATCTTCAACATTCTATAAGCTTTAACATTCTGAACGCCTTATCGTAATTGTTTTTATGAATTTCAAGAGATGATCATCGGTTCACTTTGTAAGGTAGAAAGTTAAAATCACTGCACTAGCCTACGACAGAAAAAGCTATATGTATTCCGCGGAGAAGCTGACAATTTTTCTGTCGCAATATTAACGTGGTGAACGCGTGGCTATTGTATTATCGCGCATGTATGTACTAGCACGATGCACAATAGCGTCCAGAGTACCCTAATAAGTTGGCGGCGCACACCGCGCGACTGGCAGGCCACCATATTCGCGCGAGTTCTTAATTACGTGTTTCAACACCGGCCTATGGCCGGTTGATATACGACCGCGGCGTCGTGCACAGTAATATCGGAAGAAAAATATCGTTGGAAGCGGCGGTAAAACATGTAGGTACGACCGTCGGTTCACCTGAAATACTTAATTGCAACGATAATTATTGGGACCGGTAGAACGTTACCAACGTGTCCATGAACGAACGAAGATTGGACCGGACAAAGGGGAAAAAAATACATCACTTAAGAGGACAGTGGAAGACACGTGTATTATTAAAGATAAAATTCTTTTGTCATCGATTTAACGATTGTCAGATGTAACGGTACAATCGTACAATACGACCAGCTAATAATAACGACGATATTGTCTTTATTATTGCTCGTGAGCACATGAAAGAACGGCAAGAATAAAATGTGTCTCGGTATCAATCATGATCTGTAATTATTTTTTAACGAAGGATGACCCAGTGTACATGTGCAGAATTCTTTGTAACCATGTGTCCCCTTCCTCTTTTTCTCCGTATTCTCCTTTCATTTTGTCTTATTTGGTGCTGGTTGAAAGAACCATAAGGGATCGATTGTTTTCTGATCGAATCGGTACACATGTAGCGTAAAAAGAATGATTGTTTGAATTTTACGAGCCGTGCAAGAGTTTTGTATATTTCAAGCTTTCGTAGATCAACTACTCGTAATCAATACAGTTCATTATGTATTATTATCGACATTAAAGTCGTTAATTGATAATATTTATGGAGATAAGTGGATGTCTTAAGAATTTTAATCTGCTCTTTCTTATTTGAAAGTTAAATAATTGATCAAGAATTATTGAAATGATCAAAGTCCATCATATAAGTCACCGACTATCTGTACGTGAAGCTTCCTCTCCATAAATTTCAAACCTAACCACGAATACAATTAATAATCGGCATACCTCGTTCTTCGATACAGTGACAGTAGATTAATTCTGGGATTAGAAATGCCGTAAAAAGATTTTTATCTTCGTCCGTGTCTTACTGTAGAAAGCTACGAAAAGGAAATCGAAGATGACATGGAATTCATTGTTAAATTCCAGGATGTGAAATGGAAACATTGGAAGAACAATTCTACCGTAATTCCAAGCAATCTTAACCTACATCACGAAACTTCTATGTAAGTCACGTACTTCTACGTTCTAATCGAAGCTGCGGAGGTGTGGAATGAAATTTATCGTCCGATTCTAGGACGTAAAATAAAAAGATGGTAAAAATATTTTTACTATGATTCCAAGCAATCTTAACCTAAATCATGAAATTTCTATGCAAAGTAACCTGTCGTTGAATTCCAAGATATAAAACGAAACCATTAAAAAGTAATTCTATTACGATTCTAAGCAATCTTCGTTTAGATCACGAAATTTATATACAATTAAAATAGAAGGTATGAAATGAAATTTAGAATTAACGATACGAAACGAGAACATTATAGAAATCTTCCAATTTTTAATTCATCCTGGGGTTCTATGGAAAATGTGCCAGAAATGCCAAGATGATAGGCGCTTTAACATACAAAGTGCATGTAACCTACATAGACGTTCGATAGTATGCTCAATTTTCCATCGAACACAGCGAGCACAGGTGGAACAAAGGAATAATAGCCACATTCTCAAGACCAAGTACGATTATCTTTCGATATGGGTATCGATTTCAGATGACTACCGAGCTGTGTCCGAGCTAGTCCTCCTTTAATAGGATTAACGGTACTTACGGTGTCACTTGTCGGCTCCCCATAAACGAGTCCGCTGTACGTTCAGAAGATATACGATGGCTATTCGTTATGAGGGGACTGAGCGTCAAAATTAACGATTTGAAAAGTCAAGCTTAGCGCCGCTTCTGTTGCAATTCCATAACTCATGCGCGACGGTCGTATGCGCGCCCGTCAAACAAAGCTTTCAGCGTTTGTCAGCCACATCTCGATAAATTAATGACAAGACATCGATAATCGCCAGCGTTGGTCACGACGACGTGCGACGAAGATGCTTGCAAAATGGAAATTTTCACGAGAAAGTAGTAAGGCTCGGCGTAGACTGTATTCAGTAGAAATCGATACGGTGGTCGGACATACACGACCGTGACTATAGCGATGAAAGGTACTGAAATTTTTAGGGTTTTCGATGATTTTAAGAATTTGAAAGGCAATAATAATAGAATAACAGAGGATGTAAATACTGCTTTTATCGCGATTTTTATCCTGACTCTGAAAAATTGAGATCTCCAGAATGCGAACATGATAAATGGCAAAATTGAGTGGAACCTTTTCTTAGATGAAGAAACAGATCTTTGTTTACAGATAAGAGACTGAGATTAAAAGTAATGGGTTTGTTCTTCTCAAACATTTGAGCAGATTATAAAAGAAAGGTATTTGAAAGGATAGAAGGATTGTAAGATTATCTTCATTTATAATGGTTTCTACAGAAAGTACTGGTACATTGTGTTTGTTCTACTGCAAGTATATTAAGTTTCATATCATTTAATAGTAAAATCTGATCAAAAAATGCTTCGTTGGAAAGTAACGATATGTGCCAATATTTTTCATAGCTAGTGTAGAATAAGCAGTAGGATAATCAAAGGAAATAAGAATTTATCTCATAATAGACTAATAAAATCCAAATTTCCTGATTGAACTGTCAAAAATTTGATACTCTGGTCTACATTTGAAGCAGGTACGAAACCTCGTCCGTTTATCACTTGTAAGAATTAGTATCTGCTTCCATTGACAAAATTTCTAGAGTCAGTATGTCAGAGTAGCACGATCGTTATTCTTCTCACGCGAAATAGGTTTGTTGGTTCGTTATCTGGTTGAGATAAGTGGCCAGTACTTAGCAGGTAACGATCTTTATTATCGGCTCTGTTGGAGAGGCAGGCACGAAATTAGAGGACAGTTCGACAGGCCTGTTGGTGGTACTTAATTAACGGCGTGGTAATCGGCTGCACGGCTTAATTGATTTACAAACGTCGTCGGCACCGTGCCGTCACGATCACGATCTCGATCGCTCGGCCGACGGGATCGTGCGCCGACAATTTGTCTTGCTCCTCTCATGACCGGAATCCCTTAACAACGATAGGCGCCTCGTATGCAAAACAAATGCTTGCCAAAGGTTCATCATAAACCAGATTAACAGTGCTTCAACTATTTGAATCTAAATTTCCAATAAAAGAAATTAAAATCTAAATTTCCATAATTTTCTAAACATCGATAATCCAGTCTTTACTCCGAGACTTTTTTTCGGAGTTTCGATATTTGGATTTACTAAAAGTTCATGAATTCTTCGGCAAAATTCGCACTTCCTTTCGATTCAATTCAACGAGCCAATTTTATTCGTTAATTATCACCGATTAATTTAAAACAGAAAAGATTTTGTTCGAATACAAGTCGACTACACGCGTGCTACCTGACGAATGCTTAATCTCGATTTTCTCGAAAACGAAGCTCAGGAAAAACTTTTTCTATTTTCGAATTACTTGTGCATGAGCAATCGCCACCTCTCTTTTTTTACCACGGTTTTGGAGACACCTTCAGGGAATATTGAATGTGGGATGTTAGTAGTTATTATAAGAGCGTAACATATAAGGAAGAACGCCTAAGTGCATTTCTATCAGCGCTCATTACTTTCTCGGAGGAGTGTCAGATCGCGAGTTGAGTACGATAAGCGAGCAATGCATGTCCTATCCTTTTCCTTCCCTCGCGTGGCTTCGAATCGGTACACCAATCTTGCCGACACACGCAGGTTGTCTCGGTCCTCGTTCCACGCGACGATCGTCGGTGATCCTTTGTCGCTCTCGTTGGCCTCCGATCGGCGACGTGTAAACGGCGCCACGGTTAAGGGTCGGTTACACAAGGAGTACTAGAGTTACACTTGGAAATCGAGCGTCTAGCGGCACGCTCGCGCCGCGCGCGTGGGCGTGGATCGCGCGATCTTTGCGCTAGAAAGTCGCGTTTCTTGTGAAGTCTTCGCGTGCGGGGGTGTAGAGCGTTTCTTTGAAGGAAATCGTGGTGGTAGAAATTCTCGAAAATTGCCTGTTACAGGTTTAAGGGCAAATTGGAATTTTTGGAGCGATCGTTAGAAATTATTTTTTTATAGGGTCGATAAGAGTAAAATTCGTTATTTGTAGGGAGGAAATTATTAGATTCTTTTTTACGACATTGCAATTTCTAAATTGTGTTAGATCGTGTTAGATTGGAATTTTCGAAGCAATCCTTTGAAATCGGCTTGATCATTTTGCGATGTTCGTTGAAAGTTTGTACTTTTCTGATAGAAATCGTCGAAACTCTTCGACTCTACGAAAGAATTCCACAAAAAGGGAAAGTTCGAAAATTGGCACAGTTAATCGCTAAACTTAAAAGATCCAAAGGATTCCTTTTACCTTGAAACACGTAGCATCGGAGCAATCGATTAACTTACCGCTCGTAGAAACATCAACGTCGAGACGCTCCTCGGTGAATGGTCCCTCTCTTTCTCTCTAGAGAAACAGAGTAGAATAGAGGAGGTAATAAGTTAATGGGCAAGTTTCACAGGGTGTATCTTGAGGTGAATGAGGAGGAAATTAGCGGCTCGCCTCGAACGAGTCAAAATGACTTATAAGACGTTCGTGGAATAGACAACGCGCGCGCCTAACGTTGCACCGGGTCCCATTTAGGTTGAAAAGAGATGGAAAGAAGCGATGCCACGAGTGCATCGACGACACGTGGTGGGCGTCGAGAAGATTCAGTGCCGGACGAACGCGCCAAGCCCAAACGGCATTTCATTCGATTCCTACCGCCGTCGGCGGACATTAAACTCAACCTGTTTCAGTTCGATCTTAGCCATGTTACAACCGAGATACTTCCTCTCTTATATGCGGTTTTTACCAAGAAAAAGATTGTCGATCTCTCAATTACTTCGTTATTCAAAGTATTACATATTAAATGTAGCATCATATGTGAGCAACAATAGAAGTATTATATGTTAAACGAACGACTCTTCGTGCGTTGAAGCTTCGAGAATCTTGTAATATGGAAATTTTGTAACCTTTGGAATAAATGGTAGAGGATGAAGGGTCTAAAGAAAGTCGTGATTATATTTGTTCGTTCATTTCATGTTAAATGGTGCATTAAATGGCATTAAAGGTAATTCAATGACTGTCATAGTCTAAAATGGCAAGAGTGTACCGGGGTTTTGTTTGTTGAAGTTTTGAATGTAATAGATATTGCATAGAATAAATGTTACGAGATCGAAGAAAGTCCTGATTGTATTTCATCGCGCAAACCATTCTCGTCAATTCGCTGGCGATTCAATGGCTTGAAATTGCGAAACTGTGTTTTCATTTGTTAAAGTCCTCTCTATATATAAATATAATATAAATACAAGTTTGTAGAATCCTTTGGAATAAATACAGGAAGATTAAAGAAAGTGGTGATTACGTTTGTTCGTTCATACGAACGATTAAGGATGATTCAATTCAAAAACAGCATAACTATCAAGACTTCGTTTATTAAAATTATACAATCTTATAAATTATAATTTTATAGATTGCAATTTTATAAGACGTAAAGTAGGATTATGAGCTTTCGAATAAATATTGAGAGATTAAAAAAAAATTGACTATTCCGTTTGTTCATCCATTCCATGTACAATGGTCGATCCAAAGACTACTTTGCTTTAGAATGACACGATTCTATCGAGACTTCGTCTATTGGAATTTCGAACGTAATCTTATGTTAAATGGCTAATTCAAAAGCTACGCTGGTTTAGTATAACAGGGTTCTATCGAGACTTGGATCGTTGAAATTTCAAACGTAATCTTATTAGACTGAAATTTACAGAAATGTAAATTTGTAGCTTCGAGGTAGATACATATGAAAGGACCAACGGAGGTTGTGATTCTCTTTGTTCCCCTACTGCAAGAATGCGATGAAAAGTAGGAAAATTTGCACTTGAATAGAGTCAGAACGTACGGAAGCCGTAAAATGTCACTGTAGCGTGCGAAACAAGAGAACTTTGCAGTTTAACGTTGCTACTGCACTAAATTTTGTTCGATCCTATCTCATCTCTGTATCTTCCACTTACAACTAACAACTTCACAACCTGATTGAAATTCTCATTGTCTTCTTCGAATCAAATCGAATACATGTTCATTGGTAGTTAGCTTTTTGCAGTATAAAAATTTGCAGAATTTAAAAAAATCTACATTCTAACAAAACACACTATTCTTATCCAGGGATCTCAGTTTATTTCATTGTATAGCTTTTTTATATAGTAGTCGATAATTGGAACAAAAATTTCTTATCGTATCTTTGCGAAACGTTCAAAATTTAGAACTGTCTATAATTCAACAAATCACTTCACTCGTGAACGTCAATTATAAATACAAAATGACTCACGACGTCAAATTTTTAATAACGTACAGCCATAGAAAAAATGCAGAAACGAGTGATTTCATTGGCGTAACAATGGGTAAAGGGCCTCGTGTAAACAGAAAAGGTTTCCCCACAACGCTGGATATCATTAGCTGTATCCGCGAGCGCGGCAATTTATTCGATAGTCGATCGACTTTTCAGATAGTCGATACTACCGAGCGAACGTGATTTACACGTGATAGAAATAAGAGCGTTACCTGGCGTACTCACACCCAACCATATACAAATACACGTACAGATACTCAATTTGACACAATCTGTTAAGCGGTACGCTAAAGAATTGTGATTTGCTGTTGGTCGTTGTTGTTTAACGGGTGCACGAGCAGAAAGTTTATCCATCTAGCTATTTCGGAATTTTACCACGATGTCCGAATGAGCAATTATTTACACAGAATTCTGTACCACACTGTGGAGGATTATGAGAACTGTGACACGGGTTTATAAGTTACGAGTGAATATGTTGCTCAACGAACATTCGTGGAAAATTATCCTGCATTGTGGAAAGAGCATGTTGCTTGTAGACTATACACATTTCTTGTGTGATATTTTAATTATTTATTATATAAGCTAACGCATTGGCAGCATCGCATATTAGTTCTATTCGATTAGGTTCTCGAAATTGGATAATATAAAACTGTAAAGTAATTACGATTACATCTACTTAAGTATGTTAATGCGGATATTAAGGTAGTTATTAAGGCACTAGAGTGGAAAATTAATGGTTTCCAGCAGTTTCTAATCAATTTATCGTATTGTCAAAATATAAAAAGAGGAAATAAAGGCACAGTTTGATCGGAAATTTTTGACAGCCACCATGTGAAGAGTAGATATTATTTCTTAGGAAAAATAGATTTAGAAGAAATACCCAAAGTACAGGGTATTTCGAAATTACTTTAATAGACATCTAATTATTTCTAATCATTTCTAATTATCCATTATCGACGCACAATAGAAAATGATTAGAGATAACATCAAAGGCTCCAAGTAAAATATTTCTTCACCTGTATGTAAGTGTTATTATTACAGGTAATTGCCAAAACAATTTAAAGTTTATTTACAAAGTAGTTTCTTTCCGCTGCTGACAGCGCATCAGGCATATGAAGATTTGAAACACTTTCATACCAACACTTTCCCTCGACATCACCCTTCTCAAACTTCAATCTAAAATATCCGAGCATACTTGAATCGCAAATTTCACGCACCACGTGATATTATCCTACGATCGTCATCTACGAGGTACAAGAGCACATAGTATATTTCTAGCGGCACGTAAGCAACGTTAAAAAAGGAAGAAAAGAAGAAGAAAAAATGATCGAACGCCTGTGGCGCGTGCATTGTACGTTAGCAGGCCGACGATGGTTTTTTTATTCGAACGATCAAGGTTCGGTCCGAGGGGCTCGATCATTTTTCGAATTCACTTACCGTGAAACACGGCATTACTGTTCCGCTCTCGGGCCTCGCTGCGCGCAACGTATTACCGGTGTTCTCCCCTGGCGAAGATAAATCAGTCGCAATTCCCTCCGTAACTATCGCGCCGCGCGGCTTGATTGTTTCATAATATTTTTCATCGAGGACACGCGGCCCTCTCCGGCCGTCTATTCTAACGGGTATATACAGAGAACACGTGTAGACGATCGAGCATAAAACACTTTGTTCCGTTACCATTTTCCTCCCTGCCCCCCCCCCCGCCCGATCAAATTAATTTATTCTACTCGCGGCTACTCGCGTGTCCATTAAAGCTTCACGTTCACGATACTACCAATCGATCGTCGATAAATCGTCGTCTGTTATCTTTGTTTACATCTGCTTTATACGAGCCTTTCGCGGAAGCTGACTGGATCCCGGAGGATCGATGATCGACCGGGCTGGATCGATCGATTCTATTCAGAAACGATCGCTTTTATCGTTCCGCTGCTTGCGATAAGAGACGCAACGATGCGTTCATGGGGACTATCCACGCCTACGAGCTGCCACGAGGCAATTCGTCATGCGCGAGTAACGGCGATCTTTCGAACGCTGAAATTATCTTGATAAGGAAGAGGGTGGTGGTTTGCGTGGCCATTGGGGACGTAAAATGTCGAGAAAGACGTTGAGAGATTTCGTTTAGATGGTTTAAGCTCTTATAGGAATTAATAATTATCTTTGGAAGAAATCTTATTTCTTAGAATTGAGGATAGGTATAATTGTATTAATATAATATAATTTCGAGGAAATCGGAAGATCTGTTTTAAAGAGATTAAGATTTCATAGAAGAGTTTTGGGAGAAATTTTCTCCTTACGATACAGAATATACAATAATACACTAATATGTATAGAACATAAATAGAGAGTTTACAGAGCCTGAGATTTCTTAGAGAAAGAGCAGAAACAAATATTCTTAAGATTTATTCTTTAAGTTTTAAGTATAAGTTTAATAAGTTTTATTCTTCGGATTAAGCAAAGATTATAGGGAATATTAGACACGAAAGAGAATTTTATACAAAAACTTGCAACTTGTATCGAATAAAATGTGAAATTGCACATTGAAAATTCCCTTCTTAAAATGTTTTCGCTAACAAATTAGAAATTCCTCTTATTATATGAGCTGGAAGAAGATTTACATTTTAAGTTTCATTTCCTAAATTTTTTCCAACCCAGAATAATTATATATTCAACAATCCCTCTAGATACACCGATCCCAACGTCGTATTCCCAAAATTCCCTATTAAAAATACTTTGCGCAAAGTTCTTCGGAGCCGGTAAGTATAAATCCCTCGCGTCGTATGATTCGTCAAAGTCACGTCGATGAAAAATCAGGGGACGTAGGAAGTAAGCACGCGGTCGATTGTCTACGAACAGCCACGCTTCAACATCGATACGATATAAATTTAATTACCGGACCCGTTCATGCTCGAGGGAGCAGACCCCGGTGGCCCGAACCAAACAATCACTTTACGTGAAAGTATGAAAATAATTCCAAGACGGAGGAAGCGGACCGGTAGGCGGTATCCCCGGCGTGTGTGCACGTATACGATTTCTCTCTTTCTCTCTCTCTCTCTTTCTCTCTTTCTCTTTCCCTGTGTGTTTCACCGGCGGCGATCCAACGTGCACGCGTGCCTATTGCAAAGATCGTGGAACGATCCTCCTCTCTCGAGGCTCAGGTGTCTCTTTCACCTGTTCCAAATTCCAGCGATGCAATTTCACGGCGATCGTGCACGCCATTGTGCCGCTCGTATCCGCCATTGACCATTACGTGCTTACGTGTCGCGGATATTTCTATTATTAAATTAATTACACGATCCAGCCGCGGAGTCAAGGATAACGTGGTTGCCCCGCGAACGTGTCTACCGCGGAAGAAATCGTTTCTACGATTACAACGCGCGAATTTTCGCTAATGTGAATCCTGTATCTGCTGGTTTCATTGGAGAAATACCATTTTTTAGAGGAATAAGTACACGATTAAGAATCGGTAGCGGAATAACGTGTTACGAAGAATGTTAATGGGTATTAAGCGTACTAGAAAAGATTTTCCATAATTTAACGCTAAAACTACCGATAATCGACACGAAACTATTTCTAGCAACACCAGTCAAAATGACTGGTCTTTGAAAAGTACGTAATGATAGAATATTTTTATATTGATTGGTTTATTACTTTCTTACAGAAGCAATTCCATGTTATGTAGTACATTTTTGGTATTATTAATCCATCTGAGACCATGATCCCTAAACGAGGGTTGACACATCTATAAAATTGTAGAATCAGTCAGTTTGACTGTGTGGTAATTCTAGTGTTAGCATCTAGCGATCTAGCGATCGATCCGGAATTTTCCTGATAACTGATATCATCATATTGAATGATACGCAGTAAAAATTGTAAAAACATGTGGGAAGTTGTACAAAACGAGGAAACTGGTTAATTGGGATTCGATAAACAGATTGCAGGACCCTTTTACGCTTTGACAAGTACCAGTCATTTTGGCTGGTATTGGTATAAGTAGCCTTGATACAAAATTATTTTCAGTTTAAATATATAAAAAACAAAATAAAATTCATTATATTATTCTTTTAGTTATCATTGCGAGAGTCATTACATCATTGCAAAAAAAAAACTATAATATGAAGTAAGAATTTGAAAATAAAATTATAAAACCAGTTGATTTGACTGGAAGTTCTAATGTTAAAAGAACGAGGATTTATCATAGTACTATAATTATTTCAAGTTCTTCAAACTTTATTAAATAATTGGATTCGGAAAAAATAATGACGATAAAGTTATTAAACGAGTCCTTGGAATTCCCTATTGTAACAAAAATAACAGAAAAAGATTCAATAAAGTAAATTAATTGGAAAATTATTATAAAAGGAATGTTACGATAACGACTATTAATGAATTAAATTATAAATCTATTTATAAAATTCGTGTGGAAGGAGGCTTCGAAAAATTTTAATAATTAGCGCGGGCGCGAAAGAGTTAATGAAACTGTTATCCAATGGCCCTTAATGAGGCGCTGGAACGAGCAGCTCGATAAAGAAAAAATCGTCTCCAATTTCGTTCACATAATATTGAACCGATACACGAATATCGCCAGCTCATTAAGAATCGGCCAGCCGATATCCCGCAATGATTTATCGGCCAGTACGATGGTAGTATTTCACGTGTTAAATTGATAATCCTCGCACGGGCCGAAGATTACCGGTATCCACCGGCATACTAATTAATTGCGGTTCAATCATTATACCCGGCACTTAATTTTACACGTGGCTCACTCGAATCGAATGCCTGCACTCGATAAACACCCACGATCGTAAAATATATTACAAATAAAAAATAAAAAAATAAAAGAAGCAATGAAAAGGAAATAGTACGATGTAAATAGAATTTTCTGCTTTTTCCTTTAGCTCGAAGCGGGTTTAGCGGTGGTGGATTTGAATTTACAGGCCAGATATATGCGAGCTACTCTTCCTGGATTTTCCTGGCAACGTTAGGCAAGCGTTAAGGTTTATAGAGGATTCTTGGCTTAGCGCTATCTCATTGGTTAATTGCGACTGTCAACCGGGCTTCGTGATTTACGAGACCGTGAGCAACGATATCGTTTCGTCCTTCTCCGGCCACGGCCATCCTAGATTATCGATTCTTCTCGTAGAACCAGTTGGTTAACATGGCCACGAACGCTCCAGCACCGCGATCCCCGTGTCGGGGCTATTTCGCCAACGTAACAAATGTGTAATAATGATTCATATTCGTAGCTCTTGGAAGTCGTGTCACATTATTTCTACTTACTATTATGCGTCGCGGATTTTTGGTGTGCTATGGTCAGCTTAAAGGTTAGAGAAAATGACATTCTATGAATAGGACAGGTCGTAGAAGAGGTAAGAATCAGAAGACAGATATCGTGGATGTATGAAGTAAAAGTAAAATTTTGTTCACGATCAAAGAAAAAATACCTTCTGAATCTAAGTCGTGAATTCTAATTCGATTATCCGCTCTCTAAATTAATAATATCTCTCTTGAATCTTCGAAACGTGTGTCAATTAGTCTTCGACCGTAAATGGTATCATTGATATTGAGAAAAAGAAGAAAGGATTATAACTCGATATAAATGGAGAATATTTGACACGAAGAAGGCTTATAACAAATAGCTACGACTCTCCGATAGAAGGTACTAATATCTCCATTTATTTTAAATTTTAAATTGTCCCTTCTCATTGGCGTCGGTGAACATCTTTAGCTTAGCTACAAATGTCCAAGGATTATACTACGTTTAAAATTCCGTCAGTGGATGAGCTTTGAAACGACTGTCCAATAAAATACACGAAATTAATTAATGGAAATACGTATGAAATGGAAGAATTATGCAAATGGAAGTAGTATAATCGGGAATTACGAGGCGGTCTAATATTTCTCAAGGACGATTGTCCGGGCCAAACGAAACTCTTTCGTCCCGTGTTCCGAGACACGAAATAACATAATGGACGTAATATCTCGTGGTGATTGTACGCGTCTGCGGCTCGTACGTCCGTTAAGATGATCGCGTATTACCGGTGAACCCCCGTGGAGTGAAATGGGTCCATTCAAGGGGCATTCTGGAACGGCGATACTGGCAAGGGACTTTCGAGTATCAAAGAGCGCTGTGTTCTTGCATAGTATTCTCATCAGGGTGCATAGACGCTACATAACGAGCCTGTTCAACGAATCCAACGCCTGCCTTTCGACGTATCCCGCTAAACAAATGTTCCACATCGTCGTAATAAAATCGTTTATGCGCCCGCTATTGATCGCGCAGTTTGCCAACGCGTTACGAATCGTGTTCGCGGTTTAACTTCTTTTATTATCTACGTTTTATCGATACTGTACTTGTAGAATATCGACGCCTTTAATTTAAAAGATAATGGAAAATTAAAAGGATCATCTAAGATGTTTCTTCGCTTGCCTAAGCGATCGTTTAGGTTACTAAAAGGATCACTGAGAATTTTTTATCTTATTTGCTGAACTAATTCTCTAAATAAAGATGCAATACGCTTCGATACGAAACTGCGATTATAGGAATTATTATGTAATAGGTGTTACATCTCCAAAATTTATTCCATTCATCCGATGCGTTGTACAGTGACTTTTATCGCCATCTATGAATATCGTTGCAATTTCCTACGCGCTTAATATTCTTTAACATTTTACTTAGAAATTAAAAATTCTTAGCAGTATCTACATATCAATTAAAAAGTAAAAGTTCTATGTTAGTTCGTCTATACATCGAGGATCAAGGACAGGATAATTGGAGCGTCTATGACTACTACGTGCGGTCAGAACATAACGCAACAGAATTTGCACGTTTCATTGGGAGGGGGTGGGGGTGGCGGCACTTAAACCGCGGGTGGGCCCATGTTTCTCATTGTCCGCATGTCGTTCGTAAGAGGCAGAATAATGGGCGCTATCTGCAGCAGCAGTACACCGGCGTTGCAGCATAGTAAAAAAATATAAGGTCCCGGGCCAGATACCACACACTGAGCACTGTCAAAGTTTTTTCTCTTATTTTCGCCGCCCCCGCCCCCTCCACTCACTCGTTCCCCTCTCTTTACCCTCGTTTTTGCCCCCGAGAGGCGGCCCTCGTTGTAGCGAAAGAACGTATTACCGGATACCGATCGGAGTAAGATATTGCAGGACAATCGCGGATTGCTTCTTTCATTCGTCCTCCCTCGGGCAATATTTCTCTCGAAATGAAATTTAATAAAGGGCCAGATCAGGCCGGACGATCTGCTACGCGTACCAACGGACGCTCTTTCTCGTTTATTCCTCTCTTTTTCTCATTTATTCCTCTCTTTTTCTCGTTTATTCCTCTCTTTCTCTGCATTTCTCCGGCCAGTTCCTTCCCTTCGACCGGCAGAATATGTTTTTGGCTGTTCCTTGACTCGTCTCCTTTAGCCGGTTGCTGCAGGCGACAGCCGTTTGGGATGTTACACTTAAGAGGATGGAATATCCGTCAACGTACTTGGATAACTTCATTTCTCAGGAACTGGAGTTATTCCAAAAGCAAGTCTTGAGATCTCGATTGGAAATCAAGTAGATCTGTACTTCGTGTGAGACACTTTCTCAAGGATGAAGAATTCCCTAAAAACGATTAAGCAGAGAATTTCAAAAAAACTATTCAATATATTTTTTAAATAATTGTATTAATCATGGTTTCACGTATTGATCAATGTGGCTTCTGAATTTTTCTTCTCCTCGTTTTTTCCATATTCACATAAACGGTAACAAAACAATCTTTTATTAGCCACGTCTATCAGCAAGAAATTTTAAGTGTTCGGAAAATCTCGTCCAAATAAAATTCTTCTCTTCGTTCATCATTCTTCACAGATCAAACACTTTCTGATCAAGTTATCCTTATTTGTCTCTATTTCTAATTCACAACGAGCACACTAGCTACATCTAACAAAACACAAACTCATCAAGTTCTCTTCTAAGAAGACTATTTCCTTCTCCCTCTCCGCATGCCATCTTTTCTTTTAACTCTTCTTAACCGACAAACATAAGTATCAGAGGAAACGGTTTTGCCACGTAATCCGCGTATCGTGTCGTAACGGATAGAGAATAATGGTCCCTATCTGCCGGCAGTGAGTGTACTTTAATATGACGAGAAAATATAAGCTTGCCGGTCTCGATATGATACCGCACGCTGAGTAAGACCGGCGCTTTTTTCACCGTGCACCCATACATCTCGGTTCCTGTCCATGGTGCACCCGTATTGTGGCCCGACAAAAATCCCTGATTACCCTCTTTGTAGTCCGGGCGAAATTAACAGAGATAAGCTTACAGGGTTTATTTATCGTTATTGTATCACTATTTTACTTTCACACTTCGGTGGCGAGCCGCCGCCGTCGCAACTGTGACCAGTGGATACCGATTAACCCAGATACCCACATAAGAAAATATTTCCTCCACGAGAGTGGTCCAAGTTTCTTTTTGAAGTATTATTCCTTTATTCCTACTGTTCTAGTTCGCCGCTGATATTGATCCCGCTCTGATCGTTTGTTGCCAATTGTCGGAGAATTGTAAGAGGCTTTGCGAATCGACACGGAGGGTTTTGAATACACAGAAACGTAATTTTGTAATTTCCAAAGAGTATCGTGAACGATCGTAGAGAAAATTAGAAGAAAACAGGATTATGTTTGACAAATACTACGGAATATTGTAAAATATCGTTATAGTAGAATACCTTAGAATTCTAAATTCGTTCTAAGTTCGCAACTTTTATTAGCCTCTATACGATACAGAGAAAATGGGATTTCGCAAGTACAATTTCTTTTCTCAGAATTTTTGTTCTCATCGGAAAACGATCTAAGAATCTGATTGAACGAACGATTGTATAATGCAATAGAGACCTTGACAAGTGTCCGAAAATTATAAATTTCAGAAGAATGTTTTAGAATATTTTAGAAGCCTAGAGTAATAAAGAAAAAAGTTGAACTTAAACGTAAACGACTCATTTAATCAATGAATCGTGAAGAAATATGTTTGTCTACAAATGATTAAGCAAAAATTTTGTAAAAGTCGAGAGAATCGAATAATGTTTCTATGTTTGAAGATGAAAGCTGTAATCGGAGTAACTTACGGTATGCAAAACAAAAACCTCGACAACAAATTATAGCTGCAGGTGTATTCACGCATCACATCAAAGAACTCGACCGCCTCGAGGTATCGTGCGTCGATTACGAAGGCTTTTCCGCCTGCAGCTCTTAAAAGTCGCTTTCTCGATACCTCCCTCTCACCTCGGAGATTAACTTTCCAACTTAGTATTTTTATCGCCACCTGTTTAGCATATAAGTGGCAAGCTGGTGTCTATTATCATCGACTAGGCCAGGATTGGCATCTTAACGGTGCCAGAAAATCACTGGTAACGCGGTGCACAGCAGAAAATTCCTCTGTTTTACTATGTTGCGACGATAAGTCGCGCCGATAGAGACATTAGGTAGATTACAATGCGAAATCCGTGGCTGGCTCGGTCGATTATTTTTCTCGGGTTCAACAGTCCGGCCAGGGTATCTTTCAGCGATATCTCGCACGCACGAGGTGTCGCAAGAGATGAATAATAACGACCATAATATTGAGAGCGGGTCGTTGGATTTCGACTATGCCTTTAGTGTACGCCATATAAGAGATCGGGAATGGGGTAATTCATTACGAGTCGTATTAATTGGAAAAGCTTTGAACTGGTCTAATAAAAGAGACTATATTTAGATTTTATTTCCTTTCAGGTTTATCTGTAGATAATTTCGTTAAAGTTATTTGACAGACATATTGTATCTGCCGCTTTAGGGATTGATTTGCAATTAGAGGTTAACGAAATGAGAATAAGTAGAGTTATTTAGCTTCAGAGTTAATTAGACAGAGTGACGTTGTAACTTACAAACTGGCTACTCATAATCGATACTATTTAGAATTTCAAATCGAAAAATAATATCGACATGAAACAGTGTCGAATGCAGCGCATTGTAGCAAAGAAAATTTCCAAGTCATATATATTAAAATTTTCTATTAAACTGTATTTACAGCTATTTTATTATACAAATTAGAAACACGTTTAAACTAACAAAGATGAATCGATTAAGAGAGCAAAACCTCCGCCGATTAAACTGAAACTTTGAACGCTGTTAGATTTCTTCGTCTATTATTATATAGGATCAAATACATAAAGTTCTCCTGACAATAATGACAGCAATGATTATAAGAAGCTGAGACACTGATCGCCTCATAAATTTGGAAAGGGTCAAAAATATTCTAAACTGCAACTACCGACTGTCAATGACGTATAACTTGCGACTTGTAAATTTTCACTAGCAATAATAAATTATTATATCAATTATGCGACGGAACACAGGAAAGAAAAATTATAACAACTCTTGTGAAATGGTATCGCGTCAATCCCAAAAACGTTGAAACATCGCTATCGATGCTGAAAATCGCTCGCGATATTATTATTATATTTTGATATCGCTTATCTTTCACAACTTTGATATAATATCAACTTTGAACGATTTCCCAGCAAACAGCTTAGTTCGATAGTGCGTCTGTTTGACTGGCTGGCATTTCAACCGCATTTTTTTTTTTTGTTTCCCCCCTCCTTGGAAAGGTCTCTCACGGTACGACCACGCGTTCGTCTCGCGATTCTTGGAATATCGGACGTCGATTAACCGGGCCGAGCTTGGCGAGTCTCATAAATCGTGGTACGCACGACGCAATGCGTTTACGCAAGAAAGCGCAACGCGCGCGCCATGGCACACGCAGAAAACGTGCACTACGCGTCGGCGTTGCAACTGCGGGCATTGAAACGGGCCAGCTCGACAAATCGGCCGATAATACGATTAGACCGATAATTAATCTGATCGCGATTTTCGATCGATATCGAAAACCGCCTACGCTCGGCCTCGGGGCAAAATCGAGTCGCGTGACGAAACGCCGATGATGCGATAATCATTGTAATCCGCCCAGTTATCTTCGTCATCGGGAAATTATGTCAGGCGCCGATATTAACTGTGACGCGATCTTGATTATTCTGTTAAATGTTGTTTGCACAAGGAACTTAAGTACTACGAAATACGATACCTTTTGTTGAAAGACACCTTGAAGAATACGTTGGAGTCGAAATTTGAAAATTACTTCGTCGGTTGCAATTATAAGTGACGTAAAATGTGATTGCAAATTTGAGAGGCAGAATATAAATCGTACAATCTGACAATGTTCTTTGTTTTATTTCCAACAGTTTGTTTTATTATAACAGAGCTGGTCACTTAACTGGATCACCACTCAACATGAAATCTTAACTTTATGAAACAGATATCGGAGCATATTTTCATGTATAGATACTATTTTCTTGAAAGATGTAATTTCTAGATTTAAGCTTTCCACAATTGACGTTTAAAATCTCGTATACCTGTAAAAATAGTAAATTTATAATGTAACTACCTTATGTAAATCTAATTTAAATTTATATATCTCTTTACGGGGAGCTTTCTCTAGATTGTAAAGCAAAATTTCTATTCTCTTTTATATTCCACAAAACATACAAATCAACGAATCTTTCCTCTAGCCGATGTAAATGTTACCTTTCGTTGCAATTTAGTTGCGCACGTCGAATAAATTTTCCAAAGGTTACCGGCAATGGAAAAGAAACACTTAAAATACGCCCCCCGTTAAATGTCTTCATCAAAAACCCCTTCGCAGACAGGTTTAGCGAGAAATTCCACGCACGCGGAACAATCTCGCTTGGAAATCCAACGACAGTGGAACAAACGTTAAGTAGCAATGACATTCGAACAACCCGTGAGCTGCATCGAGTCCGATTCGACGGTTGGGCCGACTTTCTACGTCTGCCAGCTCTGTTATAATTGATTTGTCACGGGTCACTCGTCTATTGGTTAAAAGTTAATCGACAACGAAAAGTCGTGGTGCGTTCGATACCCGGCGTTTCGATTATTTTCGAAGCGATACCGAGAGAGTTAGTACACGCAACGGATGTGTATACCACGACCAGAGTCCAGTGCAGCGTGGACGTTATTATTGCTCGTGTTTCGCAAAAGATCGATCTGCGTGTACGCGTGCGTGTGTGGGTTAATCTGAGGAACCCGTTTCGCCAGAAGGCGATATTTTCCGCCTCCGCATGGCGCCTCCCTCTCTGTCTCTGTCTGTCTCTGTTGCTTTTCTGTTCGCTCGCATGTATACCATTCCTGCCGCCTGTCCCCGTGGAAAACCGATCGCTGTACACAGTTACCGCGATCCTAGAAAATTAATTAAACCCCGCTAGAGATAATCAACCGTTCCCCTCTGCGCTGATAATCGATCAACATTCTGCAAATCTGTGGCTACGCGTCGTAGAACACGCGGCCGTCACGTGTCGTTATTTGCATGGGTCATAAACGATCCGTTTTTCGACCGGAGTCGGCAAAATTTCGTATGAAAATTACAGGACGGCGAGACGGTTATTAAGTGGGGAGAGTAGAGAGATCGATGGCGGCGATTAGAAGGTGAATTAGCCCTTAATTGCCGGCAACGGTCTTCTGGGTCACGTAGTTGATTTTTGTGTTCTCGTTACGATTTCTGCGAAATCACGTTTTAGCGGGGAAAGTGGAACCTTGTAAATGATCTCGTTAATTCGAAAATTTGCCGGTTTTATCGGTGGATAAATTGCCGATAAGAGAAGGATCCAGGATAAAAATTACGATTTATATAGTAATTATTAGTAAGGTTAGAGATTATGATATCATAGCAGAAAATTTAGGAAAGTGAAACTCTTTTTAATCGACGAATGTTTTTTTAGGAAAACAATTTTAATAATAGCAACACATTTTTCACATTTTTCTATTAGAATACATCGAAACTAGGGCACTTTTTCCGAAAATAAATACAGTACTTGTCGTTTAATTCGTTGGTAGCTTGTTGAAACAGGCACATATAATGTTACATGTACGCAACGCTGAGCATGAAAGGATTATAAAATAAAGAAATCAGACTACAATTACGCAACGTAATCTCCGGTTATCTATTTCAGTCGGTAATAATCAGTTGCAAATTATTATTACACTGCGAAAATATCTCGGGTAAATTATCCGAACAATCACTATTACTAACAAATGCGAACAATTCACCTGTCTCAGAAACTGAACGGCATTCCACCGATTATCCCATAAAATACAATACGTGTTGGTATTCAATTTTTAAGTTCCCATGATACCCTTCGATCAAAATCAACGCGATCACAATCATGAGTGTGTCTATTTCAGATTCCATCATTTCGTTGGCTATTATCATTGGATTGCAAATAAGCAAATTGACTTAGACTTAGAACCGATATTAGATCCACTTAGCAATAGAGATCGTATCGGTCGAAGGGGTGGCGAAATTTCTTGGCCGCGAAATCAAACGAATCGTAGCTGTACATTCCTGTGAGATAGAGTTTTTATATTTTATTTTACTATTCGATTGTAAATCTCATTTATCGAAAAGTCAATCAAAACATCTAATCTAGTTCGAAGTTTCTTATGAATTTTTAGATACCGAAGCAATTCAATTTTTCAATCGATCGAACTAAGTATTACATTTTTTCCATTTCTAATATTCCTACAGAAGAAACTGATTTAGGTTAATCTACTTTTCGTAAGTGCAGAATTACTCTGCTAATTATTATAAAAAGATATATCTTTGATTGTCCACATTTTCTTTCAATTAGCTAACTTAAAGTTGCGTAATATTTTCTAGAACAACCTAGTAATTATACAAGAAAAACAAGGAAAATTATATCTAAAATATTTCTAATACGATTTAGCAGCAATTATAAAAAGAAGACAAAGAATATTCTAAAATATACTATCGGGATAACAAAATAGAAATAGAAAGAAGTTAAGAAAATTGTATCGAAACAATGACGAAAAGGCTATGATTTAGCAAAGAATTTCACTGTTATTAAATCCAATCCCATAGTCTTTATTATTATTGCGGAACGATCGGGGCACACACCGTCACGCGCTTTTCACGCCACATAAAGGCGATCGTTACACGCGCACCGCGTACCTAACGAACAGGCCGGCTGCCAATGATAAAAGTAATCCCCGATCTAGATTACGAGCACAATGGAGACCTCCGGGCGTCTTTCCACGCCGTACGCGTTCGAGCGTGCGCGACCACCGCTTCGTATTGTAACCACAGCGAAGAAACGCGATGGGGACGAGCACGAGCAAATGAAACTAGCGAAAGAGTAGTTGAATCATTTCTAAAGAGATTTCGAAGCTTCCTATGTCGAGATTTCTACGATTAAACGAGAAGAACCGATTTCGTAGCGACCAAAGGGTTGTATCAAAAATAGAGATTTCAACGCCTCAAGGCCTGCGCAAACGGTGTTCTCTCACGTTGCGTAAGGTTCTACTATGCACAACATCGGAAAACAAAGTGATTGAAAGTTGGTGATAATGAATTACATGTTCGATAAATTTTAATTTATGCAAGTAGGATATTGAATTTTTATTTAAACGGGTGTTTAAAATGTGTGCAGCGCAAAACAAGGTGTAATTTATTTAGGAATCCTTTGTTCATATTTCATACTGATCTATCTGTTTCATATATGAGCTACTCAGAAGCTGATAATTTATCAGTGTTTTTATAAATTGACGAATGGATAGAAAGTGACGATGTTTAAGTTTATTTTGAAATTTATAATTACTTAAACATGTCCTTTTGCTATGAACAAACTTATATAAGTAAGTTAGTTGTCTTTTAAAAGTAGAACGCTAATCATTTATTGGTATAATAAATAAAATTGGAAAATTTACAAGATGTAAAGTAGATCAACTTTTTTTCAGAGAATTTGTCTTGAAATCCATAATTATTTATGTTATCTCCTTGCAACGATCAAACTTGTGCAGTGTAAGTTATTTGTCTTTAAGAAATTGAACACTAATCACCTACTCGAATGAAAAAATTGAAAAATTTACAGGATGTGGAGCAGATCGGCCTGACTTCCGAGAAATTCACCCGCTGACAAAATATACATATTTATATTCACCAACAGGAAATAAACTGATAAGATACGCTTCGAATGACTAATGAACATTAAGAAACTCCTCTCTGCTTTCATACAAAGTAACAAGAATCCATGTCTCTACCAAAGAAACGGATAATAATTTTTCGCAACAATTCTTCTACGAATCCATCATAACGTATATAATTAACGACATCATCACGCACCGCAGAACTAGATATCCTTTTCAACGTATACGTACATTCACGATCGCGTTATCGCGACTGGAAATCGACTGGCTGCAACTTGTCCATCCGATTGCCGGTTATATCGTTTCGGTGCATCGATCGTTAGTCGAACTTTTTGCCACTCGAGCACCGGACTGTCGTCGATTTCCGTGGTCCGGTTGAAGTGCAGCGTGTTTACTTCCTACGTGCGCGCACCGGCTACCTTTTTCCCGGCACAACAGGATCGTGTACAGGTCGCTCGTGCGGAACGACGCTGAAACACCATCGTGGAACACGGGATTACGAACGTAGGAGTTTCCAACAACGCTCGATCCACCGTTGTCGCCGCTACGGGAGAATTAGAAATCCAGGGGGATCTGCTCGGTGCACCGTGTTGAATCGATGATGTATTGATATCTCGTTATCCGTGCAGCGTCGATTTCTTTTTTTTTCTTCTTCTCCGCGAACGGTGAAGCGTGGATTTCGTGGCCGGATACCTGGACGCGATTCTGAAATGGCCATTGTGCGACTCTTCACGGTTTTTCACGGAACGACTAGAGTGACGAACGGTTTCACGAATCGTTTGTTCGAGCGAAGGTGGCAGTGTTCTCAAAGTCGATCCCTTTGCTGCACGTTTCTTGATTGGGCTGTCTATCGAGGTGGATTCGTCAGGCTCATTGTGCGATGTTGAAGAAGAAGGCTACTTTTGTACAGCGTGATAGCATCGGTGTTTCAAATGTTTTGATCGATACTCATTTTTATGGAAACCTTATAAATGTAGCGCCAAAGATTGAGCACCGCAAATTACGATTCGCAAAATATTAGCTCCGTTAGACATTGTCTGATTTATTTTTTGTTAGACATATGAATCGTAGGAAGAATGATATAGTCCGTATAAGATAAGATCCAATCGGATGTTTTGATTGAAACCTGTTCTTTAATCAAATTTAGTATCGAAGCTTGAGCATTGTAAATTGTAGTTGGCAAGATATTGATTTTGTTCTCGTTGGGATTATGAGTCATAGAGAATAAGATCGGAGGTCTCTTCAAGGTAGTTAGAAATCAATCTCCATTTTTTTCAGTAGTCACTGTCTAATGATTAGCCCCTGACCCTTTAATTATTGCGTGGGTGGTTCGTTTGTTACGCTCCAATGGAAATTGGTCCACGTTTTTTTCCTCAAGTTGCGATTGTTTTCCTTTCGAGAAGAACTCCTGTCTATTCGAGAGTACCAGAAGCGGGTTAAGCAAACGTTGCTCGGAACATAATGGAAACTTAATGACTTGATAAGCACTCTCGGACAGCCCATTGCAATAATCGTGCAGAAAGTTAAGCTTCACGGTCTCTTAAAAATACTCTAACATATCGTAGGATCTTCACTACAATTAGTTTATTTACAATAAATGGATTAAACAGATGTTAATTAAACAGGAAACGATGATTGTTTAACGTGAACTAATCACAATAACGTATTATAATTAAGACAACTAGATAGTTAATTTGCAACTCTCGTCACCGCAGATCCAACGCTCTTTCTCACGCGGACCACACTCTCTTAACAACGCTAGCAACACACTCTCGATAACGCAATTCGCACTCCCTGACCTTTCGATTTACACCCTCTGACTTTTAAACTAACACTAACTGTTAATTCGTTTATCGTCCCTTAGCAACCCCTTGTCTTTTGTCTTAGCACCACGTCTTTTGTCTTAGCACCATCACGCGCATGTTCCGCAAACGCTTGTTTATTATTTAGGGACAAGCCCCTCGTCCACGATAGTACAATATCCTATTCGAAGAATTCTTACAAATTAAACTCTAAATCCAAAATTAAGCAGCGATCAATATGCATAACCAATTAAAAAACATTTTAGAACCAATAAACAGAAAGAAATCAATCTATGTACTTTCAAATAGAAGAAGGGAAAAAGTGTATAATATTAATGTGAGGTCATTAAAATGGAAATAACTCACAAATTGAGACGTAGCCAGGATTGCACAAGAAAAGGAAAGGAACAAGTAGAACACCGAAATATCGGCCACGAGCGAGTGGCTTGGCTCCACTTGCTGGATCGTGGCTATTGCTTCTATATGATTAACTAATTCAATAAACACCGTAACAGTGACAGCGGTGCCTGTACGCAACCGCTCAACCTGTCATTACACGGACGATTATGTCGTTAGGGCACGGAGGATTTTAAACGTGCAATTAGCGAAAATCACCCCGACGACATCGTAAGGCCAGCTTCGAAGACAGTAATAAAAATGTCGCTTGAAGGGTTAGTGATTATCGGGCGACCATCTGCTCGAAAGATAAATTCTCGGTTAACTTCGTAAAGATTGACATTTTGCTTTCATCTCTCTGTGATTTTACAAATTTTTTCAACACTATATCTTGTAAAATTTTATCAGAGAACAATATCTGCTCAAAGCATAAATTCTTAGGACAAACTTCATGCAAGTAGACAATTTTCTCTGCTTTCTCTATTACTTCACAAATCAACGACATTTTATGTAAAATGTTTTCGAAAAACTCGTTTCACGTAAATAAAAATTGGATATCCTTGTGAAGTTCGATTTTATTAATTGCAGGGTTGAACAGCCAGAGAGAGAGAGTGAGAACCGTAAAATAAAGTTCTCTGCGAAGTTTCATCCCACTTGACAGGAGAATTGAGTTATATCAGTTGAAGGAAAATTACAAGGTAGAGAATCGCTCATGTGAACTGATGCCAGGTGGCAAAAATGCGACTGCACTTTAGAGACCAATTAGGAAGCCGCATCTACACCCGAAGCTTTAACTTCTTTTTAGACTCGTCTTCTATAGTGTTAAGTGTTAATTAGTGCTAACTTCTTAACCTATGTTACACCCTTTTTTCTGTCTTTAACGTTACAATTTTATCTTCTCTTTTTCATTGTTGGCGCTTAAATTAAACTCGCGGACGTAGTGTTCGTCGAAACGAGGCCTCATTAAATATAGGCTGAAAAATCGGCCGTTGCAAAATTACAAGGTGTTCACACGTCGCTGCAGGCATCGAGTGTTATTTCTAGAATACTCGTTCACGCTCCACGAACTAAAGAAGTAGCGATCAGGAAAGTCCTGTCGACAAATGAAGCTCTAAAGCGGCCTTCTAGATAACAGCTCGTAAAAATAACAAGATCACTCTACGTCTACCCTACATTCCTTATATGTACTGCTTATGTATGTACAAATGCACACTCATATAAAACCAATAAAACGCTCTTTCCATGTACAATGACAAAGCAACGTAAAAGTATCTGATCTCTGAATCGATTTCCTTTTATAGCATCGTATCTATTTTCATGAATTCATTTATCCCAAGGTGATATAAAAAATCTTAGAAAGTGATATTTGTAATCGTTGTTTTCCTTTGCATTTCAATTTATGGAATCGATCAACAGGACCTCTGAGAGACTCGTAAATTGCTAATAAGAAACATGTTAAAATATCAAGATTTTTGTAAGCAACAGCATAATCGTCATGCTTTTAGCGTGAAACAGTTTCATTTGTGCCCTGAACAAGCGAACTATAATGTCTACGTTGACGCAGAAATATAGCTCATCACATGATTTCCCGAAAAACTAAACGCCTGACGTTCATCGATCATTGTGACAGCTGAACATCTAAAATAACACAATTAAGTCATTCTCATCTCAAAAGGTTTATTGAAACCCGCCAATTCTATCGAACTTTCCAACAATTTATATTAATAAAAATATTTATTCGGCCTTTTATCAGAATTCCTTTCATTTTCAACACCTGTGCCCACATCGTCCATCATCGTCGGAAGGTCCGCAAAGTCCGACGCGGTAAAAGCGGAATCCCGAAGCGGTGATTTATCTGTGGCGAGTGAAATCGTTCCAGCGGGGTTTCGTCACTTTCGCGGCGCAAAGTGAAACGATACCGGCCGCGTCCCGGGCAAAACAAATTGAAAGGCACGGCCGGCAAATAATAATTAATACTTTCGTCGTCGATGGTTATCGGCAAGGGCCGCGTTCCGGCCATGGCCGACCGCTGATCGACAGTTCGACCGCGGAATGGATCGTCCATAGATCCTCCTCGCGCCGCGATCAAGTGATTTATCGCGCCACCTCCCGCCATCTATCATGCCTGATAGAGCACCGATAACAGACCTCTGGCCAGACCTTGTAAAGCTAGGACTTTTCCCATCGGCGCCGACTGCTAGGGACTCTGCCCTTTATTGTTTTAATAAAACGGAATGGAAACGAACGTTTGAAAATTTATGATAAAGTAAAATGGACAGAAAGTTCTTAAATCTAATTCTCAGGTATTGTCTTCTTTGTGGCTTTGGTAAAATAGAAAATTTGGTAGAATGGAAATTTTGTAAATTGGAAAATTTATGACAGAGTAAGATACGTAGGAAAGTGTTAAATCCAATTTTTGCGGAGTTTGCGCCTTATTGTTTTCGCAAGGCGTACTGGTAACCTGTAAACTTATAATGAAATGGAAATGTATTAGGTCTATTCCTTGTTGATTAGAGGAGACTTGGTTTTTTGTTCGAAGAAATTTAAAATTGTGTAGTTGATTTAACGAGGAAGATTTTTGATATTACTGGAGTGGCAGACATTGTGAGAACAAAAGTATATTTGAGATGCTGTGAAAATACTTATCTCAAGTTCAATTTAAGTGAACTGTTTTTAGTAGCTGAATTGGAAGATTAGGAAAGTTGTGTTTTTACATGAAGAAATTATATTGCCGCCTATGTATGATAGAAGCACAATGCTGGTGTGCTCTCATTACCACTCATGCCGATAATCGCAAGCCCATAACGCGCCAAGGTTAAGGACTCTAGGGCATTGCGGTACTGCAGAGATACATGATCGCGATACGTAACTTATTATCTTCTGTACGATGTGTCCTCTTTCTACACAGATATTCACTGACCACAAACACGAGGAAAAATATGTTTAATTAAATCTCTGTCTCCTATTAAACTATAAAAATGTCTGTCACTTAAGATATAAAAAGCTTCTTCTAACATTTAAATTTTCAAGCATCAAAAGTTTTCGTTGCCCAAATTCTTCGTTAGATCTTTGAATCTTCAAATCTTCGTACCCTTAATTCTATGTCTAAGATATCGTACAAACTATCCGCTTATTCGACTTTGGCCAATTATTTAAGAATATCTCGCTCTATACTCTACAATCAACTTCTCAATAACAAAGCATCGAAATTAAGTCACCACCAACGGTAAACGACTGGGCAGACCCAACAATCGTCCCACGCGTTCTGTTCATTCAGAGAGACGATATCTACGATAGAGAAGCACAGAGAATACATCGTGTCTCTTGATCGCCGGTATTCTTTTTAAAAGACGTCTCGTGGTGTCTGGGCGGTCAACTTTTGCGCCGGCATATATTATCATCGTTCGCGAGTTACCTTTCCAAAGCGCCATAGCTTCGTGACCCCAGGTGTCTCCTCGTGTGCAACATACACTCGCAACAACGTAGCATGCTACAATGTAGTATATCCGAGGTGGAATTACCGTGCGTGAAACGTGCGTGTTCACCGTTTTACTCCCACCTATAGCCGCGATGCATGTAACGTGGCGCCAGAGAATTGAACTTTTCCACGAGATGCCTATCGACCCGATCGATGACTTTCTCGATCACACCTGCGACCTGAGCGAAGCCAGGGAATGCTGTGCAAATAAATCTGCGAAACGATCGCCGTTTTGACCTGCCAACTATCCCGATGATTGGATAATGTGATAATTAATAGGGAATTCTACGCGCGTTATTCGCGATTATTATCATCGTTCGAAGTTCTTGAATGAAATCGATAACTATAATAGAAAGTGCAATTATCTATCTTATCTATTTGAACGTTTAAGCAGTTCCTGTCTTTATTGTTCTGATATTTAGGATTTAGAAGCTTCCAGCTCTAATAACATTTCCATTTTTTTCAATTATCATTGAACACCTTTGGGTAGTTGATTTTCGAATATTCGAAACTTTAAATATTCTTCTGAAATCGATAATCATCTTGTTTCATTCAATACATCACGGATTCTGTCTTTGTGTATCTGGTGAAGTTATTTGGAAAGTGGTTGATCTTCAAAATCAAAGTTTCTCTGGAATGAACTCGATTATATAGGTTTAATCATTTTAATCGTCCAACGCTCTGTATTCATAAGATATGCCATAACGGATATAAACTTATCGCAAAATAAATTTATTGGACTATTTAATGATTTACAAAAATCATGTTTGCGAAGACCTGTTCAGATGATTTGTTTCATGATCTGTTAACTGTAGGCGACATAACTCGTCATTTAGGCTATCAATTTCTTGAGCATAAACATTTCTTTACCGGAATATCGTTCGTCGTTTCATTTCTTTTAAAAATGGATCGTATCACGTTTGCAAAGACCGACACTGATTTAACTGAAATTGATACGTCTCTATCAACCTTTAATTCCGTGATAGAAATTTCTACTTAAGAAGACACTTAGCGTACATAATGCGTGGTTAATACGATGCGCAACCCTCTATCAGTTTACCCTGTTGTTTATTTTAATTGTATATGACTAGGCAAAATAACTGACAGCACGCAATTGACTTCCATCGTAGACTTTACGAGGCAGAACGAACAGATAGAGGCGTTACGGAGTGAACGGTGTACGAAACGCTTTTCCTCGCTTCGCGGCAAACGCTTAAGCCAGCGATTTGCCGGTAATTTATTCTCCGGTGCGAAAGGTGAAGCTTTCAAAACGCATGGTGTTCCACCAGTGGGGAACAAAGCGAAATATCAGCAGTGTCCCAGGAATCTTCGTTTCGTTCGATAGACGACCCCTTGTGGCGGAACGAACTGGACGTCGGCTTATTAAAAAGAAAGTAATCATAGGATTTTCCACACTGTAACTTGCTGAATAGATTGCGAAAGGTGTACATTCAGCGTCGTTTCCGGTTATTAAGATTATGTGAGGTATATACAATCATATTTGAAAGATTAACGAAACTTCTGTGAACAATGTTCAATTCAAATGAACTACGTTCGATTTGAATCTGAAGTCGTTCTGAGCTAAGTTTCTATTTATCAAAATTAGAATTTATTGGTTTTGTAAAATAATCCTAGTTAATACAATCCTAATTTATTTACTTTTAAAGTATTGCCTAAGCTCTCTAATTTATAAAAACTAGTATATGGCTTTGAAAAATAATCCTAACTTATTTGCAAAATAATCCCAACTAATATAATTCTAACTTAATTCCAAAGTACTTTCTAGATATTATCCTACGAATCTAAAGCTATTCCGTTTTCTCCTCGAAATACCCTTAGGCCTCAGAATCTTGAACGAACAGCTTTGCATTCATACGGTTCATTCAGTGAAATTTCATTCTTGTTTTCCTTCCCTCTCTTTGGCGAGAAGAGACGAGAGAGGAAAAGAACTATCGCGAACGATCGATCTACGAGCATCCGAGGTATCGACTAGCAACACTGTGCAAAAGATCATGGGTGTTGCACCATGCACGCAGCAAGGTCCACCATAACTTAATCCACGTAAGTCGCCTACACGCCGATGTTGGCGATGCCTGACCCGCGGATCGTTTATTTCGCATATCCACGAGCACGATGGTGCAGCGTGTATTACGAGGCTGTCTCGTTTATTCAAACTCGCTTTCTGCCTCGATTTATCGAACCACGACAGATAAGCCCTGGCTCTGGAAACGCATCAGACGATGCCTTGCGCTGCTATTTACCTTGCTCCGGATTGCCAATGAATCCCAAAAATTAAATAATAAAATCCTAATGGAATATTTGTAGCATTTCTGACTCTTTCATTCTGGTTCGTTCTTTCATAATATAAGGAACACATCGTGTTCCTTATATTAGACTATATTTTCAAACTTGGTTCCTATTAAAATACATATACACATGTATGATTGATTTTATACAAAACTTGACAAATTTATCATCAATCGTCACATTTTATATACATCTTATTATATACATATTCCATTATATATTTTTTTATATAAGTTCACATCAACCATAATTGATATAAAAATTAGAAAAACGACAGAGATGGACTTATCATACTTCCGTATTCCCTTCTTTGGTATTAAATTGTCTTACATTCTAATATATCCAATAAGACAAATTTCCATTTCTCAGGGATTAAGATCGACTGAAATTTACGTAACTCCATCTCCAATCTATCATATTCCAATTTTCTATCTTCCACCACAATTTACCACCTTTCTTCCCGAACTTCTTCCCAATTCCAAATACTTGTGAAAACAAGTCTCATATTGACACATTGTTCTATACTGAAATCGCGTTCGTATTAAATTGCTCAGGGGGACACCGTTATCGAAGAAAAGGTGAACCGGAAGGAAGGCGGTAGTTTCGAAACGAGAGTCACGTGACGTTGTAAGAGCTACGAGTCCCGTATTATGCGACATCGCATCGCAGATAGTTTTAGCCCACGCGGTGATCGCGCGACATAGCTGCGAGTGTGAGGTCCTCTCGTGAGCATGGTAATGACGTGACATACACGCACGCGACGAGAAGAAAATGCGTACGTATTAAACGCAAGCACGCTGAGAGGGCACCGCGATGTCACCTGTACATTATGCAATAACTATGGTTGACCCGATCGGGGGCCGGATTAAATGTCGCTCTGCTAAATGCATGCCGCGAATAACTGTACGTGGGACGTTCATTTCGTAAGAGGAAATCACCCACATTCGTGATTCACGGTGTATCGTAAGGACGAAAGTATAACGAACAAGTTGAATTTCTATCGAAGTCTGAAAGTCTGTGATTCTTGGAAAACGGAATTACGATTGAAGTCTCTTTCTGTAATTGTAGGAGGATGAAACTTCGTTTGAAATCTCTTTAATGGGACAGAACGCGGATCATCTGTTTGTTAAAGACCTTGAATACGTTAAAAGTTTCAGAAATGGCAGTTGGAGTATTCTGAATTAAGATGAAAAATCTTCAATTTTTAAATAGAAGCATTTGTATTAGAACGTTCGTTAATATTTTTAAATTTTTATCTGGAAGTCTGTAAGAAAATCTGAGTATAATACGTATATTGCACACTTGACACAGGGATGGTTGATGTTGAACTAGTATTAAACACTTCTGATTTGAAATTAATATACTTGTGTTACAATAATTACACAGATATAAAATACTTTATAAAATAATACACCCAACTAGAAATTATTCAAAATTATCGAAGAACAAAAAAGTTCGACGTTTTCAAAAGTAAAAGCATCTCTAAGGAACAAAAACAAACCACAGAGCGAGACACGATCGCGCAAGATCTAAAGCACGTTCAATTCATGGAGCGACTTTAATTAACTGAAAGCCAGCAAACGACTGAAAAATGAAAGAGCCGCAAAAATTTTATTAGCCTTTAGTCGGGGGCGCGGGAAACTTAAAAGTCTTGGCCCGGCACGATGGCGGAAGAGACGAACGATCGCTTTTTCTTGGCTGCGTGCGATCAGGCAACGAGATTTCGTTCGGTCGATCCCGTAATGCGGTAGCTGGATTCATGGCGCTCCGTGCCGGCGTAATTGCGTGTTTGCCGAGAGGCAAGCGGCGTGCCGGTGTTATTAGTTTCACCTTTGCGGCGCACGCAATCCTCCTGTTCTTTGCCAGGGCCTCTGTGACCACGGCCATGCCAGGAAGATCCTCCCGTGGAACAATAAGGAAACGAAGGGAAGGTGGAGCTGACAGGGAACCGAGATACCAATCCGCTTACCGGTAGGTGTAACGGCTCTTCGACTTTTTATCGATTTCGTACGGACCGAACGGGTCTTTTACAGTGAACCGTTCGAACGTACCTGCCGTCGCGACTCATCGCCAAGGTTCATGAGTCGAATTAGGCTTGCTGTTGTTGATCCAGATGCGGCAGGAATTTGTGATACGATGTTTGAATTACGAAAGATAAATTTAGAATAATTTAAAGAATATCGAAGAAGATAGCTCGTATGTATAATATTATAAGTGAAAGATTTTCAAGTTTTTTACAGTGACGATGGAATTACCTATGTAAATTGAAAACATTCTAAAATCGTGGAGTAAATGTTACGATCCAAGTACTATCAAAGTACGACGTTTGTGATATGACGTTTGAATTGGAAGTGGCACATCTAATTTTACGATGATATAAATGTTAGAAAACACATATTTTAAACATTTAGGATTTTCTGCGATACAATGATGAAAAATAGATTCGATACATGAAATGTTCGGTGTATACAAAATGTCACAGAATCACACACAATGTATATATCGAGCAAAATACAAATCTGTTAAACTAATTCAACATTTTTTCCATATTTGTTGAGAAGATTTACCACGATCATTCCACACAACAACCCACGAACATACCCTTTCGCGATGATATTAATCACTGTCTAACGATACGATGATGAACGGTTGAATTAACATGCAAATCATTTCGCTGTTAGAACGTGAAAGAAATCCTGGAACCGACGGTTTCCTCCGGTTGTCGTCGTGAAAAAATCCAACAAAGAACGGCCGATCGAAGATGCACCTGCGCGAGTCCCACGCAACATCGGCGGGCGACGAGTCATCGCGGAAAAATCCGTTTCGCCGCACGTGCACACGTGTGCACGCGGTGGTTATCCCGGAGAAAGGTAAAACGCAGGCGTAACGATCCCACAGTTTTAATTACGCCAACGTGGCCCAGGGACGCGCCCCTGTGGTTCGACACGAAAGCATCCGTCGAATATTTTCCAATTATTCCGCGGCTTAATTAAATATCATTCCTAATGATGCACGTGTCGCGGACCCAGAAAACTAATGGACTCCGCTCGGCGAGCGGCTAATGAAGACGTGGGTCGAACAGACGAAGGTGTTGCGCTTATTAATGACGGTGGCTATCCTTTTTCCTGCCTCGAGATTTTGTCGTCGATTCGCTGCAGAAGGGGGAAAGATAAGAATAATAGACGAGGAAGTCGTAAAGCTTTACTGTTTGCGATTAAATATTGGATAGAAAGTCCTGCCTAAGGTGTGATTATTCTATCAGTACAATTAAGTGGAGATTATATCACCGAAAGTGATTAATAACTGTATTTGTCTAATATCTTTTGCGCTGAGAGAATTTATTGAATGTATTAATATCGTTTACTTCTAGAGATCCTTTGTTTGTTTCTCAAATTTATTTGTTTATATTCTGAGTTCATTTTGTCTATGTTTCGCGTTTATTTGTATACGCTTCGAACTTCTTTACCTATTTATTTTCTGAATTTTTCTCTCAATACATAAACTTGTAATGAAGACTTGACTGAAGATAAGAAAATAATAGGGATCTTGATAGTAAACCTCATCTAACTTAAACACCTAGTGCTTAAAAACAGTTAAATTTCTGCACACTGCACTCTGAAATCAATTACGATCACGTGTACTATTTGAGAAATTACTCTGTACATCGCTATATACTTAGATCTTTGGTAAAAAGTTTCATAGAACAAAAAGAAAAGAAAGGAAAAAAACGGAAGATTGAACTGCTCGATAATGAAAACGTTCGAACCTTCCTCGACGGTTGAGACATACACGTACACTACGAGGCTATTTCCTTCGACAGACGCGTCTTAACCACCGTTCTCTTAAGTCTTAACCATCGTTAATAATTATCGGTGTCGGATGCAACGTGGCCTTCTTCTCGAAGATCCAAATTCGAAAGGGGTTGGCGGCGCGAAGCCGCGTTCGAGTTATCGGCGCATCTGTCCCGTAAATGGGCTCAGAATTTATGGTCTGGCCTACACGCGCCCGAAATCATTACCTCGACTCGGGCCAGGATATTTATATGTACGACCTTGCCAGCTCTCCACACCCTGTCATTACCTACGCATGTTCGAAGGTTGCCGAGATGCACGCGTTAGTTTTCGTGGTTCTGTTCTGTCTCGGACTCGTCTTTTTAAGAATTTTTTTAGATAAATCTCTTAAAAACAGAGATAGTGAACAGATTGTTTAGTAACAGCAAATGTGCATATTTTTAGAGTAAATTTGATTATCATGGATTAAGACATATCTTAATATCATAATATTGATCTTCAAGTTAGTTAACTGGAAATGCAATCTTGATTTTATTGAGATATTTTATTTAAACGTATTTCATGTTATTTTATCATAATATACTTTTGCTTCATCCCTCTTTTTAGATCTCAGTTTCGATGATTATGAATATAATTAAATGAATGCTAAAAATTTGTATTGGCTTTTAAATATAATAAAACGAAAAATGAAAAGGAATCTTGAGAAAATTAACAGGCTAGCGAATGAACGGATGAATATAAAATTCCACTATTTATTGTAGCCAACAGGTTACACGCGTATCATTGATTGAATGAATGAATAAAGGAACAACATAATTCTACATCACATCCCAATGAAAGACGTAGTAGTTATTGTTCTCGGGAAACAATGAATATTAATAGTTTATTACTGCAACGAGGAAATTAATTTTGCAATACATACTCACAATATACCGTCTTTCGTCTCGATTTCTATTTTATGAAATATTCCTCAACCATCCCGAACCATTGAAAACCATACTCAAATTAATACGCCAGACCTGCCAAAAGTGTTTCAAATTCCGCAGATACCATGAATTCGCGTGTACATTCCGTGGTGGACGGTGAGACGTATTGTTGGTTAAATTAATAACGAGACGAATTGATTTCGTTAACTATATTTACAGATATTTCAAAATGTAGTATACAAAGTTGATCGCAAGCGTTGCTCGCTAGACTGATTCGTTATACTTATTCGCTCGACTGATGATCTCGATGACTCGATACTGATATTGATTCGCGCGACTGACTGACTACGTCTGGAGAACATGGTCGTCTATTTATACTGGTCGAAGGAAGGAGGAGAGTTACCAGAAGGTTTGAACTTGTCGCCGGTTGCTGGTTACACGTATCAGCGAGATTGCTTTGTCCAAAGTTTGTTTATTACATTATGTGCGTCGTACAATGTTAATCCTCCGTGGCGAAACAACTACGCGAGGCATCTTGGAATCTAAACGTCCCAAGACGCATATGCCGCTACAATTCTAATCCAATCCTGCTCCTACTTTATTATTTCTCGTTCCGGAATAGAGAAACGAGAATATCGAAGATGTATCCGGGTAGACAACCCCTTAAGATGAATAATGGCCGCCATAATGCGGCGCGCGATCTTGGACAAAGCGCAGCCAACAAGTGTAACGCGTCTTCTGAATACCCCATAAGGTCCGTCTGTCCATCTTTCTCGTGCCTGGCTCTGCTAGAAGCAGCCGTACAGTGACTGTTCGAAAAAAAGTAGTCGCAGTTCTCTGAACAGCGTATAATAGTCGGTTAATGATCATCGTTGAATACACATGCCGTGAATCGCCGTGTGATCATCGTCTCTCGCGAAAGAGAAGGAACGATTTCACTCCTTTTCTCCACGTTACGCTCCAAGAATCTCTCTCTCTCTCTCTTTCTCTCTCGTTCCTTCTCCTCTTCGCTCCGCGTAACCTGATCATCGCGTTTCTTCCTTGTCCGTGTTCTGCAGGCCTCCTACGGTTCTCCAGTTCTTTTTTTTTTCTTTTTCTTTTTTACCTGGTCTTCTGCTTTAAAAACCGTGTGATTTATTATCGGGCGCCAGACAGGTGGACCGTTCCTATCCGGTCGCGTAAGCACGCGCATAATGGACACCTTGAAGAGGATGAAACGCGAGAGATTCCACTCATCTTAGAGCTGCTAATCGGTCGACAATCAGCTTGCCACGGAAGACCACTCGACCGTGCGAATAATCGTCTAGTGTAATCGATGTTCCTTCCATTGGATCATCGCGTAATCTCCGGACAGAGAGGAGAGTTTGATAGACCCGAGGATGTAGATCTGTCTGGAGGAACGATTTAAAAGGAAACGAACGGCTTGTTTCGTGAAATTAATAGTAGCTTACTCATTGGACAAATCACCTGGCGTGGCTCGATGTCTTTGTACTCTCGCATGTTCCGATCATTTTTCAAGCTTTCTTAAGGATTAAGGATTTTTTGTGTTATTTGTAACTTTGATTGTGTTAAGTATTCGATCGCGTTAATCAAATTTCGAATGTTTAACAAATGGCAATTAAAATATAAAGCAGCGGAATTTTAATTAAATATAAGTGGAAGTGGCATTGGAATTATAATTATAATTATATTCATTTCATTCGTATAGAATAGGATTAGAATTAAAATATAAACCACGTGCATATTTTTGTTTAAAATATGAAAATAGCTAGAATGAACATTTTATCTCCTATGCTCTTCATTTTAAATATATTTCCAATGGATACGAATGGGTATGTACGGAGCGTTTGTTATTTGTGAAATAAGAGATATTAAAATTCCTGAGAAAGATCGGTCGACGTCGACGCCAGACCGATGTCTCAATCATCAAAACCAGTCGTACCGACGTTCCTTCCTCTTTTTCTCTCGCCGATCCTCCGCGTTTTCTTCAACTTTGTAATAATTACAACCTGTGTCGGGCACGATGATGTCGTGAGCGGCACGAACAAAGAGGCCTCGCGGCCGACACGTAAGAAATGCCTCTCATTACGGAGAACCACCGACCCTACGCGTCGTTCCATTAAATAGCACGCGTGCACGTGCTCGTAATTAACTCGTTACTAGCGCCACGGAACCGCTAAACTTTAGAATTACCATCGAATTAGCATGGCCAGATAGCTCACAATAGAATTGAATAAAATGACAAAATTGGCAGTTGAAAGATAAGCACATCAGAATGATAAAATAATTTACTAAATGCTTTATGTAAACAGAAATTATAAATTGTATCCAGGGTTGATTAAAAAGAAAGCAGAAAAATTAAATTTCCTATTTTTAAAAAGTTCGAAAAATGTAAAAAATCTATCCATAATTGTTCCCTTCTATGTTAAGAAATTTTTCATAAAATTCTACAATTAGAAGAAATCATACGTTTCAATAGCTTCACATGTCAAATACCCACACTGCATGCAGTTATGATAATTAATTTCCACCCCTCAGGTATTTTAAGTATTATACCCCTGAAGTATTATAATTCCGAATCTTTCCCAAATAATTCTAAAGTTTAAATGCAATAATTTTTAATTTCAAATAATATCAAAAAAAGTTGCGATTTCGACCGATACTATTTTTACTGAAAATCACAGACGCTTTGGGAGAGAATTTTTATTCGAGCGAGAGATCTCCCGAGGGCGATTTTATTGAAAATCATTGGTACCCTTCCCTTATCCTATGGGGTCATCGGTCGGCGCGAATCCCTTGGCAGTTAATTCACGATTTACGCAATCCTCTTTCGTAACGGTGCCCCGTACATCTGCCACCCACACGCCTTGGGACAGAAATTATCCTAATGACGGTCGAGGGCTGTTTATAACCGCGTAAATTGATTCCAGCGCCTTGTGGTTTCGGCCCGCTTACACCTTCGAGCAGTCAATCACTATGTCGACTTCCCTTGAAAATCCCACCTCCCAGTTACCGCAAAACACCGACCAGTACCATAACTCCCTTCGGATACACCTCTAGTCGCGGTTAGGAAGGGTAAACGAATTGCAATTCCGACTAGTAGAATTGCCGCTACTGCCTCTTCAGCTTTACCTTTGGAGCAACTACCTCCAGGTGGTTTATACATGAGAGAACATTTAAAAAATATTCCAATAAAAATCTATGTCTATTTCTACAACGCTTAATCATAGAATTAAGATCATATGTTGAAATTTCGTTCCTGTAATTACAATACTATTAATACCATGTCAGGTAAATGATTTGTTACTAAATATGTAGACAAGCATACATATGTAGGAATTATTTAATTGAAAAATATTCCCATGGTCAGGAAATTCTATGCCTTAAGAGATATCTGCAGCTGGATCATATCATCTGATCATATCCATTCTCGATCATTACTTATAAGACTTGTAGAACTTATTAGCAGGAAAAATGCTTAATAGCGAGAATCAAATTACAGAGATGACAGAAAAATATTTTTCTAACAAAATGCAATCACAAATAACAATGTACGTTAGCCAATAACAACAATTTCAGTTGAAGCGATTCATTTCTTTCTTCGACGACGAGAACAACGCATCTTTCCCTTACATCTTCCTCTATCTGAATTTCGATAAAAACCTAAGCCGAAAAATTCAAATCCAGCAACAGTAATATCAGGAAATATGAAAGATCGGGATCGATATCACGCGAAGGAATATTAAACAGTTCAACTGACAGAACAATAGGTCGGACAGTGAAACAGATCCGGCTTCAAAACCAGAAACCTTTTCTCCGCTGTAACGCAACATTGTTTCATAATTAAGACGCCAAGCCGGTATCTCCAAATCCGTGTACCCCCAGGTACCCCCGGTTTCTTACGCTGGAAAATTTCGCAACGCGGTGTGTTACGATCGCGAGGCGATCGACTTTCCATGAAACCCGCGGAAAAGAAAATCGAACGGGGAACAACTGTGACCTTTTTGGTGGTAGCACGTCGACAAGCAAGGCTGGATAATTAAATCGCGTACACCAATGTGCGAGACGGTATCGGGCACCGGTATCTCCAATGCCAATACGCTCGGGTTAAGTGGACCGTTCAACGTGGCAACAATTGCCGCGAGACACGCGCGTTACCTCGGCCTGTGCGTTTCAATCGTTGCTCTCGATCGTTCGGTAGATCCGCTGGCGATCGATACCCGGCGAGACCACGATCGATCAACTTCACCGGTGGCGATTGAAAATTCAAACACATACAACGTGTGTGTTCAACCCTGTACGGTTCGACTAAATCGATCCGAGCATCGATTAACCCTCCGCAAATTTATCGCGGGTAGGGAGAAGTTAAAAAGTGTTTAGAATGTTTCATTAACGTCGATGGTAATAATTTCGTATTCGATGGCACGCGTTGATTTCTTTTGCAAGCTTTACGATTTTGATCTATTGCAGGTTTTACGATTTTTATCTTTTGCGGGAAAGATATGTTTGGTTACGTTTTTGTAGGCAAATTAAGTAGTTCTTTTTACTATTTTCAGTTCTTAGAAATTTTTGGTGATAGAAAGACAGGTAGGTTCTTGTCGTCTAATTTCATCTTCTTATTACATCAATTTTGAGAATCAGAAAATGTGGCTGTAAATTTATTTTTATTAATATGCAGTATTGGTAACAGTCATAATATCACGGAAAGTTAAATAAAAATTGGCACGCGTGCTCGCACATAGATCCGGGCTAAATGGAGCGTTCAGAGAGCTGCCTCTCTCGAGTCTCGACTCGGTGGCTAAGCGAACTCGTGCGCGAGATGTCGAATGATCGATCAATTCTATGGCGCCGTACCTGTTTCTGCCGTACAAAGAAAAGCCGGCTTATCGCCACGACACGACACAATGACCCGGTGACAGCGGCCGATTTTAGCTGAACACTATTTATACTGTAGTACTGTATCTGATATCATTTCCCTTTCTTGCTAGTCTTCGTCAAACGAATATAGCAACCTTTTCTTTATAGACCGTTGTATGTTTCCATCTTTTCGCTAGGACGTTTCAGTGGGAAATTATCTTATTGTGCGTACAATAAATTAAGGTGAAATCTCAATTTCTGGAATAAATGGCCCTGCGTGATATTTAAGACTTGAAGTTTTAATTGGTGAATATTTTACACGTTAGAATTTTGTTCGGTGGAATATTTCGCAAATTTGCAATTTCTTCGATTGGATGTTATGCAACGTTTTAATTTTGTTCCATAGAATATTTTGTTAAATTGCGATTTTGTTGACATACATTTTTCTTTGGTAGGATATTTTGCAAAATAACAAGTTCCCTTCTTTACGGATACAACCTGCAAACTTACTCTTTACAATAATTAATTTCATACAACGATCCAAAAAGGATTAAATATCTCTCGTAATCTATTTCTCGGGAAAACAAAGCTTCCAATAAAAGACAACGATATTATTATCGTGTTGTTTGCTCGCCATACGAATTACTTGCCAGAGCATTCACGGTACAGCATAAAACACACGCGACTCGCATAAACGCTTCCACTCGGTCCACGTCGTATCGATACGCAGAGATATCAAAAAAGATATTCGAATATGTGTATGATATATTGCACGGTTGTCGCGGCTGTACACGGGCCTTGTATTCAGATAAATAAGACACGTTTAACCGGCTGAGACGAGTTGACTCGTGTTTCGCGCGTGTGATGTCTGTAGTTTCGCCGGACTGCTGTTTCAACGAGCCGTCGTTGATGGGTTCATTTGCAATTCTCCGACTTTTTCGACCCAGATCAGGGTGGTGCTGTTTTATCCCGTGGACACGGGTACAACTTGTGTACGACTTTACGAAGTATTTTACTTTTATGTTAAGACGTTTCTTTCTCTGCTTTCGGACTGGTTCAGACTAGCGAAAGACCATTGCTGCTTATGCAGAAACTGTGTTACGACTGTTATCGATTTAACATGACCCATGGAGTTCGACGCGGCAATAACAGATAATAAGGTTAAAGTAACTATTTTATATAGCACAATATATTATGTGTTAAGTATTAGATCTGATTTGTGCAACATTTGTTGCAACATTACATTTGGAGCTTAAGGAAAACATTGAATAATGTTAGTACACACAACCATTAAAAGAATTGAAAATTCATTAAAAAATTGTATTTTCTAATCTGTTCACTTTTGGACAAAAATGCACGTATATCACTTTTCCAACCACCCTGTCCTTTAACTTTGCCACGACCAAATTTTTCTATCCCAATCTCGTTCTTATTTTAGTAAAACACTTCTATTGTTCGAAAACAATCTTCCAGCTAAACATTTGTATTAAAATTAGTACAAGTTGAAATGCAAAATCATTCACATTAACAAGGATTCTTTCATATTTCTCTTCAACTTAAGGAACTCCTAATTATAAAAAAACACGATTAGTTCGAAAATAATCCAAACAATGTTATTCGCTGTCTGATTTCTTTATTATTCGCTTGCTTAAAGAAGTCTTTATGGAAATTTATAGCGCGTTTATCCTGACCTATTTTTTCTATTTTTCTCCAAGACCGGAAGCCCATCATCCCGTAAGGAGTACCGCTAAGGAGCACATCCGGCCTGCAAAAAGATCCTATGTTCAGTTTGTATTCCGTAAAACTCGGTCAAATTCGAGGTACGTTATACGAGGGGAAGAAATATTAATAAAGATGGTGTGGGACGAGCTTCCTGGGTGCTTAAATGCAGGATATCGACAGTTATGGGTGGATCGAACCGTTAACCATCGATGTCAATAATTGACATCCAAGATTTGATCGCCCTTTATGGTATTATACGCTTCCACAAAAGGGTGGCCTTATTCCTTTCGAGCATACGTTAGATTCTCATCTCGTATCCGGCTGAATATTTACAAATCTTTGAAAAACAGTGTCTTCCATCCACAAACGTATTAAAAAATTTCAAACAATTAGAACTACTGAATTGTTCGGATAGTTCATAACTTTCTTTTTCTTATTAACGATTAATGTATTCTGCTATATTTTGGTCGAATTAAAAGAAATTAATTTTACTATCAATTTCAATTTCAAACATTATAAATTTCATCAAAGCTACTAGATAAGTATCAACAGAATTTGTTGTTAATTAGGTACTAAAGAGAATTAAGAAGAATCCTTTAAAATTGCAGTGCAACGATATAATTCCAAAGAATTAATGCAATAATATTTCTGTAAATTTTGATTGTAAAGAAAATTTCGTTCGAAAGCTTCTAAATAGCTTTATATTTAAAATATTACGAAAACAGAGGCGATAGATATAATTTTCCTTTGATTATTTTCTACTCCGAATTCCAACACGATCAATCGTATAACAAATCCACCCACGAGCAGCCGATTCCAGATTTCAATACCCATGTAGCTATAAATACCAACATTTCCATCGACGTTTTGCCAAACTGTTAACCATCAAACGAAACAAAATTTCTACAGCCATTTCAACGTTTTAGTACCACAATATTAACGCACGTAAGAATACTTATCATAGTGTCTGAAGGAAGTTTGAATAAAAACAATTTGAATATACAATCCGCCGAATGTACAAACGACGTTGCAAGATTACGATCCCGTTGTTACTGCGCAGCTCGTTGAATACATCATGGATTATTATGCGCGATATACAGCCGTTCATGTTATGCACCTTGTGCAATGACGCTCGACGATAACGGTTCGAGCAACATTTCTAAAATCACCGTATGAATCAGCAAAGAGGACGACTTCCCTTGAAATCTCCTCGTTATGCACTTGCTATTGTGTTTGTATTTTTTTTTTTTTTTTTTTTTTACTTCACGTTACTTTAAAATAATGTAAATTTCGAAGGAAATGCTCTTGTTTTACGACGGAATTTCGCTGAGAAGTTTTAATAATTGGCTGAATAAATTGTCCCGGCCGGTCGGTTTGTCCCATATCGCGCAACGCTATAGTAAGATTCCATAAATTTCATGGTTTCGTTGACACTTGCAGAGGACTCTTCTATCTCTTGAATTTTGCAATTATGGAAAATTAAGATAAATTTAGATACATGGATATGAAATTCTATCAGCAATTAATGCGTTAATAATTAACGACCATCTTGACATAATCTCATAATTCACTCTTCAACATTTTCATTCTTTAATCGATATTAATTCTCCTTTGCCAACCAAGAATTGAGAAACTTACCACAAATCATGCTGTCAAGATTATTCCATATCCTAACCACTTCGCTCGCAGATACACGAGCCGACCATTAAATATGTTTACACTTATTCATCGCAATTATCGCAAAACTCAAATGAACCTTACTTTATTTAGTACTTTACAAGGTGCACACGATACGAATGAATTAACAGATCTATAACAGGATAATTAAAAAATAAAAGCAATAGGAAGCAATTAATTGAAGTTTAACATCAACCAAGTGTCCAAACACTTATGGCCTCCAGTGTAGATATATCTGCAGATAACCTAAGTTAACAAAGCCATCGAGAAAGCTGGTGCAAAACCAACTTGTTCTCAGCACGCAGGGCACGCCAATTACTCCGAAACGAAAACTACTTATCTCGTACGACTGCCCCATGGACACCATTCTAACCAGGCAATGATCTATCGAGCGAGGCATTTCGTTTTCCCTTCGTCGAGATTCCTCGGGTGTACGGTTTCTCGGTAGCCAGCCACTCGCCGCGCCGGGTCCTGGCGACGTTATAAATCGATAAAGTTCAGATCGGTGCGACGTATCTCGACCGGTTCGAGCCATTGGAGCTCCTCGATTGGTCGGCGCGAAATCCCGCAGACCGGATAGCCGTCCGGGGACAGGTTTCACGCGATGGGTGACACACCGGGCTAATTTATCGCACCTGGATAATTATCTCGCTGTCTACCGGCTCTGGTGCACCCTGGCTAACCAATCAGCAACCGAGCAAGCACCGTTCGCTCCTCCCAGCTGTCGCGGGTCACCAGAGAGCCCGACCGACAAGAATGTGCACCGACGAAGACTCTCGTCTCGCGATTGCGACACCTTACCCAACCCCGTAAATCGCTCGCCCCCGTGTGGTTACGTTTCAAATTGATGTATCGATCCAACGCTACAGGATTAAGCGATTCGTGACGATTAATCGATCGAGATCCCCGCGGATCTACCGCTAGCACGCAAGTCAGCAACGCGTGTCGCGACGATTTCGCAGGTGAACCGGAGGACAGCGTGATGTGGATTGGATCGGCGAGGTGAAAGGAAATTTGGTGAGCTTCGAGCGGGTGTTTTGAATATTTTGTTAATTTTTTGGTCTCTTTGTGGTCTTATTGGTTTACAGTTAGAATTGACGAGGTTTGAGAACTTTTCTATGGTGCAACTAGGCTACAATTAGAACTAGCAAGGTATGATTAGATTCTTTTTTAGAATCTTGTGAATCATTTGATAGATTTCAAAGGAACGTTTGAGGGATTCCTTAGAAATCTTTCTTAGTAATGGAAAATTATTATTTAACTAGTAATTTGTCGTCTTTGCAATTATGATTAAATTTCAGCAGTATTAAATATCGATATATTCGAGGTTCTTGGATCCATTCCAACAACATTCCAACATTTATATATAGTAAACAAAACATAGTTAGTAATTTGAAAACGTTATCACAAAACTTTAGGTAAAATCGATAATAAATTTTCGAAATTTATTTAGGCCACTGTATTACATACAAAAAGGAGCAAACTCCTATTGTTTCTGATCGTTCTCATAAATTTGCCACTAACGAAAGAATCTACCTATTTAATTTTTATCGCGTAAGTGTTAATTCTAATTTACTGTTAACTCCATTAAGAATTATTAATAAAATTCTATCATAATATTCTATTCTGTTCAAATAAGAAGATACTTTTGCAAACGTGCAAATTCTTCCTATGCAAATTACATTGTATTACCTCAATAGATGAATAATTCACGATAAAAGCATCGGATATAAATTCTCGTTCGCGGATCGACCGGATCGACGATAAAAATATCGACGTTCCTCCTGAACGTTTATCTGCATGGTGAAATTAACTCGATTCTCCTGTTAACCAGAGGAGCATTATAATGCATTATACTGCAATGAGGTCCTATCTGGTCGCGGACAGGGAACGTCGATGGTTTAATGTCACAATAGGAATTTCGAGTCACCGGCTTATGCCTCAGACGTCGCCAGCTATGACATAACCAGTACTTTTCTATTAACATCTAAACGAGCTATTCACACGAGCGAACTTCGAGATTCTCGCGACAGAGGAATCGGTTTTATGTTCAGGACAAGATTACGAGGGAGAATTCTCGCTGCTCAGGGCCGGTTTCATCGTCTTTCACGTTTCTTCAAACTCTTCTTACCGTATCTTATTAGATTATTTATGAAATCACTGAAAACTAAATTTTTAATATTCCTAACAATACTAATATTACATTTTAATGTTATTAGTTTGACGATTTTTAACTGTCAGATTTAATTCTTAGACAATTCGAACGCTATCTTTAATATCAAAATGATGGTCGTTTTTATTAAGAGAAAACAGAATTCTTTCCATCGTTAAAAATACGATGTACATTCTCGTCAAATTAGAATTTCTCCAAAATTCTTTCCAGAACATACATCTACATTATCGAAATCTTTCCCCGATTTTACCTTATTATCAAATCTTCGACTCTAACTTTATCATTTCTTCAAAACTAATACCGGAAATACCAATAGACGTTTTCTTTGCTTTGACAGATCTTTGACTAAAGACTTCCCCAAGATATCAGAATTCCGAATACACTGTTTCTGAAAACTCATAGATTCTACAAAACACATAGCGATTCCAAATCCTAAACTGGACCTAATCGGCGGCATATCTCCTTATCCTTATCAACCCGAGACCTAAACCAACTAACTTAACAAAGCATCGCAAACATTCGCCGCCAAATATAAGCTACATTTACTCCGAGAAACAGCCATCCCAAGAGCCACATGTTAACAACAAACAGCCACAAAATTTACCCTAGGAAGATACTCGAAAACTCGTAGATTCCCCAAGGAAGATCGGAGGACCGTCCCTGTTCCCTATCCCTGTGCTCGTAGCGCGCGTTCTCGATAGCGAATCTAGTATGTAAATATCCGCGAGGCTCGGCTTTTCGCCTGCTCGTGTCGTCCGATCGACCGGCCCAATGGTAAATGTTAGGCTACACGTAAACTCGGGTTGGCTTGTGCGCGATACCACACGAGAGCGTTCATATGGCGCGGATCTATGCAAATAACGACACGTGGGCGGGCGGCGTACGAGCTTGAATGAACCCTTGCGCCACGCGGAGTGAATGGATTTGCGTGGCGTTTAACGACCGCGACGAGTTTCGCTTGTATCGTTTGCCGCCACTACCGGAAGTCTTCCGTCTCTCCGCGTGTACAGGTGTGGCTGTCGGTCGTTAAGTGACGGACGAGGGTGGCCTGTGTGTGTCGCCGGTGAGAACGTTCATAGCGAACTCGGTAGGAACCTCGACCTGTGTTTCTCATTAGCCATAGCATGGCTTTACGACCGTATCTGTGAAATTGAATCGGCCCAAGCAATTTTCAGTCATGAGTACATAGAATCTTCTCGGTTTAGAGAAGATGACTTAACGGGGATGGATTTTGGAAGAAGAGCTGCGAAGAAATTGCGAGGGATTCTTGGAAAAATTAATTTGTTTCTTGATTTTACATCGGTGCGAATTTTCTTTTTATTAACCCGTAATGGTGCCATAATTTTATTTAGAGATTCTGGGGATTTATGAATATTTACATGTTAATGTAAATAGATGTATAAATAGATATCAGTCTTAAAGAGAAGACAGTGAAAGAGATTCATGTATTATGCATTATTAAATGATGCATTTACTTCCACCTACCTGATTACAGAATTTGTTAAAGATGCGTTACAGATTAAGGAGCTGAAATACAACGACAAAACACTTAGGAATAATTTAAATTGAAAATTCAAAGTATAAGAAGATACTAGATGAAATCATTTTCAAACGCAAATTTGATTGAACTGCAGAAGAATTGCATAAATTTAAATTGAGTACATATCGCGCTAATAATTTCCAATATCTCTTCGTTCTACAAAATAGGAAGCTAATAACACAAGAAGCTGCATCAGCCGTCTAATCTGACTTATTCACTACCAATTGACCATACCAAATAACCCAATCGATTAAAAAAGAAGAAAACTACCCTCTTACCGCCTCCTCTCGGATCACACTCATCACGGTGAATTAATCCGACGCTAAAGAGACGAGCAGCGGTCAAAATATGCCCCACGAAACAGGTAGCCCCGAAGGCTTTCACGCGTCGCGACTTTATTCTTGACGCGATAGCGGCAAGGATTAAAAGTATAAGGCCGGCCAATCGGTTCGGTTCACCGGTTTCGAACCGGTGCTAATCAGTGTCCCTTCACCAGCTAAAGGGATATATACCTGCTGCCGTGGTATTCACCGATCGTGACTTTGAACATTTTTCACCTATGCTCGTCTTGGTCACTGGCACCTGCCACGTCGACTCGAGGAGGATCGTCTCGTTGCACGCGATCGGGATTGAAAGAGGATGATCGAGGCTCGAGCGAGTACAATGGCAACGGTGAATCGACGGATCGATCCTCGATCGTACCTTGGAAAGGACAAGGATGTAAAGAGCGGGAAGAGATAGAAGAGAAACGAGCAGATCCGCGGAGGGAGGAGAGACGCGTGGGCGACGGCTTTTGTAACGGTAAATTACCGCACGAAAAGGTGGTAAAAAGAGGACGTATAGTGGCGGGAAGGAAAGGACAGGGTGGAGGAGGCGCTGATTTGAATATCGACGTTGAAGAACAGTGAAGGATCACGAGGCGTGGGCAAGCACGCTGCGCTATATGGCTGCACCTTACGATCTGTCTTCCTTCTCCTACCCTCCTTGTACAGACTCCATGGACTCGCGCGACCGCGAGATTTAATGCAGTCACACGTGCTTTCGTAACGGTAAATCCCAGCGCACGCCGCCTGGAAAACGATACCGGAGCCGGAGAATGTCCGTCCGCGCTGTCGGCGGACAAGAAAAAGCCGGATAATACGGGAGGTAATTTGCGATGAGGGAACACGGTGGACAATATTAAAACCGCGCGGTGAAACGGCCTTTCTACGGGGCCGTAAAACCTGTATACACGTTACTTCTCCCTCGCTCTAAGCGCGAGAGGCTCCCGGTTTAATTAATTGATCAATAATTTCATTATTTATCGCTGGCTCCGAGCTTCCGCCGTTCGAGGAAATTGCTTCATTCACCGTGTTCCAAGGGCTGTAAAGTAACCTCCTCGATGGCTACTTGCCGCTTTACTTGAAGCTTCACAAAAACACGAGTAAACTAATGGTTTATCACGGAAAATAACGTGCTTCCGCGAACTGTGATTGCCTCGCTGCAGTTTCTATGCGGGAAATCAATTTCTAATCGTTATCTACGTCCCCCTTGTTCAACGGTCGTGATAACTTTAGATAAGGATATTAATACGATGTTCCAGGCTTAAATTGCTTGTTGCGAGTATATTACTAAGTAATAATTTTCCCTGCATACTAGAAAAATTCACTAATTCTCGGTTTCAATTAACGGTATCAAATCAATTAATAGTATCAGATTATCAACATGAATCATAAGGGAATTTTTCAAAAGGCTAGCAGAAACAGCATGATTAAAAATACAACTATTACAAACAAATTCAGAAAAATTTGACTCAATCATCGATTCTCGAATTAAACCAATTAATAACAATAGTAAGTGACTTTTCCTTTAAAAATTCCGAATATTTCCGTTCGTGGTAGAAAAATTTGGCAACGATTCGGCAAACGAAACATGTGGCATCGCGATAAATTCAATAGCCAGCTGATTGTCGTTCGGTCAGGTGTTAACAACGCTTACTTATGAGTATGGAATCCACGATATCCAACGTTTACATACTGGGGAGTGTAGGATTCGCCTGCGACGGAACCAGCCACGCGAGATATTCCGCGCGCACCGCGTGCTCGCATCTGAATGCAAGTAACCAGTAAGCGCGCATACATTAGAAGGCGCGTTGGTAGGCAGAGAAAGAGGAACAGAGAGACACACGAAGAGTGACTAACGACATTGGTGTTTCCTACGACGGTAATCTAATCTATATATTACGAATTGACCACGATGCTCTCCGCTTTCGAAACGTAGGTATTACTCACAAAACAGCGTAAAAGATGAAAACGAAGCGCGTCGAAAGTTCGAGAATGGGAGATCCCTTTTTGAAGCAATGCCTTTGAATAATAGCGTGTAAAATTCTCTAAATAACTACAACAACACTTTCCGCTTCATTGCTTGATAATAATTGTTATACTGATCGATTTTGGCTGGAAAAAATCGTTACACAGATTTATATAAAGTCGTGATAACATGATGAGGAAGATGTTATAAGGAAAGTTTTTAGAGTTTTTTATAGCATGGATGTTAGATGTAGTTCTCTTCTCGGCAGAAGAATCTTAGATTTGGAAAGGTGTTAGTTTGATTCTTAACTGAATTAATTATCAGTGACCAAAATCACTTAATCTTCCCACTTCTCAGTAGATATCCACGTTCTATATCGATTCCAAAATTTGTTATAATTCACGTTTTAAATCTGTAGTCGTCCAAACAACGAGTAACAATTATCGAACCTACGAAATAAACTAAAAATACATCTCAACACGTAACAAAGAATATTTCAGCCGCAAACGTTAAGAGAAATTAAAGGAACCTGGAGAATCCGATCGGTACATGGATCACTAAAAATCACCGTATCCATGCATCGACGTATCCATGGGTTTATCCGAATTTCACGCGGCACGTAGCGACAGGATACGAATAAACAACGGAGAAAGCTGATCAACGCATAGATCAGCATAAATTCGAATGATAATGCGCGCTTCCCCCGATACACAGGGTAGATAAGCTGGTGGTGTGCATACGTGTTAAATGCGCGACGGCTACGGGTCCAGGTCCAGGTCCAGGTGTCATTCGAGCCGGTATTCGTCGGTGTCCGCGGGACCATCCTCTCTCTCACCTTCCTCTCTCCACCATCTGCCTTTTTTCTCTTTCTACTGCACTGTGTTTACAACGGCGACGACACCTCTGGTTTGCGCCTTGCTGCATCGTCTCGGGTTACGTTCGCGCGTGCTCCAACCCGCGAAATATTCGCGACACGTGCAGATTATCGCCACCTTCCTGGCACCGTTTTTCCCTCCAGCGGGAATGTATCCGACGAGGCATTGAAGATTGGATCGAATGTCCTCGACGAAGCATTCTCGGTACGCGCGATTCCCGCTCCTCTTATCTGGAGCTCTTTCTACCTGCAGTCCAGGGCTGGATCAGTGCATTTCAGATGCATTTATGCGCACATGCACCGCATCCACCGATCCACCCGCCACTCTGACAGGACTAGATCGTTATATCGGATCAATTACAATGTACACCGTTCGAGAACATGCATCGCTATTCGTTCGATGCGTGTATCCTATCCGGGCAGCTTTGGTTCAATTATCTCTCGGAAGGAAAAGCATAATGGACGTGGGACTCGAACGAAGAACGGGGCTGAACGGTCGCGTGTCTGTCGCACGGTGCAAGATTTTGAAACTAGATCGTTAGATGCGGGATATTTGAGATAAAGTTGAGACAACGTTCCTTTAGATGTTGCATGCTACACGATGGTTATCTCACGACAGGGATAGAATTAAGGCAACGTTGTAGGAAGTCTCAGTTCGAATATCGTTACGGTGCTTGAGATTCGATCCAAATCAACTTTAAGGAAGTACGAAGCATCTGACGAACGTTTGAACTTCATTGGGACAGGTTCATTGTTAGTGAAATTTGAGCTGCGTTTGAACCAGATTATGATACGAGTTTGAATCAGGGCATGAGCTAAGTTTCCTTAAGTCTGAATCAGGATATGAACGAAGTGTGAATTAGCTTGAACCAAAATATGAACCAGGATTCTACAAACGGCACGTCTTGTATCAAGTTTGAAACTGATTTGAAATTATGAGCCGAATATCGTTATGAAGTACGAACTTACGTACGATACTTATTCTGCTCGTTTAGAATAATATTCTAAATGTTACTACTGTGTATCCTTCTAATCTATCTTTCGCATTCCTCTTTCTTTTTGCATCTTACCTTAACGAAATGAGACGGGTACTACGATGCAATCACGAGAATATGCAACCAGCTCTGCGTGCAACTTTGCAAGTTTGCATATCGTCGAGACGGCGACGATGACGTCGAGGACGCCGTGAAATCGAGAAGGGATCGCCCGAGCACGTACTTACGCATATCAGCAGATTAAATTCCTCGGGAATCTTCAACGTTGCTGGACATCAGTTTCAGGGGATCGTTCCAGTGACGTTCTTCGTCTCTGACTAATATCCTGATAGACTGTTGGCTTACGACAAACAACACGTATCGTTCATCATTCACCTGCACAGTATGAATAACCTAATCGATCATCTGATACTTGACATAAGTCTCAAGCGGTCCTTAATCATAATCGTACAAAGTAGAAACTTCAAAGCTTCATATTTTTAAGCAAAACGTAAGATTCAGATCAATTCTTATTTTATGAAAGATTTTAAGCAAAACTTGAAGAAGATAAATAAATATATCAAACTATGGTTCCAAACTTCTCAAATATACCTAATTGTCTTCAAAATCTCAAATAAGGGAGAAACTGAATAAATATTTTAGTCTATGAACCTTAGAAAATCAGAAGCAAGAAAACTCGCCAATCGAGATGGTCTTACGAAACCACAGCTGATAACGATCCTATGCAGCGAATTATATACGATAATATCATAATAGGAAACGGTATCGGTAACACGGCGATCGCTACTCGTTACCGGCTGTTTTTACGAACAAATTTATGACACCGGTAAAAAGAAGAATTTCGAAAGTTCCGAGCCGGGTGACCGGGTTCGACAACGCATTTAAATCGGCTCACAGCCGAAGAAAAGACCGGCGCGTGAAGCATAAATCGCACTCTTCATTGCGCCTTAGTTTATTAGAAATTCAATTTCATCCAGGTTGAATTGGTCGATCGTGTAAAACGATCGGTCGACACACGGGCGCGCGTATCAACCGCGTTTATATAGCTTCTGGAACCACACTCAACGGCTGATTTCTATGCAACGATCGATAGATAACAAAACGATGTAATAACAGCCATATTGTCGGGATCGTTCGACCGTATCCTTCGCATTCTTTTCTCTGTTGCGACCGCGTGTGTAACTACGTAGCACGTGGAAAATTATGATCGATCTCTTCAAAGCTGTTTCAAAGCAATATTATTGTCGACCAATCGAAAACAATAGTACAATCACGACAATGGTGACGGCGCGTTTAAAACGCGTTGCTTCCTTTAAAAAGATATGGCGGAATCGGGTCTGGGTCAACGGTGCTTCAATCCCTTCCTGTTTTCGTGCCTTATCGGACTGGAGTCAAGGCTGACACGCTACCCGGAAACCCGAACCCGAACCGCACACGATCGGCAAGATATCGCAGTCGTCGTATTTCGTATTATTCGGTGCGACGGGCACTGCCTGCAGGACAAGGTCCTTTGCTCCAAAAATAGCGTTTCACTTATGTACTGATTCCAAAATTTTTAATCGGATCCTTCTTAAAGGTTCTTCTTAAAACTTTTAATTTAAAGTATTAGGTACATAGAACTTTTGCTCTAGAATATTGATTGAAAAATTTAACGATTTGTTACCATTTGCTACCATTCTGAAAGATATTTTTTCTCCTTTTTCTTTCGTTTCTTGTGTATATAATTGAGAACTATTGCTACGATCTCACAAGTTATTAGATTGTACGAAACACAATTTTCTTACGTAAAATTTTAGTTACGTTTAATTTCTTTGAAATATCACATGATATTTATCACGTATCTAACGAAAATAATCTTTACATGAACACATGTAGATTGTTTCCAAATAAAATTAACTAACTTCGTTATCTTCAAATCTATAGAAATATTTACTTTTAAAATTCAAAGATTCAAATTCTACAAAAACAAAATTTCATATGCATCAATCTGATAGTTTCTTGAGAATTTTCTTAAATGTGAAAATTTATAAAGAAGAGGTACTGTGTTCTGTCAAGGATCTACACTTGGAGACCTTGGACAGGCTCGAACGCAATGCTGCAACTCTGTTATTATTATCACACAATTGTTGCGTCTGAACAAAAGCAAACTAGCGATTGTGAAACAAGTTTGCAAGTCGAGGGTCGAGACATAAAGGTTGCTCTATCATCTCGACGAGGAACTTGAATTTCACGAAAAAACGAACCTTGAAATCGGTTATCCTTTGCAACAGGATGAGAAGATCGGTCCTTGACAGAAGGATTTCACGCATGTCTCGTCGGTCCTGCGGGATAACCTACCACATCTTCGAGATCATGAAACAGGAAGGAAATGAATGCGCAGTTCACGCGTGACTCGTCGAAATTATCAATTTCCAGCTTCTAGACCCTGTCGTGTAACAAATTAGTTGGAGCAACAAGCAAAAACAATGCTGCAGCCATGAGCTAACAAGATTTCTTGTTGGCGATGATTCTCCTTCTTAATTTCTTTGGAGAAAGAAATTTAGAAGTTTATAAAACATCAATGACGTTCAGAGAAAAAATCTTTATTGCAGTAAGATTCCTTTCAAGATACTTCTATACATTCTTCTTCAGAAAGTTTCTTCGTGATCCTCGAATTTAGTTTAGTATCTAAATCTTACACCATTGAATTAACAAGATTTTTTATTGCTAATAATTTCTTTCTATAGTTCTCCAACTTTCTTTAATTTTTCTTTAAGAATTTGAAAAATAAAATTTAGCATTTAAAAAATAGATTTAAAAAGTCAAAAGTAAATATTTAGTGATATCATCATCATCATCGTCATCGTGGAGGCCTTCTCCAGTAGTCAAAGAGCAACTAGACAGTCGCTAGCCTCCTTTTATATAAAATCGGTGTTGTGTTCAACGAATGAATGCATCATGGCGCATAATGGGCGAGGCTCGCGTGCTATTGCCATAAACCATGATCGTCCTACACGTCCCCACCTGTCGAGGAGACCCAGTGCCGAGGGCGATCGAAGATCAGTTGCAAAATAGCCGGCCCTGAAGCCCGACAAAAATTGAAAACGAAAGGCGAGCGAGGCAAGGCTTTCTTCTACGGATACCAGCGCGCCACGTTCTAGGGTTTCTTCGTTACACCTGAATCATTTGCCTTTTTTCCATCGTTCTCGCGCTCTAGCATAACGGATACGAGTACAGTTAAGAGCGAAAAGTCAACGAGCTCGTTAATTTAATTTACTTCGACGTCTAACTATTCCATCACCGTTCTAAATTGGAATAATTTACACGTCTTATAGTTATTTTATTGCAGCTGTTAATGCTCGCGCGAATTTCGAAAGAGCTTAGCTCTTTAAGAGATTAGCTTTTCCATGGGAGAATTTTTACATAATTGAAATTTGATTACTAAAAACGATTCGAGTCACCTCTGGAAAAATTTTTAATCCTGGCATCCACTTCATTAGCATCGCTACAATAATATCGGTAGCGTGAAAATTATTTCTTGTATCGTTTTCATAAATAAAAATGGAGAAAAGAGGCTACTATTCAATTATAAATATTCATTCAAATTTTCAGAATTTATCTGTGGAAGAATTTAAAGAAATAATTAAAGTTTACTTCCAGAGGAGCCTTTAAAAATAATTGAAACATCAATTGAACATACAAAACACTAAGAATCCTGAAAGATGGTCCTATCAGAGTGACAATTCGAAACCCACCGCCAATCATTCTGACTTGATAAAGCGCCGTAAGGAGACTTTACACCTCCGTCACATTTTCCACCATACGACCATAAATCTGTGGTCCAGGTTCTTGAAATTCTAATGGACCGGCAAATTTTTGCCACTCGCTGCGCCTCGAAGAAGCCCATTAGTCTTTCAATTATTTTCGCTGCCCACTTCCACCGGAGCAACGTTATGCAATTTAATTCGAATTCTTTCTCTCTCTCTCTCTCTCTCTCTCTCTCTCTCTGCCTCTCCCCTCTCGTTCTTCGTACATACGTTGAACCACCGACTATCGACGAGCGCACACGTTCCATCAACATATTCAATGGTCTATTAGCTGCGCGCGAAAGACAGACGAACCGAGGTCACGGTTCGAGTGTAGAGGCCAAAGAAGACGGGGCACCCACACTCCATTATCGATATATCGATAAGCGTATAACCTGCAGAGACGACGGGGCGCCGGAGCCGGTCGACTCGCAAAAACAATAGCCCTGGAAATCGGCCGCAAAGTCATCTTCCGAAATTGGCAGGTGCCTCCAAGCGTCTTCTCTCTTCAGGATCCCGCTGTTACCCTTCCCCTCTTCGCTTCCCCTTGGATTCCAGTGTTCTAGCTAAAATCAATATTTAATCGGGCTTCCAGCCAGCTCATACCTGTCAGCCAGGTGCGAAAATCACCGAGCATTGTTTTAACCGATACGATGGATATAATGATCCTCCGCCATGGGGTATCTTACTCTTCTTTTGTTCCGTCTTTTTACGTTGGATATTTTTAGGATCGAGTTGGATAACGATCACGTTGGAAGAACGTGGATACAGGTAATTGGCTGTGTATCTTCCGGGGATCTAGAACACGTTGACTTCCTGAAATTCGGAGCCTCCCTTTTTTCGCACCCTTAAGATACTCTCCCGTAATTAAGGTGGATCTTTCGGAGTTGATGGAATTTTTATGCGAAGAATCTAGAAAGATTATTGTCACATTATAGCCTTTTTGAATTATTATTCGCTGTATATTTTTATTTTTAAACAAACGTATAGGGAATGGTTAAAACATTGATTTTAGGCTAGTCTTAACTTTGGAGATTTAACACTTTTTCCGAGATGTTATTGTAAATGGGATATGTTCGAATGTTCTTCTAACGTTCTTCAAAATAATACCATTTTTTTCCTTTACTTGGTCTCTGAATTGCATGTAATGATTGTATATAATTGATTACTATCCATTGATTTTCTAAACGATGATCATCTTTCCAAGATGATATCGGAACATTATATGAGTATTTGGAAGCGTTAGAGGCATATTTAGGTAAATTAAATTTTCATCTAATATGAATTCCATGAACAAACAACAATAAATAGATAAATTATCGATTCATCGCTGCAAGTTCCCATTCAAGAATTCCAATTTCAAATTATCATAATCCAACTTACTAACATCTTCGAATTCTCTCCTCAAATTTCTCATCTGCAACATCAGCTTCCGTACTACCCTCTCGAACCAATCAGCATAACAAAAGTATCTTCACACCGTTAGACACGTCTCACAGAACGTAATTAGAAATCGCATCTCGTGTACGTGTCCCATAAATATGTTAATCGTTCATTAAACAAAGTTGATGAATTCTTGCTTTGGTCGGTGGCCGTGCAATTTCGTTCGACTCGATATTGCGTCCCCAAAAAGATCTCTTCTTTAATTGGTCAACGAAGAGGCGCCGCTCTTAACCAGAAATCGTGTTGGCGAAAATTAATAAAAAAAAATGGCTGAGGGTGCCACGGTAGCCGTACACGGTATTGCAGCGGCGTACACTTAGCTGCACATTAGTCAAACAATTAAGAGTTTATAATGACACGTCACATAAATAACGCGGTGCAACGGAGCTAGGGAGGCAAGGGATGCGTTTGGATCACGTTAATGGAATACACACGTACTCCGTGCCCATACATATATGTATGTACACGAATTCGCAATGTAGCACGCGTTCATGGAGTTCAATTCACGGGGCGACCGTGCTAATATCGCGTGGGCGTTCCCATTTCCGTCCACCAGGACGCTTTCCAATCACACCGACCGTGACAGTGGCTCATAGTAATCGTCCTGCGTGTCCGTTCTTCCCTTTCATTCGAAAATTTAGCGTAGAGTAAGGTTCTAGCAGATTTAGTACAGGCTTATTCGAGTCAGTAGAATATCTAAGTCAAAGTAACATACGTAATTTGTTTTGTAATCCGCTAAAATCGATTATGGATAATTTTCCAATAATGTATATTTGAAAACAAATTAATTAACTCGATATTAATAACGTGAGAAACAGTGAAATATATCGTACATCGACACCTTCACGGTTATAGTTCTCCACGAGAATATAGCTTCTACTTGTCGGAAGAAAAGAAATTCTTCGATTGACGTCCAATATTCTCAGTTGCGATTATCGTAAATTAATAACGCGTGTATATTACTTAATTTCTACAAGTTATTCTAATACTTGAAATACATACAATTCTAAGAATTTGTATGTACGTATATCGGATTGCTTTGATGTCTCGAATTTGTCAGAACACACAATCACCGTAACTTAAAAATTCTTCACAGAATAAGCTACTTCAAATCAATACCTACTTCTAAGTTTAACTTCTCAAAGAAAATTCTCAGAATGAACCACAGGTTTCTGCAGAATGAGCTACACGCCCAATCAAACAACACGCAACACTCAAAAGTCTCGCGTGAAATCTACGATACACCTTTCAGATAAAAAGAACCATAGCATACCTCGTCTGTGAATCAGTCGAATACCGGGAACGCTCAGCAGTCGTTGTTAAAACAATTTCGAGATAAACGGTGTCCGAAAAGAGCAATTGGTGGCGGGAGAGAAGTAGGAAGTCTCGTTGGCTGGATTCCATCCGCGTTGGCTCGCGGGCCCCATTTCATCGGGGTTCGTTGACCCTCGGTGCGCGCTTGTCTTCCAAAAAACCGGTAATCACAGAGATTATAGGGGCTCTCGTTTCATCCCGTGATCGTGATCGATGAATTACGATTTTCGATGATTCCCAGTAATCCGTGCACGGGCTCGTCATCATCCTTTCGGAATTTTAACCCGGAATTCTTTGAAACGGGGGAAGCAACCTTTTCTGTCGACCATCACGAGACAACCCCTCTCGAATAATTATGTACGTCGACTAGTGTGTGTAACAACGACAATTATCACGCGCGCGTTCCAATCGTGTGTCCACGATATAAATTGTCAGCGGGAGTAATTAGTGTCCGGGCCTGTTGCGCCCTTGAGTAATTAGCAATTAAGCGGCGCGTAATTGCCTAATTCCTGCCCGTCATCCGACCACGGGCCCGTCGTCGATAAGATCGCCGACCAGCCTCCTCCGGGCAATCGTTAAATGTGTATATGTATATCTGGCTGGTCGATTTCACCGCCCCCCTCCCTCTCCCTCTGTGGGGCTACTACCTACTTCAGCAGGTAGCTGAGTTTTATTTTTTGAAACACCACCGACCGAGTGATGGTTGGTCGATATCGTCCCTCATGCTGTTTATTGGTCTTTGAAGAAGATTAGTTTTTGAGATATATTTATCTTGTTCTTGAGGAACGATATACGTACATGTAAGCATCTCGGATGATAAAATGATTAACTTTATTCTTGTGGATTTTGCAATTTTTGTTACGCAGAAATGTCACAGTTCAACTTCATGATTATAAAATTTTCTGATTAGAGAACGATTCGGTTAATAGGCTAATGAAATTCTACATGAAACTTATCAAAGATACTTATTTGTTTTTAATTATTAAGAAATACAGGAGATTTTAGAGTAGTAGCGTTAAACGAATCTTCTTATTAATCATCGATATTTATTTTTCCCAGATAAAATTTAACATTATATTAGCTTAGCCTTCGTATGAAAAAGGTAGTATATAAGAAGCAGCATATAAGATTAGTTGATACATTTGTTGTATTCATCGATCTGATAAATTTTCCTGTCTCCTCTTGATGACTTTATGTAGTCTATTTATTTATAGCGACGTTCATTAGCGGACAGGATAGGTTATAATTCTTACCATACAACTGTTCCTCGCATAATGACCAGTGCAGGTTATTTATCGAATTATGCAGATCTCGGCGTCATTCGCGATAGAAAATCACAGCTACACAAATAGAGACTTTATAATCAAGAACGGTAAGAAAATGCCCTATCATACATACTTAAGCCTACTCCACTTGTCTCAAGCATTTTTTCCCAATATCATTCCTTTTCATCCGAGACTCAATTATTACCTACCACTCGATCATGTCAATATCTAATCAATCAGCAAGCACACCTGATAGTCCCTTAACCACTAGTACAAACGCTATCATTAGTATTGCCGCTAATAGCAACGCAACACACCTAACGCTGTCATTACTATCGCCACTAATATACGGTACACTCGATAACGCTTTAATCGTGGCGATTTACAAGGAACAGCTATCGTGAAAAACAGTCGAGAGTGGGATTAGGTAAACAGGGAATCACGAACGAAACCATACACACCCCCATGTATAATCCATGTGTAACAAGCCCGGCACGGAGAGTCTCGGAACACCGTCGCGGATAATTAGCTCGCGATCGTTCGCGAACCGTGCGTGACAATGAGCCATGAATCAATTTGGTCACGTCACATCAAAGTTGCTCGACCGCTTTGGTGCCGTAGATATCGACCGGTTGGCATTTCGCCTGCCACGATACCGTGGTTGTCGCTTGCAGCGATCAACTATCACGATTAAGGAGTCGTCGAACGCGTTCGCCAGGGAATCGAACGGATTTAATAACCGATAATCGCGTCGATAAGTCGTAGGGCCCAAACGAATAGCCAATATCGAATTTGTATTCGCATATGGGATAAAAAGAAATAACTTTGGAATTGAATAACGAAAAGATCGACCAGCCGGAGAAATATTTGAACACGGCGAAATTTATTGAGAGAATTATTAACAAGCTTCGATGTAGGTACGCCGAGGTGAATTAATGAGCGACAACGGAGGCGTACTGTTAAAGTGCGTGCAAATTAATCAACGATCCTCGCCAGGATCGCTGGTCATACGTACACTGTCGCTCATAAGTATGTAGACAATTTGGTCGATTTGTATTAACACGAATGTTAGTAAAATATATGAATTGGTAATAAAGCGATGATTAAAAGTACTATTCAATCAACAAATCCATATACATATTATACGAAATTTAAATTGTTTATTTGGAATCTTTTCAGGGATATATCAAAATAAACGATTCGTTGAAGCATTAACTGGTTTTAAATATTATTACTAGGATTAATCACGAATCATTTCTCTATCGATTTAAAGGAACTTCTATGCTATATCGTGGCTGGTAACATTCGTACTAAAAATTTTTACCATCTTGATGGTTGACGCCGGATTATCCTGTGCCATATGTTATATTTATTCGTTATTCTTACTTGAAATAAATCCATTTTGTAAAGTTATCATATCTTTTCTCCGCTTCTTATTTTATAAACTTTCTTCTATCCACCACTGTAGCTTGAGAACCAAACAAGCTGCGAATCAGTGTCTTTAAATAATAAAATGATTTCACAACGCTTGACATTTATAAATATCTTTTTATCGCATAGTAACTTTAAAAATAAATTTTATTCTGGCGCAATATTCTACAGCAGCTGTAATGAAAAATAAAGTCGCCCTGGGTCTTTCTAAATTACATTGTGTCAAAAATAAGCAACTGCCCGTATTCTTTCGGAGAGTAGCGTAAATACGCGTGCACGCGACTGAGCTCAGGACCTCGTTGTGTGGTGCGTAGGCACGTTGAAACAGACGCACTCCATTCACTTGGCGCCACATTCATTCATGGCTAGAGCAACCGTGGATATCGTTCGACGAACTGGCCGCGACATTACGTCGTCGACGTAATGATCGTCGATTGACAATGCGTATGTATGTATATGTCACGATCGCTACCGGAATTGCGGGCTTTATTCTTGTCTCTGATAGCTGATTGCGTAGCAGCGGTGAGTACTTGCCGCGATTCAACGCCTGGCTAATGCAACATGCTCTCCCACTTAGTTTGAACAGGGACACTTAATCATAACACTGTGCAAGTATTTAATTATCTAACATCGCAGCTTGTAGAAATTTGTGTCGTTAAAATGTAGCGACAAGGTGTTAAATAAGGGTAAGTAAATGTTAGAGATATGAGATACTATTAATATTATTAGTATCGTACCCAAGGTAACATTGCAATACATATTTGATAATTTGTGCAATTGCTAATTTTATTGTACAACATTATACTATATGCTATATATACTATTCTTTTTGCTGTTTATAGAGATATACAGATGAGAAAGTATGTTGGAACTCCACTTATTCAAATTCATCGAGAAACAAACAGTTCATAGAACTATCAGGAGTCCTACTGAATATAACTTTTCGTCTACATAAGAGAATTTTACGTCCAAATAAATGAATTCAATCGGGAACTAATTACAACTTTGTTTCAATAAATGAAATTCTGATAAATGGAATTCTAGTGTAGGATTATCGTACCGAGTACTTCTATGTATACAATTGTCATTTTATGTACTGTATAGTGTTCTATACTATATTATAATATCCTGTTTTATAATACTATATATCATTATCTTTTTCTCTTACTTCCGAGCTACTTAGCTCAGTCTCTAAAAAAAAGTTCGTAAAGTCAAGAGAAAAAGACGAACGTGAGTCACTTTATCCTACAATCCGCGGCTTGATATCGTCCGTATAATTCCATTAAACTCCTCCGTCTCGCGTAACTCGTACATCAAGCTTAGAGGTCTATTTCAATAGCCTTATCCGGCTGGCATTATCAATTAACCGAGCCGGGAGCTCGCATAATGCTTGAAATGCTTCAGGTATGACCAGTCTAATTCCTTATCACGCAGAAGTTGACGCCTGTAAAACGGAGCCTGCTGAACGCGTTACCCAGCGCCGTCTCCCTTTCCCTGTCGGTGAATTAAGCAAATTATGTCACCTCGATTTATATGCATCCTTGCGCCCCGGTGCAGCGCGACGATCCGGTTGCTCGTGTATTATTACACGTTTACCCGGGCCACGGTCGCATGAAACGCAAGTGGGTGTCAACCGTCTCCGTTTCTTTCTACGTCACTTTCTCCTCTCTTTTCCGCTAACGTTCCTTAGAGGCGACATATCCCTGTTTTTCTCGCAGTTTTATCCTCCTTTTCTACTGGATCAGTGCTCGCAAGGGAATTCAGAACGCCAGTGCGCCCGATCCATGGCACGGATAACCTCGCGCACCCGGACACTAACGGCTATCGACGACCTTTCCTTTCGAGATCCTTATTATTTGAACGCAGGTGCTTTGTTCGCCGGATGGTACCGCGGTGATAGGAATATTCCGCAGTACAATGAGGCCCAAGGGCAAGTTCCCTCTAACGAATCGAATTCGAGATTTCGTTCGATTAGTCCCTGGGTTTTCAGCAAATTGGTCGTGTCTTGTTAACCGAGATTTGGTTGCAGATTAAAAAGCTTTGGGTAATTGATTGCGCTTTAATGCTCCTTTGTATACGAGATGTTGTTAACCATGTACTACTTTTCGAACGATGTGCTTGAGAATAATTTCGGATGATGCAGGATGCATTCTAGGGTTTAAGAAAAATAACAGCGAATATTTTCAATTTGCAGCTCTTTAAGCGATTGCGACAAGAACTACATAAACCTCAAAGAAAAAAAAAAGATACTATCTTCGCTAAAAAATTTTAAATTTACCCTCAAAGTCCAACAGAAATTGAAATATTCTACCTCTCAAATTAATTACGATAAAAACTACGCAAATCTCCAAAAACCTACATTTACCCCCATCACGTTTCAAATTATTCACAAAAATTTTAACGTGGCAAAAAAGAAAAAGCAAATCCAGTTGTCAAAACGAAGAACCATAGTTTAATTAAGCACTTCGCCTATTCGATCGTCAGTCACCAATCAGTTAAACGCAGCACTCATTAATTAATTACCAGGATGTCGTCGAGCGTGAATCGAACCAGCCCACTTGTTGCGTTCGGCGCCGAGGGACAAAACGCGTGGAATAAATCGCGGCTGGCTCACGCATCGATGCCGTTGCGTGTCACCTACGTGGATACCTATAATTTAACGTTATAATAACTAGTTGCCGGGGCGCCGCGTGATGCACGTGCATTGTGCACCGCGACAGAGAGGCGAGGGCAAAGCGGCCAGGTAGGTGAGCCACGGAGAAAGACGGAATAGAAGAGAGAAACTCTCGTGGCCGAGCCAACCGATGATTCACACTTCTCCAGTCGAGGAAGGTGTCACTGCTTGTATGCATAAGCACGATTCATTATTGCGGCCTCACCGTGGCCCACGTGCCACCTCGAACGCAGAATGCAAATCGAGAAAGCCGAGAGCGTCTTTTCTGCCTTGTGCTTCTCCACTTTGCCCTTATCGACCTCGAAATCGTCGGAAACGACGAAGGGGGTCAAATGTCTTGTCGAGAAACGAGAAATGCAGTTCTGTAAATTTATTTCTAGTAGTAGATTGTTTGGGGTATTCTATTTGGAGAGTTTCGGAACTCTTTTTGAAATTTTGATTAGTAATTCGGAGAATAGTCATTTGATGGTAAATGATTCGTTTCAATTTTCATGTTTGGTCAAATACACGTAACTTTGATGGAAAATAATTTCTAGAAATGAGTTCAACTCAACTCTTTCAGATGCAGAGTAGATGTCCGACGATACATAGTAACTTTGCTCAAGAACAATTTCCACGAATGAAATTTTTTAAAGGTAAATTTGGAAGTGTATTAGTTTGGTTTTAGGAGGTGTTATGAAAGTGTACAAGTGATTGGAAGCCATCGTTGATGATTGAATTGAAAAGCACATGCTCATAACCAACATACGTGATTCCAAGTTGAATCTAGTGATTTAATATAGTTTTGTTCTGCGGACAATTTTGGAATAGTTTCTTTGAATTTTAAAATAATCATAGCGAGCAATTCAAACAGAAAAACCTTCACGATTTCTCGAATATAAAGTAGACTGTTTGAAATTTAATCAAATGAACGAAAGAAATAGAAATACTGTTGAATAAATCTATCATGAAATCGCTAATATAATCGTCATGGTATGTCATGGATCGACGTGTAAATCGGTCGGAGATCGGTAGAAATTCATGACTCGACCGGCTCGAGATTTGCGAAGGTGGCGGGAGTCACACCGCAAACCGTACTCCGTAAACTACTCATCATAGTTACTCCGTGTAGGTTGTCGAGCCATTGTCATTATGAAAATGACGGCGTGGTCCGGAGTCAAAGAGTGGTAGTCCCGCATGAACACCTTACCAGATATACTTCAGCGTACGGTACAACCATAGAATCAACGTGCCAACGATCTCACACGAATTTTCCTGAACAATGATCCGTGAAGAGATCACGACTCAACGTCTAATTCTGTATAATTAAAAATGATTCACTCTAACGTTGATATAATTTTTCTAACAGAATTCTCGATATAACGAAAATTAGAAAAGAAAGAAATTTAGAAATGCATTAAGAAATTCCCTCGTTCATTGGTCACAAAATCTAAATTCGATTTCAAAGACGGAAGTTTCGTGGTTCTTAAAAGTCAGAATTAATTAATTTTCGAAGATTAAATTTTCAACTATCCCTTGATATACGCGTATGTATAAACGATCATCGTAAAACTGAACATAAAAAATCGGAGCTAAACATTGCATCTATTTGTTTTAGTTCGCGAGGAACAAAATTTCTTTCTCTCAACCTTTCAAGAGGAATTGCTAAAACGGAAACCTGATTCAACTCACGAATCAATCAGGTGAAAACTAAATATAACCTACTGAACCTTTCGGGAGAATCCACAAAAAATTGATGATGAAAAAAAATCCACAAAAAAAAGATAAAAAAAAAGCGACTTCTACGATCCTATGATCAGACAGTGGTTAATGAGAATGACATTTCGAGATTATCGTCGTAAAGATCACCGAATTACAACGTCTAGCAGAGCATACACGTGGGAAATGTCAGACGTCAATGTTACTCATCAACATTAAGGTCTATTCGCCGGATTGTATATATTAATAAGGAGTTATGGCCAAGCCGCCGTGGAGCACAATTGCGGATCGTGATTCGATACTAGACATATACTTATCACTATTGTTATCCCCCATGGAGGATGTCATCAGGGTCTATCTGCGGTATCACGATCGGTAGCTATACGTGTATCGCGAATAAACGATTACGATAACTCCGGATCGATAACGATCTCGTTTATGAGCGACTCCCGGACAGGATCGGCTTATGCGATCCGATCGAGCTTATACAATCGAGGCAAAAGTCGTGGATCCCCGTGGAAATAAAGGTATTTCATGATCGTGAACCGCCTGGATCGGCGAGCTCGCAATCTAATCTCTTCGAACTAACGGCGGGGACAATCGTTTCGCGTTCTCGAATCGTTCCGCGGGACACTTGTCGCGATCGATGCTCATGAAGATCGGTAATCTTAATGGGAACACCCACGTTCGTGTATACGAAGGACCAAGGATCCTGTCTTCGCGAAGAAATTTAGAATGCATATACCATACGATCCGATAGGGCAGGATCGGATTCGCTAATTGTAAATTTACGACTGACTTCGCCAAATTCAATGGTAAAACTGGCACGTTATCGGAGATAAGCTGTGCTTTATTCATCTCTGGTACGCTATTTTACGAGTTTTCTTTGATCTGCTCTGCTCGTCCGGTTCTCGGTTTATCGTTTATTTTAATCTTTTCTGACTTTGTAATTCATAGAGAAATCAGTCTTGTGACTTGGTTTTGCAGGAATATTAGCACCGTATTATTGTATTTGTTTCTTTTTTCATAATTTGAATATACGGTAGGAATATCATTCTTGAATATTTCCTTGAAATTTTAGTTGATGATTCGTACGAAGGATAGTTATTTCACATGAATTCCAGCTTCGTTGGACAAATAAAGATATAATTACTGAAAATATATATGTGTGTGATACATTTCTGTGACGTTTACTGCACTGCATCTATTAAATCGATTTACAAATAAATTTATTTAAAACGTTTAACATTATTTCCATTCGTGCTTTCTCTTTATTTCCTTTTCCCATTTTGAGTAGATCGAAAGGAAGATCAATGTAAATCACCCAGAATGCGATCTCCATTGGATCGAAGAAACTGTCAGCAATCCAAGACAACGCGATCAATAATAACGTGTAAGTAGTAAGTACTTAGAATGCCGGTATAAAAGGAGAGGTGGCAATGTCGACAGTGTGGCGTATGTCTACCACCGCGGAGGTGGTTTCAAACGTGAAATAATCACGCGTGGTCGAGCAAGAGACGTCGAATGAGTCACGCCTTGCAATACTGTAAGCGAGTCGCGCGCGCATTTTGTCATCGTGAGGACTGTTAACAGGGAAAAGAACGGTTGATTGCGGAGGAAAAGCAAAATTAATCGATCAAACGAGATACGACAGTATCGTAAGCTACATGGTATGCCATTATCGTGACGTTTGAATCGTTGATTAACATTTTTAGTATCACGACATTGTCGTGTCCGCATACATAATTTAATACGAAAAGCGATATCCTCCGTGACATACAATTTATCTCAATTTTAGGTCCTCTCGCTAATAATTTTGGTCACAGTTTTTCCTAAAATATGATAGAATGTGATATTTCCCAAAATTTAGATTTTCATTTTTTAAGAAGCAAAAAGAGAAATTACTGATAGAATAGAAAAAAAGAAATTCTGCTTTAATATATGGGAAAATTCTCATCTATAAAAGGATTATACTGATGGTCCAATTAAAGAAACCAGAGACAATTTCCATCATCGATAATAGTTACGGGCAACTGAAAAGCTTTTATCTATTTGTGATGGTTACTCCTGATCAAAATTATTTAAATCAATATATTAATTCTCATACTATCACTTTTTTAATTTACTCTTCATCTCTGGGATCATCTAGACGCAAAATACCAAAGACATCAGTTTTAAGCTATAAGATTTCTCACAATCTAATTAAAGAGACAAAACATCTTCTGAAAAATATCTATTCGCAACGCGAGTTCATCTGCCAGAAAACGTTTGTTGAGTGATGATCGATGCCCCATTTAGGAACAACAGAGCTATCACGTAGAATTGAATCGTTCGCCCAGGAATTCGTAAATCAAGAAGCAAAACATAGAAAAGTCCGGTTTTACTGCTTCCTGGCGCCTCAGTTAATCCAGACAATGCGTCACACACTTGCAACTGCTGAACAAACGTCGAACAATGCTCCGCGCGTTAAAACAATGCGTCGTTAATGCTTCCCTTGTGTTCGTGACAAGATTTTTCGCTGGTATCTACCGGTAAAACCGGGATTCAAACGAAGACGATGGCGAACCCGAGTTTCTAGGCCGATGCACGTCTCGATCTTCTGTGGAAAGGAAAAATCTCGAGATTCTTTGCGCAGGAGGAGCACTTCCGTAATTGTGTCGTATAATTAGGAAGCTTAATGAGCTACTTGCCTCTTCGTGAACTTGTCGAAGGATTGATAGACATTTACACGCGGTAAAACGAAGTGTTTCGTCGACCAGTGATTCGCAGTTTAAAAGAAAATTTATGCTAATGGTAAAGAATTTCAAGAGCAGGATTAAGAACCTTTTTATTTTAAAAGCTTGAAATCACGCTGAAAATATAAAAATTAGAATACAAGATACGATTCTCATTATTTATTTCCTGAGTAGAGATCATTTTTGGCCAAATCGATCCACTTACACATATCTGTTGTAACTTAATCTGTACATTCGATATTTTATTTAAATTGATCTAGCATGTTGTTCGAATTGGACTATATTGTAATCCATACGAAAATAGGAGAAGTCACCACTTTGCTAGTTTCGAAATAAAAATTGCCAGTCTTTGCTGATCTTTATAGAAATTACATATCTTCGCAAAAGAATCTACACATAAACCTTGTAATCGACACCTTCCTCTGAAATATTTGATTAGAGTTGCAAACCACGAATTCACAACCAATCTCAGGTTTCAGAATCTCCGTTTTGACTACGAATCAAAATTTTCTTGCCAGTTGTTCAACATCAGCAATGTATGAAATTGAACGCTACTTTGAAGTCGCACGAAAACGAGATATTCTCAAAGAAAAATTCTCAATAAATCACGCAGATAATCCAACCAATAGCAACCTTGTCCCAGCGATAAAAGTCTTTCAATTATTTCAGTATATATTCATCGCGTCGAAAACTACCCCTTTTGTTGCCAGTTCACTCAACGACCACGACATGACAGAAAAAACGAAAACTAAAATTCGACGACGTAGTGTCGCATAAAAATTCGCGTGTACGTTTCTGTCGATCGATTGCAGCGATGGAGCACAGGTCTGAAGAGGAAGAGAGAATTATTCGTCGTTCCTGGATACGAGATTTCTCGATATCCCGAAGAAGCACAGACTTCTTGCCTCCACGATTTCACCTCTCCTCCCTTTACTTCCCTTTTCCCTTCAGTTGTTTCTTCCCTTGGTTGGCTTCTCGTGGCATGGCACAATACACAGAGAGGGTAACCAGGAGAACGGCCATAAAGCAAACGATAGAGAGACAATATTCTCTCCTGTGCAAACAATGGCTAACTTACAGCGATCATAAACAATCCCCTTATCCGCAGGTCGTTAACGCTGCATAATAATTTTCACTAACTCCCACCGTGTCACTAAATATTATTTCGCGAGGGATCAATCGGGAACAACGATCGACATACATGCTGGACAATCGTTAAAATCTAATCGTCCAATTTGATTACATTGTGATGAGTGAAGTGATAATAGCTACATTCTTTTGATATTCTGTCTAAGGGTTCTTCCTGTTAGAATCAGGATTTTTATTAATTTTTAACAAATTTCTTATACGTCCTAAACCCTTTGACTGAACTCTACACTAATATTATTAACGAAATGCTAGGAATAACGGATAACAAATTGCCAATAAATAAATGCTTCTAAATTTTCTCGCATATACATTAGAATTTCTAGGATAAGAAGATCGTAACCATAATTAAAATAAAATTTTGAATTCAAGATATAAAGCGTTAGATCAGCTTTCTACGTTTACCTCGGTTTGATTTCGCAACAGAGTAACAGATAAATCTCAGTGTCTCGACAAATTATCTATCCTGGGCAGAATTAATAACTCGTAATCGTACTCTAATAACCAATTCGCTTCGTTTCATTCCATAAGCACGGACAATTATATCGATCGAATCGTATCAATGCTCGTTGCGATTTAATTGGAGCAGTTTGCTCGGGCTCCGATACGTCAAGGATAACGTCAGGCTCTCGAGCCATTGAAATTCATCGAGCGGACGAGCGACGAATAAGTTAATTAGTCTGTTTTATTAGCAAATCCTTCACTCGGTATAATAACTCGTTCGTGCGTGTGGCAAATGATTGTTCGATCGAAACGAACCGAAAAATAGAACGAAACGAGAAAAACGACTGACAAGACAACGTTTCCACAGGATATCTATAATGAGATCGGTGGCATTGATTCGAGACAAAGTTGAAAATCACTTTGGCCAAACGTTCGAGTCGGAAGGTACGCCTACAGGCTTAGAACAGGCGCGAGTGATCTATTTACGATCAGGTGTGATCTATCGGCGATCGACGGCCGTGGGTGGCGGACATTCGATCCACGGTACTGGATCTCGACGCCACGCCACGCCGGTGAGAGGTCATTCTGACTCATTTGAGCCACCAACGTGACGTATTGTCCTGCGACAACGTTAACGTTGCACTCGAGATTATGTAAGCGTACATCGTAACGATATGAACGTGGATACGAGAAAGTAACGTGTATATAGTCGAAGAATATTGAAAAGTTTGGATTTGAAAGGAACGGAGGAAGGAAAGTAGATATATTCGTTTAAGATTGAACATTTTCCGAAGAAAAGAATTACGATACGAGGTAATTTTAATCCTGCAACATCTTTCGAGTAATTTCCAATTTAACTATATTTCTCTATCGTACGAGGTTTTGTTAAGTTCGAGGCAAGCATATTTGATTTCTTGTTTCAACGTTTCTCTTAAAATATCCAGTTTCTTTGAAGTTCAGGATCTTTCGATATTCGAGAACCACAAATAAAATGAACAGAAATAGAAAGTAGAGAAGAACTGTTCTAAATCTGAATTATCGTAATAGAATGTCTGCTATAAAAAAATGACATTCATGTTTAAAATATTTGTTGCAATTGTAATTGCATTTGATATTTGATGCTGCACGTCTCGCTATGTTTCGCTGACTGTGTTTCGTCAAGAACCACTACTCCCAGAACGGATAGTCAGCAACACACATCGTCGTCTCGCATATCAAAATATAAACATGTAACCATTTGTGAAACTAATGATCTGTTTCTTGATTCAACAAATTCACACGGTACGCGATAAATAATAATCATCGTCGTCGATACTCATTACGTATTTTACGACATTTCACGGTAAATCGACTAGCAAAATAAACGTCACAACAGAAACGTTTCGACACGTGTGATTTACGAGTGAAACCACTAAAACCGAAAGGTCCGTGCAGTTAATACAAGACATAGTGCAAAATCGAAACTCGTTCCTTGCATTGTTTAATGAATCATTTAGCAACGTTCATCGAGTTCACCTACGTGAACCTTTTATCCGTTGTTTTAATAAGCTTCGTGTATAATATATCCACGTGGTTTGGATACAGAGGAAAAGAAGAACGAAAGAAAAGGATTTGCACGAGTGTATGCGTGTACGTGTGTACTGGCCGTGTGGCACAAAAGGAGCCTGCAGCGATACATGGCTCGACGTGGAGCAATATATATCGATCGGGAGGCCGATTGCGTAATTGCAATTAAAGCGATCTTGTAATCGTAAGCCGGGTATAATTAATGAACTGAATCGTGCTGACGCTCCGAGTGTTGTCTATCGCGGCGCACGATCGTGCTGCGGGGCCGTGAGTAAGCGCAATTTGCCATATTGTCTCTAATAATCCTGGCTAATTAGTTTTGTCTCCCGTTTATATCGGTCGCCACGGCGGCGCACCGTGCACACCCGTGAGCCTCTTCTGCCGAGAGCGTTCTACAAACGGAAGAGAAAGCATCGACGCCCACGCGTCCACACGACCACAACGTTGAAAAATTTGGAAAAATTGCCAGGATGAAAGCAAGTGGCGGGAGGGGGAGGCGCTCTGCACGTTCGTTCTTCTTCCTTTTCATGCAGCGACAATCGTGAGTGGTTAAGCGGACACTTGACTGTTTTGAGGGATTGAGGGATTGAAATTTTTATCAGCGTTCGTTGCACTTATGGAATAATTAAATTAGAAGCGCGGAAAAATATTTATTAAGACGAAGCGTTTGACAATTTTATTTACGGCGTAGACAAGCAATAGATTAAAAGTTTCTCAAAATATTTAGCAATGTGAAAAAGATATCGTTGATCGTATAAGTTGTTGTATTTGTCTGTTTGTGCGGATATTTCTGAAAGAATTTGCAAAGAATCGTACATTGCTGAAATCCATTTTATCATTTTATACGTAGTAACCATCGGAGAGAATCATGTTTCACCTTTAGAACGAAGTATGACACATTTATAAACATACTTAACTAGATATTAAACAGGTAGATTGCATTGTTTGCCAAGTAGTCGAATAATAAATACACGCTAATAAATTATTAATGATAATTTCAACTTCATAAAGAACATGATATTATGATAATTACATAATCGATCTGTGAAACTAAAAAATTCGATGTTGGATTACTCGATGAATTTACGATACCCTGTTTCTTAGTTCCCTAGTCGGAGATATCAAACGAAAGCACAGACGAAGAAGCTAAATTGAAACGTAAAGGCGAACTAGGAAATAATCAAGGGATCTTCTATCTATGCGCTTCTTCTACAAACAGGGCATAAAACCCGGCCGGTCATAAATCCGCGACCTCCGGTCGCTCGCCTTGCTCTCTTTGCTCTTCGTTCACCTCGTCTCTTTACGTTGCATTATCTTTGCCTTACGTGCAGAACTAATTCTACATCTTCTAATAGACCGTGTCTGTTCCTCTATTTTCCCTCACTCTGCCTCCTTTCTTTTCCTTCCAACGCGAACATTCGCGAGGAGATAAAGATAATTCGAAGAAACTAGAAAATTGGAAATTACGCGTGGAGAATTTTGAGGGCGCGTTATTCGCTCCCAACGATTCTTGAATTCGTCACGACTACGTTAAATCGAACACGATGTTTTATTTAATTTCGTCTGTCCCAATTTTGATACAATGCCTATATATCTTTTTTATACTAAGAGTATATTTGAATATAACGGAGTATAGACGAATTAAAAGTATTTTCAGAAATAGTTGACGAAAAAGAAATAAAAAGAAATAAAAGGAAAGGCTCGAGAAAACCCGAACATTTGATTATGAAAGAAAACACGTTTAAGATCGCTGATAACAAAGTCATTTATTCGATTGTACCTTACAACCCGTTGATACCGATATTGCAATCATAATTCCTCCAACAAAGGCCATGCACCGAAATCAACAATTCACTGACACGGTTCTGAGTGAAAGATCCTTTTATGCGAAGGCTGTAATAAAGTACGACGTTGGTTTAATTACACATACCGTGGTGGTCACTATGTACGTTTCTGTCGCAACATGAGCCAATAAAGCCTGGGGAAATCTTTGTTAAGGGATCGCCGCGAACCAAATAAATCTCAATACAAAGTCAATTATAGGTGGCAGCTATGGTCACGAGCGTGGGCGTGAATAGGTCGCGCGACGCGTTTACCTCACACGCACCAGACACTTCGTGTTGATTTACAAATTCTAGGGAAGCAAGGTTGGGAAATCTCCATCGTTGACTAACGCGTCCACCGGCAGACACAATCGCGTCATTTTCCCTTCCCTAACTGCGAGATAAACAAAATTTATCCGGCATAAACAGCTCGAAAGCGGACGAATGAATTTCATTGAGCTGAAATTACGAGGCTCTCGTTGCCAGATTCCAAAATTTTTGCGAAACGGAAAACACAGCTGCATTAGTAAGATGCATTTTCAGCTAATGGACACGTCCTGACTAGACAATTCGAGAATATTTATCGTTCATAAAGCCGACAGATCTACGAGCCGGTTCCTAGATTCGTTGCAACTGGACCTGATTCAAACGTGCGATGGCAGGCGTTGGCAAAAACAGATTATTCGTCAGATTAATATATTACGCGAATGAAATTCGTTATGCGAGTCCGAATCTCCAGAATCATATGTTGCTACGCGATAACGTGAAATTTTCATGTACCAAGAATCATTTTCATGGGTCTTTATGTGCAGCAGTTTGTATATTTTAATCCTTAACACACCTAGGTGAAGTCACGTAATGGGCCTCATTGATTGAAAATAACTCTTACGATTCTTATATTTACGACAAAAATAAGATAATGCAAATTAATATAAAGATAAACAGAAACAAATAGTTTTGTATCCTTCGAAGAAAATGTCTGTTTACCACGAAAACACGTATCTGAATATTAACCAATGAATAAATTATACTGGATTAAACCAAATAGTTTTATGAATATTTCTGTCAGAGTGACATTAAAGAATATTTGTATTCTACCACGAGGCGTCTTTTGTAAAATCCATCTTTCCAACTTACAACACGACAGATTAATAATTAAAAACTGAAATTCGGTAAATTATTCGTGCTGAGATGTAGAAACAAACAAATGACGAACAGGTCGATTTATTCGTTGCAAATTCGTCGTAAAGACATGCCAAATCCGAGTTGGCACTTGGAACGGAGCACGCAAACAGATCGCGAAGTATTCGAGACGGTGCGGCGCGAGAAGATTTATAACGTGGCGCAAGTGCAAGAACCGCCGCGACTTTCTGTTATTAATTTTATATGTTGCGCAATACGAACTTCGACTACGGAGGCGTCGCGTTCGCGTGACGATATTAAATAGCCTGACTTTTAGCCGGGATAATTAACTCGAGACGAACGTGGAATGTTGGGGCCTTCGTTTTATGAAGATACGAGTGAAACGGTCGACGATACACAGTGAAAAGAAAATGGAGAGAAAAAAGGTTTCGTGGCACCCCTTTTGCGCAATTACAGCGATTCTTCCTCCTGATTGTTTCTTTTCGTTTCCTCTTCTTTTTCCTTTTTTCTTTTTTTTTCCTTCTTTCACTCCCTTCCATGCCGCGTCGTAATGACGGTCGCATAACTCTCGTGAAACGACTTCTGGCCAGGTCCACGGAGACAATCAGATAACTGCGAACACCCGCGTGATCTTATGTAACCGTGCACGCGTTACAACGTGCGTGTGACTCGCCACCAATTGTGATTGTGTGGGTATTACACGTTTTTGATTCCGCTGCCGAGGTTTTGAGTTTCTCTTTGACAGCTTTGAAGATCGCGATAGAGAGACGATGAAGGCAGAATATAGAAAACATAAAAGAATTTGATGTAGAGTATATGGATTCTCTCTTTTTATTTCTTTAATATTCTATTATTATTCTATTCTTGTATTTATTTATTGTTATTCTTCTCTTTATTCTATCCTATTATTATTTTATTTCTCATGTATTTTATTCTTTTTACACATGCATATTCTAAAAGTTCAGACAAATGCAGAATATAAAAAATATTCGGAGAATTTCTCTGAATTTCACAGGATCCTACAAGTAATTTATACCAACGTAGACGATTCGTATATCTGAGAAATAAAAAATCAGTTCTTAGGATACTTCCTCTCCCGAAATGTCGGCAAACTATAGAATATAAAAACTCCTCAATAAATATATAATAATTTCGAACGTCTACAGTCTTTCAACTAAAACCAAAATACAAACGAAATAATAAAACCTTTGTTTTAACATCGAAAAGGTACAAAAGCTTTTGCCAATTTTGACGGAATAAAATTTCAAATAAACGATTATCACGGCTTAAAGCCCATTGAATTTCGCAGTGACAAAATGTCATCGGATTAAGAGATTATCACGACGTGACAATCGAGAACGCGGGGGTAATTGCCGCTTGCTCGTGACACAATGATCACGAGCGATAATGGCATGCTTAGGCCTTGCTAGACACTGGACGACAACGTGTGTCGCGATCGACTTGCGTCACGCACGCACGTTGAATAATTAATGATATCCACCGCATTGAAAGAAATAAATGTCGGCCCTCGCGGAATCGGGTAAACACACGGTGTGGAATTAATTTTGGCGTGTCGCAGCACCGAGAACCTGCTTAATCGATCGTGGAACACGCCCCTTCAAATGTAATTATTCGAGCAATGTAAACCTTCGGCGATAGGGAAAGCGCAACTCCCGCACGGAGCACGATATTATCTCATCGAATAACTACAGGTATGAAGATAATTCAACGTGGATAAATCGCTGAGTTACTACGACCGATATCTTCCTTTCTTCGGTGTTTGATTACCAAAGTATCGATGTTTGGTTTAATCGAGTGACACTTGCAAGGGAATTCTAAGAGTGCACGCGGTGCAAGGTGTTTAGATAATACACAGTAAGAGAAGATTAATTAAAAGCAGTTACATCATCGAGTTGCAGCGTGAATACCAATGTAATCTTAGTTAAGAGATAATTACTTTCAATCAGTTTCGTATTAAATGCCGCACATAATCAGGAATTCTTGCGAGAACGTAACGCTTATCACCCAAGATTATGGCCTCTATCTGTCAGAAACTCGCAATAACTGCTATTTGAAAACGTTAAACTACCGCTTTGCCTAACCAAATTAAGAGCGAAGATATCAAACTGAAAGCGACCAATTCTTCAAACCTACCTAACACGTTAAGAAACTTACGAAATGAATCGATAATCGAACGAAGGAGCACGTTGTGCAAGAAAGGCGCGCGCAAAGAAGTGTCCACGCTGGACAACGAGCCTCCATTCGAATAAAACATTGGAGTTATCGAAGAGAAAGAGAAAAAAGAACAAATTTCTGCTCCACTTATAGACAGAACTGTATCTGGCAGCTGCTGCGAGCATCGAACGCTCGATCCTCTCCCGAATCGTTTAACATTATAATGACGAGAGGCCCCCGAGAACACTCGTAACAGGTAGGAACATACCACGAGACCTGTTGCGAGAGAACGGACCCCCCGCAGCTTGCGTTCGCCGACGTCAGATGTTATCTTCATCTATCCGGGACCTAGAGAAGCGGGCCGCTAGATCGACTTTTCTTCTCCTCCTGTTCGTGCTCAGGCGAAAATATCGCGAGCCGACTGCGCCGCCTTTATCGCCACGATCTTTGGAGGCATCTTGGCCACGGCGAAAAAGGGAACCCGCATGTGCGTCGTTGTATCCAGCGTTTTTTGGAGAAATTAATGGCCCCTCTGCTGGTGGACATTCTGTTTTTTTGCTTCTCTTACGCGGACACTCTGGAATTCTTGTACCTTATGCAATTTTGCGGTACCTTTAAGACACTTTTTACCCTCTTTCCTTCGTTTTCGGTTTACTTTGGATCTCTAGACGGGGGAGAGGCTATTTGATGAATTAAGACGATGGTCTTTCGTCCGTTTGTTGTATATCGAACCGCCAGTATAGCGAGCAGAACATTCAGATCTGAGCGCAAACAGTGGATGTATCGTTTAATTTCGATGGTGCTGTGGGAATTTTATTGTCGAAATTCTATGGAAAGAGTTTAAGGATTACAGCGAATTCAAAGAAATTTTGTTTAGTGCGAGGAAATAGGAAGATCTTACGATTTGTCCAACTATCTTTTAATTGTGTTAATGGCTGATGATGGAATCGAATCGCTGACTGAAGGAATCAAGATAATCGTCGGAGGATGTTGATATAGTTGGATACGAATTACGAGGAAAATATTTTTCTTTAAATTTAAAAAAAAGTGTTATTTCTAAATAAAAGTACCGTTTTTTATAGCGTTGGTTTCATGATTGATTATTAGTGTTATTGGACGATTCATAGAAATGTCATAGTGGTACGACCTACTGGAAACTGTATGGACTACCTTCATGAAACTTTGTGTCGTGTTCTGTAATACCGACGACCGCGACAAAATCGGAACGTTCCCCACGCCCTCTATGATTTACATCGACGGTGAACATAAGAATTGCATTCAAGCAACATCTTTCAATAGGCAACAGGAATAACTTTACAATACCTGCTGATCCTAACACGGAATTAAATGTAGAATTTAACATGTATAATACAAAGTTACCGAAAGTGAGAAACATTTAACATAAAAGGTAATAATTAAAGCAGAATATAAGAAGAAAATTAATTTAACACATTGGTCGCCCAGCGTAATTCGGCTAAGTCTTCCGCAGGACCCAAATCCGACCGTCGGTATGCTTTCCAGCCAGAGTATTCCGAGGGATCTCATGGCATATATCCCAGATCTTTCATTTAGTCGAGACGCATATCAGCGATTTTTTCATCCTCAAAATGTTCGGTAGAAAATATATTTGAAAGTGAGGAGAGTAGTATACAATAATGAAAAAACTGGTATCGACAGAAGTGACCAGATGGTCTCGACCAACAACAACTTTTTTTAGATTCAAACCGTCCTGTTAACGCTCCGAGAGAACTAGGTGACTTTAGTCACCCGTTATTGCACCCACGTTAATGCATGAAGGTATGAAGAAGAAGCCTCCTACCAACGTGGCTCGTGGGCGACCTTGTTCATGGGCAAAACTAGCTTTTTCGCTAAAGAAATGTTCATTTTTGCCATTAGGTGACTACCCGCTTTCTCCGTGAATTTTAAAAGCGCCTAATAAACACAAGGACTTTTCTAAGTACCAGCTATAAACCGAAAACACTTATAGGATTAGAAAATCCTTTCGGATATGCACATGAACTTGAAAACATACGTTAACACAATTGTGTTAACATATGTTAACTCGATAGTTAAAAAGTTAAGATTTGTAATGGATCCTTAGGTTTATTGAGGATTGGTATGACGGTACGTGGACTGTAAGCTGCAAGGGAATGAAGGACGTCGCGCGAACCATCTCATGCGACGTAAGAAGTATTTTTAAAAGATCTCGACAAGTAGATACGTTCGAATTATGTCGGTTTCTCCATATCGGTTGAATTGAATTCAATAGAAAAATAAAGTAACATATACTAATTTTGTTCTAATTTTATAACGATTTATTCAGCGAGATAGCTTGCTTATTTTACTTTTTAACATTTTAACGTCACGTTTTAGAGTTCTACAAAAACATGCTTCTCTTTAAAAGTCATGTACTTCAAACAAAATCTGATTTACTTCCTTTTCAAATGCATTATGAGATCCATCACGCTGATTAACGAACGATTTTCATAAAAGAAATACACTTCTTTCTGCGAAACCCCCTCACTTCTACAATTTTGCGCATAATAAATATTCAACTACTTCATATTCAAATACTCAACCTATTCATTCAACGTCATATTTCTAGATCCGCCATTCAGTATCTACCGTCATAAAACCAGACACTTTCTTCCAGCTTCATCTCGGAAACTTCTTGTTGCTGACTCATTTCATATCGCTCGTATAAAAAAGTTTATCAATATCAAATCTTTGCGAACATTCCCGGTCGGCTATCCTAAACTTCACGTATTCGATCGAACATTTTCACGCGTGGCTCTACCTGGATACCGCCTTCGTTAACGATGTACCGATAAAGGGTTGTATTCATTAGGAAAAGTAGATTCGGTGGCGCGGTTCATCGAAATTCCTTCAAAGCACCAAACTTTAACCCTGTGAGATGACCTGTAGGTACGAGCGCCGCATATAGGCAGCAACCACGCGACGAAGCCTGGTTCGGCATTTCATATATCGGGCATATACCAATACCATCTGTAGTCAATAATATATTTTTTCGTTATCGGCAGAACATTTTCTGTTGATTTTATTGATATATTGGATTAATCACTTCTTAAAAGTTACTCAGTGTTGAAACAACATTAAAACGTTTTACGCAATATATTTCAAACATCCAAACGATCGTATACTGTTTCGTGCTAAAAAAATCTGTTAAATCCATTAACAATGAAACGATATTTTATATACGGCTCTTACAAGAATTATTGTTATTTAAGATTTAGGAAAACGTATATACAGCAACCACGTACACTGTGCGCATTTCTGGCGCGTGCTTCCGTTTAGTGATAGTACTAGCGGACTGGACTGCCGAAGCGAAGTTAGAGGATCTTTGATGAATGATCACTTGCTGATTTCGCGTGTCTACGCGCTTGTAATTCCGCACGTTCTTTTTCTTACAATTAACACCTGAATGCGACTGTTAGTATCATTCTTACAAGTTCTTAAACCTAAGGAAAAGTTCTCCAGATCACTGAAGAATCTTCATTAGGTTTAAGATGTTGTCATTTGTACTGATGAACGATCACACTCGCGCAGCTCTTGTAGCTGTATTACATCGTGTGATCCAGGAAGGATCTCCGACAATACAGTCGGAGAATTTAGGCATTTTGTAAACGCAACTCTACTTAACGAAACGCGGTCATTCATTGTCGCAACGCTAAGAGGAAAAATAATTAGAAATCACTGTTACGTCGCCTAAAACATCTGCATTCCAGCCCTCGCGACCGGACAGCCAACGGCCTGCGTAACGTCATTTCGACCCTCAATAAACCTAAGGACCCAATATAGTCTTTCACTTTCACGGTATTGTATTAACATGCGTCCTCAGTCAATCCCTTTGTCCTGAAGAATTTTGTTACGCCACGAGGCTTACCACAGGCTGTATTTTCTAACCGTCGCTCGCGGCCCTACAGTGTCGCAGGCAGATCGTCTTATCTGACCGCCGGATCATATACAATGTATGGACGAGCGCATAGTTGTCGCCAAGCAGCGAGCTCTCGAAACGTCGAATTTTGTCCGTTACGTTTTCCACACAAGAACGGACATACGTGATCATAGGCGCGAACGGTGGCGTGACCCGAGCATAGTGGGGGTCGTCTTCGAAATGAGACAAAGGAATCATCGAAAAACGAGCACTTCCTTCTGACGAGCCGAACGTTATACATCGTATAAATTTATATCTATTTAATCGTGTAGACTAAGTGTTGGAAATATATACTTTAATTCTGTAAACCACAGTGTTATACTAACTGAATCACCCCTATTATACCCCTAACCGAAATCAGGGGATCGAACTATTCGTGGTGTCGATTATTGCAATCGTAACGGGAATTTACGACTCCCGTTGATGCGTATTCTCGCGATCGCGTCTCCCCGCGATAGCTCGAAAGTACAATCGCGATGGATTAATATCGCAACGCTAACTCTTAAAGTGAGTTCAATGAAAATTACTATTTTCTATATGGAAAAGTTACTTCAAATATTCTGATATTGTAACTTGCAATACTATGAAATTAACTAAAAACTAACATTTTTGTAATTAATTTTAAACGATAAAAAACAAGATAAGTTCTGATGCGTATAATTCTCTAAGAAGTTCTAAAAATCCATAATAAAAATTTCAGAAGATAATCGCGATATCATAATTCGCAACTCTAAAGCAAACGAGATTATCATTTTGTCCCAACTCGAATTCAAACCGGAATCATTCTGTCGCTACACAAATAAAAAGCCGCGATATTATTTCGTTGCTCTAATTCAACCCGCAATTAATCTCTCGCGACACTAATAAGAAAAACCGCGATTTGCCCAATGTGATGATGCACTGATATATACATCGGCCAAAAAAAAGAAAATACTACTACTACTGCTACAAATACTAAAAACGAGCATAATGACAAAGTAGCAACAAGAATGATTTCCCATGCTCTGGATGACCCAGAACATGGGGAGGAGTCATTAGTAGTTGCCCACTTCTATGGAAATTTGGCGGGCCTCTTCGGCTATAGCCTCAAACAAAAATGAAACTTATAAAGGTAAAATAAAAATATAAGCCGCGGAAGCTGATTCAAGTGCACATGAACTGATCAACGATCACAGTAGTAATCGTTGACCATTCGCATGTGCGTAGCTCGAGCGACAAACGTTTGTTTCGGGCAAAACCAGAGACGAGAGCATGCTCTACTCGTACTAGTTTCGCCGTCGATTTTTCAAATTAGATTTCCAGAAACAGGTTGGTCACTCGAAAACGCACCTACCTAACCAGAGACTGTGCCAACCTGCCCGGCCCTACCTACTTATAATAAGCAGACACACCAGAAAGTATACTCTACCTATGCTACCTAGCCCTATATTTAAAAAATGGCAAAACAAGCACACCAACACACTCGCTCCATGATTCTCACACAAACGCTCAGGCGCAAAGGACCTATACTAGAGAGGACGTCCCGGGTCGCCTCCAACACCCGAGCTTAGCATACAACATGCACGCTCTAATTTACGTACCATTTTCCTGAAATCGACTGACGAAGGCTAGTAACCATTGCGCGAAACTTGATAAAACACGCGTAAAGAAATTGTATTGTTAAATTAAATGTAAGTAAACCTGGAATTATAATTGTAATTGACAGCAATATTAACAAAGTGATTACACTTAATCGTGTGGATGATATTATCACAAATTGTGATTGTATTGATACATAAAATGAATTGATATATGTCTCAACATATTTAATATTTGAAGTTGTAGCGAATGAGAAAAACGACGCAATTCCACAGCCTAACCACACACACACACAATGTGGAAAATACGTCGTGCACGGTATACTAGCACATCGTCAATCGCTGAGAAATTTTTGCAATAATTATGATCATCATGCCCAATGTCTTTCTCCCATTCAAGTAGCACCTAGGCACGTGAATAAGATCCTGACAATGGGCATGGAAAAGGTTAAATCTGAAAATTCTGATCTAAAAGGAAGATTAGTTTGTCTAATTTCTACTTAACGGACTAATATATTTTTTATTGTATATCTTATTACTTCGTTTAAAACTATAACAACTCTACTTTATTCATTTAATAAATTACTGAAATTTTAATATTACGAAAAAAGTAACATGGATTGAAAAAAGACCAAGACTCGATGAAACGGAATAATTGACTCTAAATGTATTGCCAAGACAGAAATAATCTCAGACAATCTCTTCGTAGAAGCACATTTTCGAAAATGCAGAAGCAGTGTTCAAAATTATCTTTGATTAGAAAATCTACCTGACACGAAGTTTCTTCTTGCATATAAAATTTCACACATTCTTGTACGAAAAAAAATGAATTTTGATTCATATTTTAAATTCTATTGAAGTTTATAATATCTGAAGTCAAATTAATGAATGTGACTTAATGTTGTCATAAAATAGAAGATTAAATTGAAGATTATCTATTGTATCGTATATTGTATGTGTCATTATCAGTGAGTGACAATTGCATCTTTCATAGCAACGAGATCGGAGGGCATCCAATTTCTCCACTACTATGGAATTTTTCATACTAACTATGAAAATGCCAAGATTTATGGTAAGTCCATAAGATTATTGAGGGTACACAGTAAAAGTGTATGGACATCTGGTTGCCATCTTGCCCACGGCATGGGCCTGGTTTGTGTAGAGAGTCACTGAACGTAACAAATATGAAAAAAGAAGTTACTACACACGGGTATAAAAAATACCCGCAGTCACTATGCTCCCAAAAAATTTCTATATAATTTGTATATAATATTATACAATATTATTATATTTGTATATAATTTCTATATAATTTCTATATAATACAACCTATACTGATTTGGACCTTTCATCCTACAGCATGATTAAGTGACAGGAGGAACAGAAATGCATGCGACTCACCGTTAGAAGCAGAGGATCAGAAGCATTATGCCATCAAATCGCCGCGCTATCCCAGCCAATGTCACCAGGAAGACTAACATCAAACAGGAACCGTTGAAAATCCAATGATAGAAATAGGGATTGTGCAAAATCTGTTACAGAACAAAATACAATGAGTGATTGCTAATTATTTGGAAAGTAAGAGATAATAAAAAATAAAAGTTTATTAAAATTGGTAACATTAGGAATAATAGGCTGAAATTCTAATAAATTTCAATAAGTATAAAAACTGAAACTCTAAAATGAAATTTTAAAATCTAGAAATTAAGAATCTAATGATTTCTTTAAATACGTTTGTCATTTGTTTTATAATTCGATATTAAGACATTAACACTTTATTTATTTTAATAGGAAAGTAACTTTAGAAGATTCTAACCATCCAAAATTTCAATCAAACAAAAAGTATTCAAAGAAAAATATACAGAACAAATATAATTGAAGTACGATACGTAAAGATACTTACATTCTTGGCTTTTGAGCCACTGTTAGAACATTCCCAAGGAAGATGAAGAAGCTGAAGCAGTGATATGCCTATAATAAAACAAACATAATAACCAATAGTAATAATAAAGACTGAAATTCTAATAAACTCTAGTAAGTATGTAAATTGAAACTCTAATATAAAAGTTTGAAATCAAAACATCAGTGATTTTTATGTGCATCAGAAAGTCTTATTGTAATTGAACTTTAACACTTTCAAACTTTATTTCAATTAAAAAAGATATTTATAGCTTTCTAAATTATCAATCATCTTTATTTCATAATTAACAATAATTCAAACAAAATACAAAAAATTGAACAACTTGAAATACAATATATAAAAATACTTACATTCCTGAGATCCTACAGAGACTTTATCTTCTTGAGAAATGCACTAGCTTGTTCGACCGTTCGCGGGAAGACGCGATTGCCAAGAAGCCCGCCAACGAGAGCCGTAAATTCCCGTTACGATTTCATAATCGATGCCACGAATTGGTCGATCTCCTATTTCAGTTAGAATAATAGAGATGGTTGAACTGAAGTAACAGGTTATAATATACACTTTATTCTAACAACTTTGTAGTAACAAGTTGAATTGATGACTGGTCAATGGACGGAAAACCAATCAAGAGATGGTGACTGATCCAAGGATGAAGAACCTAAAGTTCGGTGACGATGCTGTCGCAGAGGAAAACTATTGATGGGTGTGTCTAGCGCACAGTACCATCGGATTCGTTGATGGCAATTTTGACTAGGAAGGTGAGGGTAACGGTCATTGTCTGTAATTGGACAAGAAAATGGTTGGTGAGTAAGAATAGATGCTGGTCGCCCCCGATCAAAGATCGCCCGTGAGTAGCATTTTGCATGGGAAAACTGCTTCCCAGTGTTTTCTCGAAATGGACAATAAATCTAAAAAATATTTCAACTAAAAAAATACCTGTTTAGTCTGAAGGAAATTAACTACGAAATTGCTAATATTTATGGTAAGTCATGGAGACTCTTCAAGGTCCGCAATAGTGATGTGTAAACATCTGACAGCCATCTTGCCCAAGGAATGGAGTCCGGTTTGTGTAGTCACCTGAGGTAACAGACTAAAATATTCAAACCCAATGTTCGAAAAATATATTTATATACATAAAAAGAAAAATAAAAGACTACGTTACCGTGACCACTTAAATTATGATCGGCGAACAAGAACTTTAATATCGCGTACAAACTTGTTTGATAAAATTTTATTACTTTCGTGTGTAATTATTTGATTGAATTTGACCAAAACTATCGTGATTTGAAAATATTGAAAAAGACACTAAAGCGTAGTAAACACTGACTCACAAACTAACTGACAAACATCGCATTGCGCGCGGTCACAAATATTCTCTGGAAATAAAGTTCTGTAATACCGGCCGAAGGGAGGGTGTAAAAGAAGGGAAATATCGTTTCGATATTTTTCTTCTCTTCCTATCGAACGTTTATTTAGAAGATACAGCTAGCTTTTTTACACTTAAAAGATTATTATTAAGAAATTGGAATAAGTATAAAAAATATTAGTTGAAAATTATAAAATATTTCTCGACATTGAACAAATGCTTATGAATACCGTGAATGCAATGCAATCATTCGCAAGAATTATATTGTAAATGTTCGTTATTAGAATACGAAATATACACTCCATTATCACACTATAGTCGCGTGTTATAAATATTCGAAAATATTTGCAAAAATTCAAAAATTCACAACTAAATATCCTTAGAGAGTACTATTATATATAAACGCGCGCGAAACGTTCGTTTGAAGTATTTGGATCTAACTGCGCGCCACCTCTATGAGAAACGTACAAGTTACAAAATTGCAAGTATATGACGTTAACTGTAGCAAATTCACATAATATAGCAAAAAAAATTGAATTTGATAAGTAAATGTTACTATACCTATCGAAATTAGTTCAAGCTATTGTTATTAAGATTTCTATGTTTCAAACTCTGTCTACACGAAGCTATTGTTAAATTATCAAGAATCATTATCTATATCGCGGATTACCTTAAAACGATAATTCGTTAAAAATTAGTTTGAAATAAGAGAATGATTTCATATATATTCAAATATTTCATAAATATAAATTGTATATCAAATATTACCCATGTTCAAATAAGAAGACAATAGAATTGTTCATACACAGCTGTCTTACTTAAAATATTATTGTTAAAATGAAACATTATCAAATTTCATCGGATTGATGACTAATTGTCATTGCGTCCATATATTAATATTCCTGTGACTTCTATATTATCCCTGCTAACGACCAATAACTGCACAAAAAATAACGAAGTTAAAATAAATGTATAAAATAATTAAATGCAAATACAATCAAACTAAAATTTTATTACAAAAGCTTACGATAGGAACTACCGGTAACAGTATCGTTTGATAAATAGACGACTGTAGAAAAATTGAAATAAGAAATTTCAGGAAACCACTTAATTTCATTACCTTAATGTTAGACGAATCGTTAAATAAACGCGTATTATTTAAACGTTATTAATAATGAGATATAAACGATAGCGAAAAGATAATGAAGAAACGATATCACCGAAAATGCGTCACCAATAGGTTAGAATACATTACACACCTGACTCAACACGAACCACGTTGCCGGCACGAAATAAGACAACAGAATGACTCCTCGCACCTTAGTCTCGCTGCGCAACTTCCAAAGCGGTGGGGGGTCACACAAGCCGGTACGGAAAGTTAAGCGATCTACAAAGAAGAAACGTAAACATTACCTACGCAGTAAACAAAACATTCGTCATTCACTCAACGCTTACACGAATGTTTCCAAATTTCAAACAAAACATATGTATATCGCGCAATATTTATATCTTACACAATGATAACATCGATTTTTATAAACATCTTACAATAATTCGTAGCCCTACTGGCAGTATTGAGTATCAAAAATACATTTGTCTAACTTGGAACGAGAGAAAAAAAAAATAAGGCTACTGTTATGTCGCGTGAAACGGTCTGTGCGACGTCCTTCATGTCTTACCCGTCAAGGCCCAACACCATTAGACAGTCCTTAGGTTTATTGCACGTTCTTACAACGTGGAAAACGTGGATATTTGTCTAACAGAAAAGCCAGTTTTTCCCTTGAACAAGGTCACCCCCGAGCCACGTCGGTAGGAGGCTTCCTCCTCCGATTTTCATTTATTAACGTTAGCTATAACCAATGGGCTTTCCTCCGTAATCTCACAAGAACGAACTTCACTTGTTCTCATCACTATAGAGCAGTCACTACATATCTATACTTAGTCTGTTCAATTGCTATTTCTGCTACGTCACGAGGGCCTTGCTCTATTACGAAAGAACATTCAGTGCTCATCTATCGGAGTGTCATAGCATGTCATAGCAAAGCATCGTCTACGACATTTATATCATCTGTAACGGTGTAACTCTTCAGTATAATAAGTGTTAGAAATACAAATTTTATAACCTTGTTAATCGCAGTGTTATACCACATCAATCACCTCTATTAACCCACAAAAAATAAGGGGATCGATCTATTCGTGGTGTCGATTCTTATAATCGTAACGGGAATTTACGACTCCCGTTGACGCGTTTCGTCGCGACCGCGTCTCCCTGCGAAAGCTCGAAAATACAGCTACTGACATTGTATATACAATTTCGTGTCTTGCAAAAGGGACATACGAGTCGTACTAAACTATTCATTCTATTTTCGCGACACTAAACTTTTAGAAACATCATAAAGTTATAAATTCTAACATGACTGCAATAAGCTTTCCTTAAAAATGGGTAAACAAGGGGAGCCTTGATCGATCAAACCATTAAAGAAAAATCGCGGCATGCCCGAAACGAACGAAATCGCGATCTCTCAAAGAACTAACGAACCTACACGATACACTCTCGTGCACGAGATAACCCCAAATTTCAACGGAAAATCCAAGGATTGACCGTCACCCGATTCCTGTTTCGCCGTTCGAATTGCAGCTACTTAGCTCTTATTACTTGCTATTATTATATTATAATTATGTTACTAATAATTATACCAGTTATAAGATTAATTGCTTTGCTGTATAGAGTGGGCTGCCGCCTATGTGTCGTTCGATTTGATGATCACTGTGCGCTTCGTTGCGTAGGCTGAGCCTTTTTCGCTTCTGTAAGGAAGGTTGCCTGCGTGCAGGAATATTTTGGACGATATTTAATTGTCAATAACTAAAAAGCAAAGCCGAAAAGGCAATTTTTTATTTTTGATTTTCGTCTTATTTCGGCTTCACGAATCACCCCTTAAATTTTCTGACATAGTCAAACTCCCTGTATATTATTCAATGTTTATTTAATGATTATTTATTTAACATTAAGGTAACGAAATTCAGTAATTCATCGAAATTTTTTTGTCATTTTTTCTTCAAACATATATTTTATTGCTAGTATTACCGACAGCAATTACGTTCTTGTACAGAACGTATAATTAGATATTAAATATTAGCTAAATTTTCATTCTTGAATTATCTTATCTGAGAGAGAGGGTGTGGGGGGGGGGAGTCGAAATAACACAAAAGAAATAAATACCAAAATAGAGAATCGAATCGATTTCGCTGATCGAATCTCATGGATTTTACGAATTGTTTTAGGACGCTCAGGAATATATGGGTAAAAAAATAGAAATTGTAAAATCGTTTTCTATATAATTTAATTCAAGAAGGCATAATAAATATTTTCTCAAGGAATAACAGCATCTGTACAGAATAGTACTTTCATCGTTTGCAACAAATATAAAATTACAACTATACAATTCGAGAATAAATAACATCGTGATAATTTTATTATAGTAAACAATTTCTCTCGTGTAAAGATATTTAGGAAGGATTGCACTTTCCAAACCCGAGGCACTTGCTTCGTGTATACGGACTGAAAAGTTTGCAGTTTCTATTTTGTTCTTCTACTATGCTCTATGACGTAGAACAAAAGCTCTGCAACTTCCGTCAAAACGAGCGTCCCGTTATAATATTTATATAATCGTCTAATCTATGCCCGATATAAAAAAAGAGAAAAGAATAAAAGAGAAATTTATCACCACTAAGTACTATGATAAGCGTGTTTGACGTGATGTAACGATGTAACATGCAACGTGATTGATTCTTGTTTCATTTTTCCGTCAACGTTTCGATAGTGGCGAAAACTGGATATACGAACGAATAATAAAAAATTTCGTGCGTAGTATAAGAATCTTATGACTTGATGAAATGAACGATACGAAGCAACTAAAAATTGGAATTAGAGTGAAAGATTAAAAATACTTTGTGTGTTGATTTCTTCAGTCATTTCTGGTAACAGAACTCAACTTGATAATATAGCGATGGTTTATAACATTTATATACTATCGCATGATGCCTGGATTTTAGTCGAATTTAAGCGTTAGGAACATATTCTTTGGATATGTAAGAAAGCAAAAATGCTGTTAAAAAGTGGTCGATATCAAAACTAAAAAATATAGTATGATCCTTCGACTAACCTAAGGTAATCGAAGAACGAGCATGATGACGAACTTTCTAATAAATACAAAAATAAATATAATATTTCATTAATAAAGAAATATCCTACACACCGTAGTGTAACAACGTGTAACAAAGGATAATATCATTTTTGGTCGCACTTTATTAAAATTCAAGCAACCTGTATACGTCTGTGCACGTTAGGATGATCAATAAGATATTCTTAAGAAGATTCGATTAAAATTTCTCTTGAAAATTGCGACGAAGTCTTAGAGAATTCTTATGACATCTCAATGTCAATTGTTTTAAGTTCTTGTTAAAACTTTCGTCTTTCATTTGTCAACCATACGCGTAATCGATCGTATCAATATAATATTAACATATATTTCTAACAATTTGTTTCTACTAGACATTTAATGTTATTGCACCTAAATAACAGGAAATTTCACCCGTCTCGAGCTACATTATCTTATAACGCTAATCGCGTTAAACACTAAAATAAATTGCTTCGACAAGATGAAGCACGCGGTCAGAGGAATTCAATATATGTATATATGAAATATATTTTACAAAAAATGAAGTCTCGATCAAAGTATCTTGGCTTAAATCAATAAATAGTTTTACTAATTGTAATACCATGTATAATAATAGTAACTATTCCACTTGCTTTCCTAGCGAGGATCGAGTGTTATTCATAGTATCAAGTAATTATACTGCAGTCACTTTTCTCGACTCAAATCGACGAATATATTGCATAAAAGATAGGTCAAAAAATATATATGTATACTTGGAACGCAAAGAGACATACCGGTCCCTTTCCCTCGTTTTCTTCTTCTAATTTCATATTATTCTTTTCTCGAACGTATTCGCATAAAGAAGAAAAAATACGTTTTTATTTTTATATAAATGTCATGGTTGCATGCGTGAACGTTTAATGTTCCATCGTGTAAAATATTGCTCTGGTTTTCTTCGATTTTGTCCTCCAAAAATGCGCCAACTTCGTCATGAAGTATTTAAACATCGACACGATTGCTTGGAAAGATATGCAGTCTGTTTCGAAGGAAATCGTACAAAGTCCTACATATCTCGAGTATCGAGAATGTTTGGACAGGAAAATGCTGCTTACGAAACACTTTACATAAATACGATACTGTATCCGTTTATCTGTCGCTCTCCTTTCGATTATCGTTAAATACAACGTATCTAACCGAAGCAGCCTATCGCTTTTTTCGTTTATTTCTTACTCGGCGCGAAAACAATGGAAATTTCTACTTTCAATAATGAAATACTCCGCTCGATGTTATATTCGATTATTAAAATATCTTTACTGTGGAAGCAAATAGAGATATTCTAGGAGCTTACTTTCAATTTTTTACGAATATATGTGGGAATACAGGTAACCATGTTTCGATCTTTTCAGAAATCCTCGACATTGTCGCGTTAACTGTTCGGTAACTTAATTTTTCTATTACATCAGTCTCAAATGTAGTTTGAACGAAAATAGTTGTCTACCAAAAGATCATACCGGTATTTTCGCTCGCTCCAACTGATCGTTTCTCGTCTTTGTAACTGGAACCTACGGTAAATTTCATACACCATAACTAAATCGGCAGGATTTTAATCTCCAGTTAATCAAACGACCTATACAATTGGGCATCTCTCCGACTCTAAAATAAGGTTCGAATAAACCACACATTCACCATCGCGAAAAGCATACTGTTCGTTCGGAAGCACACGCCTGTTTCGATTCAAACAACAATGGCCACAAACTGATTTACACGCTCGTTTTCCTATATGATATCTTCGCATATTTTCCGAGTACGCCCTCGGCGCGCCTATAGAAGTGCATCATCGATTTCTGTCGTGAAATCGCGTGCTTCCTTTCCTGTCAAAGAATCGACACGTGCTCCAATTTCCTATTCTCTGACAGCATATCTACCCTCTCCTTCGCTTGAACATTGCCGCCGTTTTTATGATCGAGATTGTTCGACATTCCTGGCTGTATGTTGACGTACCTGTGCGCCGGTTCGTCCTTTCGTTTGAAATTTTGTAAAATCATCGGCGGACCCGACGAAGTCTCGTCGGAATTCGATAACAGAGGCCTGCTACTCTCTACATCGGAAAGTCCAGTGCCTAATAACGAGTCTTGATTTAATTTGTCGTCGTGACCACTGATGTCCAACAAAGGCGGGCTGGATATAGCCACGGGAGTGGATGTCGACGTGGATGATCTAGTCGTAAAGCTTTCAGGTGGCCAGGACAACGAAAACTTTCTGATGTTCTCGTTTAACTGTATCTCTAGTTGTCCAGTGTGCTCGATTTGCACGCTGGCCAAAGGAACGTCTAAACACGGCGATAGAATTCGGGGATTCGTTGCTAAAAAGTCGACGATCTCTGGAGCTGTTGGCCTCTTTGTGTGGTCCGTTCTCCAGCAAGAGTACATCAAATTTTCTCTGTGAAATAGGAAAATAGTGCGAATGTTTAATTATTAAAATTCGATAAAGGCTGAGTATGATGCGACTAAAGAATGAATAGATTGATCTTACAATTGTAATTTGACTCCTTTCGGAACTCTCAACGAGTTCCCATTCTTGACGTAAGTGAGTACCTCGTTATTGCTCATCCCTTGGAAGGGGAAGCTACCAAACGTGATGATTTCATAAAGAAGGACGCCATAGGACCAAACGTCCGAAGATGGAGTGAAGATTCCAAGGCCCAGGGACTCTGGTGCCATCCATCTTACTGGCAGCATGCCTAAAACGAGAATCGTTCGTTTGTTAATCAGCATTCGCGAAATCGAAGCCAGTGAATTTTTCTGGTAGATTATAATAAAATCGATATAGTTATACCTCTTCGATTAAATTTGTAATAGTCGTTCTCGTACATAGGTCTCGTCATACCGAAGTCGCCAAGTTTGACGATGCGTTGAGCATTTACCAGGCAATTACGAGAAGCAATGTCTCTGAAAAAGTAAAATTAATCCGTGACATCAAAGCAAAGATAATTATCGTGTTGATAATTGCACTCTCTGGCAGCCACGATAAATCGAAGTGTCTGCACACGATACACGATCATTACATTTTATTTTCAGTAAGTATGCGTGCGTTGTGAATATAAAATCATTAGTTATTAGTAGCGCGAATTTGAAAAAGATATGCGTTTATATAAGCGAATATTAAAAAAGATAGGATCATATATGAAAGAGGTAATTCTGAAATTTAAAATGATACATCAGAAATGTTTATCGAAAAGAGAGATTTAGAATATTGATACAACAAAGTCGACCGTTTCATATATTACCCAGTTATTAAGACTGTTTACAATTTTTAGTAGATGATGTTTTACTTGTTTTAATCATTTATCTTAGAAAGTTAAAGTTTTCAACGTACCTGTGAACATACTTCAATTGAGCCAAATAACTGAGAGCCCTACCCACGTCCAGTGCCATCGCAGTTAGTTTTTTATTAGAAATCTCATCCGAATCTTCGTAATTCTGATCGTTCACGAGGTGTCTTCTGGCGAGAAGATACGTCTTTAGATCGCCATAAAGCATGAACTCCATAACGGTTAAAACCGGCTCGCTCTTAATGCATACGCCCAATAGTTTGATTATGTTCTTATGCTCGAATCTTTTCATTACTTCTACCTCGCTGAGGAAGTCTAACTTCTCTTCGGTAGAGCTTCCGAGCTTTAGAGTTTTCACAGCAACGGCCAGCCAACCTTTTTCTGGGAATAACGCCTCACCACCATAAACCGTTCCAAACGCACCCTCGCCCAATTTTCGATTGATAACCACCCTGTCCCGAGGTATCTCCCATTTATCTAAGTCGGACGTGTCCGCGTGAGCAAAGTCTAGACCTAGAGACTGGATGTACTTTTCGTGCAGACGCACTTTCTTTTCGTACCTGTTAAAAAGGAGATTAGGATAAATGGATGCATTAAAATTCACAGTCTAGATTACGTATATTACAATATATTATAATACGTGAAATTTGTTGATTGCTTACTTTCTCTTGATGACAATGAAACCAATGATCACCAGTATCCCCAGTAAACCAAATCCAAGGAAATTGACGATCACAAACGCGACTTCACACGATACGTTCACGAAATCTGCAAAGCCCGCGATGACGCATCGTTGAGGTGGTTCCGAGCCATCATCTGGCATACTATTTGATAACCAAACCAAAGCTGAGACGTTTAAGTCCAATGTACCACCCACGACTTCGTGCTTTGTCTCCGATACGTTAGGATAGAAGTTACCGACTAGATTAGTTTTGTTATTGACGAACTGAACGATGTTGATGACAGAGTATCTCGAAGGACCACCGAAGAATTTGATTCTTCCAGACACCTATACGGCAATTTAATGGTAAACTAATGGTAATAAATTTTCTGATATAATATATGAAGAGAATAATACTTTCGTGATCGAAATATTGCCAGGACATTCTTGTATAGTTATTATTAGTGGAATTCTACGGAAGATATGGATTATCGGCATCTTTTGCATAATAGTAACTGAATTAGTAATACAAGAAGAGACATAATGCAAGGCAATTTTGCAAATTACGCGCCAGTTTATTTTCCCGTTTTGTGTAAAAGAAAATACTGTAAAATTACGACTTTTCAATTCGCTAACATCACTACTCGGTAAATATTTTATTTTCTTTTATTTTCTCTTTAAATCTCTGCTCTCGCCGTTGCAAAATTCTACTTTAGCGTCGCAACGAAAACCTGATAAAGTCGAAAATTAATTTCAGCTGATCCGATTTTAAATGAGACGACGCATGAAAAAGTAGATACTTCCTAAATGCGGGTACTGTTATATTTGAAAGATCGGCAATACGATCGATATACTCTCAACTGTTACAATTATTTACAACTATTTGTTATAAATATTACAATTATTTTCTACGTACCCCATAGAAATCCGTTTCACCGATGATGTCCGTCATCCGATTGATAGTCTGCTCGCTATGAAGGTCAAAAACGTAACTTTGATTTTCGCGGAGAAGCCGATCCATTGCGTAAGCGTACGTCCACATGGCATCGTACGCGAAACCAGCGTAATTCGATGGTGGTTGTTGCTGGTTAAGACAAGACTTCTCGTAATTATCGCGCCACTGGCGCACCGTTATTCCTTCCTGCATAATTTCATTGTCAGGGGCAAAATATGCATGAGAGAGACCAAGATAGCCGTTTATCGCTTTAAACATTTGTGCCGAGGTACAAGGCACTTGTTCTTCGTTCTCCTTATTGAATCGGTCCGTATCGTACCATTCTGGTCGAAGCCAAAGAGGCAGAAACCACACGTAGCCCTTCAATTCCAAAGTATCGAGTTAAAATTATGGAATTGAGATTTTCTTGATGATTCGATCGTTTTCATAGACACTCAGAGAGGGTGAGATATTGTAGCCTTTGTTTTCTATTTCGATGGTGCCGTAGCTTGCAATAGTTTAGACTGTATATTTAGATCGAACAATTTCTAGAAATTTGATATGATTTGATCGTTTTCTCAGACATTCAGAACGAGAATAGGAAAAAAAACATGGAATTTGGAAATTGTATAAAATGACACGCGTCACGGCCACACAAGTAAAGTAAAAGGTAAAGTTTGTGACTGATAGAAAAGAGCTTAAGAATAGTGACGAAACAACAATTGTATTAGATATAACGTGTCAATTTATTCAAATTGTCGTTTTCTATAATCGTCTCTAACGGTAAAATCGTTGTCGGTTTACGATTTACGTTACGATATTTTATGATAGTACAAATTGTTCAATAGGTTGAGCTTGAAATCTGTCTATTTGCTATGCATAGAGATTAACGAGAAACCAATTAGAGATATGAAATACGTGTATGTGTTTAGAATGGCTATCTTTCCTGATTAATTGTTATCATAAAGAAATTGTCGAATTTGTGTGTATGTGATTTTGATAAAATTCTTGCGTTAACTTTATGCTACTATTATCAAAACGCTGTTTCAATAAACAAAGTCAGATAGAAGGAACGAAAATACATATCTACAAAACTAACGATAAATGTACGACGAACTATATACTACTTTACAGCATAAAGTGTATACGAAACTGATCGAATGTATACCAAATATTTTAAAATTATGTCAAACAAGTTTTAGTTATGACTTTTCATAAAATTACCTGGACAGCTGTCATCTCTAATCTGTACGCTTCGCACATTACTTGTCTGGCCACTTGATCATAAACATCGGCGATGATGATCTTTGCCTTCTTCTGCTTCAGATCTTGCAAATACTGCGAAATGATAACATTCTTAATAACTCTATCAAACTTAATTTGTTGCCTATCATAAAAGCAGTATACTAATTAATGATTTTTATCTTTAAAAAAACCAAAATCCTCTCCTTGAATATGTCCAGCGAATGATAAGAACTAGATTATAACTTTACTAACATTCAGCCATTAAATTTTTGCTATTCTGTTCATCATTAGCGTAATCGATGCTTATTAAAATTCGTTTTCGATAAGAAAACCAAGGACAAAAGACAAAAAAAAATTATCGTCTCAATAAATTTACAAATGTTGCTCAATGTCCTCTAAGGCTAACCTTCTATCTTAGTCGTACGAATAGATAATTTTACCCATCATTATCATAATAGCATATGAATATGCATGCACAGTTATTTTCCATTAGTTTTATACGTCTAATCCTTTACCATATACCATATCACTGCGGTTTATTCGTCAAAATGTGTAATTAATTGTGTAAATAATCGAATACTTTATTTTATAGCGATATAGCGACAACCTTCGTGATTGAAGGATTCCAAATTGAAAAAGAAAAGAATGGTTACCTTAGTCATCACAACTGCCTCTCGTTCCCTTGGAAACTTTGCATTCGCCACAAATGCAATTCCATTGTCCCTAAGTATATCTTGCATATAAGATATATACTCCGTATACTTTTGTCCATCCTCCGTCAACGAAGCTACTCTCTTCCAGCCCAGTTTCTTCAATAGTTGCAAATAAACGTGCTTATACTGCTTGTTCTCGCCGATAGTCCGAAAGAAGTAAGGATATTTGGTACGATCGTTAAAGCTCGATCCTTCGGCGCTATAACTGATGATCGCTGTTCTGTAATGCTTCGAAACACCAACCAAAGGTTCGACCGTTTCCGAGCAAGCGGGTCCCAAGACACCAATCAGCTTATCATACTGATTGAGCACTATGTAATCGATGAACGATCTCATTACCATATCCGACTTACATTGACCATCGCTAGCTAACATTTTAAAATCGTAATTTGCGAGGACCGTATTATTCATATTGATCGCCTCCTTCGCCATTCTGGCTGCGATTAATATCGATTTCCCCGAATAGAAAGCTTCGTTCATAGGAAATATCCCACCAACGTATAGAATATTCTTGTCGGCGGTATTCGGCATCCATTCTTTGAGAGTATAGTTCAGATTGTCCTTTAGCCAGTCACACGCGATTTGTTCTTCGTGGACGGTTTCAGAAAAATTATTGTGTCGATAAATCAGATCTTCGTACATTTCCCGTGTGAATTTCGCGTGACTAATCGCTTCGAATGCCAATTTCGCGGCGTACTCGAGTTTACTCCAGACTAGCTTGGTTAACCTGTTGGATTCGTATTTGCATTCGATTTCTAATTTCGTCGTGCCACAACGGCCGAATTCGACAGTGACAAAGTCTCTCTCGTTTGGTACCACGCTGCTTGGCGTCCAATGCAAAAAGACCAGAGATCTGAAAAATGAGAATACGCCTTCTTGTACGCGATCAAATACGAAACAAGACGTAAAATGGAGACGCGTGTTTTTCGAGACGATCAAATAAAAGCAGGACAACGATGTCTGCAACGGTTGGTCGATAATAAAAGAAACGTAAAATGTTTGCGCGTACAACATGTTTTCGGCGTCTGATTCTATTTTGAGGCGACGTTTATTGCGCGACACGGTCATCGAGGAAATAATATTGACCTCGAGTAAACACGAATTTTCGATCAGCTGAACGTTTCGTTCGACAACGATAACGAAACGGGCTCGATGAAATTTTCCTTGTGTAGGAAATTAAATATACACAAACACCGCATATCGTGAAAGAATTATGGAAATTCAAGGTGCCACAGGTTTTTTTTCCACAATCGTCTTGGCACGAGCAAAAGTAAAAAAAGAAATCTTGGACGATAATCGGTTAGATTTTTCGTTCAATAAAGCGTAAAAACGCATTGTACGCATTGTACAAACGAATATGTGTGACTAGTCCGCCTTGGAAGTATTACGCGTTTTTATATATACAATACATACATATATATTCTTGGTCTGATAAAGTTTTTAATTTACAGTAAAACCGCAAATAAAAAGCTCGATATCTAACGATCTTGAAGCTAAAAAATTAATTTTCCTCGATTTGTTCATCGTTGTTAATGTTCGTTTAACGTTTAATTCGGGCAAAAGATCAATTCGATATTATTTCGTATTTTTGTTGCAACTTTTCAATAAAACATTTACGAAATTGTATTTATATTATATCTTTTCCTCATCGTTAATCGTAAAACGCAAAATCTTATGCAAAATACCTGTGTTGTGCTTCGGATACAGTGTTACGCAATGGTCTCAGGTCATCAACGTTATAATAGAAATTAAGTATACTTTTAGAAAATGTTTCTAGGTAGTATTATATGGTAATAAAGATTTGCGTACTACCTCTCTACTATTTCTCACTTATTAACGTTAGAAACGTTGCAATAAATAGATCACTGATTCAAGCTAACTCAAGTGTGATAAACCATGTGTGAGATCACTTAAAATGTATGATATCAATTAGAAGGGGAAAGAAAGTTAAAAACGAAGTCAAGCTTTTATAATATCAAAAATAAAATGGCCAAAGGTACGGAATTTATTACGTTATTCGGCATTAAAATATAAATCATTAATAGTAGTAATTAATTGAAATTAGTCTCGAGATAATAACTCATCTATACCTCTAAGGTAATATCAAATTGAAAATAATATCAAGCACTTTCCAGTCATTCGTAAAAACAAAACGTTTCCGTTCGATAGTCCAAGACTTTTGCGCGACACTGTATCTCCGTAAAAATAAAAGTTCCGACTGGGACCAGCCGCAACGTTCATTCATTGAGAAATGTGCCAAATAAATACCTATCATGCGTTACATTTCGCATAAGCAACAGCTCCTTGGTCAAAGTTTCGGTCACGTATTTCAAGTTCGGCCCTACCCAGGCCACTTTGACGTATAACTTCAACTGGTCGATGTGATCCTTGACAAAGCCAGTAATGTTGCCGTAACTGGTCAGTAATAGAGCGCATGGTTTCCCCTGACACCACTCGGGAATGTACAATCCATCTTGACAAAACGATTGCTGGCAGTAGTCAGCCTTGGTGGCTGGATTTATAGTGAAATTTCGAATGTTGTCCAACGTGAACTCGTCCACATCGAAACGTGCGGCTGTTTCACGTTTAGTGAAGATTATCCAACTGTCGCCAGGTCTCGATAACGCAACGGGAACGAACCAACCGAAATGACCCGGCGGAGCAATGGATCCGCATTCCTTCACGTCGAGTGAATTTTGCAACGACATCGTGTCCAGATGTGTCGGAATCCACACCTCCATGTTCACCATTGGAACTCTGTTCGAAGAAATTAATGATTTGTCAATGTCACACTGTTTCTCTTTGAATCTCTCTTGGGATTGGAATTCGAATCTCTTGAAATTTCCTTGTAAAATTATAGTTGCTCATGCATTCGAACACTTATCTCAAATTTTAAACTTTCTCTATATTTATCAGATGACATATGTAGTGACTCTTCGGTTTTCGATCGATACTTTTGATAATTGCTCTTTGTTCCGACGTTTCATGATCGTTTCAGTTCACTTCTTCAGGGAAGAAACTGTGTCAGCGAAACTGAAGAAGCGATATGGAATCTCTTCGAGGAAGAAATTTTTAGCGAAGTTGAAAGACTATACTGGAATGTTCTCGAAAATTCGAAGCGAAGTGTACCTATCAAAGACACGATGGAAACCCGAAAAATCACAGATATGTCAACTTCTTGAAATTGTAAATAAATCTTTGTTTTAAAGATAAGTATCTATAGTACAAGAGTAAACAGTATATCTTACTGATTATTGAACGTTATATCGCCAGACAATCTATCGAAAGTGTCGTTCGGCATGAACTTGTCTTCCACTTCAAAGATAGACACACCCGAATAGCCAAGTACCTCGGTCAAGAAAATTTTCATGATTATCGTGGCCAACCTGTGGGTGACTCTTTCAGACACTTCGAAGTTAAGATTCAATGGTTGTCCATCCATGTGAATCAATCTCTTTGGATTGTCTTCTGTCAAAATAGTAATCCTCTAATTAAATTCTTATAGCGGTTATAAGTCGCGGTTGTGAAGCGCGATCAAGGAGAAAGGGTTCGTAAGTGGTCAGACAAAACGTTTAGGCTAAAATTTACCTTCGCGCGTTACCAAACAACGATTCGAGACGACGATCTTCATGGTGGTCATGAAGACCAACATGGTCAATAGAGATCCAATCCTCAACATTATGATTTTCTCCTCCTGTAACAAACGAATAATCCATTGTTATTTTAAACACTTATACCGAGCTTCGCGAAATTTTATTATTTATTTTACATTCTCTTTTGACGAATTTCTTATGTTTCCTCAACTATCTAGGAAAGCCTTCAATTCCACAAAATAATATTTAAAAGATAGAAATAATCAATTATCGGGAAAATTAATTTTATTCACTATGAAACATCCGCTTCTTCGTAATCGTTTTATTTTTGTAGAAGTTCATGTTGTACAAGACAGTCTTTCCATAATATGACTAACAATTACGCCAATGGCAGTGTATCACCTCCCAAATTAATCACGAAGATAAAGAAGCGACATAAATATAAATAAATATACGTATAACCAAATATTCGAAGACTTCCTAACGCCTAAAGCTTTTACGAAACGTACCATCGACACATACGTACGTGTACATACATATATTAAAGACAAATCACGTTAATACAAAAGTCTCTCTAGCTAAATTATCGATGATTCTTGAGTAAGTATAGTGACGTTTCTCGCTGTCCGGTTACCAAAAAGAGTCACCGACTATGGACTTTCCGAACATTCAAATTATCGTGCCGAGGTCTTTATCGAGCTCTCAGCCCAGCCATAAATACGTCGCAGAATTTTATGTATTTCTGTTTCTATGAACATAACTAAAGAAATGTAATTTGAATAAAAATTTGTTTCATTTATCAAATGTTACAGTAAATACTCTACTCTGGATATTTTATGTACTTTTGCATATTATATGCAAGGTGTGCGTTTTTGCTTCATAAATGCATAAAAATCCGCAATCTAGTCATAAATTATAGTAAGACTAAATATCAGTGAGCTGTCTGCCGTCGCATCGTCTCGGAAATGCGACACCGCTAACATATTCCATTCAAATCACGTATATTTGATATTAAGAAATGTAATCGAAGTCAACTTGAAGCCATAAATGTGCATTTCCATAACCAAAAAATACACATATACATGTATACATGTAATAGAATTGTGTTGATTTTTCGGTTTTGTACATGAATATTTATTAATACATTGCACATATATGTCTAAATATAACAAAATAAATTAACTGTTCTAGTCAAACTTAAGTAGGACAACGACAAAAGCATCTGCCATACCAAGGTAGATAAGAATTTGACAAAGTATGACGCGCATTCCGCGATTCAATGGACGTTCTCTAGTAGGATATAATAAGATTCAGACTGAGTCTCGTAGGTTACAGTCCAGTTAACAATGCAACGGCTTGAGTATAAATAGCAACGACGTACAGTGGCAGTGATCCTACGTCAACCGAGGAACACACTCCCGTTCATAAGTATTAAGCCACCTGCTGACTTCATGTTGTGTCAATTCATCTAACGTATCACAGCAACATTTAACCTATCGGAATTCTGTATTCATGCAAAGTTACGACGTATCATGTACGTAGGAAAAATTTGCTAAAGATGTTTGCAAGGCTTAATATAGCAAGTTGTAATAATTAAAATACATTGGCTTCTCTTCCACAGTTTTTCAAATCCTATCGAATAATAATACGAATGCTGAAATTGATGAAAATAGTTATCGAAAGACACGACACATATAAGAAAAGATTCAATTTAATACTAAATTTACGAGCTCGTCGTTGTAATATCGTCTAACGTCTCAGACAAAATATTAATTCTTGGAGGTTTTGATCATTTCCTAATACTTCTTCGAGTTACTTAAATAGTCGAATGTTCATATGTAGAATTGAATCATCGCGATTAATTATAATATTGAATACGAATAGGAAATTTTAGTGGACTCTGCTTATAACAAACTTTATAGTTCACTTTACAGAAATTATTAACTTTTGCGTGTATAATCTGGAAGATAAGCGTCCTTCGCTATTAGAAACCAAATCGTATAATTATGAAGTTTCGTCTCTTCGGACTCTTTCGTGACCGCGTTTGTTTACAATAATGAGCTTAGCAGAAACGCGCGCGTCGCGTTGCCAAGACATCGACGAAGGTGACAAGAAGCAATGATCGCCACGTGCTATTCTTAGCCATCGCTCGGGCGCTTTGACTTTTCAACTCGTGGGCGAATGAACTGCGCCGTTTCTTCTTCTTCTGATCGTCACACGCCATTCTTGATTTCCACCTCGGTCACTTTTATTTTCGATTCGAACTTCTTCGAAGAACTAGGTCGACTGCATAGCTTCCGTGGAAAATCATGTTTCCGTGGAAAATCATGTTTCCGTGACTAACTTGTTGTTCAAACGATACACATATATCGTTGAAACTGTTCGGTGAAATGTAACTGTTCTTGGAACACAATGAGTTATGGCTCCGTTAAAGTATTGATCATTGATCGTTAATTATTGATTGATTTGTGTATTGAGTAAGCGCAGGTTTGATTCGACGGAATTCGTCGTCGTCTTTAAGATATCAACGATCGTGGATCTATCAGATTGGTTCGTAGATATCTGAAAGATTCTTTTCTTCTGTACAATTCTTTTGGTGTACAATTTATTTATCGGTGACGCTTTTAATGTATCGTAATGTAAACTGATATGCAATTATTATACTTGCTTTCATATTTGTTAACGCTATCGTCAGTTATGTATGTTCTAAAGACAAGAATTTGAAACATTTACTGTAGGATTTTTTTTTGTATTTTATGTGGAATTCTTGGCATTTTCCCAATCTTTCTTTTATAGATTATTCTTCAATTGCCTTTGGACTTTTATTCGACAGTTTGCTCAGCCAAATATGTTCTCTTACAAGATCAACATTTAGATCTCTGTATAGCAAATAGGATAATGTTATCTGAATAGATTGGTTGTTTCTTAAATACACTACTGAATCATCGGTTCTACTGCCACATTTAGTATAGTCAAACCGGCTAGCAGCGGAAACGATCAACACTTTAAATATGGAAAGAAGGCTAAAAAGGAAACACCCAGCAGACCTCACAAAGAATATAACCTAGCAAATGCGAGGATGGTACCCCGCTGGGGATAATCACCCACATCGCTAAAAAATTCATCCTAATGCCCAAGTGGATAAATTGAGAATGTAAAGAAATAAATAAAAAAAAAAAACATTTAGTATAATATTGTAAAAAATTACCATATATGTAGTATCGGGGCCAAAAGGCCTAAGGTATCGGCCGAATTGTAAACAAAGTACCGTTTAGCATCAATGTACCGTTGGGTCCTTTAAGTGGACAATTTTCGTGAAAAGGCTGCGTGACCTTGACCACGGGGGTTTCGGGATACCTATTCCGAAGAACGGGAAAAGGCAGAGTGTGCAGAGTGTGCAGAGTGTGCAGAGTGTGCAGAGCGTGCAGAGCGTGTAGAGCGGGCAGAGCGTGTAGAGTGTGGAGAGTGTGGAGAGCGTGTGGAGTGTGCGGAGTGGGCAGAGCTTGAGTTGGGAAGCAGAAAGCCGCATGCGAGAATAGAACGTAGAACAGCATTGTAATCATTTCGTCGTTCTGAATAACATATATTAAATCAAAACATATTTACTTGTCCTTTCTCTCTAAGACCCATTTGGATACTACATATATAGAACTTTGTCGCATATTACATTCCAAGTCACTCGTTTTCTCATATATGTATAAATAAACGTTGTACATAAGAAGAACACATCGATTTTTACATAGAATTAGAACGAAACTTTATAAAAAGCTTTATAACAGCTTCTCTCTTTACAACTAATTAAATTAAGATCACTTCAAACGACGATTTTATCAAAATATTAAAAAGTATAATTAGATTAAGGATAAGATCTATCTGAAGCGGATAAGAGTGAATTAAATACACGAGTCTTTAAGACTGGGCACATGCTTCGACAAATTAGAAGAAGTAGGAATTTTTCAGCGACTCTTGGCTGACGTTAGTCTTTGCAAATTGTTAGTACAATATTTAAATATTCAATGTGTCGTAGTACAGTCAATTTACGAGCAAGGACGACGTTGGTTCTTTTACTTTGTGCATCATGCAACTACTGTTTCATCCAGATAATCAAATGATTCGCGTGGTGAAAAACGAATGCGTATTTGTTGAAATAGGCAAATTCGTCAATGGCCTAAACGCTTACGGTGTTCATGCAAATTATATTTATATTCGTTAACTTTTTTCGAAAATCGCTCGACCATAAGCCAACTATAGAAAACAAATGTACGAAATGTTTGATCGACAAAGGAATATTGGCAAATCTTTCTTCGATATCGTTCATTAGATTAATCAATAAAATACTCGAGATTAAATATCCGTACGTGATTGTAAAAATAATTCGTATTCGTTTGTATAACCTACACGACTCAGTGAATAATCCTCGTAAATCTTAGAATCGATAAATCAAGCTGGATCATGTTTACTATTAATTACATGAATAATTTGCAATATGCTTCTGGTTTCTTTTATTGCATAGAAGCAATTCACGTACAATACTAATTGCACACATCTACCGATCTACGATAATAAATCATATGCAACTACATCGAGTATTTCTGTCCTTCTATCCTAGTTTTAACTGCGTACGTTTATCGATTTTCAGTTATTATTAGTAAACGAGACCCTGAATTGTGCGTGACGTAAAACAATTTCACCTTGTTCAGAGAAACCTGAGAACCCCACAATAGTGCGAGCTGCTATTAATTGACAAAAGGCAATCAAAAAATAAAACCTCAGGGACAAGATGAATGCATTTAGTATCAGCTAAAACAAAATATCGAGCTTTCCATTTACATCTTTAATAATTTATGCTGTACTTCTTCGCAGAAATCTTTTAGAAATTATGATTTAGGACTCCCAACGATACTATGCTAATCGGTCGAGTGACATCATTATTCAAATTTTCTGTAATTTACCCTAAAAATAAAAGTATTATCCTTTTTTGTTGAAATCTGGAAATTATAATTCAACACATCCAACGATTCGTTTTAATAAATAATCGAGGAACGTCATCATTTATATTTCGAGTAATTTGCATTCAAAACTAGTTCCTTCCGAAATCTCAACAATTCGCTAGGCTATTCTAGTATATCGAATATTGTAAAAATTTATATTTCCTGTAAATTATTCCAAGAACTAAAACAGTACCATGCTTCTTTATCAAGATTCCATGACAATTATCCTTCACGACACTCAGCGATTGGCTATGTTACCCATAACTGATCAATTGATACCATACAAAATTTGCATTTCATGTAATTTAATTCAAAAACGAAGGTAGTTAATATACTTCTTCATTGAAATGAGAAGAATTTTGAAAATTACGATTCACGACATCCAAATATTCTCTGCATCGATCAACCAAGTACACCACCATATTTATTTCGTGCACGCATTTACTATATCTAATTTAGAATGATTTGCTTCAAAACGAAATTAGTATACCTTTTTATCAAAATATCTTGGAAATTATAATTCAAGATATAACTAGCTCTATTAGTCGATTATATACATTTTTCATAATTTATTTCAGAAACAAAAGTAGTATTAAAGTTTTTAAAAAAGTAGTAGTAAAGATTCGCTATACTGCACTATACGTGCCATCATTTACATGGCGAGGTAACATGCACTAGAAATGAAAATAGTATACATGCTTCTTTGGAGATTACGATTTAGCACGTTCAATTATTTGCCACGTTAGTCATTAGAATTTCACCATCCAGAATAACTTATACACCCTCGATAACTGGGCTGAATCACGTATATATGTACTTGACAACGATACCACAATTTATCGGAACTAGCGCAGATATTTTCATCATCGTTACGTCACTCTTGTAGCCTATTATGAAGCAATGAAGAAGGAAAATACCAGTGTATCGACGCGGTATTTCCAAGTGGGCGATAAATGACGCAGGAGACGACGTTTCGTACGTAGCGAACCTTGCCCGCAATTTACTGCCATGGGAGAATTAATCCAAACCCGATCTATGACCCGATCGATGAATAAAACATTACGAGAGACTAGTCGAACGATAGAAATAATTCTTTTCTTTAATAATTAATTTCTTTATATTTTGCCCCGTCAACTATCCCTCTTGTTCGTCGTATTCTCGATGCGTGATATAGCGTAAAACAGCTGAAACGAGTAAGCCACTCGGATACGTACGTAGTATCGTCTATGTTCCACGACTCGTGATATATATCGAAGGTAAACATAATAACATTTGCTCTAGATTTTCCCATTAAAACGAACGCGTAGGAATAAAAGGCAAACGAACTCCGTTTGGTTGCGGAATTGAATACTTGGACGAGACTCGAGAAGAATTAATATCATTGATAATATTATATAGAATTGATAATATTTGTATTACAAGGTGGCGACTGTAATGAATGATTTTGACTCGATTGACTGTATGTTACCCTGTCATTGACTGTCTTTAACTTGGCGACTGTGCTGACTTGACTTCTGACTCCTTCTGTTCCTCGAACTGGTTTTAACTGTCACTGATGAGCTTTGACTGTTACTCGAATGCTACTGTGGAACAAGTGAAGTTCGTTCTCGTGTTATTACGGAGGAAAGCTCGGTGTAGTTATGCCCTTTGAACTAAGAACACGGATTCGTTGTTCACACTTTTCTTGAGGATACCGATCCACGATGCCCATTGGTTATAACCAAAGTCAATGAATGAAGATAGGAGGAAGAAGCCTCCTACCAACGTGGCTCATGGGTTTCCTTGTTCATGGGGAAAACCAGCTTTCCCGTTAGGTAAATACTCGCTTTTCCCGTTAGATAACTACCCGTTTTCTCCGTGATTTTTAAGAACGAATAATAAACCTAAGAACTGTCCTGAGAACCAGCCATAAACCGATTATACTTGCAGGAATAAAGATCTCGTTAAAAAGATTCTGTTTGTGGTCGTTCCTTAGGTTTGTTAAGGGTCTGTATAACGGTACGTGGGCCTATGAGGTATAGACGTAGATAATGAAGGACGTCGCACGGAAATTAAGCATTTTGTCTTAGAAAAGGTGAATACCGCTTTACTTTCTACCAACTTTGTAGCGTTCAAAGGCCATTAAATTTTGAGACGTAATAATAGTAGAATCTCGCAATTCGATATTAAGAGAAACGTCGCATAGAAATCAAAACGGGAGAAAGACAATCGTATATTTCAATTTTGGAGTTGTAAATTGCGACTCATTTACTCCTACAGTAAAATCTCGAATAAAAAGAGAAGATTCTTTGACGCCACTGGTCGTGCGAGGATACGTAAATACGTACGCAAATAAATAGATAAATGCGTTCATTAAGATTAGTATACAACCGCGCGATATGTAGAGTTAATTGAACGTACGGAAGAGGGAACGAAAGGAGAAAAAAGATGAAAACAGCATTTCACTCTTCTTCGTGCTTCGTTATAAATCGACGAAAAATACGAAAGATAAAAGCCGAGCGAAAAGAGGAAAATATTAAATGAGATTGTTTTCGATAACCATGAATTTCTCAAGCTCTAAAAACAACTCCAACAAATAGCGGAACTTTTAACGTACATCCGTGTCATCGAGACTCGCGCATTTTACGAGTTTAACTTCCCAGAAACGTCGTGCGCGTCACCCCTAGTATTGTATCAAGAAACATCAACTGAAAAACTGTTATAACGCAATAAATCACGCTGAATGTTTATCGCGGAGCTGAGAAATTTCACGGAAAGCCTCGAGAAACTGGGGGGGGGGGGGATTCTGAACTGTTGACCTTCTACTTTTTGATGGTGCGACGTCAACAATCGACTAGAGCGTTCGTTTAGCCTTGTTGCCACGCTGATAATATAGAAAAGCACATCCATGTAAAAAAGAAACACCAATGCATGCCAATGAATTCACAGGTGGCTAACATATATGTTGGACCGAACATGATCTCATTGTTTGACAAATTTCGGTTTGATAGGCAAAGCAAAATTGAAACGATGACCGGTTCCTATAGTAGATCTGGTGAATAAATCAGTCCAGACCTCTTCGTTTTTGTTCTTTTTTTTATAGAAATCCTTTTGGAAATATAAATTCTTTGACGTGATATATTATTATATTATATTATATTATATTATATTATATTATATTATATTATATTATATTATATTATATTATATTATATATTTATACATATATGTAAAATAATATGTGATATTAAAAATATTCTTAATCGATTGTCGTTACTATTACAATATGGAAATTGTATCTAGCAAGGAAAGTGATTAAATTTTTCTTTATAACATAATTCCCGAAAGAGAAATTAAATTACAAATAGCATATTTAACTTAATAAAAATAGTTATTAAGCCTGGCTTCAGGGACATCGTATTACAGTTACAATTGGGAAATTAATAGTAATTTAATTTAAAATTCAAGTGTCTTGGATGTAGTTAACACGTAAATCATGTTGTTATTCCGTTTAGCGACGAGAAACATCTCTAGCAATGAAACGTAATGTTTTTCATTTACTGTATGAATATTGAGTGACTTCTCTTTATACGTATGTACATCATCTGCAACTTTCATTGAATTTTCTCAAGAACGTAATACATTATTCATTAACGTCTCCTCACGTTATTTTGCCAATTATGATTTTTAAATCGAATGAAATCGCTGTATCATTGATATAAGACATATATTTAGTTAGACAAAATACACGATGCACCTTGTTCTTCAAAAAATATCATCATCATAACTCTGTCAATTACGTTGATTGTTCAGGAAATTTAGTCAACTTAATTAAGATCGGTATATCTATTAAAAATCCCCCCAAAATGGTATAATTCGATAATTTCGTCGGCGTTTTAACGTGTTACACACGCAATATTTTAACACTTCATAAAAACAAGAACACGAATACATCTACGTTCTAAATGAATTGTATCCCAGTTTCTTTTAGAAATAGAAAATTGACAAATTCTATTTAAGATTAAAAATCCCTCTTGATAGAATAGAAGAGTGAAACCGTAGAATAAACATAGAATATAAATCGTAGAAACATATAAATATATCTGTTATATTTTCTATCTAGCGCAGCCAGAAGTGCTATCATTTGTATATTGAACCAAAATAATCATTCTTCTGCATTTTATCTGCCCAGCCTACGAAATTTAAAGACGTACATATGTACTTCAACGAAAAACAGAAGTTTCAAAAGCTACTGCGGAAACTAATCGCGTAATGACGTCATTCATCAAATACCGTGTATGGAATCAGTTGAACGGTTTGATAAAGAGACGCGGGAGGCCAAGGGAGAGGAAAGTGAAAACAAGACAACCTTCTTATCAATGTTTTTCCTAACGGAAATGCAACGCCTCGCTCGTATTTATTACAACTGATAAACAACGTGAGCAATTAATATACGCGATGACGCAATTATTTTCGTACATCAACATTCTCGTCACAAATGCGATTCTGATTGTGAGTAGCTGCCGAACGTTTCTATCGGGGGTATTGTCGAAAGCGTTTTTGGAGAACCGGTCCGATCTTTGCTGTTGACGCTCACTGATATTGACATGGACACGATGACACGATAATGGTAATCTCTTCTATGAAAACAAGCGTCTGTCGATTCAATTACTAATCCTATTACCGAGTCATCGATGCGAATTGGCATGCGTCACGGTTAGTGATTGCGCGTTATTCGCATGATGAACTATGGAAATCATAGAATGGCCTTTCCAGATGGATCGTTGTCGTTCGTCGGAATCTACTTGAAATATTTTACCAGCCTCGGGACTCAAGCTACGCAAATTTCTATCTCTGCGTCTAGTCAAGTATAATAAATAATAATTAATCAGCGAGCAGATAGACGGATGACTTGCTCTCGTCGTCGAGGGAGGCCATTAGCGAGAAGTAGTTTCCCGCCCCGGGAAAGCCCCTCGAGGGCCTGCTGCATATTTAACGATGAATGATACGGTATTGGGATCACCGAATCCGCAACACATGGCCCCTTTTAGTACGTTTAATACCTTTTAGTAATAAACACATTGAGGTTCTTCCAGCGACAGGTCAAATTTCTCTTACATACGGATAAATGGAACAAGCTTCTTAAAAAAAAAGTTAGAGATTCAATGACAAAATCTCATAGAACATAACAGATGGCATAAGTGTCAAAGCAGATGTGAAGGAAGAAAAGTTACGAAATATCAATAAAACGACATCATATATTGTACGTATCTACTATTATATAAGAAGAAAGCTTTCCTCGAGCACTATTTAATTTACATAATTTTGCAATGATTAATCAGATAATAAATTAACCAACGAATACATGAATATATATTAAGAAGAATCAATTCTTTACTGTCAAGTGGATTTTTTTTCAAGTAACAATTAAATACAATCAAGATCGAAAACCGTATGACGATCGATAGGATCGAAGAGTAACAAGCGTTTTATAATCTACTTACGATCAATGAACGAAGGGAAGTCAACGAACCGGATACAGTTTACCATTATCGAGCAACAATACCTCATAAGATCAAACTCATGTACGCTGTTAAAATTCGTCGTAATGACACGTAATTATTCCTAAATGCATAATACTTGCACATGTGCGTATTTTCGTGTTATATAGATAAACATTTAATCATATCCATGAAAGTACGCACGAAACAACTCCACCGTCGTTGTTACTTGCCGTTGATTGACGTCATAATGACACTTGTTTGCTTTAACAGCCCGGTATAAGTACGTGTATGTGTACGCTAATCGATAACGATAAATAGCGGCACGGGCTGCCTGAAAATAGTCCCGGCGATTTCTCAATGAAGAGAGGCAATGGGCACATGTTTGATCGATGATCGGCCACACGTATGTACATAATGTAGGGACTATAATTGGGAGAGGAACCAGATAAGTATTTCTCAGACCATCTGTCAAATGCGCGATGTGTTGCCTTTGTTGGTGCGTCTGTAATCGACAGCTAATTTTATATTATACTTCTTCAAAATTTTTGTGAACTTCGGAACATATTTTTACAAGCTTCTTGCGAATTTTTAAACTATACTTTTAGGAATATCTCTGCGAATTTCATATTACGTCATTTTTAGAAAATTTTGGTATTTTAATTTCCGATGGCAATATGAAATAATTTGCTTGCGCAATTGCGAGAATTACATATTGTCACTCTATTGCTTGAAGAGATATATATTTATGCTGTTCTCAAGAGATAAATTATAATCCTAATCATATCACGGAGAGAAGCCGATTTAACAAAACAACGTAACTTCAATGAAAATTATCGTACAGCAAAAAGGAAAGATAGACGACGATCCGATATTTTATTTACTTATTTCCACAGCTGTTTAGAAAGATATTATTACATGTTATCATAACAATTATACGTTCTAAAAAAGATAGTTCGCTGAACGAATTGTGATATTCAGTATGTACGTACTTTTAAAATATTTAAGCAAAGAAAAATGTTGTTTAACGACAAGTTCCATCTCTCCTATGATTAGCCTACTTACATAGATATCTCATAAATCCATTACGTTTCTATCACTAAACTTGCGTTCTGTCAATTACAACTGACCCGATCTACGTCAATCGATTCGACCCAGAACCCGATACCGGTACCAGTAAATACACGCGCGCACAAATTTGCTTAGTCAGTTTTCGACTAAACGACACGAGAACACTGTCAATAATCCCGGCATTTCTCGCGATCACGCGCTACCAGCTCTCCTATCCTCTCTACGCGAGAATGCGACGTCGAATGGCCAAGGTTAAGACCGATAAATCGATTCGACTCCGACAGGCGACACAAAGTCAAGTAAACGGCCGGCTTTTTATTCACAGACGGTGATAATGACGAAGGTCTGTTACTGAAATCACCTGGGAGGTGAAGCGCCAATTTGGATTGTGAAAATCACAGTGCAATTCGTTAATTTAAAAACCGAGGGGCAGGGGAAGAGAGAAAGTTATGGTTATAGGAAAGTTAGGGTTATTGTTTTAGTATTGGAACTAGGAAAACGATCAAAATGATCGATTTGTAATTTTTCTATAGAAATTTTAGAGATTTACAACGAGGAGTATCTTGTTTAATAAAGCTTGAGTTTAGTTAAAGTATAGAGTTTAATAAAATTATTATTTAATGTTAGAATTAGCAAGGGTCTTCTATGATATTTTGCAAAGTATAGATAAGGATGCAAACATTATCTATATATATGCGTATGTAGATAAACATTTTAAAAGTACTTTAACGTTTCTTTGTTCGAATGTAATAAATAAGAACTCAATTTATGCGAAAACATTCACATTCAATTTCTGTTTCTCATTGATTTTTTAGGATAGTAGTTGCCTGAATTTTTCGGATTTTCATCTTTCTCCAATATTATTTCATGTTGCAATTCTAATCGCAAAAATATGAAAAATTTGAAATAATACTAGATTCTTACCGTAAATGAAAAGCGAATATTTATATTTTTATGATAACGATCCCTTAACATAACTAATGTTCGATTTAATTGCCTGATAGTACATATCCATTTCAGTGATAATAACCAGGAATATCGTGCACATATTTAACGTTTGTTCCTTAAAAAATTGACAGCCAGTGTTTACAACTTGTTTATAACGTTTGTAATTCATATTGTATCACTGAACGTTCGATATTATGCCAATTGGAATTATTTCAAACTTCTTACATTCCCATATGTTTAATATTTTTTTAATATTCAACGAAATATTATTCTTATCTAAAAGCAACAGTTCAAGCTAAAAAAGGGTTAATTTCCGCGAATGTGAAAAGATCTAAAAAAAGGACTTATACGTATTATATTATATATATTATATATATTACATATATTTCATTTTCTAGATTTGATTTAGGAAATTCTAGTAGATACAGAGTTGCTCATGTACTCGTAGACCAATTAACCTTGCGCTCTTCCGTGAATCTGAAAAGACCAAGCGAGTAATGGGGTCACTCGAAAATCTTGGCCGATGATCGTGAAAAACAGTCGAAGGCCTGCCCGTCTGTCTCGACATATTCTCTCACCTATTTCTCGAATAGCAATCAACGTTTTGGCTCTAGAAGATCGACGTAATCGTCTCTCAACTGTTTTTACGCCACAAAGCCGATAAACAAGTTTTTGTGGGTGCAATCGAAATCGTACGATATTTAAACATAAATTAACACCTTTTTACCGTTGACCACCGATGTTTGCGAGAGACGTGATTTTGATAGCCATGAAAGTTCACGTTTTGTAATTATCGATGTTCGATCGCGAATTTTTTCGGCAAAAGATATATCAACATACAGCACAAGGAAAAACTAGGAGAATTCTTGCCAAGTTGTACATTAATATGTATTTATTTTTTGCGGAAAGAACAAAAACAAATACCTAAAGATGTTATGCGTGGTCATTAAGAGCTGAGAATTTCAATGTATTTTTCCTAATAAGCCAATATTCGTTATTTTGTTTGTTGAAGCTGTTAAAGTCATTTCATGAATTTCGTGGTCGATAAACTTTAGCAATCTGAATTTTGGTAATCGATAAACCTTGGTAATTAAATTATTGGAAACTGTTGTTGATACGGTGGATTCAGACATTTCAATTACAATCTGCTGAACTGGAAGACTTAAATTTAAAAATATTAAGTAAATTAAATATCAATATAATTTAAATGTAAACAATTAGATATTAACTAAATTGAAAAATCTTCCATTCGAACAAGTTATGATTAAAATTCTTGAGTCCAGGGTAACAGTAATTTCTTATAATATAACATTTTGCACCGAAAGAAACCGGCTTTCCAAATTATTCGTGACTAAAGAAACAATATCATTCCAGACGTGTCTCTTTTTGTTCCAAGTGTTCTCAGACGTCTGAAACGTGCATACGCCTGTTGTATCCACAGATAAGTGTTCGCAGGGGAACACGTTGCGTTTCGATTTATTGATCTGGGCCATCGGCGCGACCAGATAACGCGAATAAAGATGAGATTGAATTGATGTTTTTGAACTATTACTAGCCTCTTTATCTCATTTTTCGGTAAATCATTAATATACCTTTATTAACCTTTTTATTATTAACCCCCTTTCGCCATGTGTTCTTTTCCCTCTGACGCATCAACGCTAGAAGGCAGTGAGCGCTTACGAATGCGATTTGCAATACGACAAACATTTCGGAATGTTGGATCGAAGTACGTAAATGGATCGTGGATATTTATGCAAATTCTGATGTTTCTGAATATAAATAAGGAAATGAAACTCAGTTGTCTTATTCATTATATTATCCCACCTTATTTCTACATTTCTACATTTATATATCATATAAATTATATTTATATTGATATTTCTACATTTTTGCAATATTAAATTTTCTATAAATGCATAAACGACTTTTTAACGAATCGAGAATCGCATCGCGTTGAAACGCATCGAACTTGCTCGCGTTCGATATTTAGTCTGCGCAATCAGAATTTCATTCGTTCTTTGTGAACCGACAGCGAAGTTATTTAGGTATTCAATGTCAAAATTCTACTTTTACGAGTCCTTCTGATTTTTTATTTTAGAAAAAGTGTAGAAGTGTCGAAGATCTTACTGGAAAACTTTGCGCTTCTTTTTGATAGATCAGAGAATTTGTGTGTGCATATATTTAATTTGAAACATTCTTAATTTGAAACATTCTGCAACTGAAACTGCAATGCATCTTAGAATATACGAGGAGGACACGTTCGAGTAGAATTTCGACACAAAAGGAAACAGCGATTGACTTAATGTGTTATTGCATTCCACCGTACGAAACTCTTTAGCAACATGTCGACGAAAAGGGAAGCAAAAGAATTCAAAACAATAATAAATTCCGATCACGTTACTTCTTTCAGCATATTAAGTCTCGAAGACTGGAAAGAATCAGAAACTTTCATATATCCTATGTTCAAAAATCAATGAACAGCTTTAGTCGAAAATTTCTACAAATCGCAGATAGTTACAAAATTTGATCATTAATCATCAGGTAGAAACATTTGTAAAACAGGCAACTATGTCTTTTTTAAATAGATCACCAGTTTATTTACATCTTTATGAAACATTTTTCTAAAAATGTTCGATACTGAGAACCAGGCTATATATACACTGGAGGAATATTTTAATAACAAGGATGAAAAATTCAACAGCGACGGAATGAACGAATTGTGAAACATGCAAAACAAAATTATAAGTAACAACGAATATTACGTTATTAAAGAGAATAATTAAAAAAAATCCTTTTTTCTTCCTTTCAAAGAAAATATCTCAAATCGTTCGCGTTTCATGTACGCTAACGTTGCAAAAAAATTATTTCTCCTTTTGATCCATCGGATCGACAACGAACATGTCGCGCAGGAAAACGGACTCGAAAAAAATTCTTATTAATTAACCAGCACATTTGTCAACTGTAATCACGACCCTCGGGCGAAAAGAATTGTCGCGCATGCATTAATCAAGGCCCTCTGAATAACCGCAACTGATTCCACGGAATTGCAGCGGCGAGTATAACTCTCTGTTGTAAACAAGTTTTATATTCATACCAGCATCACGTGGTTCTATACTCTATACTAACGTACTATATTCATCGTGTGTATGTCGCTTAATTTCCTACGTTCTACGCAATTGCCAGGAAACCGATAAATAAATACGTTCGTTTCTATTGTAACAACAGACCCTTCAATTGTGAATCGTTGAAATTTCTGAATGTTTAAGGAAGGATGCGTAATCGTTTACACACCATAGGTGTTACGGTGATGCGTAGTGGAGATATTTTCGGTAGTTTACGAAAAGCATCCTTGAATCCGGCCAACTCACCCAGCCGCTAATTTCAACCGTGTAAATATAATTAGAAATACTACTGCGAAGTGGTGGCTTCGATCCGACTTAGAAGACATTTTCTATTCGTTTCTGCTGGTAAAAATGTTAGTATAATACGGTACTTGGGTATTACCAGTGAAAAAGTTATAGTTTCTCGTTCGAGGGTAATGGTGATAAAAGTGACTTGCGAAATTTCAAAGGTGGAGTACGATCGAGTTTGAAACCAATAATCATTGGTACTTCGTTGGTTTATGTGAGCATTCGATGAAAATATTGTCCAATTATTTATCAAAGACGACGTTTGTAGAGAAAGTTTTAAAAAATAGGTGAACGAAAGGTAATAGTTTCTCTTTGGAAGTCTTCTTTTAGAACATCGAAAATGTATTGAATAAATAGCGTGGTTTCGAAAGTGTCCTAGAATTTACTATTTTATTACTATCCTGGAATTGTAGTATAAAATTGTTAATCATCGGTACTTTGTTAATTTACCAAAATTAATTAATTGGTAAACATGTTAAATTGTACGTCGGAAGATAAGAAGGACAACATAGTATCTACATGTTATTTTAGAGACAGATAGGCAAAATTTCAAAACTCATTCTATTCGACATACAATTAGAATCAATTATACGAAAATATGTATATTCAAGATTATTAACAGCTGTTTATAACAGGATCTAGTAAAAATACTTTAATTAAAAATACTTGTTTACGATGGTTTTACAACTAATTATCATAAAACAGCTGTTTATTTGTATCAGAAAGATAGGAATAGCGATATTTATAACTACGAACTACGCAAACATTCTCGTAAAATTCTTCTACAAATCAAGAATATTTAGTTAGTTTAAAAAAGAAACACTTCCAATTGCATCTTTAAACAATTCTCCATTCTTACTTACGATGAACAAAATTCTCAAAAAAATTTAATCACTTGTTTTTCAAATATCCTGTATAACAAATTTACTTCACTTGGATACCTTGCGCCTTATTGCGATTTATCAAAGAATAACGTTAGTGAACAGGCAGACTACAAATTATAGCTCATAGGTAATTCAGATTTCTGTTGTTCGAATAATTTATTAATATCGATCATTTTTAAACTACCTACAGTGTTCTTAAATTAAAGGTATTGTCACACGTACCAGCTTTCCTCTAAACTCCTGAATTATGCAAAACGTTCCTAGAAGGCGTTTCAACCGCTACGACTCCGCTCTAAAAACTTTCTGATTTTTCGGATAAAACTGTTATTTCTTCCTACTCAACTCCATTTTATTCCATCCACTCGAATTCCCTTGAAAAACAATTGAAGTGACAAAAAAGATAGTTGAAAAGAGCGCGTGCATAGTTGAGGATTGATGACCACGTATACACGCGTGCCAGGAGAGCTGACCGATCAGCAGGGTGTCAAGGCTAAGTACGAACAATGCAGTTCTTGCAGAGCAGGTGGATGGAGGTCATTAACCTAGTTTGTGCATACGTGTACAAGGCCTCCGCTCACGCGCGGCGTGTACCAGCTCGCGCAAGAGGAAAGACGACGCTTTCGATCGACGAATGACAAACCAGTGAGGTAAACGTCCGTTGTGACGCTAATGTGCTCGATTATGAGCATGTGCAGTTGTGCACTCTTGAAACAGCGTGCGTGACGCAACCCACGAGAGAAATATTTGGCACGCGATGCGGAAATCTCGGCACGTGGCACAGCCACGGAGGGATAAATAGATGAAGAAGATACGCAGCACGACGACAGCCCTCCTGCTACGGCAATGTACGTACAGACGAGCATTTGCGTCGAAATTGAACGAAGGACGCGAATCATTGCTACTCGTTTGTGATTTAGGTCAAAAGAGAAATTTTTGGTAATTATTTGGAACAGACACTTCACCGATTTTGATAAGCTCGAAATATGTTATCAAGGTTAACCTACCGAATAATTTTTCTCTGTACATATAACTGCTACTCGGTCTTAGTTTTCGAATTGCACTCAAAAGTGTGATTCATAAAAAATGAAGTTGAATTTTTCAGAAGTTCGGTTGAAGGACACGTAACAAAAACGACCTTTGTCCATGTTTATCTTTTGCAATAAAGCAATGAAATACCGTGGTATCTTTTATCTTTGGTTAACATATTTCAACTTCATTTAGCAAAATATTCAACGTATTATTGTAATTGCACAATCGTTGTAAGTATATCTGTAATTATGTCACGGAAATTATGAAGTTATGAACTTAATGATAAAGACTGTTTTTATAGAACCGATTAATTTTCATTCGACGGTAAATCAAGCCGTAGATCAGTTTTTGTAACATCGATCCCATTATACCGTAAAGTTCACTTCTGATTAATTTGACAAGGGTCGAGAGTTTGATACGAGTCCTTCGATCGACTGGCAATTCGATGAATAAAATTCCAGAAATTGGAAAGCAGAGAAAAGTGACGATATAAGTGAGAAACGATATTTATTTCTTTCTATTTATTTTAGGATTTACAATTAGTTTTCAAGAACGAACAAGTCGAACGTTAATTATGTACACTGATAATGATATTGAGAAATTTACAAAAAATGGAGGTAATTAGTTTTTGCCAGTATTTCAGCTAGCTGTGACATTCATTAGGATATCATCCGACCTTTGAATATAATCTCGTAATTATAAAAGTAGATGGTGAAATGCCAGAATGTTTTCCAAAAGGACACCGATTGTATCCGGAATCCTTGGCTTGTATAACTGCGTCAAATTCTTGCCCTTGATAAGCATCTCTTGACGAAGTGGAAAAATAAATACGTTCAAGGAAAACATATTTGTCTGGAGACTACTCGTTCTGCCTCTGTATATCGAACTCCTACGAACTTATCTAGTTTATATCGATAATGACGTATCTAGATTCTGAACAATAAACTTTATTAGAGCTATTTATGCGTAGTACAGTGTTTTTGTACTCAACTTCAGTCAAGAAAAGTACAAATTGCTCAATTCTTGATACTCGTGAAATGTATCGTACAAATATGGGAAAAAGCGTGATTAGATTCTGAACAAATTGCATGAAAAACAATGAATCGTAAGATTTCTATCTTATTTGTCTATTCTTACAGTATACTAGAATCATTGGGAAAGAATGCAATTAAATGTTTAACAAAGTTCGAGACTGTTACATTTGTATTCCGAGGAAGACGATAAATTAGAAAATCTCTATTTCATCTCGAGGAAAACAACGAATTACAAAATCTGTAACACATTTATCCAATTAAACAGTATATTAGAATCGCAATAAAATGTTGAACAGATTGCAAGATTGTTCTGAGAAAAGTGGCAAGTTTCAAGATCTCTAGTTTGTCCTGAGAAAAACAACGAATTATAAATTCTTTAATGTGTTTATCCACTTAAATTCTAGATTAGAATCGTCGTAACAAAGGTGCAATTTAATTTTAAATACATTGCAAGATTATTCTGAGAAATTTCTACCTTTATCTGCAGAAAAAAAGAACAAACTATATGATGTTTACCGTGGAGCTTCAAGATTCCTATTCAAGATTCTAAGAGAAACGACAGATTTCAAGTGCTTCGTTGATCCTCGCTGAATCTAAACTAGAGTCGCCACAAAAGAAACACAACCGAACTATGAAAACAAATTTCAATATCTTTATCTTTTACCGAGGAAAATAATCGAAATCTCCTCTTTGCTCTACGACAAATAACAAATTGCACGACCTTTACTCTATTCGCAAGAATTTCAAGATTCCTATTTCATTCTACGAAAAACAATAACGGTCCAAGATTTCTATATAACGAGATCTCCACAGACTGACAAGTATAATAATAGTCGATATTTTAGAAATACGCGGATCTGAGAAATCTTTTCAAGACAAAGATCCATCTCTCCCAAACTTAGCCTACTTACATAAATACCCCATATATCCTTTATGCTCCTGCCATTAAATTTGCATTTTATTATCGAACTTCTTTACATACACTGAATCCAAACTAGATTCGTCGTGGTTTATATACATCAGACACCCTCGTTCAGTCGCCACCAAACGAAGAATCGTTCCTTGGTAATCAACCGCAAAACCAATCGTCAAGCGACACGATAATTGCGGTTGTCTCGGTGTCAATTTAACGATCATCGGCGTGATCATGTTAGTGAATACTCTAACCAATCTCCGCAACAACTATAGTAACGATACGTGGCTATAAAAAGTACGCTTCTTCAGCGTCGTAATCAGCCAAGGGAAACGTGCGCGTCGTCCCTGACACGCGTCTCACGTACGCCTTCGACCATCCACAATTAAACCGTTTTACGTATACATACTGTGTATTTATACATATATATGCATATATATATGTATGTACATACGTTACACACGTATATGTAAATCGGATCTATGACCTGCAACTCGGACAGTTGCACCATCGAAGCGCAGCTTGCGCTTTCGTCGTTTCTAAACGACGTGAGCACCAGCTAATATACGTCACGACGTCATCTTCATCGGTCACGATGTTTGTGTCGGAGTTTAGGGGTTAAAAGAAATCACTTACAATCGCCACACTTTTATATGATGCAAACTACCAACCGTTTTTTGCAAGACTCGTGGTCTAGTCGTGCTATAATCTAATCTACTGTTTTGGTATATTTTTTATATTAACTTCTCAACTGTTGCGGACGTTATTATGAGTGACAGTGTATTGAAGCTTCATAAATTTGTTTTCATCGAGGTAAATACCTCTTCGTGTGAATGCGCAATATGAAGCATCGAATAAATTTTAGAAGCACCCGCTGCGCCATTGGTTATATTAATTGGTATTACATACACATGAGAGGTCAATGATCTTCAATTCGTTAATTCTGTAATTATAATACGCCTTTATAGGAAGACTATGCGTATTTCGAAAGGTCAGCTATATCTGTACTACGTATACGTCCAACATATTTGGATCGACGCAATTTATTTCTTATTGAAATAACATAATTTTGGACGTGTTAGTGATACAGGTACCGTTCATCCGCATGCAATGATTCAGAAATACGTTGCACTGCGCGAATGATATGATGAAACATTACATTTTTCTATTATGTATATGTTAGCAACTGAGTTACAAATTCTATACACAAATGTCTTTAATAAAAAAAATTACAACATTAAGACAGAAATTTGAAGATTTGCTTTACACGATTTAGGACCATGTATAACATGATAAATCACAGTTTCCATATTTTATAATAGAGGTGTTTTTAGATTCAATATATTGTCCACCAATTCCATGCAAAAACTATTATATTAAATACGTGTTTTTATCACCGTTCTGAAAATTTGAAGAACATTAATAACATTATCTATGCAGATCGCTTAATGCATTTAATTAAGTTAAACGTGACAATTAAATTAATGACATTCGTTTCTTACAAAATATTTTTAATTTGCCACCTACTTCGAAGATAATTACTCTCTCTTTTAACTATTTCATATTAAAATTCTTTTTTTTTTTTTAGTCAACAAATGATATAAAAGTCAGAAGGTCGATAAAAATGAACTCATCGTATCTTCCATGTATGGATTTCAATATCGAACTATTTCTTTGTAAATTCGTAAAACGATGATATAACAAAGGTGGTCGAATGTCGAAAAGAGATAACGTGGTTTGGACCTACAGATAGCAAGAAACTGCGTTTGACGATGACGCGCCTTTTTCCACTAGTTTCATCAGCCACCGTGATCCACTCTATCAAGAGCAATTCGTTCGTGTCTCGGTTGCCTATTTCACGCGTTCTTTCATAGCTCTGTCAGATTGTTTACGCATGTAATAAAAACTTTTAGCTTTGACATATCGATCGCTGGAAGTAGTGTTCTTGGAAACGCTCTGAAAAAAGTGACTTGCACTTTTCCTTACCGCTCTCTTTGCTAATCCAGATAAAAAGCACGCATACTGGCAATGTTCTATTTATCTATGCACGCCAACTAGCAAGCCATAACAGCCACTTCATAAATTTTCCGACTATCATTGCTCAACCATTACGAAGAATTAACGTAGTCTCGATCGCGGTTCGAAACGCGTTGCCTCTATATTTCAATGGCTTCGAAAACGTTTTCGGATCAGTGAAAGCGTGGAATAAATTCGCCGCTTACGTAATCAGTTACGCGTTCCACAATGGAACGTCATCTATTTTTTTGCGACTCTTCGCAAATCCGATGCGAGGTTGTTCCAATCCATTTTCTGCAGATTTGTTAATTTTTATCAACATACGTAGGTATTTAATTTAATTTGTATTTAGTTTCTCGATTAATCCTAACAGAGAATCTATCGCTCTATAATGAAATTCGAGGAGTTAAAAATTCACAGATAGCAGAAAGGGACTATTATTATATGAACTATTTGTCACGCGACTCTCGTTCAAATAAATAGAGTTCTTATCATACTACGAATTATACTTTCATATTTTATATTTTCGATTCTCACAATGTAGGATTCTTCGCTAAGGCTCTGTCGATCAAAATCTACTTTATCGTAATCGATATAGCTGGTTCCGAATCCAACTAAATGCGTATTCCAATAAATAGATGTTGTTTCAATATGTATCACGGTTCGCTGTTTATCTTTTCTCTATAATTCTGTGGTTTCGGGGAAATCTATCCAAGTCCAATACATATTGCACAATATCATTCCAGAAAATGAGATTCCACTGGAATGCATAAAACAAGAAAATTCCTCTTCATGAACCACCTACGGTGCCAATTCATCGTTTTTCAGAAAACATATCCATTTAGAATTCGATCGTAAGACGTACATTGTCTTGGCGCCTCTAAGCAATCACGTAAAATATTCTCGATTCACATCCGGTCACGGAAGCTGTCGTTCTCTCTTTATCGCTCTTCCTTGGCTGGGAACAGCATCCACGTCAAAAAATAGCATCGTCATAGTTAGCGTCATCGTCATCGGCTGGTGAGTCACTGAACGTCGCGAAAGAGGGCACAGTGGATAACTCGTTCGAGAAAGTCGTCATCTCGAGTCGCTTACAAAAATAGCAACGAACCTCCTACACTGAGCGAAACCAAGTCGAACGTAATAACCGATCTATCGACATAGAACCTGGATGATTTTTATATAGACCTGGATGATAGACCTACAGCATCTAAACAGACGGCAACTGGCGTGATATTCAAATCTCTTGTACATGAAAAGATTCGTTGTCACATGAATCGCGCAACAAACGAGATAACAGATGACAAGGCGGTCGTGGATCGAGGAATCTATGTAAATGCACGTAGAAACAAGGAGCTCCCTGGAAAATCCAATTGTGACGTAATGGCCATTCGATCGATGGAACATGGCGATAAATAAAGCAACCGGTTTCCTACTGGGGCGGAATTTTCACGAAGCAATTAGGCCTCTAAAAAGGAGAAGACACTTCAGTTTTGTCTTTTTCAGATAGCGCAGATTCCACGCACTCGATTTTATATTCGCGGTGTGATGCTACGAAGACCATGATTTCTTGCACTTGGAAAACTACAAGTTTCTTACAGAAATAAATATTTGGAATTTCGTAGAAAGCTTTCGTGAATAATATATCATGTGTCTTGTAAATATTTTTATATTATAACTTTTTATTACATATATCTTTATCGTAACTGATTGATAAAGCTTTAAATGACTTATGTTCATATAATATTCTTTGCTTGATTATACCCATAAGATACAAAGTTCAATTGTGAAACTTCGAGACAGCTTATACAAGTGAAACAGTTGATTGTTTATTATTCAGGGAGAAATGTCGTTTTGATCGTCGTAATACTGTATATAGTTCCCCTGAAATCGCTAGTCGATGTAGATTCGTTTTCGTGAAACGGATTTTAAAAGGAAAAAAGAACGTGGAAATCCCCTTTTCCTCGATAGAGTTAAGAATATCTAATTTTTCTGAAAACTAGGTGCCTATAGGAAAATTTATGATTTTCACGATCATAAGTATTAGTTGTAGGATAAACATAAACTATGTTCTTTTGAAAAATGATTCATCAAAGATCCAAGAACAGGCTGATATCGTAATCAGTACCCCGTGTTGCAACACCTCTCGGCAACATGAAAACACGCTGATACTACGCCTAGCAAAACTACATTGTACAACATAGTTACCAAAGATTATTATCAAAACAAAACACTTGAACATGATTCCATAAGGATTTACGTCGATGATTGGAAAGGATTTTCATTTGTTACGATTGTGCAATAATAAAATTGATGTTTGATAAGAAAATTATCCAAAACATGGTAAAATACAAGGATCACGTTTCACGACAGTACGAAGCACGCTCGTGACACGACTCTTACAATCGCGTTTGTAAATATTACGAAGTTTGTTACATAACTCGAGTTAAATATCGTTAGAACAAATCTTACCTAACCAGTTTCCGCGATATTGGGTTAACTGGTCGAATGAACGAGAAACAATAACTAGCAAACTTTTCCAAAGATCCACGATTAGTGAAAATGATATTTCAGTTTCTGTGATAAAGATTATAGTAGGATTGTTGACGATAGTTTCGAAAGTCGAAACAAGCAATTACCACCATTTTGGATTAATTTTTATCAGTATGATAATCGTTATTACACATATATTATAACGAAAACGACAAATTCAGTGATTCTTCATAGTGATAGATTTAGGTGGCGCATTTTTACGATTTGAACAATCTTTTATCACGTATATATTTTATATAGATAAAGATTTGTTCTGCTTTACATTAATTGTTTTGCCTGACTCGTAATTTAAATAATTTTCTTGTAGCATGGGGCTTTTATTACCATACTTGTTATAGAAGAAAATTTATTAGTGGGTATTCATAATTTGTAAGTTTCGTTAACAATTGTTAATTAACGAGACACTAGTAATAAATAGGACAACGCACAGTAGGCCTGATCGTGATTCTAAGGGGTTAAAACTCTGATAAAATATTGAGTCCTTTGTTGGAGATAAACTGTGTCTGTTCAACGCTAGTATGTTAGAAATAAACAAATCAACAAATAGGTGAATAACAGAGTTAAGAGGGCACGGAAATAAACAATCAGATTAAGAGATCTCTCGCAGATAGAACAGTATTCGTTTAACATTCTTGCTGTTCTTATGCTTTTAAAATTTGTGTTATGATTTAAACATTTTTTCGATAGAACATAGGTAGTAATCGAGAAAATATGTTTTATGAAATAATTCGTCGTTATAGGTCCTTCTAATAAAGCAAATAACAAAAAAATCACAACGCTGTATCAATATCAAAATCATCATGACAACTATAAGCTGCAATTTTTTTTATGCATCAAAGCTTCACAAATATGGTATGCGATATATCTATGGTACAGATTACATTTAATTGCGTCGTTTGCTAATAACATTAAAAATTGTAACTAAGGAAGAAAAACGTCTGACGAATTATAACTTTTGCCATCCTACATAGGAAATATTAATAAGTATATATTTTCTTGTTTGCACGTAGTATAGATGCAAAATTAGTCGTTACATAATAATTATAAGTCTTACACGTGGTATAGGTTATGTTATTAAAACATTGCTTTAAATTATATTACGATAGGTGTAAAACATATTCGAATAGTACGTGCAGATGTATACGTTTTTATAGATAAATGTCTGTTGATGACAAAATAATATTACTAGATTGAACTTGAACTTGATGGATTTAGGAACCGTACGATGGACGTACTAATTGAACTTGCACGTGCTGCCTTCGACTTTTGACCCGCTAGAATCGCGGAGACACAGCGAACTATGTGTCTGGCTGCCACGAGTAAACAAGTTTTTTGCAAATCATTCACCGCACTGTTGCAAAAGTTTTCTCGTATCTAATAGAGCACCGTGACAATGACTATCGTAGGCAAGGTCGGCCGATTCTACCCGGAGAGACGGCCAAGAAATGTGGGAAAGAGAGAGGGGACATAGTCATGGCAAGGCCATAATAGAAGGCAAGAAAAAGTAAGTGATTTTCAGACGAAGAGAGTATTGAATTTTATTCACAACACTGCGAGACCGCATTCCCCGCCAGGAAATCGTGAACCAACGATTCGAATCCGGATTATTTTTACGGTTAGTCGTGGTCAGCGAACGCCATGTGAAAGTGTAACCGTGAAACGATCTTCCACGCTCTACGCCATAGTTCTTTCCTCTTTTCTCCTTCCTCTTAGGTTAGTTGATTATTTGACATTCCACAGTTCTCACGTTCTTTTTCCTTGTTCTTTTTCCACGCATGGTTTCGTGAGAAACGGAAACTTCATTGTGTTTTTCTCATATACGATATGAATTTAGATGAGAATTCGGCTTAAGCTTTGTTCAGATTGTTTAACTTGCTTGTACTCGAGTATTTCAATTTCAAATCGAATTCAGTTTATCGAATTCAAGTGGATGGAAAATCACATCGAAGATAAATGCGTGAAATTTTATATTTATTAGTCCACGGATTTTTATGCATTTATGGAAAATTTAAAGATAGGAAAATATGTAAAATATCTAAACTACAATATCTCTCATAATGTTTAGTAAGTAAACAAATTTTCTACCTATCTTCCATTTACTGTACTATCTTCATAAAAATGTGGATTTGCAAAGCTTAATTATTACGTTAATTAGAAACCTAGCAAAATATTGTGTGAGGTATAATTGATAATTTAGAACAATCAACAAGTAAAAAACTGGAGATAACGTTATATTGCTTATCAATCATTGTCTCTTTCAATTTAAGAAATAATTGGAATAAGCTCAACTTTGTTTGCAACTTGAAAACATATTTCAAGTACAACAACAGATTCATGTAAGCAAAGTATTTCAAATTGCTCGTTGTTGAGTGACGTGACTCATAAAGGCTTCACGTCGGAATTTGTAATAATTAAGAGCGGTGAATAGTATCAAGTTCAGGTTGGTAAAAAAAAGTTCCAAATTAATTGGATTTAGGTAACGTAACTAATCTGAAAGAAGCTGGAGTTCCATCGAATGTACGTACAGGTAGGGCAACGAGAAAAGGAAGGAACGGTTAGGAACGTTGATATATTCCGCGAATACTACGCGTAACGGCTATCGAACGAAAATATTTGCTCTCGAGATACAGACGACACACAGACTAACTTGGAAAACATTTTTGTCTGAACCATGGAACAAATAAGCCGCCATGCATTGTTAATCGGCGTTGTTAACGCGAAATCTTATCGATCATCTGCGAAACGAGGGCAATTTATGACTCGATAACGTATTGTTTTGCAATCTACCGGACCTGAACTTGCTCTGTTTATGAATCAACAGATGCATAGGAGAGCGGATGCAATTACTACGACACGTATTCTTTGCGTAACTAGAACGTACGTCAAACGTGGATGAAACTGAACGAAGAGAATCGTTTGATAACTAAGCACAGTCTGTCTGTCTGTCTAATAGTTTAATCTTCGAGGGCCATAAATTCTCGTTAACTCTTCTCAATTCGAACAGCGAGTCCAAAATGTCATTCTATAAGTACAAAATCGTTTTTTATTCGCTGAAATCTATTGTCGCGTATTCCGTTTCCCATACGAAACTTGTCTATGGCGCCGATATTTTCCCGTATACGATCACGCGTTAAACGCCGTTGCACGTTAAGCGAATCAAATCGTAAAATGTGTGCTACTTACTTCATCACGTAGAAACGAAGCTAGTATAATTCCTTCGCTCGTCCTCGACTTATTCTCGCTCGAGGAAACCCATCAAGCAGCTAAGAACACATCGTACCGTATAAAGGCGCGCGGAATACCGCTATATACATATAGTCGAATACACCTATAGCTTTATTCGCAGCGTGCAAACAGAACGCATCGTCGAACGTATAACGTATCACGTATCAATGAAACGTTGTGAATTTCCAACCGTCAGTGTCTTATGGAATTTTATACACCACTGTGTTACAGCTTTTCTGCTTGTGTTTTATCTAATCGCTCTAGCGTTCGATGCTGGTCACTATTTTTTTCTAGCCCAACACTTATTACATAAAACTCTCCTCACTCTCTGTCGTCTTCGACCGATGTCCTTCCATCCAAATTCCATTCAAATTTTTTCCTCGAAAAATTGCGATACACACGAAAGAACTCGATCGTCGAGGAACAACCCTTAAACCGCGCAATCCCATATATAACAACGAAGTTTTTGTCGAATCGCGTCGATCTTGTCACTTGTCCGGTTAACTGATAGATAGAGCAAGACTCGATATATCGATCAGACTGGCAACACCTTATTCGCAAATTTACCGCGCGGCTGTTGGCGCAACACTGAACAACTGCGTATCGGTCACATAGTAATAACTAACAACGCTACGGCGTCTGGGAGCGCGCGATTCCTCGCGCAGTCGCGTGATCGTCTATACGACAAATCGGCCGCCTGTTTACCGCCAGAATTGGACAAAACAAAGTAGCTGCACCGATTAAAAGTTTGATTGGCTTAACAGGGGTTCAACTCCGCGGAGACGCGCCGCCCTTGCCCGATATCTTCTCATTCTCGTCAACTTTATTCCCGAGGAAGCACGATGGTGACACGTGACTTTCAAAAATATTGTTAACAATGGTATTGAGTTTTATACGAACTGTAATTTCTCTGAAATTTATATTTCAATCGATACCATTGATTTGGCCTTGTTTTCTTCTTAATGATTGACTATATTAAAAGAAGAAGACATTTGGTTTTGAATCGCGTATATGTACCGAGTATTAAACAGATCTATAACGAATATATCGAAAGCTCGTTATTGGCGACAGCCGATTATCGATAACAATCGATAATCAGAATATTCGTATCGTTCTTTGCATGAGCTTAAATTTAGAAAATCTGCCATGAATTTAATGAGAATCTAAATTTAGTATTTGGCGTTATTCCACTTAGGAAATGTTTTAACGCTAAACTTAAATCAACTGTTTTAAAAAAGAACTGTATTTAAATTCTAGAAACGGTAATTCTTATAAATGCAGAATAATGAAACTCGTTGGGAAAGTCCGTTGTTGAATCATATGGAAATTACTTTGATTGCATATACAATATGACGTTTTGAGGAAACTATTTTCGGCTATATTTTTATTTAATGAAACGACATTTCATATACAATCTAATACATCAGAAAAATTAAATTATCATCTTACTAGGAAGCAATTGGCAAGGAGCATCGAACAGTTATCAATGGGTAAAAATATTCACTTTGCCTCATACAATATTTCTCGTTCTGATCAAAGAAAGTGAATGATAAATGACGAGAAAGTTCTTTTTTTGCACTTTTCCTTTGCAACGTATGAAATGGAATGGTACATTTGAAAGTCGTCGCAGATTGTTGACGCAGCTTTTGTTGTTCGGTCTGAGTGAAAGTATAGAGACAGCGTTGCTCCGATTGAAAATATATGAGAAATTAATTCTTCGTTTTTACGATAAGTATCTGTTTCACCATTAAAGAGATAAAAAAGTATCTAATACGAGTAAGTATTTAATAATTTGTTGGAAAATATAATATCGTATTAAATCTTCTTGTACAGTTCCATAATTTATCTCTTTGCTAGAAATCCTGTGCTTCTCGTAATACAACAAATATTTAAGATATCGATCTTAAAAAAATAAGGATCAACGACTTATTACGATTATTAAACTAAGTTGTTTATGAACAATTTTCTGTTAAGACCATTAAATTTGAATTTTTCAATATGATTAATATGTTTTAGTACGAAAGCATGTGTCTTTTGTTATTGCATCTCGTAGTGAGCGCTAAAATTACATTAAAATAACCTTCAGTATAAAAAAGCGTACGACTATACCGTAATTCCATAGTTGCAAGCTTCCATTACTATGTATCAAATATTTGCTACATCGTTAAAAGCAAAGAAGACTTTTAGATATTTGAAGTGTGACGAGACCATATATCGTGGTGTGCATATTATAAAAGAAAAATCTCTAATCTTACGATAAGAAGTAGTACAAATATCCATCGTTGGTAGATTTAATATTATTTTACGTATCGAATGACGAAATAGACGCGTGAATTCATATAACTAAATATTCAAACTCCTCTCGTGGAATAACAATGTCAATGAAATTGTCATCGTTCGAACATTTCACGATATGAATATCATACGTGATAGTATTTAGTTGAAAGTATCTCTTACTACCTCCGCGTATTATCTCTTGTCGCAACATTAACCTTGAAAAGAATAGATTGACTTGACTCTACCCCATAATGTATCCAATGAAACTGACACTTCTACTTCGAGTGTTCACGCCTGACACTCGTGCCTTGCTTTTCTAATGATCAAAATTGTTGGTTCATTACCACGAACCTCAGCCACGTAAACAAGATATTTCACCATATATGCAAAGTAAAAAACAACTAAACATATACGTAACTTATATGTAATTTATTTCCATGACAAGCTATGGAAGATAAAAGAAAGCTATATGATCGTTTATCGTAAACTCCTTACTGTTGTTAATTCTATTGCTGCGATAATAAACGAGTTTAAAGTCGATAAATTACGTCGTAACGAAAGACCAACAAGGTTTGTATTCGCGATCCTGTTTATCTATAGAACAATATCAATCATCGCCGTTAAACAGTTCATTGTCAACAGCGCGTCGACGAAGATAAATCCAGAAACATTTAAATTGAGTGCGATATTTATCCCTTAAGCTGGTGGTATCGTTGGTGTTTTAATACATATGCCTAGAACGTTTTTATCGTCTGCACGGTGATTACGCACCGCATTTCCATTCTTCAGACTCATTGAGATCGAGTTTGGAAATAAATAACGACACCTCTATCACGATAGGATTATCTATCTATCATATATCCATTTTAAAATTGAAATTATATCGTTTTAGAATACATAAAGGAAGAACCTGAAGAACGTGTAAAACGAAATTTCTTATTTTTTAAATTAAGTGTTACTGAATGAGACATCCGATCACGTAAAGGATTAAAAGAAAATAGTATAGGATTTTTTATTTGCTTAAAAATATTAGAAATTAGGATTTCCAATGATTTCTATCCTATATGATAAGTTTATCAATCGATAGATCTATTTACGATGGATTAAGCAGGAAACGATGGTTATTTAACGTGAACTAAATACAGTAATGTGCTATAACTAAACAACTAAATAGTTAATTCACAACTCACAACTAGTAGTTAACAACTTATAGTAACTCGGCAACTCAACTCTCGACTGCTCACAACTTGACCCTCAACTCACAACTTGTCTCCTCACAACTCAACTCTTTAGGGAACGACCCCCCGGTAACGATAAGCCGGGTAACTATTTGACTGAAGGATCGACAGCACAATAATGGGTCGCTCGACCCATTGAAGTTTCCAGACTCTTTTGGCCTAACCGCACTTAGGTTTTCTCGTAATATTTTTTATGGTTCACCCGATATTTCTTAGGCCACTTATCCACGATACTACAATAGTATCTTAAAAACATATTTGTACTTATATGATAGTTATTGCAACTAAATTATAATTCCTTTCACCTAAATTTAGATATGTAACTATATTATATAATTGTGTTACACTAAACCAGAGGAAATATATTTTCAAAATTTGTTAAATGTTAACTGTGGTAACAGACGAATATGAAAAGTATCTAAAATATTAAGCTATCGAATCACTTTTATAAAAATTTTAATCAAATCTCTAAACATTGAAATTTCAATGTTACCATATGACGGTACTATTCAGTATTAAGAGTAGAATATCCTATAATCATAAATTAAAAGAAAGCGTTTCAAGATTATCTCGCGATATTGTAATTACTGAGCTCGCTTAAATACTGTCATTTAGTGATCACACTTATACACACGCTTTACCATTTATAAATAAGCAAGCGAATGCAGAATCATTACAGGTGTCCGCGCATGGAAACAGCGTATGGTCTCACAGAATACGGCCAAAGAATCAATAAAGAACACATGCGCCTACAGAATCACGTCACTTCAAAGATCTCGCTTTCATTACATATGAAGAGTGCACACAACGTAGTTTAGTAAAAATTGAAACAGGATCAAGATGTACATTATGATACCTCCGACGATCTACAAAAATACACATTATGGTTAGAGAATTAAAACCTTAACAATATGAAATTAACTCTTTCGAGAACGAGTTGACACGGCCAAGAATTTCTTTCAGCATCCGCAAAAAAATTTTCGTCTACCACCAATTATCTTGTATCTAATTATTTTTTATCGCTCGTTATTATTGACAGAAATTTCTAGTAATAATAGTAATACATATTTTCTGATGGTTTTATAAAAAGGACAAAATGTACTAAGATCAGAAGCAGCTTCACGCAAAGCAAATGTCGTTTTAATGGATAATGGTTAAAGTAAACGCAGCACCGAACACGAAAGAGTTAATAAATCAAGCGACTGTAGAAACATCATGAATAGTGTTCGTATTACCTTTGCCAAAAATGATGAATTCATATCGAATGTCTTTACCGTGAATATGTTTGTCGTGTGCATTATTTGCAGAGAAAAAAGCTCCACCTGCAATTTCATAATTAATGTAACATTGAAACGTATTTCGTATTCATACATACGTATTTTTTTCCGAAAATCACGTAACGATTTTATCCGGACCATTACTACAATAGTGAGACTATAAATTTATACATTCTTAAATACAATTAATGAAATAGTATGTACATATTTTATTGATTGTATTTTGATAAGTTTATATATTTCTATACATTACACATCCGCAATCTGAACATCCTTGTACGATTGAATTTTCGCAGTTTAATAATAATAGTATTACTATAATTAAATTGTTACCTCGCGTTTTACGAATGGATCGTTCGTAGCACTGAAAACATCCCAAAGTGTCGTCTTCATTTCTTTCGCTCGATTCGTCGCTGTTTCACACGCCCAAATCATCATCCAAAACTTGATAAAATAGAAAGCGGCTGGCACGACATACGGTTTGTACCAGTACTTAATGTTTGCAGGAAATTTACTGTGTATAGAAATTATATAGAAATATATATCGAAAGTAACCACGCTGAAAGTCGTAATAGCTGCGACTATAACACGTATCATAAACGTATGGTTCAGCAATTCCACCCCATCGCTGATTTCCAAGTGTTTTTCCTCTAAACTCTTCAGTTTCATCACCACCAATGGACTTATCTGTTCATGATGCATAAACGTCTGCGTCGACATATTATCATTGATTCGGAACTTCTTCAGTTGTCGTATAGATTCTTCCATTTTCTTGAAGCAATCTTTCAAAATGCACACGCAATTTATGTAGAATATGTCCATGGAAAAGTTGGCCATCATTATGTATATGTTGGTAAGATTCCATACTGTCACGAAAATGTTGTGCTTAAAACAGTTTGGTATATGGATGGCCAGAAATAAAGAACCTAAAATATCCTTCGTGTGAATCATTTTCGATAAATCTTTGAAATCCTTTGTAGACAATATGCAGCTGGTTTTTGACAGATTTTGAATCACTGATAATCGAGCGTCAGTTAACAAATACATCACAACGATCACGAGCCCATCTAAGAACGCGTACATGTTCTCGTGAATCATCTTTGGTATGCTGTCGTTTATTTTCATACCAATATTTGTTTCGTAGATTGTGATCATTAACGAACACACGAAAATGAACATCATAGACGTAGAAAAAGCGAAACGGCCCTTCGAAAGTGAGTATACTTGATGTTCGTACTTATAAGGAAAATATCCGAGTAGCCAGCAGATGAAAAAGCAAGGATACATCAACGATTCGAAACCTGTTGCACTCAATAACTTCCATGTTCTACGTTTCTTTAATTCCTCGGTTATTCCCGTACTTTTTAAAATCATTAAATGGTGGATAAATTCGAAATTAATAAAAGAACTTGGTCATGAATGTACGTGGAGTACAATTTCTCACAAACGACTATCGTTTTTAAGACGGAGACACTTTCGCTAATGAAACTCATTCATCAAAGCACGAAAAAATGCAGTTCGATAATGAAATGTGTGTGTAAATAAATAATGTGGATTGCTATTTCATCGTGCAATGAAAATGCTTTTAACTTGATTAAATATCTGACTTTATTGCGAAAGAAGTAAGACCAAGTTTTACTAATTGAAGCTTCTCATCAACAAGACTCGACGAGTAGGAACTGCACTAATATTAACAAAAAAGTGGTAATCCCGCACGCCATCTGTAAAAAGTGTTGACAAAAATACTTCATTCCTTCTGATCCAATCTCCTATTACCTTTGTCAAAAGGGTTGCGTCTATTACGAGTCCATTCATCACGAACGCTTTACCCTTTTGTAGCACTTGCAACGAAAACAACTCCAACTAGAATCACGTACATTGATTATAATTTCAATATATTTCTTCTATATTTCCAACATAAATCATCGATAGTAAAGTAATCGTATCATCTTACCTCCGTCGTCACCTGCTCGTCGAAAGTATGTACAAGAATTCGATGAACGTCGCGGCCAGTTTTCTGCATTTGATCCCTGGTAATTTCAACGATCGAAACTGTGATAATTATATGCACGGCGTAATAAATCGCGAGGCCAAGAATAAGAGTCAGCGATTTCGCCTCACCCACTTTTTTGTCCGCGGATAAATAATTGTACATATTGAACGTAATGTCGATGAACAGTATTGTTAACATGGCCTCGATCTGCATGCTACACGTGTTATTCAGTAGCTGAACAATTTCGCTCATCTCTAGATGTTGCTTTTTAAGAGCCCTCAGCTTCGTCAACAATATAGGATTCTTCTGCATGTGATAGACTCTTCTGAGTAGATGAGGCTCATCATTAACTAGAATTTCCTTCACTTGCACTAAAGAATCGTTTATGTGTTTAAAACAGACATTTAGCACGTATACGTTATTCGTGTACAAACTAATAAGTGCGGTGACACCGAGAAAAGTATACCAACAGATATAAGCAAAAATTAAATTTGTGTAGATGGTAACTGGAATATAGCACATTGGTAGTATCAGGATTAAAATATCTTTTATAACAATTCTTGTAGCCACTTTATGCCAAGTTTCTGATGATAGCATACGAGAAACGTTCGAGATACCATCGATCACTCGGACCATTGAATGATTATTGGCATAAGCCGAGATGAAAATCACAGGCCCGCAAAGAATTAGGAGAGTAATATGTAACTTATTTGCAAGTGTTGGAAGCTGCACAGAAGAAAAGTTGACTTGGAACAGAGAAAGAATTACGCAGATCGAATAAATAATCATAGAAATTGTAGAGAAAACAAAGTATGATTTCGAATACACAAGTTTCGATGATTCGAGTTTGTATGGCAAAAATCCCATTAAACGATTGATAGAAGCACCGGGACTTATTAAAGACGTGTAACTCCCGAAGTATAACGACGATGATTTAAGTTTTTTATTTGTCCTTGGTTCATGTTTCCGCGATCGACTAAACATTTTAAAGATCTGAATTAAAACAATGTAATTTTTAGTAATTTTTACGTACGATTTAGTCCTCACGAAATGAATGAAACTTTATTTTTCGTACGAAGGCTAAGTTCACCTTTGAGACTGTGCTTTGTACTGTCACACGAAGAAACACATCTCTCACTGTAAAAGGTCTATGTATTGTTTGTCGAACAATGATGAAATTTAATCATTTTTACTCGGATCTAATTCGAGCATCTAAAGCAAGAAAATAGTGCAATTCATTAACGAAAGGAGTTTCGTAATATTAAAGACTTACAGGGAATATAGAAGTAACAGCATTATCTTGATTGAAATTGATCGATGAAACTAGGTGAATCTACAATAATTCATGATGCACTATCTATCTTAGTGCTTACTTCGTGAATTTCTCAGCTGTGAACCATTATAGCAAATACATTATTTAAAATAATAATATTTTGAAACAGAAGCTTCATCAGAATATTTAGAACTGTTATTTTGGTAAGTATCTAATTTTTATATTGGTTATACAACTTAAACGACGGTACATAATTAGTATCGGCGAGAAAGTGAGTCGTAATAATATATGTATGTATCGTTTATCAAAAATACGAAGGTAATCGAAAAGAGCGCGTTGATGTTACACATTATCGTTAATTTTTCTACTTAGAACGTATCTATTGACGTCACTGCTCTATGCGGCGATTATGTTATCAACTTCCAGTATTTAATATTCTTTCGCTTGTTTTCCCTCCATTATAGTTTTCCGATCAAAAAGCTGCCAAAGATTTAATAAAGATCGCCTACAGAATCACGTCACTTCAAAGATCTCGCTTTCATTACATATGAGGAGTGCACTCAACGTAGTTTAGTAAAAACTGAATCAGGATCAAGATGTACATTATGATACCTCCGACGATCTACAAAAATACACATTATTGTTAGAGAATTAAAATCCTAACAATATGAAATTAACTCTTTCGAGAACGAGTTGACACGCCCAAGAATTTCTTTGGGCATCCGCAAAAAAATTTTCTTCTACCACCAATTATCTTGTATCTAATTATTTTTTATCGCTCGTTATTATTGATAGAAATTTCTAGTAATAATAGTAATACATATTTTCTGATGGTTTTATAAAAAAGAGAAAATGTAATAAGATCAGAAGCAGCTTCAACCAAAGCAAATGTCGTTTTAATGGATAATGGTTAAAGTAACCGGAGCACCGTACGCGAAAGAGTTAATAAGTCAACCGACTATAGAAACTTCATGAATTGTTTTCGTATTACCTTTGTCAAAAATGATGAATTCATATCGAATGTCTTTGTCGTGAATATGTTTGTCGTGTGCATTATTTGCAGAGAAAAAATCTCCACCTGCAATTTCATAATTAATGTAACATTGAAACGTATTTCGTATTCATACATACGTATTTTTTTCCGAAGATCACGTAACGATTTTATCCGGACCATTACTACAATAGTTAGACTGTAAATTTATACCTTTTTAAATACAATTAATGAAATAGGATGTACATATTCTATTGATTATATTTTGATAAGTTTATATATTTCTGTACATTACACATCCGCATTCTGAACATCTTTGTACGTTTGAGTTTTCGCAGTTTAATAATAATAGTATTACTATAGTTAAATTGTTACCTCGCGTTTCACGAGTGGATCGTTCGTAGCACTGAAAACATCCCAAAGTGTCGTCTTCATTTTTCTCGCTCGATTCGTCGCTGCCTCACACGCCCAAATCATCATACCAAATTTGATAAAATAGAAAGCGGCTGGCGTGATATACGGTTTGTACCAGTACTTAATGTTTGCAGGAAATTTACTGTGTACAGAAATTATATAGAAATATATATCAAAGGTGACCACGCTGAAAGTCGTAATAGCTGCGATTATAACACGTATCATAAACGTATGGTTCAGCAATTCCAAACCATCGCTGATTTCCAAGTGTTTTTCCTCTAAATTCTTCAGCTTCATCACCACCAATGAACTTATCTGTTCATGATGCATAAACGTCTGCGTCGACATATTATCATTGATTCGGAACTTCTTCAGTTGTCGTATAGATTCTTCCATTTTCTTGAAGCAATCTTTCAAAATGCACACGCAATTTATGTAGAATATGTCCATGGAAAAGTTGGCCATCATTATGTATATGTACGTAAGATTCCATACTGTCACGAAAATGTTGTGCTTAAAACAGTTTGGTATGTGGATGGCCAGAAATAAAGAACCTAAAATGTCTTTCGTGTGAATCATTTTAGATAAATCTTTGAAATCCTTTGTAGACAATATGCAGCTGGTTCTTGACAGATTTTGAATCACTGATAATCGGGCGTCAGTTAAAAAATACATCACCACGATCACGAGCCCATCTAAGAACGCGTACATGTTCTCGTGAATCGTCTTTGGTATGCTGTCGTTTATTTTCATACCAATATTTGTTTCGTAGATTGCGATCATTAACGAACACACGAAAATGAACATCATAGACGTAGAAAAAGCGAAACGGCCCTTCGAAAGTGAGTATACTTGATGTTCGTACTTATAAGGAAAATATCCGAGTAGCCAGCAGATGAAAAAGCAAGGATACATCAACGATTCGAAATCTGTTGCACTCAATAACTTCCACGCTGTACGTTTCTTTAATTCCTCGATTTTTCCCGTATTTTTTAACATCATTAAATGGTGGACAAATTCGAAATTAATAAAAGAACTTGGTCATTAATGTACGTGTAGTACAATTTCTCACAAACGACTATCGTTTTTAAGACAGAGACACTTTGGCTAATGAATCTGATTCATCAAAGGATAAAAAAATGCAGTTCGATAATGAAATGTATGTGTAAATAAATAATGTGGATTGCTATTTCATCGTGCAATGAAAATGCTTTTAACTTGATTAAATATCTGACTTTATTGCGAAAGAAGTAAGACAAAATTTTACTAATTGAAGCTTCTCATCAACAAGACTCGACGAGTAGGAACTGCACTAATATTAATAAAAAAGTGGTAATGCCGCACGCCATCTGTAAAAAGTGTTGATAAAAACAGTTCATCTCTTTTGATCCAATTTCCTACTACCTTTGTCAAAAGGGTTGCGTCTATTACGAGTCCATTCATCACGAACGCGTTACCCTTTTGTAGCACTTGCAACGAAAACAACTCCAACTAGAATCACGTACATTGATTATAATTTCAATATATTTCTTCTATATTTCCAACACAAATCATCGATAGTAAAGTAATCGTTTCATCTTACCTCCGTCGTCACCTGCTCGTCGAAAGTATGTACAAGAATTCGATGAACGTCGCAGCCAGTTTTCTGCATTTGATCCCTGGTAATTTCAACGATCGCAACTGTGATAATTACATGTACGATGTAATAAATCGCGTAGCCAAGAATAAGAGTCAGCGATTTCACCTCACCCACTTCTTTGTGCGTGGATAAATAATTGTACACAGTGAATATAATGAAGATGGACATTATTGTTAATATGCCTTCAATTTGCATGCTACACGTATTATTCAGTAGCTGAACGACTTCGCTCATCTCTAGATGTTGCTTTTTAAGAGTCCGCAGCTTCGTTAACAATATAGGATTCTTCTGCATATGATAGACTCTTCTGAGTAGATGAGGCTCATCATTAACTAGAATTTCCTTCACTTGCACTAAAGAATCGTTTATGTATTTAAAGCAGGCATTTAGCACGTATACGTTGTTCGTGTACAAGCTAGTTAATACCATAGCACCGATGAAAGTATACCAATAAGTATAACAAAAAATATAAGGTACGTAGAACAAGTTGTATGGAATGCAAAATATTAGTGGTAACAGGATTGAGATGTCTTTCATAAGAATCTTTTTAACCACTTTACGACAAGTTTCTGATGATAGTATACGTGAAACGTTCGAGATACCATCGATCGCTCGGATCATTGATTGATTTTTGGCATAAGCCGAGATGAAAATCACAGACCCACAAAGAAATATCAGAGCAAATTGCAATTGATATACAAGTTCTCTAAATCTCATATGAGAAAAGTTGATTTGGTACAGAGAAAGAATTACGCAGATCAAGTAAATAATGATGGAAATTGTAGAGAAAACAAAGTATGATTTCGAATATACAAATTTCGACGATTCGAGTTTGTATGGTAAAAATCCCATTAAACGATTGAAGGAGGCACTGGGACTCATTAAAGATGTGTAACTCCCGAAATATGACGACGATGATTTATGTTTTTGATTTTTCCTTGGTTCAAGTTTCCGCGGTCGACTAAACATTTTAAAAATCTGAATTAAAACAATATAATTTTTAGTAATTTTTACGTACGATTTAGTCCACATGAAATGAATGAAACTTTATTTTTCGTACGAAGGCTTAGTTCACCTTTGAGACTGTGCTTTGTACTGTCACACGAAGAAGCACATCTCTCACTATAAGAAGTCTATATGTTATGGTTTCTCGAACAGTAATGAAATTTAATCATTTCTATGCGAATCTAATTCGAGCATCTAAAGCAAAAGAATAGTACAATTCATTAACGAAAAGAGTCTCATAATATTAAAGACTTAGAGGGAATATAGAAGTAACAGCATTATCTTAATTGAAATTGATAGATACGACCAGGTGATATTAGTTCATCATGTACTATTTATTGATTTTACCTCTTACTTCCTGTTTTATTGAAAATACTTGACCGAAATTAACAATATCTTCAAATAGAAACTTTATTAGAATATTTAGTGGCAAATAAATTATTTTGATCATTGTCTGATTTCTATAGTTGTTGCATAACTTAGATGGTGATAATTAGTCACAATAATATATGTATCATTTTCAAAACATACGACGAAAGTGGGAACATTCGCGTCAGAATTATACACTACAATATGTTTCTCTCTTCATGCAACGTATTGCTTGACGTCATTGCCGTATGCGTCGATTATTTTATCAGTTTCCTGTATTCAGTGTTGCTCCTAGATATAGTGCTCTATTATCTCTATCATAGTTTACCTTTCAGAATGCTAATAAAGAATCAATAAAGAACACATATGTCCCACAGAATCACGTCACTTAAAGGATTTCGCACTCAGTGAGAATGAAAAATGCATACAACGTAGTATAATAAAAATTGAAACAGAGTCAATATAAATATTGTGATACATTCGATGACTTATAAAAATACACATTAGAGTCACAATAGTGCTAAATCAACACTTTCAGGGACAAGTTAACTCTTTCCGGATTGAATTTTCTTGGGAATAGGGAAAAAAATTCTTTTTTCTCAGTTATTACTAATAGAAATACTTATTTTCTGATGGTTTTATAAAAAAGACAAAATGTACTAAAATCAGAACCAGTTTACACAAAGCAATTGCTGTTTTCATAGGTAATGCTTAAAGTAAACGCAGTATCGAACGCGAAAAACTTAATAAATTAACCGATTATAGAAATTTCATGAAAAGATTTCCATCTTATTTTTGTCAAAAATGATGAATTCGCGTTGAATGTTTGCGCTGAAAATATGATTGTTCTGTGCACGAATTGCAGAGAAAAAAGCATCACCAGCAATTTCATAATTAATGTAAGAAAATATTTAACACGTATTTTTCTTTTAATAACTTGTAGTGATTCTTTAACGATTCAATTGCAATGGATTCTAATGACTGCAATAATTAGATTATAAATTCATACCTTTAAAAATACAACTAATTATATTAATTATATTTTGATAAGTTTATATATTTCTATATATAGTATATATATTACACATCTGCATTTTGAACATCTTTGCACCTTTGAATTTTCGCAGTTTAATAATAATAGTATTACTATAGATAAATAGTTACCTCGCGTTTCACGAATGGATCGTTTGTAACACTGAAAACATCCCAAAGTGTCGTCTTCATTTTTCTCGCTCAATTCGTCGCTGCTTCACACGTCCAAATCATCATCCCAAATTTGATAAAATAGAAAGCAGCTGGCGTAACATACGGTTTGTACCAGAACTTGCTGCTAGCAGAAAATTTACTGTGTAAAGAGATTATATAGAAATATATATCGAAAGTGACCACGCTGAATGTAATAGCTGCGATTATAACACGTATCATAAACATATTGTTCAGCAATTCCAATCCATCGCTGATTTCCAAGTGCTTCTTCTCCAAATTCTTCAATTTCATCACCAACAATGGACTTAGCTGTCTATGATGCACAAACGTCTGCATCCATATATTATTATTCATTGGAAGCTTCTTCAGCTGTCGTATAGATTCATCCATTTTCTTAAAACAATCTTTCAAAATGCATGTGCAATTTATGTAGAGCATGTCCATTGAAAGGTTGGCCATCATTATGTACATGCTGTGTTTAATACAGTTTGGTATATGGATGGCGAAAAATAAGAAACATAAGATGTCCTAAGTCTGAATCGCTTTAGATGAATATCTGAAATCCTTTGTAGAAAATATCAAGCTGGTCTTCGACCGATTTTCGATCAACGATATTCGAGCGCCAATTAACAGATACATTATCAAGATCACGACCCCATCTAAGAAGGTGTATATGTTCCCGCGAATTGACTCTAGTACGCTATAGTTTATTCTCGTACCAATGTTTATTTTATAGATTGTGAACAATAACGAGAATACGAAAATGAATATCATAAACGTAGAAAAAGCGGAACAGCCCTTCGAAAGCGAGTATCCTGAAGGTTTCGAACATGTAAGAAAAATATCCGAGGAATCAGTAAATGCAAAAGCAAGGGTACATCAATAATTCAAAGCCTGTTGCTCTCAATAACGTTCATATTCTATGTTTCTTCAGTTCCTTAACTTCTGCCGTATTTTCTGACATTATTAAATGGTAGTCTCGAAGAAATTCGATGTCAGTGAAGAACTTAGGAATGAATGTAGATAGACTATTGTCCTTCGTAAACAACTATTATTTTTAAGCCAGAGAGATTTTGGATAATGTAAATCATTCATCACAACACAAAAAACTGCAATTCGATAATGAAACATGTAAATAAATAATACGGAGCTTCATAGCTATTAAACTGCCAATTTATTACGAAAAAAAATTGATCCATTATAAACTAATTTTCCTAATTTTTCTAAGCAAATTATTTCTTAAATATATTTCATCCATTAAAAAAGAAGTTTCACTAATTGAAACTTCTCATCAACAAGATTCGACGAATAAGGATTGTATTAATATTAACAAAAAAGTGGTAATACCGCACGCCATCTGTAAAAAGTGTTGATAAAAACATTTCATCTCTTTTGATCCAATTTCCTATTACCTTTGCCAAAAGGGTTGCATCTATTACGAGCCCCTTCATCACGAACGCGTTACCCTTTTGTAGCACTTGCAACGAAAACAACTCCAACTAGAATCACGTACATTGAGTACAATTTCAATATATTTCTTCCATACTATGTCATGTTTATGCTTTCAACATAAATCATCGATAGTAAAGTAATCGTTTCATCTTACCTCCGTCGTCACCTGCTCGTCGAAAGTATGTACAAGAATTCGATGAACGTCGCAGCCAGTTTTCTGCATTTGATCCCTGGTAATTTCAACGACCGCAACTGTGATAATTACATGTACGATGTAATAAATCGCGAAGCCAAGAGTAAGAGTCAGCGATTTCACTTCGCCCATTTCTTTGCGCATGGATAAATAATTGTACATATTGAACGTAATGTCGATGAACATTATTGTTAACATGGCCTCGATCTGCATGCTACACGTATTATTCAGTAGCTGAACGATTTCGCTCATCTCTAGATGTTGCTTTTTAAGAGCCCTCAACTTCGTCAACAATATAGGATTCTTCTGCATATGATAGACTCTCCTGAGTAGATGAGGCTCATCATTAACTAGAATTTCCTTCACTTGCACTAAAGAATCGTTTATGTGCTTAAAACAGGCATTTAGCACGTATACGTTATTCGTGTACAAACTAATAAGTGCGTTGACACCGAGAAAAGTATACCAGCAGATATAACCAAAAATAAAATTTACGTAGAAGATGGTAACTGGAACGTAGCACATATATGGTGTCAGGATTAAGATATCTTTTATAACAATTCTTGTAGCCACTTTATGCCAAGTTTCTGATGACAGTACACGAGAAACATTCGAGATACCATCGATCACTCGGATCATTGACTGATTTTTGGCATAAGCCGAGATGAAAATCACAGGCCCACAAAGAAATACGAGAGTAATATGTAACTTATTTGCAAGTGTTGGAAGCTGCACAGAAGAAAAGTTGACTTGGAACAGAGAAAGAATTACGCAGATCGAATAAATAATCATAGAAATTGTAGAGAAAACAAAGTATGATTTCGAATACACAAGTTTCGATGATTCGAGTTTGTATGGTAAAAATCCCATTAAACGATTGATAGAAGCACCGGGACTTATTAAAGACGTGTAACTCCTGAAGTATAACGACGATGATTTAAGTTTTTTATTTGTCCTTGGTTCAAGTTTCCGCGGTTGACTAAACATTTTAAAGATTTGAATTAAAACAATATAATTTTTAGTAATTTTTACGTACGATTTAGTCCTCACGAAATGAATGAAACTTTATTTTTCGTACGAAGGCTAAGTTCACCTTTGAGACTGTGCTTTGTACTGTCACACGAAGAAACACATCTCTCACTGTAAAAGGTCTAAGTATTGTTTGTCGAATAATGATGAAATTTAATCATTTTTACTCGGATCTAATTCGAGCATCTAAAGCAAGAAAATAGTGCAATTCATTAACGAAAGGAGTTTCGTAATATTAAAGACTTACAGGGAATATAGAAGTAACAGCATTATCTTGATTGAAATTGATCGATGAAACCAGGTGAATCTACAATAATTCATGATGCACTATCTATCTTAGTGCTTACTTCGTGAATTTCTCAGCTGTGAACCATTATAACAAATACATTATTTAAAATAACAATATTTTGAAACAGAAGTTTTATCAGAATATTTAAAACTGTTATTTTCGTAAGTATCTGATTCTTATATTGGTTGTACAACTTAAATGACGGTACATAATTAATATCGACGAGAAAGTGAGTCGTAATAATATATGTATGTATCGTTTATCAAAAATACGAAGGTAGTCGAAAGGAGCGCGTTGATGTTACACATTATCGTTAATTTTTCTACTTAGAACGTATCTATTGACGTCACTGCTCTATGCGGCGATTATGTTATCAACTTCCAGTATTTAATATTCTTTCGCTTGTTTTCCCTCCATTATAGTTTGCCGATCAAAAAGCTGCCAAAGAATTAATAAAGAACGCCTACAGAATCACGTCACTTCAAAGATCTCGCTTTCATTACATATGAAGAGTGCACACAACGTAGTTTAGTAAAAATTGAATCAGGATCAAGATGTACATTATGATACCTCCGACGATCTACAAAAATACACATTATTGTTAGAGAATTAAAATCCTAACAATATGAAATTAACTCTTTCGAGAACGAGTTGACACGCCCAAGAATTTCTTTGGGCATCCGCAAAAAAATTTTCTTCTACCACCAATTATCTTGTACCTAATTATTTTTCATTAGCTGTTATTACTGATAGAAATTTCTAGAAATAGTAGTAATACATATTTTCTGATGGTTTTATAAAAAAGAGAAAGTGTAATAAGATCAGAAGCAGCTTCAACCAAAGCAAATGTCGTTTTAATGGATAATGGTTAAAGTAACCGGAGCACCGTACGCGAAAGAGTTAATAAGTCAACCGATTGTAGAAACTTCATGAATAGTGTTCGTATTACCTTTGCCAAAAATGATGAATTCATATCGAATGTCTTTGCCGTGAATATGTTTGTCGTGTGCATTATTTGCAGAGAAAAAATCTCCACCTGTAATTTCATAATTAATGTAACATTGAAACGTATTTCGTATTCATACATACGTATTTTTTTCCGAAGATCACGTAACGATTTTATCCGGACCATTACTACAATAGTTAGACTGCAAATTTATACCTTTTTAAATACAATTAATGAAATAGTATGTACATATTTTATTGATTGTATTTTGATAAGTTTATATATTTCTGTACATTACACATCTGCATTCTGAACATCTTTGTACGTTTGAATTTTCGCAGTTTAATAATAATAGTATTACTATAGTTAATTTGTTACCTCACGTTTCACGAATGGATCGTTCGTAGCACTGAAAACATCCCAAAGTGTCGTCTTCATTTCTCTCGCTCGATTCGTCGCTGTTTCACACGCCCAAATCATCATCCAAAACTTGATAAAATAGAAAGCGGCTGGCATGACATACGGTTTGTACCAGAACTTGCTGTTTACAGGAAATTCACTGTAGGAATAAATTATATAGAAATATATATCGAAAGTGATCACGATGAACGTCGTAATAGCTGCGATTGTAATACGTATCATAAACGTATGGTTCAGCAATTCCACCCCATCGCTGATTTCCAAGTGTTTTTCCTCTAAATTCTTCAGCTTCATTACCACCAATGGACTTATCTGTTCATGATGCATAAACGTCTGCGTCGACATATGATCATTGATTCGGAACTTCTTCAGTTGTCGTATAGATTCTTCCATTTTCTTGAAGCAATCTTTCAAAATGCACACGCAATTTATGTAGAATATGTCCATGGAAAAGTTGGCCATCATTATGTATATGTTGGTAAGATTCCGTACTGTCACGAAAATATTGTGCTTAAAACAGTTTGGTATATGGATGGCCAGAAATAGAGAACCTAAAATGTCCTTTGTGTGAATCAATTTAGATAAATCTTTGAAATCCTTTGTAGACAATATGCAGCTGGTTCTTGACAGATTTTGAATCACTGATAATCGAGCGTCAGTTAACAAATACATCACCACGATCACGAGCCCATCTAAGAACGCGTACATGTTCCCGTGAATCAACTCTGGTATGCTGTAGTTTATTCTCGTGCCAATGTTGATCTCGTAGATTACGAAAAACAACAAGAATACAAAGATGAACATTATTGACGTGGAGATGGCAAAACGTTGCTTCGAAAGTGAGTATACTGGAGGTTGATACTTGTAAGGAAAATATCCGAGTAGCCAGCAGGTGCAAACGCAAGGGTACATCAACGATTCGAAGTCTGTTGCCCTAAATAACTCCCATGTCTTACGTGTCTTCACTTTTCCACATTCCTTGACTTTTGCCGTTAACATCATTAGATGTTAGTCATTAGATGTTAAGAAGTCTCGAAAAAATTCAATGTTACTGAAGAAACTTAGTCATAAATGTAGGTAGACTACTATAATCCACAAAACAGACTATCGTTTTTAAGCCGAAAACACTATGTATAATGAAACTCATTTATCAAGGCGTGAAGACATGCAGTTCGATAATGAAACGTACGTGTAAATAAATAATTGGAAAGCTAAGTAACTATGAAGCGTCGTGCTATGAAGATCCTTTTAACGTGATTAAACATGCCACTTTATTGCGAGGAAAATAAATTTGTTATGAATTAATTTTATTAATTTTTTTAAGCAAATTATTTTTTAAATATATTTCATCCATTAACCCAGAAGTTTTTCTTCAACAAGATTCGACGAATAAGAATTGTATTAATATTAACAAAAAAGTGGTAATGCCGCACGCCATCTGTAAAAAATGTTGATAAAAACATTTCATCTCTTTTGATCCAATTTCCTATTACCTTTGCCAAAAGGGTTGCATCTATTACGAGCCCCTTCATCACGAACGCGTTACCCTTTTGTAGCACTTGCAACGAAAACAACTCCAACTAGAATCACGTACATTGATTATAATTTCAATATATTTCTTCTATATTTCCAACATAAATCATCGATAGTAAAGTAATCGTCTCATCTTACCTCCGTCGTCACTTGCTCGTCGAAAGTATGTACAAGAATTCGATGAAGGCTGGAGCCAATTTTTGCCATTTGGCTTCTGGTAGTTTCAACTATCGAAACTGTTATAATTATGTGTACGATGTAAAGAATTGTGAACATAAGAGCAAAAGAGAACGATCTCATCTTGCCTATTTCGTTGAACAAGATTAAATATTTGTACATATTGAATGTAATATCGATGAACATTAGTGTGACCATGGCTTCGATCTGCATGCTACACGTGTTATTCAGTAGCTGAACGACTTCGCTCGTCTCTAGATGTTGCTTTTTAAGAGCCCTCAGTTTCGTCAACAATATAGGATTCTTCTGCATGTGATAGACTCTTCTGAGTAGATGAGGTTCATCATTGACTAGAATTACCTTCATTTTCATTAAAGAATCATTTATATGTTTAAAACAGGCATTTAGCACATACACGTTGTTCGTGTACAAGTTAGTCAGTATGACAACACCGAAAGAAGTATACCAACAGATGTAACTATAAATATAATTTGTGTAGATGACTTGTGGGATGTGGCTCACTAGTGGCATCAGGAACAGAGTATCTTTTATCAGAATTCTTGTAGCCACTCCACAAAAAATTTCTGAAGACAGTATACGAGAAACGTTCGAGACGTGATTCATCACTGGGATCATTGACCTACTTTTAATATAATTCGTAATGAAAATCATGAGACCACAGCATAATATAAAATTTATATGCAATTTAGTTGTCACTGTCAACAAATTCTCTAAAACAACGTTTACTTCGTACAGGCCGAAAGATGCGCAGGTCAAATAAATAATGATGGAGATTGTAGAGAAAATGGAGTATGATTTCGAGTATACGAGTTTCGATGATTCGAGTTTGTATGGTAAAAATCCCAAAAAACGATTGATGGAAGCAGTCGGGCTTATTAACGATATGTAACTACCGAAGTACGATGACCATGATTTACGCTTTTTAACTGATCTTCTCTCGAATTTCGTTGATCGATTATACATTTTAAGAACTTGAACTAAAACAATGTGGTTTTCAGTAATTTTTTATGTAGATATTTCTTCAATTCTTCACGATGCAAGCGAAACTGTATTTTTTATACGAAAGTTACGTTCGCCTTTGAAGACGTGTTTTATACTATCCTAAAGGACAAATATCTCTTTCTGTAAGAAGTGTAAATGTTATCGTTTGTTGAATTATAATGAAATTTAATCAATTTTACTCGAATCTAATTCAATCATCTGAAGCAAAAGAATAATACAACCCACTAACGGATGGTGTTTCGTAATATAAAAAGCTCGCAGGAAATATGGTAGTAATAGCATTATCGTGATTAAAATTGATCGATGAAGCGAAATGAAAGTAATTCATGATGCACTATTTATCAATTTTATTTCTTACTTCGTATTTTTATCAGCTGCGAAATGTTTTTTATTGAAAATATTTTAGAAGATTTCAATATCTTCAATGAGGGACTTTATTAGAATATTTAGAATCGTTATTCTGGTTATTATCTGATTTATATTCGTTACAAACCTAGAATTAGTATTAACGATAAGTTGAGTCATAATAACATATGTATGTATGTTTCGTTTATGAAAAGTACTATGATAGTGGAAACATTCGCGTTAAAGTTACTCACTAGAATAAGTTTATCAATTCAAATTATATCTTTTGACGTCATTACTTTGTGCGTAGTTTATGTGTCAGTTTCCTGTAGTTAATATTATGACTAAATATAGTGGTCTGCTATTTGCATTATAGTTTGATAAAAAAATCATTTTCTATTGCTGTAAAGAACATACAGTTTAGAGTTGGAAGAAAGACGAGTTCAGACACGTTTAAATAAGTTTGTCATTTTTTATCGCTTATATATACGCTATAACCATTCTATCACAATTACACATAATTTAATTATTTTGTTATGAATATATAATCAACATAAATTAATAGTAAAGGAACTTCGCAAATTTTAATAAATAAGTCTGTAATTTCTTAACAAATTGTACAATATTAATAATATTGTATAGGGAACTGTAAGTACTAATCATACAAATATGTATTATTCGTATATAATTTTAAAAGGAAATTATATTATTATGCTTTATATTATTATTTTAAATAAATATGTTTGCATAATTTACATATATTTATGTAATTCGCATAATGTTTATGATAATTGTCTACTACATGTTTAAACTGGTTCAAACATAAACAACTACAAGTTACACCTTTGAATAGTTACATTTTTTGGAGCCAAATGCATTTGTCTTAAATAGGTTATGTTTACTTGCCACTGAAACCTCTCGTGCAACTTGAAGTATAAGTAAATAATTAGTAGAATTCTATGAATTAATTTTAATGAGATATAGTAATTGCTATTTCTTATGTTCTGATAAGAACATAAGAAACATCATATAATAATTGCTTGAATAGTAATTTCTCAATAATGAATTCATGTAACTTATTTAAAGGTTTGTACAAAGAAACATCATGAATAATAACGATATTGATAAAGGAATAATTACTTATATTTATTTAGAAAATTTCGTGTGAGTACTAATTAAACATTCTTCTTTAATTTTTATAAAGAAATAATAGCTTAAATATGTATAAAATTTTCTTTTATTACAGGACTTATGATAAAGTTTGTGTAAAACCTGGTAGAAACTTAAATGTTATTATTGGCCCTAATGGCACTGGTAAATCGACAATTGTTTGTGCGATTGTGCTTGGATTGGGAGGTAAACCTACCACCATTGGTCGAGCCACTCATGTCGCAGATTATATAAAAAGAGGATGTGAAGAAGCAAAGATTGAAATTCATCTTAAAAATGGAAAAAGCAACGATATTGTTATTCGAAGAATATTTAACAAATGCGGGAAATCTTTCTGGTTCCTTGATAATAGACAAACAGGTATTAAAGAAATACAGGAACTAACAGCAAGTCTTAACATACAGGTATGTGTATATAAAAAAATATTCATTTGAATAAAAATTACTTTCACTTCTTTTTAATTTTCAGGTAGATAATCTTTGCCAATTTCTCCCACAAGATAAAGTACAAGATTTTTCAAAGATGAATGCACAAGAATTGTTAGAAAATACAGAAAGGTCTGTTTGTAGTCCCATTATAGTCGAACGTCACAAAAACTTGATACAATATAGGATAGACCATAAGGATTTAGAGAAACAAATTGAAAGTAAAAAAAAGTCGCTAGAATCGAAAACTCAGATTTATGATAGTTTAAAAGAAAGTGTCAGTAGTATAAAAGAAAAGAAATTAATAAAGGAGAAAATTTTACATTTGAAACAGAAGAAAGCATGGATACTATATGAACAAAAACGTAAAGAACTAGTTAAGGTAGGAATACAAAATTATAAAAGTAATGGTTATATGATCATTACATCATTATTTGGTTCCATATTTTTATGACTCAATCATTACTTCATATATGTAATTAGTTTATAATTGCTAATATTTGCAGTTAAAAGACATGAAGAATGCTGCACAAGCTAAAGTGGCACATTTAGAAGCGGAAATAAAGCCTGTTAATGACGCAATAACAGAGATGAAGTCAGAAATTCAATCGCTTCAAACTTGTCTTTCAGACCATGTAAGATCGCATAGTTAGAATAACAAAAATATAAATATAAAATATAAATATATTCTATGTTTTTTTTATAATTTTAGAAAAATAAAGTCAAGATCAAAGATATGAAACTGAAGAAAATGATGGACAATATTGTAGACTACGAAAATGATGTTAAAGATTGCGAAAATTCATGCAAGCAAAGAATTCAAATAGAAGAGGCCCGAGATCACGACATTGATATTGCACAGAAACAAAAAAAAAAACTTGATAACGATTTATTACTAATGTTGAAAGATATTGGATCTGGTTTGTTCTATTCTATTTATGATATATTTTGGGATAATATATTTTAAGACAATATAAAATTTTCAGAATATGTTATATTTTACAGAAGAAATTTTAGTGAAACAGCGTCAAGAAATAATATCCGACATAGAAAAGAAAAGGAATATCATTAATATGTTAATAAGCCAAGCTTCAGAATCAAAACAAAAAGAAGACCAGCTAAACCTTGAAATTGCATGTAAATTTTATTCAAATTATTTTATTTTATTAAAATTACTTTTGTTGCTTTTAAATATAATAAAATACAATTTTCAGCTCAAGAAGCAGAACTACAAGCTCTTAATATCGGAGCAAAACGATTACAATTGTTAAGGGAGAGAAGTGTTGATACATATAAAGCAGTGCAGTGGCTAAGGGAAAATCGTAACAAATTTTCAAATATGATACATGAACCTATATTACTTAATATAAACGTGAAGGAAGCTTCCTACGCGAAGTATTTGGAAAATATCATTCCATTTCGGGACATGATAGCATTTGTTTGTGAAGATAAACAAGATATGAACATGTTGTTGCATTACTTAAGAGACGAGCAGAATTTACAAGTAAACGTTGTACATTCCGATCCTGCGAAAGATGTTTCTATGAATCCAATTGTTCCATTGCAACACATTAAACAATTTGGCTTTACTCATTACTTAGTATCGCTGATTGAAGCTCCGAGCACCATTATGAAATATTTGGTGTCTATGTATAATTTAAACAATATACCCATTGGAAACAATCAAGTTGATGATAACATCGATCGTATACCTAACAATATACGTTGTTACTTTAGTCGTAAGTAAATTGATATACGTTAGTATATTGCAATGAATAGGATTGAGATCATTATTTCTTAATTTTATTTCTTAGAAAATAATGTATATATGGTAAATAGATCTAAGTACACTGGAGAAAAGTCCATCGGAATGCAACCAGTATCGGGTACAGGAATGTTATCTATTGTGTTAGATAGATCAAGAATGTTAAACATTGAAGAAAAGTTTGTTGATATTTTTATTTGATAATGTTATAATATTTTGAATAAGTCATAATTGAAATATTCTTCCAGATTGAAAATATTACGAGAGAAGAAAAACAAGGAAAGTAATAAACTTAAACAGCTTGATGAACAAGTGCATGAACAAAATAAAGAGTTAGACAAAATAAAAGCTACCAGAAACAAATATCAGCAAGATCTTCAACAAATACAAACTCTGAAATCTAAAATATATATAGTGGAGAAAAAAGTTGTAGATTTACAAAATGGGCGAACCACTGTTGAAGAAATAAAAAAATCTTCTACTAAAGAAATAAAGGTTCTATTAAAGATTAAATTTTTGTATTATTAATTAAATTTAATTAATTTTTTGTATTATTAAAAAAACAATATATATATGTATGTATTTATAAATTCCACAGAAAATTATGGAGAAGCAAATAAAAATATATAAGGCATACAATACTGAATTAGTAGAGTCTGTTGAATGCATTATGGACAGTGAGACAACCGACTATGTATTAACATTGCGTAATCGATCTTTGAGAGTGAAAATAAACAATTCTCAAGATTTAAGAGAGCGACTCAAGGAAGCAGAAGATAAAGTGAAGCAATTAGGCCAGGAATTACAACCTCTGAAGTATGAAGTACAAAGAATATTTAATCAAGCATTGCAAACTACCAATGGTATCAGTGCCTCGGACAGTGCGTTTGCACCCATAAAAAAGATATTCAATAAATTGCCGCCAACCATAGAGGAAATTAATAATGAATTGAATATCGCGCAAGCAAAAATGTTTTGTATGGGAAATAATATAGACGGAGAAAATGTGAGTTTCAAAAGATTACAGTTAAATATGAGTTTGACAAATAAAAAATGAATTGATTATTCACTTTAATTTCAGATATTACAAGAATATGAGCAAGTAGAACAAAATATAAACCAATTAAAAGATTTGATTCAGAGCAAAACACAAGAATTACAAAAAACTACACAAAATATAGAATTGTTACGAAAAGAATGGTTAACGCCTTTATCACAAACCATTGAAAAAATTAATTCTAATTTCAGTATGTATTTCTCAGCAATGGATTGTGCTGGTGAGGTTGTATTGGCACAACCAGAGAATCGTGTAAGTTACCATTAAATAAAATAGATGATATACTTATTATCTGAGAACTTAGAAAGATCTCAATGCTTACAGATGGAATTTGATCAGTATGGTCTCAAGATTAGGGTAAAATTCAGAAATACCGACCAATTACAAGAATTAACAAGATATCATCAAAGTGGTGGAGAAAGAGCAGTAACTACTGCTATTTATATGATTGCACTTCAGGAATTGTCAAGAGTACCATTTCGCTGTGTTGATGAAATTAATCAGGTATTCTTATTGAATTTTACATAATTAGCGTTTTATTCTAACATTTCTGTTTCATCACAGGGCATGGATGCTGTAAATGAAAGAAGAGTATTTAATTTGCTTGTGAAAATGACTGGACGAGCAAATAGTTCTCAGTATTTTTTACTCACACCAAAGGTAGTGTATATTAATCATTCTCTATACAATTATACAAATAATTGATCTAATAATGATATTAAATTTATTTTTATCTAGTTACTACCGGATTTACAATATTCAGAGACAGTGATGGTCCATTGTGTGTTCAATGGAGCGTTCATGATCAATCATACAGAATTTGATACTGAAAAGTACTGTGAGTTCATTGTTGGGGCAATAGAAAGAGAATGTACGGATGACGATTGACGATTAAAATGTTTTGTTATGTCTAAATACTACATATACTATAATGTTTACGTCGAAAATGTAGTTACACAGAGTATTATAGGTATATTTTTCCGAATATTTGAACCATGAGTGAATTCTATGAAAAAAAAAATATATATATATATATTTTTTTATTGATACTTTATCATACAAGTATCTGGTCATTTTAGATGATTATTATTCACTTCCTCCCCTTCTTCTTCTTCTTCTTCTTTTGTGCTTCAGGCCAAGGGAATCCTCTACACTTCAATACATCCATAATATTATGGCAAGTATAATAAGCATTTTCCATGACCTCTTCATTAAAGATATCCATAGTAAATTTTGCTCTTCCTCCGCTCTTTCTTGATCTTTTTGTTCCCTTATTTTTACCACCATTGTTGTTCTTGCTGTGCTTGCCATTTCTACCCTTCTTTTCATTCTTGCCATTATTTTTGGCCATTTTCTTTTTACTCTTTCCTCGCATCTTATCCTTCAGTTGGATGAATTAATACAAGTAATTTCGTAAAAGATGATTCAAATTACAAAATAAAATTCTATATCATTTCTAAGCATCTTAATGACGAGAAACATCGCCGAGTTGTTATATCATCCTATATGTAAATCGTTACTAGATACGCGGTTATTTCAATAGTGGTTGCTATGACACAGACACATATACACACATCGATAATTTCAACTCTTTTACGACGATGTATTTCAAATATATGAGAATTATGACGTAAAAAAGCATGTGCGATCGTTTATCAGTTATATCGCATAATATTTCCGTTGGAAGCAAATTAAAATTTAAAGTATTGGTTTTTCAATGAATTTTTCAATTATGGAAGTGTCATGCACTCATTTTAAATTACCTCAAGTATCACTTGATAGTACCTGTTAATCATCAATCTTCGTTCATTTTTGCAAAAACATTTGATATATCATATATAAAAGATACACTTATGGACAGTTAAACAAATTGAAGTAACAAATTATTCACGTTTTATTATGTTTTGTAAACTGATTGAAATAAGATAACTTTCATAGGCTAAAATATTTTCCAAGATGTGAATGATTTAGATGACATAAAAAAAAATCAGCAAATATAATATATTTTGCAAAAATTAAATGTTATAATATGGTATATCTCAATCTGTTGTGGCTCTCAGGGTAAGATACATGCATAAAACTTGCGTGGCAGTCACTGCGTTAATAATTATTAAAAATATTTTAAGATACGAAGCTGCGAAACTAACCACTCCGCACAACGCGATTTTTAAAACTGTGCAACAATCGCATTTTGTGACATCGACCCGTAAAATAGAAATCGTTTCCGCATCGACTAGTTATCGAAGTATCGATCCAGCTAATAGACCGAACAACCTTGACCTTAACCTTAACTGTGGCCTAAGAATTCCTATAGTGAATAATATAACGTAATAATATAAAATAATATAATATAATATAATATAGTGAATAATATAATATTATTATCAAATAATATAACGGGTCAGTGACACGATATTTCGCGATTACCTTTGTGAATCGTTCGCAGCCTCGAAAAAGATCCGACCGTGCTCCGAAAACGCGAATAGAATCATTTTGCCGTAAGGGGACAATGTACGGACGTCCTTATCAAAGCATAGTCGCTTTCCATTATTCATGTGTGAGAAATATAAAAATCTAATTATATAGTAATTGTGAGGACATTCATTTATTTGTTCGTTACAGTAAGATATTTTAAAGTGAAAACTATAAGATAAGGTAAATATCATCAGATTTAGAATGATGGAATTAGATACACACACTCAATTAATAAAAATAATAAAACAAAATTGCTTCTTTCAAAGAGAAAAATCGTACTATGAAATTTTTTCGTAATTTCACCACTTACATATAGTAATTTTAATTTCAACATAACATAATTCAGTAAATTATACTCGTAACAATTTTTGTTGGCATTGAATTATACAGTTGAAGTGGTAAATGATGGAAGTGAAGATTCTCAATGTAAATAAAAAATATTGGTTTAAAGTTGATATATAGTGACTACAAAAAGTATTCGCACATACCCTTATTTTCCAATCAAACGATAAATTATCAGGTTCCGTATTTCATTTTCATAGTATCAAATTTTTAAAATCCTATAAAAGTACTACTAAATGGTACAAAATTTAATATACTTAAACCTAACTAATTAGTATGTAAATACTATATTACAAATATAGTGATGTGCAAATACTTTTTTTTTGATACTGTGTATGATTTTAGCTGTTCCTAACAATAGCCCTAGGTATTAAATTTACTTATTCTAGCACTTACAACAATTTACGTTCTTTTCCATGAAGAAATATATTTTTTACTCTCTGGATACTTGACATCATTTTCTGTTTAAACTCTTCAGTTATAGCCAACATTAAAATTTATGGGTAAATGTTACATGCAAAAAATCAAACCCAATTTCTACCTTGTACCTGTACATTTAACAATATATTTAAAAAATTATTACGCGTAACTTTTTTGAGAGGAGTAAAGAAAGAGAGGAAAGTAGTGCCACAACGCTAGTGGGATTCTAAATAACGGCGAATGCGAACTAGCACCACGAATCAGCTGCGATTCGCGGCATTCGAAACACAACTCTCTGACCGTATACGTATGTACATATATATAAGCAGACCATCTGAAAATTTAACTTGTGTTTTGGAATCGTCTATCTAGCTGGGTCTGATTTTTGGTTCTGTTTCCCATAATCCGAATCGAGCTTTCGACCGACGCGGACAGATGGAGGTTCCGTGAACTTAACTATGTGTACATATGTATATTGATAGGCACGCGCAAATCGACCGTCAAGTGCCGGTAAAACAAACGCGGAATACAGTCGCATACAGTCCTCGCGACGAGTATTACGTATTTTGTGCATCGCCGACTCAGTGACCGAAGGTCCTTCGTAGTCCTTCAGCATACATACATATACATATATCATTGCACAAGGGAGCAACCAATCAACTTAAACATTCCTTTTCGTACGTCAATATCCATTCGGTATTGGCGTGGAACGTAAAAAGGAAGAAATCGAATTTTTGTGGCATAAGCAACGGAGAAACATGTCCACGGCGCTGTTAGCCGTGTTCGCCGTGATCCTGTGTATCCTGTTCAGGATATTAAACGTAAACAGTGCACCGCAGAAGCCATTGATCGTCTGTCAAGATCAGTCATTCCTAACGACGATCCTTAAAATCGCTCCTGTCATCACAGAACCGTAAGTTTTTCGACGATCTTTCTTTTTTTATTTCATCTATTATTTCACTACTAGCAAAACTCCAGGTTCTGAATCTTGCTGCATAATGTTCATGGGAGAAAGTGAGGTTAGGTTAGCTCGATACGCCGGATATTTTTTTTGCGTACATACAAATAAGTAACCACACGTGACAAATTTTATACAATGGACCCTTTATTTTTTAATCAGATTTATATTTGATAAATTCTCGATAACGGAATGTCTCGAATACGATTTATCAATCGATAAGCCCGAAAATTCGCGAAACTTACCAGGCACGATTGAATGGTAAGTTTTATTTTAATCGTTTAGCACGGGCCTGAACTAGTTTTCACTAATAGACAATGACCCTCTCAATTTACTTAATTACATCACTTAATACGCGTTATAGAAAACTTAATGTCAACCCCGTTGTACCATTCCTCTGATATCTATATTTTATATATTTTGTAATCTATATAATATAGATAGTAAATCAGTACGTGTCTCTCGTACAGTTTGTCATTCATTATTTTATTAGAAAACTGCAAATATTTATGTATTTTTTCTATCTAACTTCCATTTTGTAAATTAAATTTACAAAAATACGAGTGTGCAAAAATATCCATAATCTAGTTATTAATAATAAACACCTGTATAAATAAGTTTTAGTAACCTTATATTGTTAAATACACTTCTTGAACATAAAATGTGTCCTCATTCACAAAAATGGAAATACAAGAAAAAAAAGTTTAGTAATTTACTTCAATTTCTTTGTGCAAATCTGTATTAACTTTAACCAGTTCCTTCGAAGTAATGTGCACTTTAAAAGTAATCTTCCGCGATAAAATAATTGCTTATACATCGTATACATTTGTGTACATTTGTGTATTTGTCGTATAAATTACTGTAACATTTATCCAGAGAAGTATCTCACATTGTTAGACATCTACAAATCAAAATACATGTAAAATTAAAATTTCATCTTGAATAAATCTCATTGAAATTTTGGACAAAATTGTCGTGAGAAGAGGTAAAGTAGATAAATCGAATCGAGATGATATAATTCGGAAAAGGATGCAAATAATGTAATCGTTAGCATTGTTCTATCATTTTTAGTATTGCATAATGTCTTGTTCTGCTCTTGGCTATGACCTCACTGGATAAATGGCTTAAGTATGTTTGCATCACATTTATCAGAATATTGCAACGAACGCTACACATTGTTGTTGAGAGCTTATCTGAAATTAAAGCAAGTCGTACTCAAAGCGTCGTTTTATTAATACAAATGTCTGTGGAAATACACAGACAAAGAGTGGAATAATCCAACGACCGTATCTGTAAAGAAAATAATTTAAATTACGGTTCATATCGAAATTTTCAAGGAACCGATAATTCATCGATCATGTTCTGGATTAAAATAAAAAAGGCGTATGCAAGTTGAACTGGTCACTTGTATATCCAAACATGAGCTCGCTGGAAAAATGTAGCAGTTCTTTTCTGAAAAAAAAAAAAAAATGATTCACCGAAACGGACGTATCAGAGCAAGTTGAACGTTCAACGAGTTATCATTGCATGAGATTTATGCATAACTTTCTACGTATTTTACCGTAAATCGATTTTATACATTAAAGAAATCTTGAAAATATTTATATCAAGACGCTTTTTAAATGTCAATATTTCTGAAGGAAGATTACGTGTAATAAACAGGAAATAATTACAACAGGGGAAGATCTCTTAAATAGTTCAGTTCAAGAAACTGAAAAAAAGAGCGATTCCTCTGTTCTATTTTATTGTTAGTAGAATCGTATTGTTATATACGTTAGGAGACTTATTTCTTATGTTCTACGAAAGACTTAAACCGCAGATTGTAGCGTGCAAGAGAAAACGTAATTTTTCATGTAATCGCGACCTTATTAATTCCAAGAAGAAAAAAAAATTTCATATATTTACATATGTATTTTTAGAACTTCGTGATATGACACTCACCAAAGATTGCATTGGTTTCATATTTTTCTGCGGATGCAAATGCTTCCCGTGATATCTTCGATTCCAGAAAAGCCGACGTTGACTAATAATCAGCTATTTAAACGACGCATTTCCATAGAGAGACTTCCTTCACTTTATCGGGTGATCGCGTTTCTTAACAATTTCGTTGTGTTCACTTTTACTTTTGTAGAACGAAATCCCTTTTCGTAATGGTATGCATTTACATACTATGGAATCATCTTCAATGGCAGAGTTTCACATCATGCCGATCGAAAGTCGTTCCAGTGATCGAACCCTGGTTGAACGAGTTAATTTCCGAAAGATAGACAGGAAATTGATAATTACCTCGATCTTCTCAGCGCCTTCCCTTTCCTGCAAACCGAATCGTGTACATACTGAATTCTCAATTACTATTGCACAATTTGTTTCTGGTTATGTGGATTTAACGACTATTGTTACATTCCAATTTCAATAAAATCCTTGTACGTATAAGTTATAGATATTGTGGATAATCGTCAACTTTCTGCGTTGGATATTTAAACTTCTGCACTCGGTGAAACTATTTCCTTTGATTAAAAAATTGTGACATATTCTTTGTCTTATCTCTTTCTTCTAATTTTTTAGATGAACCTCCTTCGATGAAAAATGATGGCGTAACATCAGGAAGAAATTTTAGTTGGTAGAAAAGGATGTTCGCTTTTCGACAATCTTAAATCGAACAGAAATTTTCCAAAACGATAAGATGTCATTTTCGTGATACGTTTTCCCGCGAATAAACAGTCGTCTACATTTATCGCCCGATTTTGATATGTAACAACCTGTCGCACGAATCGTTATCGCAACACATAAAAAAATAAAAAGCGAACTTAATACCCGCCTTTGATCGATTATACGCTGGCCGTGACTGCAAGCAACAGCAAACGTTGTAAAACGTACGGAACTTCTTTACATACGAGTACGAGGAGAAGATTGATAGTGAGAAACGTATAATTCCTTCCATTAACGGCCGTCCAGCTTCTAATTAAAAATTTAACGACCTGTCTTATTAATTATATTCGTGTGAATCGTAAAAGCCCTCTCTGTCACCGATCACGTGATTGTTTGCGACCACTTGCTAAAAAGAATTCTTATAGCGAAGAAAAATATATCTCAAGAGCAATCTCGTTAAATCGTAAATACATAATTCTATTTATTTAATCGCAGGAAACTTGAAACACTTCACGAATGCATATTCATAATTTAAAAGGGACAAGGAGAATTTCACCTTTTTCTTCGATCAATCTGTGCGCGACAGCGAAATTTTACTCTGTTGCGTGACATTCTGAATTTCATTTGCCTCAACACGCAACAGAAAGTCGCGATACTTTAATCGTAGAATGATTTTTGCTCGTTGTATCTTTGATTTGTCAACGATGATTATCTTTATGAGTAATGCTACTTTCCAGCACCATTATTATTGAGCTTCTAATTAAACGATAGGAAATTTTAAACTGCACTAACTCGTAAAGAAAGAAGAAAAATACTTGGTCTTGACGTACTTACTGTTGGTCGAAGAGATACGACGAGATTGTAAATTAATACGTTACATGGTGACACACGTTGATCTAGTCGCACGTATACGTACGTAGTTAGTCGCTGGAATCTCGATCTGCAGAAGTCATTTATATGATTGGCATATGAGATTTCTTTGTAATATATATGCATCACATGAAAAGTAGAAAATCGTGTATTTCTAGAATCCCAATTTACCAAGCTGTATACTGTAAACAATTTTTTCAAGTATATTGCAAAGAAAGTAAGAATCCTGAATTTAATGATATAATTCTAAAAAATATCCTGCATCCAGTATATTCCTTTATATGTCACCGATGGCTATTTCGGTTGTTGAATCATACAAGCAAACTTTGATGATTTCATCATAAGCATTATACATATCTCTTCCACCGACGGTATAACACATACTTATGACGTGTTGATATTGAAGAATGCTTCGCACGTATCTTATTAGCGAAGAAGTAATTAAAAAGGAATGTCGAACCTGTAAAATTTTCCTTACGTTCGCAGCAATTGGGCGTTCGCAAAGAACGTGGCCTTTATTTTTCCTCAAAAGGATTGTACATTACCCACTGAAGTAAATAGAAATCGGTGTAAAATTTTACATCTGATCTACTTTGGTTCGTAAGGTCGTAAATAATTCCTCTGAAACAGTCATTGTCCTCGTTTGAATACGTACTCATTATACAATATGTCCTCATTGTACAGTTTATTTAATACCTGGGTGATAAACGTAGGCATTCTTGAATCAGGCTACGATACCCGTAAGGAAACCTTTCCACAGGAAAATAATAACCGCGATCTTCTTTGTCGTGCCGTTAACAGGCCAGGTTATATTTTCCACGAGTACTGACTGCTTGATGCCAGTAATTTTTACGGCTTCGTATATGCTCCACTGATCCACTAGCGATTCTTTCTTTGTACGTTGCAATGAAGAAGTTTAATGTTTCGCTGTCACGTTTAACTTCGCTTTTACTCCCGGTAAAAATTGCGTAGAATTGCTACGAAAGAAGAGAAACATACTTTCACGTGCGTTGAATGGTTGTTTCCTGGCCTGGTAGAATTGAAGAATGAATTAAACACGAGTCTGCGTGCACATAGTATACCATAAATCCAGATCAACGAGTCGAAAAAGAAATTGAGTTGCACGGGTTAGTAAGTCAGAGATGTACAAAGTGTGGAAGAAATTTTACGGTTGGTTATTAGCCGCATATACTTATCCCTAAAATAGTTTATGGCTGCTTTCGAATTACCACCGTGACCTGTTTTCCATCTTTTACTACAGTGATTAGTAGTTTTCTCAGTTTTACTTTTGCTTATGATTTTTCACGTTTCAAAAACTACTTGAATTCTTAAGACATAAAAGCTGCTTAAGTTTCTTGATACCGCAGAGAAGTAGTGGTTTATGATTAGACTGCCCATGCATGCAACAATTTTCCTCAAACTGAATACAAAATAGATTAAATAGAGATCTACCAAGTATTATAACTCTGCGTGTTTTGCTTTTACTTACTACGTGATTTCTAAATATTCCCTGTTTCCTCATGATGTTACGAACTATAAACTGGTAAACAGTAAATTTAGAAGAAATAAACTATATGTAAACATCGGATAATATCATTACACAATAACAAGGGAAACGAAGTGCTCTATGTAGGTTTGTAACTTCATCGGAAGTAGCTTTGAGATGTAAATCGTTTGTCAACTCGCTACTTATGAACTTCGATTATATTTATTACGAGCGCCTTTGAGATGTAAATCGTATCGCGAAATTGAAAATGCATCTTGTGTAAGATTTGTTTGCTTGGAAACTAGGTGAAGTCGCCGTTCGTGATATGTTTCAATGATAAAAATATTACATCACGCTCGTTTATGTATTTCAGGTACAATCCAACAAGGCTATGGGGTTTCAGTGGCCATGTACAGACCATCGTTCACAGTATTATTGGTCGCGTCCGTTGCCCTTGGCCGATTGGAGAACGAGTGTACATAGGACTTCCGGATGAGACCACTCTCACTTACGATCTTTATCAACCACTAACTAACGACTACGAAGGTCGGTTTCACTGAAAATCTTGAATCACAAAAAGATACTATGAAAGATTCATATTGAAGTTCTATTGGTTGCAACTGAAAGAAACTGTATAATTTGCTAGTTCTCTTCGCTTATCTTATGTTGAATATGGATGTATGCATCCGTAGAATGATGTAATAGAACAGTAGAATACAGTACGGTTATTTGTATTGATGATTGAGTTTTAACTAGCGTAACTTCGACTTTAACTTTCTTTGATCATTTAACTCTCGCACTTGCAGCTTAAAATTCAATAAAGATTAAAGATTGAAAGCGCTATGTCTAAAACAAAGGATAGCCTACGAATCAATACAGTCCCCTATAGAAATGCAAATCATTTTGACTCTATCGTACCAATTGAAGATTAAAGAAACCTTGACCAGATAGCTTGCTGTAACACGGTGTAGATTAAACAGTTTTCGCGATTTTGAAGCGTGTTATAATTGATAAACTTGCGATATAATTAAAGTTAACGTTTCTTGATAAAAAGATAAGGAAGCTTAATAAAACTAATAAAGTTTAATGGTCGAGTGAAGCAATCTATACGTATATCTCTACGATATACATATATCTATCCAAGCATAGATAGATGATATTTTACATCATGGTATTCTTTGAATATAATTACAATGAATAACGTCAATATTTAGCATACATATTAAGCTTATGAAGAGGTATCTGTTGGTATAACAATATCGACATGTTAATGAGTCATTAAAATATTTGAAGAGTCTTTGACTTGCATCCAAAGGAAGGAAAATATTAATTTGTTTTAGAAATAAGAATGAACCTCTGTATTCTGCATGTATTCTGTATTTGATATAATATTTTATATTTTATTTTACTACAGATGATGTAACAATTGCCATCTGTCCTGGGATTTGTAATAGTTCCGAAAGTGTTTATATCAGAACTTTCGTACATTTTGCACAGTGCCATGGCTACCGATGTGCAGTACTTAATCATGTTGGAGTCCTTTCTAGTGTCAAGATCACTGCACCGCGAATTTTTACGTACGGTACGTATATATACGCAAAGCATATTATTATGGAAATACTAGTACGTTTATACTATTACCAAGCTAAATTAACGACTTTACGCTCTAATCATTATTTACGTGCATTTTGACCTTGCAATATTTTTTATGTCGACTTTTATTTATCTGTGTTCAATTTTATTATTTTTTCTATTTATTGTTATCTTTATCACTGAAGAAAGTATCACGTATCATTGTTAATTATGAATTGTATTGTTTTATTGATCTGTTGATCGATGAAAATATTACAGAAGAAGAGAACGATGCAGAGGATTTTTTTTCTATCTTCCGAAGAAGTTGTCTGGTATAACTTCCAGTAATTTTTAGAAGAACGCTATTTTTATGTGGTTGTCTTGAATGATATATATTAATAGAGCCTACTTTGTGAGAGTCTGAAGGATCTCAAGAGGTTTAATCGAGATGGTGTTAATTGAATTCCTGATTGACATTTGGCTCGATCTGCATATTACAGGTCACACCGATGATTATCATACGATGCTACAAAGTTTGATGGAGAAGCATCCGAATACAAAAATAATTTGCATTGGCTTTAGCTTGGGCGGTAATCTTGTGACCAAGTACTTAGGAGAACGAAAATCGAATAAGTTAGCCAATATAATTGGTGGCATATCTATTTGCCAAGGGTATAATGCTATCGAGTAAGTAGATATCATTTTTTCATAAATAAATTTCTTACGAAAAATGATTTACTCATAGACTTCTTGCTTTCTGTTCAATTTATGTATAGAGGTACAAAGTTCCTACTTAACTGGCAGAATTTTCGACGTTTCTACCTGTATATAATGACAGAATCTGTGAAGAATATTATACTTAAACATAAAAATATCTTGTTATCTGAGGAAGTTAAACAAAAGTATAATCTAAACGAATGGGATATCATCTCTGCTGCAACTTTACCGGAACTTGATGAAGCATACACTAGAAAAGTAAAATATTTCTTAACATAAATATTATTAAATATCAATTTATGTTTCAGTTATATTAATTTGTACATTAATTATTGTACAGCTCCACAACTTTAGATCCGTGAAAGAAATGTACAAGTGGAGTAGCTCTTTATTCTATTTAGATAACATTACGACACCTATGGTATTCATCAACGCATTAGATGATCCCATTGTACCTGAGATGTTACTGGAACCTATCAAGGAACATGCCAGTGTGTACTAGCAATCATTATGCATTTATAACTCATTACAGTTTTATAAACAGTTTGTATCATTTTTCTGTTTCAGGAACTCATCCAAACACGTTGTATGTGGAACTGGCTCACGGCGGACATTTGGGATTTTATGAAGGTGGTCTCCTGTATCCAAACCCCATAACATGGCTAGACCGTACACTGGTCTCTCTCGTAGGGTCTCTCACATTAGCACAAGCGGATAAATTATTGAAAGCCTCTTAACGCAATTTAATTTCACTATCATCATTACTTTGTGAGTAACGCATTCTTAGCTGTGAAGCAGCAACAACTCGTATTTGTGATCTTATTTAAAGATTTTAAATTTGAACTTGATTCGAGCATCAAGAAATTACAACGCATACATGTTAAGCGTGAAATCAAGTGTACACAATTTCGAGATTCTTGGGATGCTGTTCATTGTAAGCGCGAATTTGAGCAAGCGAATTGAGTTTAAATTATATTTCTTAAGATCGTCTTGAAAAAGTATACATAGTTTCGATAACATGATTGGAGAAAATTGATAAGAAAGTTTCTACAATAGTAGCATAACGTTTCAACGTTAATTTATATTTTTTCGATACCTTGGCTATTGACGCTTCATACTCAGGGATCTTTGATAAGTCAGCTTGATAAAAGGATGTCATTACAAAATTGTACACTGAAGACGGTTGGCTTTGGAGCCGCGTTAGAAATTAATAAAAGCTCGATTGACTGAAAATAGGGATTCGAATTAAATTTTTAAAAGTTGTAAAAAGAGAAAAGGAATGAATCAATTTATGTGTAGATTTTGGAAAACCAACAATTCTATCAAGGATACTGAGCACGACACTTCTAAAATATGCATAATAAAGAAAGCTTTGTTCCCTCAATAATGGAATCACTTGAATTAATAAACTACAGGATTTATTTGTGCATTACACTATAAGTATATGGATCGTTTCATATGATATACACATCTGAGATAATTCTATTACTATATATAAATATTCGTTGTTTGTTTATAACAATAACAGATGTGCTACTTTGCATAAACATATCTAACGTATATTTTTTATACATTTATCCAGCATCTTCGAAGCAACATGATGAATTGTTGGACCCAATTTATAAATCTATATTCTTCTTATGATAAAACATCGACAACTGTTACATATCCTAATAGGCAACCGGCTGAATAATCCTTAGGAAACATTATCTTTTCATTTTTTATAACACGATATTTTTGTTATACAGTTGAAAATTCTTTCTTAATTGGTATTTTAGATGCTGCAGCAATCTATAATCTTTCTCTATATCTACATGATGAGTGCCATGTACAATCTTCATGAAGTTTTATCCTAGCGACTAATAAAGATGCTCAAACATAAACCAGAATAATATTTCTTGAATGATATATCTCGTGTTAGAGGAAATGTTCATTTTTAATGTTCGAGGTAGTAATTCATGTGATTCCATATACATTGGGCGAGTAAATTCGATATTTGAGCAAATATTACTACTTTCTATTTCACTGACTGATTGAGATATATCTTGCAAATGTTCTAGAATAAATTCTTCAAAATTCTCAGTTAATGGTACAAAAAAATATTAGAGACATTCTTCTATATCATTAACAAAAATATAGAACATAAATAACTCAAATGAGATGTCCTATATATTACAGCCAAAAATATGATAATTGCATGGGACGGAGTAAATTCAGTGAATGCTTACGTGACGTAAGAATAATAAAAAAAATAAAATAAAATAAAAACAAGGGTTATCGAACTTTAACCTAAAAACATTATATTTACATATCTTCTTTCAATAATGTGGGGCAGATATTAACCCATTGGGGATAACGTCTGTGCACTGTACGGAGTATGGACTCCCGTTTTGTTCCCTGCAGCCAAAATCCGTACGGACCATAGCGCCATGCGGGCATTTTATACATCGCATCACTTTACGTATATTGCTGACACGGTATATTTTTATCCTAATTGTGATTTCGGATTTTGTCTAGAAAATTATGTCACACTGTACTAGATTAATAAGATGACAAACTAATTGAGGAACTTATATCATTAACTAATTTCGCAAACCAGATGTGTTTCAAAGATGCACAAAAACTTGATTCATTCTTAATTCATCTTAGAAATGTAAGTATATATTGCAAAATATCGATCGCGCATGAAAATAAATCGCGAATCTTGCGGTATCTTCGATGGGTTAATTTAGACATAATTTATGACAAAGACAACATAGTAAACACCATTAGCATGAGACACATACATTAAAGAATATATTTTTTCTATAACTAATGTATATGTTCGTCATCTTTTTGTCAATTATTTATCTCATATGCATTTTCATATTAATGAAATTTATGAATTTATATATCATAAATTGCATTTAAAATAAAACGCAAAAGAATTTTGCGTTTTACCGAATATTAATACCTTTCTCCTATTTTTTGTTTTTCTGACAAAGTAACACAGTAAGAAGTTATGCTCTACAAGTATATAATTGATTATAATTAAACTATATTATTTTGCATAAAAAGATACTCAAGATAAAATTACTGACATTTTCGAATATAAAAATCTATAATCTTAATTTCAGTTCTTTATATTCTGGACAAAAAGATACAAAAGATGTTGGTCCAATTATAATATTCTTCACAAACTTAAACGTTAATAATATTAAGGTAAATCATCGAAATATCGGTCTGGAACAATTGAATGTATTCTAACTTTCTATGAATATCGTTTGCGATCGTCTATGAGCATTTTCATGAAATAACACAAGACAATAATGTTACTGATGCACGTTCGTGCAGTGAAGAATCTAGGTGTAGAATTACTTATATATGACGATCACGACTTTAAGTTATTTATTTCTAGAACTTCAGCGTGGGTGCAATTATAGTTGTTAGATATTTAATAATCATCGTTTTGTTATTATTGATATATTTTGCAATCATAATAATATATTTAACCTTGTATATATTGGTACTAATAAAACTACGAAGGTTTATACCACATTGGTATACGACATGCATGTGTCGTAGTTTTTCAACTATTTATAATATACGATCTATCGAGCAAATGGAAGCAAATAAATTATTGTAAATAACCACAAAATTTATTACCATACGCGCACATTGATTTCGCAAAATTTTGGCAATTCTTTTTAATAACGTCCCATTTGCAATACAACAATCGTTCCATAGCAAATTGACTTAACAACTCTTTATAAATAAGGGTAAATAATGAATATGAAACTATTACGTATATTTTAGAATGTGATTGACAGCTGAGTATTTATGTAAACACGAGGTGCTTATAATAGAGAGTGCCTTAAGTTATGTTCTGTTATTGTGATTCTTTGATCACCTGAACGAGGATTCCTCATAATAAAAATTCATAATAATTTTTAGTGGATCCTATAAAAAAACTATTTTTCGTTTATATATGCTCTGTGTAACTCGTTGATATATTAGTAAGATAACGAGAGAGGGAATCTTCAACGAAGCTAAATGATTTTGCGAGGTTGCTGCGAACAGTTTGTACTTTCGCTTGGCGAATTAAGCATTTACAATCTGTCGATTGCAGTTTGTAACGAAATAAGTTGTCTGCACTGAAAATAAATCGTTTCCACGGATAGGTATATGCTTAATAATTTGTGTGGCAAATCCTCGTGTTAGCATTTTATGTGTAACTTTGAAACTGTTGGATTGTGAGAAATTGAGTTTATCATTTGTATAGTATTAGCTATACATGGTGCAATAATTAATGTATTTCTTAAACATGTACTTACATATATTGCACATGTATATTGAACAATATTTTGCATACAAGAATACTTTTCTACGTGATGTTTATAACGAAATGAATAACTATCTATTTCGAAGTCATCGCCCTGCGTGTAATTTAATTCAAGGATACACACGATATAGTGTTATCGAATGATTATTAAAAGAGCAATAAACATACTTTTTGCTTCATTAATTACAGTGAAACAGTATGTAAAGAAATTCCTCGCCCCGCCCAAAAGAAATATCCAATTTTTGGACTAATCGATAAATTATATCGTAAAATTTATCACAAGAAGGAAAAAAAAAGTTTCAAGTCTCTCGATTATCTCAACGCTTTGAATTATAATTGAGCCCCAAATATTCCTATGTTACAAATTTAAGTTTATGCGACGTTAATTAAAAAAAAAGAAAAAGCAAACAGAGTCATTTCATACCGAAATCTAAAATGGGAAAACAAGTCCGAGGCGCTGTGATTGGAACGTTGATAGTTGAACAAACATCAACCTTGTATATTCAATGCTTCTGTGGAAGTTATTACCGATGGTAGGAACCGTCGTGGTAGAAAAGATCAGTCAGTAGAGTGCAAACAGTCGAGGCGAGCGGATCGCTGGTTCTAGCTTTCCTGTGCAACTGATCAGGGCAGCATTCGCCGGATATAGATCAACGATCATGAAGGAATTCATTTTTCCATTCGTAGTATTGCTTGCCTACGCGGCCGTGAATGTCGCCTTTCCACGTATTAATTACACAATCCTACGGAACGAGATACTGAAGTACGAAGAACGACTGATGATAGGCGCCAATTTGACTCTAAACGACGATGAAAAGGCCGCTAATAAAATCCTAATGAAAGCAAAGAAAGAAGAATTGAATGCTGGTTTGTTTGCTGTTTAAAACGTTCATAATGTCTCGAAACATTTTATGCTTCGATTGATAGATTATACGACGAGATAAAAACCTCAATTCTATTCAGCTTTGCGCGTTTAATTTGTAAATAAACAACATGATATCGGTAATCATTGGAATCTTATTATTCAACGACTTTACGAATCGATGAACTGTTTGTCTCTCCTGGACAATGAAAATCGTCTGCTGATCCATTTTTCTTTGTTTTCATTCTTATTTTCATTGTCTTCGGGGGGAAAGTCGCGCGAATCGAAATAGTCTTTTATCGCCTCATTTTTTTTTGTCTCCATTGTTTTATAGATCTACTAAATTCTCGCAGGTTTCAAGGATCCTAGTCAATATGCCCCTGCACGGAACTTCCTCGAAGCTAAGAAGGACATCGAGAGATCGAAGGTCTTCCAACTGCTTCGTCGCATGCCCAAAGGAGCGGTACTCCATGCACACGACACTTCTCTCGTTAACATCAATTACTTGTATCATAACATCACATTCCGCGATAATTTGTACGTCTGCATCGTCAAAGGAGCCGTTAGGTTGCACTTCTTCCGAGTACCTGACAAATCATGCGACTGGCAGCTCCTAAAGAAGGTACGCGAAGACCCTAAACAAGGGCCCCAGGTGAACGATATGATCAGGAGCAGTATGACGATGGAGTGTGACAATCCTGCGCTTGCCTATCCAAACGTTAACAAGGCGTGGCAGAAGTTTACGAACATATTCTCGTTCATCAACCCCTTACTAACGTATAAACCTGTTTACGAGGATCATTTCCTCAAAGGCTTAGAAGAGCTATACGAAGATAACATAATGTATCTTGAGCTTAGATCCACCTTGCCAAATTTGTATGATTTCGATGGCACGCAGTACCAACCAGAAGATTTAGTCGGTATCTATGAAAATCTCACTCAAAGGTACTTTATTTTTCTTTCTATTTGTAGAAAATGTAGCAGCGATCATACTATTGATATTCTTTATCATGTGTTTATTTTGATTAAATCGAGAGATCAAGATTATCTGGGAAATATTTAAAAAAAAGCAAACGCTTTGATAAAACTTAAGTAAACAGAGAATGAAGTCGTGACTAATTACCAATAAATAACTTTACTACCTGCAGATTCAAGAAGGAACATCCGGACTTTGTAGGAGCCAAATTGATATACGCCCCAGCGCGATCTGCTGATCATAAAACAGCAGAATATTATATAAAAACTTTGAAAAGATTAAAAATGCTGTATCCTAATTTTGTGGCTGGATTTGATCTGGTCGGACAGGAAGATTTGGGACACACGCTTGAGTATTTCGTAGATTTATTGAAAACCGTTGAAGGGCATAATATTACTTTCTTCTTTCATGCAGGTGAAACGAATTGGTTGGGAGCTTCTACCGACGAAAACCTCGTCGATGCTATTTTACTAAATACCAAACGTATTGGTCACGGGTAAGAAAAGTTTATATTAAGCGAAATTTTATAATTGCTGTTAATGAATAACTATATATTAACAAAGCAATTAGACATCCTAGTATCTAAAGATATACACTATGATCTTTTCATGTAATAAATTGTTTCGTATTGATTAGGATATCTCTAAAGATTAAACAAATATCGATGAAATCTCAATAAGAACTATTTATTTCGAGATATATTTGAGGAATTTGAAAGTCCTTTCCCTATTGAAGAACCCCAATCTAGTAATAGATATGCACAGTATCTTACCTATTTTTCATCGCTTATCTTATCATTTTATCCGAATTCTAGAGAAAAGCGAAAGATTACAAATATAAAAGAGAAAATTTTCAAACATTGACGATCTATAGCATAACTTTCAGAAATTCTTATTTCCATTTTGTATAATTTTTATCTAGATACGCGCTGACCTCTCATCCCTTCCTCCTGGAACTCGTCAGAAAAATGAATATCGCTATCGAAGTAAATCCGATCTCCAATCAAGTTCTGAAACTTGTCGATGACCTCCGAAATCACGCTGCTAGACCGATGTTCTCTGGAGGATATCCAATGGTGATATCCAACGATGACCCTGGATTATGGGGTGTAAAGGGTCTCAGCTACGACTTTTACGAAGGCTTTATGGCACTCATGTCGATGCACGCTGATCTCAGAAGTCTCAAACAATTGGCATGGAACTCGCTTGCCTATAGTACTCTGCATGACTCTGAGATGCAGAAAGCGTTACATATTTGGGAAAGAAAATGGCAGACATTCATCAAGGACATAGTATCTGAAAATTATTAAAACCACAAATGAATAAACGAAGAATAACAAGGATTTGATTAACTATTTATAAATAATTAAACAAAAAATGACACTAGTTTTTTTCAATAAAATTTGTAAGAAATAGATAATCCTTCTTGTTACTGAAATACAATTTAAACGATTCTGTGATTGATTAACGGTTCGCAATTATTATCACGCGTACAATAGTACGTTTGTTAATCCGTGTTTCACGCATGACCGCCTCGAGCATTACTTAACGCCAACTGATGTTGAATTGTTGATAAAACCAGTTCCCTGCATAATATCTTTCATCCAAAGATAAAGCAACGCGATTTACGCGCCACGGACATTTCTGTGAGTTCTTTACGCTGATACGCGATTTAATTTCATTTAAAATCCCTTTTCTTTTGCTCACGCGACCGTATAATTAAGTCGACGCTGCGCATTACCGAATTGAAAGCGGAGCTGCCGCACAGTGTCTTTTTCTTTTTTGCTGTTATCTGGAAAAAAATAATGAATAGAATTACGCTTAATGACGCGACCTGAACGTACGTGGAAATTACCCAGCAGTAAAAAAGACGCGATTCGCGCTGTTTGTTGCGCACGAATATCGAATACAAACATTATCTGTCGCTTTCGAACTGTTAACCGGAAATTCAATGGGATCGAAGGTCACGTGTTGAGGCAAAAACCATAAATCGACTTTAAAGTATGTATACTAGTACAATGGCATATACCAATTGTTATATATCTCTTATATAATTGACCTTTATCAAGGACGATAGAATCATCGAACACTTAATAAGAATTAATAAAGATGTGATCAATAAGTTGTTAAAACATATATCAGAGTGCGTTATCTATAAGCAAACAAATAGATTATGGGATTATATAAATAGTTACATGACACGAGTATATAATAATACAGAGATATCTATCTTAACTGGTTTAATTAAAAGAAATTAATGCGAAAGAAAATATAATTTAAATTCGAAAGTTTATTACATATGTTATTGAATTTCTGACGTCTGTTTCTTTAGTTCCTCTACTTCGATAAATTAGTTAATGAATTTATAATATTATTTGACTTAAATTCTTCTATGATGTATGATATCAACTATTAAATAAAGAAATGAAAAGAACAGATATAAATATGCTTCTGATGAATGAGATATAATTGTATATCCCAATAGCAACTTAAATTTTGATTAGAATAAAGATTATAGAGTTCTACTACAGACTACTGCTAGCTACGTAAAAACGATTACGTCTCTAAATTGAACTTCCACAAAAATATATATAAGTAACAAATTGTGAACTTTGCAGAATTTATTTTTTTCACAAATATCTGGTGTCAATGCAAATTTTTTTTGTAATATTCATATGCATGGCACTACAGTTTTTATTCTACTCAAAATTCAGATACAACAACTTTGAAAACAGAAACGTTACGCATATTGGATTTCGGAATCCTTCGCCATCTTCGACAATGGTGCAGTAATGCCATCTGACGATCAAGCCAGCGAATAGCTGAAAGGGTGTAAAAATGAAGCTGGAGATTGTCTTTCTATCTTCGTTCGTTTCCAATCTTCGAACGGAGAGTCGAGTCGAGTGTCGGGCCGACTGCCGCGACTGTGTGTAATGTCGACAAGAATGTTGACGTTTAATTCAACTCGTCGGAAGCAACGAATACGCATCGTGCGAGTCTCGTGAATAATGTCAACGAATTCCTTATAACTTACTACACGCAGCCGTAATAATGTTACGTACCGTGGAGTTTACATAAACCTGTAATATTCATGAACGAACAATCATCGTACGCGCGAGGGCTTTGGCTCGAACTGTGACGCGCCATATTGGTTTTAAGAGAATTGTTCATATTAGTGGGCTTTGGGTGAATCTGTTTTACTGCAAATGCACGTAGTATAATAAAGTTGAAACGATGGAAGAGACTAAAATCATATATCACATTGACGACGAGGAAACCCCCTACCTGGTGAAGCTTACCATCTCACCGGAAAGGGTCACTCTTGCCGACTTCAAAAATGTCTTGAATCGGCCGAATTATAAGTATTTCTTCAAATCAATGGACGATGATTTTGGGTGAGTGTCACACCGATACGCATGTCCATCGAATGTTATGCATCTATTCGTGTCGTAGTACGGATTAACGATTGTTACAGTGGCGAGGCATTATCTTTCATCTTTGACTCGAGTCAATGCCCTTCGATTTAAACAGTATCCGCTTTGGAATAGACTCACATTTTGACAATGATACGTTTTCGTTTTCCGTTTGATTGTGACAGCCAATTCGTAGCAATTTTCTGAAAATTGTTTGTACCGATATCGAATCGGCATATTATATTTTTATAGCAAATAATGCATCACAAATAATGCTTAATTATATTTTTTAATTCTTACTTTATTTCGGAATTTACCACTTGGTAAATTTTCATATTTATCATATTTTTATTAAAAATTATCATATTTCTTTTATTATTTTCTGTATTTATGTCAGATAGCTACTTTTCCAATTTGTATAATTGTATCGCATTTATTATTATGATTTTGTTTTTTTCATAAAACAAATAATTGGGATATGTTGTTTGCTCAATAGTGTGGTGAAAGAAGAAATTGTAGATGATGATGCCCATCTTCCCTGTTTTAATGGACGAGTTGTTTCCTGGGTAAGATTCTTAAATAAATTCTATAATTAGTAAAATTTATTTATTTGTGATAAGCATGGATCTATTTTATAGCAAAAAATAATTTATTTTTAACATATGTTGAAATACAGAAATATTTCAGTTCTGAATACTAATTTCTTAAGTTATCAATAAAAAACTATTAATATTTATCTTGTGTGGTTATTTCTGTGTCAACAAAACATAAAAAAAATTTTTAGTTAGAGAGCATGTAAATTTATTTATATTTAGTTCACTGTAAAACTGGAGAAGCATTTATAGAATTATAGCAATAAGGAACTTTCTATTCCATAAAAATTTCCCATAAAATATGAATAAAAATTCAATGGAGCATAGAAAATTTTTAATGAAAAGAACGTCAATCTATTTATTGGTAGCTGGTGTCTGCCGAAGGCAGCAATGTATCGGATGGTGCATCACAGTGCACAGATTCAGTGGCACATAGTGAGGCAAAACATGATCGTGTTGATCATGTGACACCTGGTCACACAAATCGTGGCCCACCCCCATTGTCACATGATGATACTCTAACTGAAACAGAAAGTATTACAAGTAGTCGACAGGGGCATCATTTGCATAAAAGTTCAAGACACCATTCAGATAAATATGAGAAATACAATAAATACAATGGTATGCTATTAGTTCTGTGTGAATCATTCTTTAAATTCTAATTGCTCTAAGTATTACCTTTGTTAGAAATGCCAAAGATTCACACATTATCATTATTTTCTATAAATTCAGGACTTCGTATAAATGGTCATTCGAAACACAGATCGGGCCATGGTTATGAGACTGCTTCTATTTTAAGTTCAGATTTAGAGACAACAACATTTTTAGAATCAGATGATGATGCTAGTAGCCGTATAACATCAACTACAGGCAGACATACCAATATGAGTAGTACAGTTGACAGAGCAACTTTAGGTAAATATATCTTATAAGAAAAGGAAAGAAAATAAATCTGAAGATTTAGACTAGGAATTGAATTTTATATATTTGGATGTTAGAGCGGCGTAGACCACAGAGGAGGAGGCGTCATAGATTGCCACCTATGTCTAGAACATCATCCTTTAGTAGTATCACAGACAGTACAATGTCTTTGAACATCATAACAGTTTCATTGAATATGGATACTGTTAATTTCCTTGGGATTAGCATTGTTGGGCAAAGTAACAAAGGTGGAGATGGTGGAATCTATGTTGGTTCAATAATGAAAGGGTATGTGTTAAACTGCAGTGAATTTTAAATTATATTGTACATAGAGCTCTGTACAATGAATTGTTAGAACAGAGTATTCAGCAAAATAAAATCAATATATTTATAACAGCAGCTCTTTCATTTGATTAATTTTAAATGTACAGGGGAGCAGTTGCTTTAGATGGCAGAATAGAACCTGGTGACATGATTCTTCAAGTAAATGACATTAATTTTGAAAATATGTCTAATGACGAGGCAGTTAAAGTACTACGTGAAGTAGTTCAGAAACCAGGGTATGTTTGTTTAATATAGCAATGCATTAAAATTTCAATAAACGAATTACAAGATTATAACATGATTATAAATGTAATTTTTAGACCAATCAAATTAGTTGTTGCAAAGTGCTGGGATCCAAATCCAAAAGGTTATTTCACAATACCACGTACAGAACCTGTACGGCCTATAGATCCCGGTGCTTGGGTGGCACATACAGCTGCTATAAGGGGTGAAGGTTTTCCTCCACGCCCGCCAAGCGCCACGACAATAACTTCAACATCGAGCAGTCTTGCAAGCACACTGCCAGATACAGAACGTGAGTTAAATAAATATTAGATTTAAATCGATTTAAAGAGACGGATGTTTCGTAAAAAATACATTTTGATTAGGACCATTGGAAGAACTTCATCTTACGGTGAATACCGATATGCCAACAGTAGTACGAGCGATGGCTCGGCCTGACTCAGGGTTGGAAATTCGTGATCGTATGTGGCTTAAAATAGTAATACCAAGTGCATTTATTGGAGCAGATGTTGTGGATTGGCTTAATACTCACGTAGAAGGATTTATTGATCGACGCGATGCAAGAAAATACGCATCTCTTATGCTAAAGGCTGGATTTATTAGGCATACAGTGAACAAGATAACATTTTCTGAACAATGTTATTATATATTCGGTGACCTGTGTTCATCTATGAGTAGCATGAAACTAGATTGCGATACAGTCGGACCATTACCTCCGCCGAATGCCTGGGACATGCCTTATTCAGGGACATATGCACCTCATTCTGCAACTGGTTACAGTCCAATGCCATTTAACTTCACTAACGAACCAACTGTATATGGTTATCACCGAGAAGAAAGTGTTCATAGCGGTTCAGGTGAGGATCGCATTTTATATCGCGATTAGCGTAATGTTTATTCAGTATGTATTTCAAAGTATTATATTTTATCAGGCGGCAGTAGCGCAGGTAGTGAACATATTTGCAAAGAACCTATTCACGATTTGAAATCCTGTTCTTCAGCATCTGAATCTGAATTGCATATTCCATCAGTGCCAACTATGCCAAGTAAAAATTCTGGCAATGGAAATGGTTCGAATGGAAAGAGGTCTAACGGCAGTCGCAGTCGTTCCAGTGGTTCTGAACAATCTGTGCAGACAGGAACTGGCTCAGGAAATCAACAGAACCAACAAGACTTATCTGGTAGTAGACAGTCATTTCGCATTGCGATGGGAAATCCTTGTGAATTCTTTGTTGATGTTATGTAGATGCCGGTGTTGTAAATAGATGAGTTATAAATTTAGAGAAAAGAGCAACATATAATTGAATATTTCCGAATGAATACTTTGACACATTTATCTAACAGATTAAATAAGATCTTATAAATTGGCGTTAGGTGTATTCTCTTTATCCTTTTAACATTAGTAGAAATCATAAATAGATAACGTATATTTACAGTGAATCTTATACGGTATTTCAAAGTATTTATTCGTTACCCTATTCAATTTATTTCCAGGTTTATATAATTCGTATTTGATGTTTTAACGATTTGTTCATACGTGTCGTTTCAACTTTGCATTCCACTTTATATTATATACTTGACAGTAATAATATTTTTGGAAGTTCGTCTCTATTAAATGTATTTTAAAATATTAAAATATTTGCATGTAATATGTAAATGTACATACTAATGTGGTTCAAAGAAGTTGCATCAGAATGTAAGATTTAAATTCAACAAAGAGTAAAACAGGTATTTTTTATGCCATAATAATAATAAAATTTCAAATCATTTTTAGAATATTGATTTTATTAGCTATAGTAGCTGTTGATTATAATTCATTTACTATTCCTTTTATTTTCATTATTTGATTAGTATGAATTTGAAAATTTACATATATACTAAAGTATATATACGAGATAAAACTAAAATTGTATTATTATTATTAAGCTTTGCTGAAAGAAAAAAACAAGTACATTTTCAATGTTGTGCATGAAATATGCAACTGTTGTGTTGAAGTTTAGCATACATATAGCAATAACGAGCCTAGTACAACTATTATGTACGAGAAACTCAGTATTTAATATCGATAATTCATTATTATTATTATACATACACTATACTGCACGCTTTACTATAAATATATTACGGTGTATTTGTTGATGTAAAGCACGATCGCACATGAAGTAGAGCACAAGCATGGTCATGTAAATAACACGGTTTATGTCGATAAATATACGTAATGAACATTACAATAATTCGCTACGTAATGCATGTAAATTATAATTATTTTATAAAAAAAAAAAAAAGGTACGTATTTTTTTATTAATATTTTTCCATTGCTTGCGTTCTAGGATTGTCTACGACAATGGGGCAGCTATTTCTTTAAAATCGAGAGGATATTATTTCGAAATGTTAAAAGGTTCACTAATTATTGCTTTGCAAACACATTCTTTAAGACTAATCCGCTTTAAATAAAAAGAAGGAGGAAAAACGGAAAAAAGTATCTATATGCATGTACAAAGAAAATATGCAATACAATTGTTATTGTATATTGGGCAATTATTGGTGAATCATTTAAATTGAGATTGTCCATGCGTAAAGGACAAATTTTCATTGTATTCCTATTGATTCCAGTTATTTGGTGATGAACAAAAAGAAATTGTTTAAAATTATGTTGTGTGGTATTGCATCACAAAGTTCGACAATATGTAAATAGATCGAATTATGCTCATATTAAATGTGCCATCTTATCAGTGTTAGAAAGTACTGAAAAAGGAACTGCGACATATAATTTATATATACAAGCTTCCCAGGTGTATGCATTTCTTTACTGTTTATGTTCATTGATGTCATCTTATCTAATGAATTATTACGAATTCTTACGAATTATCTTCTGCATCTCACACGCACACACACACACACACACACACACATACAAGCTTATTTAATTTCAACAAACGTTCATTACATTTAATTGCGTCTTGCCGTTGCGTTATTATGATATAAATTTTTATTTAGCATATCACGTTGTATTTAAATAACGTTCTTTTTATAAAATGCCGCTAGAAAATACTTGCATTCGATGCACATAAATGCATTGGCGTCGTAACACTATAAGAGTAATTTCAAATATGGTGTGATGTTTCTTCCTACCAAACATTTCACGTTAAAATGAAAAAAAAAAAAATTAGTAGCGATTTTTACGTTTCTTTTTCTATCGATTTTACTACTTTTTATATTTACACGAAGTATTTACATTGCTTCCTTAATATTTATAAAACGTATATCATAGAAAATACTACCTACGTCTTTTTATATAACATGCAACCATGTTTGAAAATTTCGTTGTCTAATCGTGCAATTTTCCAAAATAACTGACTGAAACCACATTTTATTTCCCCCTTTTCTTCGGCATCTTATAATTATCGATAAATAGGCACTTTTTTATACTGTCCCCCGTAGAGAATAATATAACGGTATTATAAGAAATTTTTTACCGATTTGATAAGCACATAGTGCATAGATCGTATAGGAAAGATTTTGTTGGAAAATTGCGCACTGGCATTTAATCGTTAATTTCAATGGAAATGTTTTCATTTCGCTGCAAATGATTATGTAATTCGATATTTAAGAAGGTAGTTTACACGAACTGGTTTATCGATATCATTATGGTACCAATCATTATATATTATTCTGTAAAATATATACATATTTTATGTTGCAGACAGGTTGTACAGTATGTTTGAGAAAGGCAAAATGTGTATTTACAATGTATTGTTTCAAATTAATATTTACCATATTAATATTTACAAACCAAGATCCATTTATTATTTGAATAAAAAATGACATCAAGGATGAAAAAGAATGAAAATACAAATTTTGCGACTCACAGACATACTCCAAACTTGGTTTATTTTATTTTCTATTTATTGCGCCGCTCTAAAAGGACGTGCTGCTTTCTGTCTAACAAACGACTCAATTCCCCTTTGCAACTTACGTTGTGCGCATGTGGATTACATCATGTCAAAGACGTAATCGAGTCATTTTTGTGCCTTGTGCTGCGCTGACGATTGATGCAGAGCGGCGTATGCACGAGGAAACTCGTACACTGACTAGCGGTTTGGACAACAATAGCAGAGACAATATCTGTGAGTGTATTTTATTTTGTCACGTCGAGGGACTCACGCTGATTCCTTTCTTTCCGTATATCTCTGTCTTTTCGAATTTCAAGCATTAGTAAGTAACCCGTATCTGAAAGTAATTTTTCGTTTACTTAACTTTTATCATTATGTTTGTTTTCTCTTGCTTCGTTCTGTTCCGTTTCGTTTCATTTCGTTTCGTTTCGTTTCGTTTCGTTTCCCCTTGAAAGTTTTCTCTTATTTTAAATTCCGTTACAGAAACTATTTGTCTACTGTTTTACGATAAAACTTAACACGATAACCGTGCATCTTCGATCTTGTCTTGATCATTCTTGCACTTCAATTGCTTGTTTGAATATATTTAGCATCGTACGAGCATTTGTAATAAAAATCTACGAATGCGTTTATCACGAGCTATTTAGTAGTGGAACACTTGTTACGTGTGTATTGTCGATAGTTTGCAGTTACTCTTGCATATAAATGATACATTCAAGGAAAATACTAATAATATCTTGTACCAGCATACATCGTACATTCCCTTTATTTCGATCGTTTTTTCGTTACATCGTCGTCTGAGTAGTCCCAAATACGCCTATAGTATGTCCTTTTAGTGCAGCTAAATGATGGCCACCCTTGAAACTTATAACATAAGACACAAATTTCTATTTTACAGATGAAGAAGACATTTTGGAGTACCAGTTTCTGCACAAGTGAAGATATTTGTTAATGCAATACGTATACGTAATGGTGGTACTATAGGAGTTGAAAAAAGGAAATTAAGGTATATTTCCACTTGACCTTGAATTGGGTGGACGGAAGTAGCAAACATGAGACATATATATATTTATACATATATATATATATATATATATATATATAACAGACGAATTTTGATTAAGCGTCATAGAAAATAAAGAATCTAAACTATATATAATTTGTAATGGCTATACATAAAAGAAGGAAATAGGATTAAGGCCATCAAATTTCCATGTGGTATTTAATATCATTCGAAAACGTGATCTATATAGGTTTCGGCAGGAAAATAAGAAATGATGGCGAAAAAGCGTGCTTTTTTAACGCAGGGTGTATGTAGATTGAGAAAAAAGAATTCTCGTTAATAACATATATGTGTTTTATCGATACTTCTTGTTCTACCTTTGTTTTTTTATTTTAAAATAATCGCGATAATTATGTATCATTTTCGATTGTATATATTTTCACACAGTTTGTCAGTTTAAACAATAATGGATATTTTCAGTTGGGCTTAAAGTTTTTCATTGTTGATCTTAAAAGTTTTTGAAAGTAAAAAAATTCTTTTTTTTTCAACTGTTTCATTTGTTACTTTTTTCAAATATTAATTATCATGTTATAATATGGCTGTATTTTTAATTATACGGGTATATGAACATCAAATTTACGAAATGCAAAATGGAAACTAAGATTTTGGTACTGAGGATGGAACTGAGGTAAAGGAGCAAAAAGTGTCAGTATAATACGAGATGATATTCGCAAAATTCCTGATTTATTAGTACAACTTATGACTGCAAATACGTCTGTAATGAAGTGTTAATTCATGCTATGAAAATTAATTAGTATGAAGCATATTATACAATTGTTGTAAGTATTATCGTTTCACCTGAATTTTACGCTTAAATGAAAAAGAAAAATTGAAACTTTTGTAACTATAAATAACACAGAACACTTTTTATCGATCTTTATATGAAAATATTCTATTGGAGTTTTCGCGTTAATTCAATCAAGCAGCTATAGAATATTTAAAACGTAAGTGATAATAATTTCACCATTATTCTTCTAGTTTAAACAAACACCATGCGTCGTTGAATTTTCTTTATACTAAATAACTGAGAACTCGATGTATGTACGATTTTATTTTTCCATACTACTTTAACCGATTACTCGTTAAGGGAAGGCAATACGTAAATAAATTGTAAAGATAGGATTATAATAATTGGTGAAACACTTTCTCCCCCGATTCTGTGTGTAAGTTTATACGAGTAAGTGTGATGATACTGCATTGTCATGTGCATGCACGAGTCTCCTCCCTCACTATTAGAATTACGAATAAAAATGGAAAAAGGAAGAATGGAAAAATATGAAGTAAACCTCGACGAGTCAATATGAATCGAATGAAAGTTTACTCATTGAGACGCATTCGAACGCTATTCCGACTGAAGTATTTTAACGTCATTTAGAGTACCATAGTACAAGGCGACAAGATAGTCAATCGATATCGCATTTACAGACAGATAGTTCATTCCTTGTATTTTTTATCCCTTTGCGAGACAAATGTTTGCGGACTTTTTTATCAAGGCTACGACCGCGTACACGGTGTCGTCGATACTCTATTTGCGATGTTCAACGATTTTTACACTATTTATTATATATTATGCGAGACTAAGAGATTTGTAAAAAGAAGAAAAGAAAGAGAAAACGCGAAGCTGAAGAAAAGAAAGAGTAAGAAAGAAAATGGCGCATTCGTTAGACCGATAAAATAAACGACTTCTTCAATGTGTGTGTTTCGTGGAAACATTGCGAGATGATATGACAGATTATGTATGTCGAGACGATCTTCTCTACCGCCTTTTTTCTGTCGCGAAACTGACTGCGAAAAAGAAAGGAAACCAAAATGTAATGCGAACAAGTTTATATCCATAGTATACACGATTACGTGGATGTAACGAATGATCACAATGGCTCAGATTATTCCGCAAGATCAGATAAAGATCTACAGGAAGCGTAAGCTAAAATAGAACGACGAAAGAATTCAATACATGTAGTAGTGTGTGGATATACAGGGAAATAGATTGTAAAGATTTTTATGACTGTCTGAAATTATTATTGTCTTTGGTATTTGTCTTACAATTTCATTCTTAACACATCTCTAAACAGCGCAGCTGTTTGAAACATCTATAAGATACTTCCCTTGTGCGATATACACTTGGATCATCAAGTCGTAGTATCACGCGGGAGCGATAATATTCCCTTATTTATCGTTACACAACCTATTTTGTTAGTACAGCTCGTATCCATGATCGATTACGTTGCATGCCCCTAAATCGTTAAACGAGAACTTACAATTACTCCGGTTCATCGTTTCCTTCATCCTATTCTTGATTTCCTAGTAATTTCAGCATAAATTGTGTATATTCTACGGCATCAGCTATCATCGAAAGCATGGAACTATAGTTTCGTTAAAATCTTAACGCGAATCTGGCAATAGTCTCTGGAACGTAAAGACTAATTTCAACGATTACACCTACACAGTCTAAACTTCGTTTGCTTCACACAATCGAGCAACGAACGATCTTCTTCTTTTTTTCTTGATCACGTAGCTCTGATTAATTTATTCGATCAACGATCGATGCGATCATGAGTTTGATAGAAACGGATAAGCACACCATTGGTCACCAAACGGAGCATTTGTTAACTGGATTCATGGGTGCACCCAGCGGACAGTAAAATACTTCTGCGAAGTCCTCCGAATTCGATAAGGTGCCGATTACGCGAAATTTGCCAGGTGAATGGACGGCGGTCTTCAACTTATTCCTGGTAGCTTCCGGTCTCATCGAGCCGCACCACACTTGCGCAAAGTTCAGGAAGAACAATTGCTTTCCAGTCGCGTTTAAACCTGGCAAAGTTTCGTCAGCGTCGCCATTTGCGCGTAACCATCTTTCGTAAGCCTAAATAAAGACAAAACGGTTTAAGGAATTGTCATATGAAAATCATGACAGTTATTAATTATAATTGTTGAAACTTTTGAGAAATTTGTTGATCAATGGTTGACGGAAAAGAAAGAATTTTTAAAATGTTAAAAGTTTGTCCACTTGTTAAAAGAATGGAATATAAAAATCAGACGACCGTGACAGGGTTAAATGTTATTAAAGAACTGAAGAAAAGCTCAGGAACAAGTCGTTAAAAAAACCAACAGAAGAAATTGCTTACTCGAAAAGCTTGTTTAATACCGCCGTTATCCGCGATATTCTCGCCCTGGGTATTCATTCCATCAATCTGCATTCCAACTTCGCTCACAGTATAGTGACTGTATTGGTCTGAAACGTTTAACCGTTTTCGAGTTAGCGAGCAAAAGTTGGAAGGAAAGTTTAAGAGAATCGATGTTTCGTCGATTACCGATAAGGCATTGAGCTCGTTCGTGAAAGCCATAAATAGCCCCGTCTTTCCACCATCTATGTAGATTACCATCCTTATCGAATAATCGACCTTTATCGTCGAAGCCGTGGGTGATCTCATGGCCGATCACAACGCCGATCCCACCGTAATTTAAACTCCGTGGAAAGTATCTGTGATAAAAGGGCGGCTGTAGTATTCCAGCTGGAAACACTGAGAGTGGAAAGTAATTCAATAATTAGTCGATATTCTTTTTTATCTTATGCAAAGAAAAGAAAAATCGTAGTATAGAATTGTGGAAAAGTTTGTAGACCTTCCCTTTTCTTTTGTTCGCGCAATATAAAAAGAATTATACTGACTTATCCTATTTTTGCTGCGACTATAGTAAGCATTGACCACTGCAGGTGCAGTGTTCCACAGGGTCTTATTAACAGGGCTGCCGAGTCGATCCTGTTCTACCCTGGTCAAATGTTGCAATATGTTCAACGTGTTCTCGAAGTACTTATCTGGACGGATCACGACCTGAAAGTTCACCAGAAATTAATTTAAGCAACGAATGTGTCCATTGTGTTCAATCAAATCTCAAAAATAGCCAGCTCCGTGATTCTTACATCTTTGTAACGTTCGTTCAACAATTCAGACTGTAGAATGAAATCAGGATAGCCAATCCTCAACAGCATTGCGTTTACCTTCTCGGTGGCCAGTTCTTTTGTTTCGTCGTCGATCCAGGTAGTTTGATTTAGGAGCTCTCTGAAGGACCGTTGTATATCACGAGTCATGGCCAACGTCTGCAGAAACAGGTATAAGAATAACGAGAATTCGAAAACACATTTTCACTTATCCGATTCTTTATTAAAATAACTATAAGATTGATGAAAGCCATCAGAAATAATAGAATATTTCAAAGCGCAATATAAAAGTGGTATAAATTTACAAAATTAGTGAATGTTCATTAATGAAAATAGGAAGAATTCTTACATCGTTTTTGCTTTTTTCGTCGAAATATTTTTTCACGAACATGGAGCCCACAGCCATGCCCATGTTAGAGTTCACTTGTGCCACACAATTCTTCCATCTGGACGGTGCTTGTTCCCTTCCAAACAGAATATAATAAAATTTTTGCTTAGCTTCTTGAAATCGATCGTCCAGGTTGTTTACTCTGTGCCTGACGAACCGCCATAGAAGATAATTCGCGATAGTCCTGCAAAGAAAAGTTACTCAAAAATAAGAAATTTCAAAGTTTCCAAACTTCTCAAACATTTCCTCAAAAATTAAATTTATGAAACAGTGTCTACTTTTTACTATTGTATTTCACACGAAAGATTGTACCGTGGACTAGTTTTCGAGAGCAAATTCACCAAATCTTGAATATACTGTAACGCATAGACAACAACCGGCTCGGAAACATTCGTTGGTCGTGCCAGAACGATCGTTAAATATCGATGCCAATTAATTTGTGGCACCAGTGTTCTTAATTCTCCGATGCTCATTCTTTGATATAACTCTGAAACGTTTCTTCGCTCGTCGGGGGAAGACGTGATCTGTGAAACCCGAAATTAATCGTTCAGTAGCGGACATAATTGAAATAAGTCAGAAAATTATAGAAATTACAATTGGCTTACCTTGGCGAGCTTAGTTTCGAATTCTATCAATTCGTCAGCGTCTATAGTAGCGTTTTGCAAAGATGCGCCCAGGAGAGTGGAAATTTTTATTAAATAATTCTTGTAAGCTTTTAAGTAAATGGTATTCGATGGCTGGAGAAAGTAGTCTCTTGTAGGTAGACCCAATGATGTCTGATCGAACTGCAATTAAACTTTTCTGAAATTTGATATTTTTGCTTCTCCATTATGTGGAGGTCAGAGAGAAGTATTTTTTAATAACATTAACTACGAAAATAGTTTTCGCAAGGAACCGTGCAAAATTATTAAAAGATTGAATATATAATATTATATTAATTTCATGAAACATTCGGTGAGCCACAAAATGAAGTAAAATTTTTATCTCGAAGTTGTCGAAAAATTCCGAGTTTCTACCTGTATAACGTACTGGTCGCTGTTTTTAATGTCTGGCGCCACCCATTCCGAAATGAGGATGTCATTATTATAAAGCCTCAATTGTGCAACCAAGAGGAGCCAGTCGAACTTTTCCGGATCCCAATTTGGTCTCAATATGGGCCATCCACCAAGCTCATCTAGAAGCTGTATAAGCGGCCGTTCCATGCGTTGCTCCAAGATCTCTAGCCACATGTATCGTGTTAAAATTGGCAACCACTTATAGAAATCTCTGAAGAAACCCAATCGAAAAACAATTTACCGTAGTTCATGCAACTGCGATACAAATATTTAGCCTTGAGCGTTGCGTCATCCGTGTACAATTGCAATCCTTTCGGTATAGGATCTTCGAGAAGCTCTTTCAACACAGAGTCCAACGATTCTCTGATCATTTCGAAGGTATCGTAGGCAGCTTTGTCTTTAGGGATAGGATTATGTTTCGCCCAATTGCCACAGGCAAACTGATAAAAGTCCTCGCAAGGATCAACGCTCCTGTCCATGTACTTCAGCATGATTTTTGCTGCGGCGAATATCTGTTTCTTAAAAAGCGTATGAGCAGCAATTATGCAGAGTAATTAGAGAGACTACGTCACAAGTGTACCTTGAGCTTCTCTGATGGCCCACGCGTTTCCCTCGCCTTTCCAAAACGCGTGAAAATCCGTGCCAGTGTAGTCGTCGTTTTGGTCGTCGACGATTGGCAGACTGGTGTCCGAATCATCGACGGAAATCGAGTGTCTACCACCTTGTTCACCCTCGTCTGATTCGTCCTGAGAACGCTCTTCGATATTGTCATACGTGAAGAACTTGGAGCGCAGTTCTTCGTTCTTACGCGCGTCGTGCGTATGCTCGCCGTACCTGAAGAAGATAATTTCTGGAGAGAGCTGATTGCGGGTGTTATAAGTTCGAAGGCGTATCACCGGTGAAATTTTTGATATAGCAGAACTCTATTTATTTGATTTATTTGAACGAAATTTTAATTTGTGTCCGATAGAATGAAGTTTTGCTGATCGAATTCATTTATTTGAACGTAAATTTTTATTATAGACGAAAAATCACAAGATGCTCATAGAGAGGATCGCTAGATACGAGCTTCGATCATATAAAATATTTGTTCTCCGATAGGTTCGTGTAAACGAAATTCAACTATAATTTAAGTAGAAATATTAAATGGAATTTGATTAATAGACTGCGGATATTTATGTAAATCTATATTTTTACGAATATAATTACAGTAGTGGAGCTTCATCTACTAAACATATATTGCTATAATGAACATTGTACTTTAGATGTTATATATATTTGCATATTCTGCGAATCTTTGCGTCTTTAAATTACTCATTAATGCATAAATATTCCGCAGTCTATCGAGTAGTATTTGGATAATTACTCTCGATAGTCGTTGCTTTGTATTTCAGAATTTTCCTTGACCTCGTCGGCGTCCACCTCGGTGTAATAATCGTCCAGGAAGTTGTAGATGTCTTCGTCGGAATTTTGATCGTCTGCTTTCTCAACGTTGTAGTCTATCGGTTGATCCTGTATCGAATATTCGTACAAAAATGATATTTTTACTGTGCTTCTTAAAATAGAAGAATTGAGTAGTTGGAAGGTGAATCGATATCTGTGTATGTAGCGTAAGTATCGTATCTTTATATCTCAGAGCTGTTTCGGCCATGAAGTAAAAGACATGTCGAATTTAATTGACCTTGTGCGAAACGAGATGATTGGCAGTGAGACGATCGATATTTATACTGTTCACCAGTAACGCTAATTTAATGTTGATTAACTCTAATTAACGTCGCTGCGCACGACACGTTATCCAAAATGGCACGCCTTCTTCTCGAATATTGTCGCTTAACTTATTATCGAAGACACCTTTGTTAACTCTTTAAAAGGCTGTCAAAAATTTCATAATTCGATAGACTGATACAACACACAGATACAATCGCATGATTATTAATTCTCATTAGCAACCTCCACTTTACTCTACTGCGTTCTTTTGCAATGGAACGTCAACCCTCTGCAATCTTCTTTCACTTCGCATACGTCTATATCGTTACAAAAATATTCGACTATAAAAGAATTACGCTTGCAAGATTGCAAAGGATTGAACAGCGCGAATCCGCTCGCCTAGAACAAGCGAAAGAATGCGAAAGAAAATCATCGTTATTTCTTGAAGAGACTCGGATCATTGCTCACAAGTGTCTAACGTCTCGCGATTTTCGATATCGATATCAGATCTGGACAGGTCGTTGGCCGTTTACCAATCTGCTTATCGTCGTATCGCGTCGATTCGAATATAAAATTCCGAAGAACGCAACGTTCTTTCTTCGGGACTATTTGTCGTTAATCGATCGATATTATACTGCACGTTCGTAGCTGATGATCGTAGATCGGCAAAGGCGAACGGATGTTGTATATTTTTTGTTTTTACGTGTGTTTTTTTTAAGAAGATGGAAAATAACAAAGAAGAAATAAATAAGACGAGGAAGAAAAGTGGTATTGGTTAGAATCGGTTTGAATTTGATTTGCTTTGGATAAAGTACCGCGTCTAGGTCTCTCTTGTGTCGTTGTAGCTGCCTTGACGAAAGTAGAGTCTCCACTGGCACGTAGCTAGTTTTCATTCCAGGTGCTAGGATTCTGTCTTCTTCCTCTTCTTCACCGGTCCGCTCTGTCTCGCTACGGCTGGTCGCTGCTAACAGTTTCTATAAATAATATACTTCTCCTTTCTTCTATGTCGCTTTATATTTATATTTGAAACTTTTATAACATTTCTAAAAAAAAGATCCTTTTTCTTTCTATTAGATATAATTTCCATCATGGAGATTATACAATTTTAAAGTAAAAGTCGAATCATCTCCCTGCCCGTGACCTATATTCAACGTCGTCTCCTGTGACGAGAGTTCATTACCAATATACCTATGTAATCTTAGAACGGATTACATGTGCAACATGGTAGGACAGGAAAACGATTAAACTCGAATATTCTTCCTGCGAGAACAGCCTTGGGACAACTTACTATAACGACTTGTAAGAAGCCTCAAGAACAATTTCAACTACACCGACCCCCCATCGCAAGATCCGCTTGAATTATTTTCTTCTGACAACAATCGATAAATCACGCCACGCATCTCGCACTCTATTTCGCTATTCAGATGTACACGAGTAGCCAACAGACCGGACGTCGTTAATATCGAGTGCATTTTACGAGCGCGTCGTTATGTGTACCGTGACAATAGACTTACGCGGAAAACTCTCCTCGGTCCTCTCGTCCTGCCTTCTTGTCTGGACCAAATACGTACGATGATAAGGAGCCTTGCCGATCACCTGCGACCGCGACAGAGCGATGAAGATTATAGTGATCGGCAGTAACACGGCTGGAATCAAGAGCATCAGTTTCACTCGGAAGCGCCAAGTGTCGTTTCCGCCCATGCACCACCTGTAGTTTCAAATATCGTGTTGCCCAATTGCCGATCCTAACTAATCGATCGATACTTTTGATAGTCATTAGCTAATTTTGGACATCTTACGAACTTTAGTCGACCAGTCTCCTTGTTAATGGCTAACCGACAAGAAGGACAAGGGCCACCGCTGAAGAAGTCGTCGTCGTTATACTGATCCAAACTACTCGCGCTCCTCATCTTGTCTGAAAGCAAGTCGACCCCTTCTTCTCAGTCCAGTTGATCTACCTATTCTACTTCATCGTACCACATTGCGCAGTCATAAATCGCATTCGCGTATCGCGCGTTTCACCGCGCAAGATCGAATCTTTGCCCTTAACTCACTGTACCCCTAGTTTCCCTGCGATTTTACATTTCTTTTATTTTATACTTTATACTTTGCCAAGTCGAAGGACACCGGAATCGACATCTGTTTGGGGACACTCGCGTTTTAGTTAAGGTAAAAAGGTGATCGAGAAGAAACTTTCAAACAAATTTTCGATCGAAACGGAGATCGAAACTGTTTTCAGGATGGTGGCACCGTGCGTCCGTGAAGGAGAGGACCGACTGAAGCTGGTGCGAAGCTTCGATCTCGACACGAATGTTAATGTAACGTTGCGCGTACGATCAAATTAGTCTTAGCGACATTCGTACGGGAGTAATTTCCATATGTAACGTCGGCGGTCAACGCCAATAGCGAGGGCAACAACAATCGAGGCGGAGCTCTGTACGTGCACGCACACCGCGAGAGGCATTTTACGCGCTCCTTACGTCCAGTTACTCGTCAATCGACCCTAATAACTTGCAGTTATCGTTCAATAACGCGTCGCGCTGTTTTACATTCTACACGTGACCTGGCCGTTATTAAGTTTTTTCTCATCGCCAACACTGATTGCCATTTTAAGATGAACGTAGGAACTTCAAAAGACGAATGGGACAATCGGTGGTTCCGATTTTTCTTCCGTTACGCATCGCGTCAATTGTCACTACCATATAAAACGCGTTTTCAAGTCCTTGTCCGTGAAGATACCAGAGATATCACCATTTGTTCAAATACGGTGAAATTGCAGGTGGACGACATTGAGTCGTCATGGGATAAAAAGCAAAATTTTGATGGAAATATTACAAGTTGATCGACTACTACGTTGTAAAATTTTCGTTACTTTTTGTTACTTTGTCCTTCTCTTTCTTACTCAATTTTAATTTTGTCCGTGACGAGTAAAACGTTCGAAGTATTACAGAGGTGACCACGATTTATATTGATCATTTCGTAAAATTTAAACTATAAATTTTTCTTGCTACAATTTACAAATTAACTCACTATAAATTTGTGATTTTCTTCTATTAATACAGTCTTCATGGTTAGATAAGAAATTCCAATATACTATGTCGCAGCCATAAATTTCATTTTCTTCGGCGGTCATTATCGTGGTTGCTTCCCAAATTTGACGAACGTACGAAGCTTAAAACAGATGATACGATTGATAAAGTCTGTAGTTGAATCACTAGAATGATATTATTTCATCATTTTTTCGATAACGAGGCGGATTAACCAAAGATTCCGAGTAGAAGTGGAAAAAACATTCTTTTATTTCTAATTTCAGCTTGCTTCTTTCAACCAATCTTTCTTTGTTTGGTGACTGCACAGAAAATGATTTCGTTGTACTTATATTAGTGAATTTAGCAAAGATAAGAATCGAGATCGATCAATTATCGAGTCTTATCGATCAATATAAAGGAGAAAAAAATCTTTAAAGAGATTTTGTACGATGTTTATTTTATATTCAATCAATGAAAACTATATTAAAATGTCCAAATATAATTTCCTTTTTTTGTTAATAAATTACTATGTACAATACTACATGCTCGCGTCCGCGATCTGTTTTTGTGTCTCGTTGTTTCCTCGATAATGATCCATTTTTACTTCTTGGTTTAAACTATAGTACGATGGACCGCAATATGAGATTACAGCGCTACCTAGACACTCTTCTCCATTATATAAGGTGATAAACTGAAATAAATACGATAAATGTTAAATATTATTGAACACTATTATACGATAATTCAAAAAGGGTCATGTATAAGAAGCTCTACCTGTCCCTCTGTAAGTGCTCTTAATGGTTGACTAAGCTGTATTATTAACTGATTCTTTAAATTTTTATGAACTGTGCAAGGTACCAAGGGATCTCTATGTTGAAAGCGCAAATCGCAATTTAATAGTCTAGAGAAACTATTAAATCCTGGCTCTGATGATATCCAGTACGGAGTTTCTGTTGTTATAAGTTCTGAATATAGCGCTGAATTGTGTGTCCCTTTTACCTATTAATATTAATATATACATCAACATCCAATCTAAGTAAAAAATATAATTAACATAACATTTTTTCTACATACTACAATGATGTTATTTGTGTTAATATCTTTCTTATACACATAATATGCAGCTGGTGAACCACTAATTTTTATATTTTGCCCTATGGTCCAATGATGAAAGCCCATATGCTTTCCCACTACCAGACCATCATCCAAGTCTACAAAGTCTCCAGGTTTGTCAAATATGTACTATAAATATTATTTAGTTGTCAATACAAAAATGGAATAATAGCATACATTGAACTTATCATGCTGTACCTTGGATATGAAATTTTGAAAATTTCGTTTTCCCACAAAACATATCCCTCTGCTTTCCCTTTTTAGAGCAATTTTATCCAATCCAGCTTTCAGAGCAATTTGTTTAACATCTTTCTTCAAATATTCACCAAGGGGAAACATGGAGTACCTTAATGCTTGTTGAGGTACTTGGCACAAGAAAAATGTTTGATCTTTTCCTGGATCTCGAGCTTGAAATAAGCTGACATCTGGTAAAATAGTCAAACTAATACGATTTGATTATATGATTAAAGCAAACGTTTAAGAATAACGTTAAGAAAATTATATTTACTTGTATCTGGCTTAAAATGTTCAAGGTAAGAACCAAAACTAGTTCTGGCATAGTGTCCAGTTGCAATAGCATCAGCCTGAAGTTTATTACGTGCAAAGTTAAAGAAATGATCGAATTTGATGTATTTGTTACACAAAATATCAGGATTTGGTGTATATCCATTCTCATATTGTTCTATTAAATAGCTATAAAAGTTAATAAAGATAAAATATTAATTAAAAAGATGTACAAATATGCATATACATACGAAAAGATATTATTCCAATATTCTTTTACAAAATTAACTTCAACAAGAGGAATATCTAATTTTTTGCACACCCATTGTGCATCTTCATAATCCTCCTCAGTCTGACAAATTCCAGTCTCATCTTTGATATCCCAATTTTTCATGAATACACCAGTGACATTGAATCCTTTAACAGTGCTAATTTTAATACTTTCATGGTAATAAATTATCATCCGATACTAGACATTTTTATTCTCTTGAATTACCTTTATTTTTTAAAAGCAGTGCTGATACAGCGCTATCAACCCCACCAGATATACCCACAATTACCTTTTTAAACATTTTCTAAGTGTCTTAAACTTTGTTTTATTATATATTAAACTTTTAGTATCCTAAACATTTTTTTCTTCTCCTCAGTTTTATATTATTCCATCTTTATTCATATGTACCACTAAGGAACCTATATTACAACCTCAGCACCTGTATTACAACAATACAAATATTTTCGAACCAACAACATGCAGAAAATTATTGAAAAAAAATTTCTAAACAATTACAAAAGAAATATATAAAGAATATGATAAGAAACAGCTTTTAAACATAGAACTATGCTCATTCGGTTTAACGTGTTAAGAACACGTTGTAAGATCAAGATTGTACATTTAAAATAACTCAATGTTCGAATTTATCCTAACTCGAATATTCATTTAACATTAATCACATGTGTATCGATTACTACGTCTACACGGCCATGATAGTACATTATTCGGCAAAGAATTTGGAAATTTACAAATAATAAAGGTTAAAGAAGTACCGAATCAATCACGTGGTACATGTATACGTATCGAACAGATTGTGTTTTGCGTGTGCAACGAATGAGCGGCTGTGCTCAGCGTCTAACGCGTTTAAACAATATCGAATAATTCGACGAAGAGATAATCAACTAGACTGAATTTGTAATAAAACACAGAACGTGATTTTTCCACGTGCACATTGTGTATATTGGAGGAATATCGTTTAGACGCTTCCTGTGTGATTAGCAGGTTTCGAGGCTCGCGCGTAGGTCGATGCCCGAAAATCGTCGGCCAATCGACGCACGGCTCTCTCGTCGGGAACCAGTCAAGCACGTTGACAGATATGCAACGGCTGGTCGCAGGAGCTTGCATATTTCGAATGGCATTTTATTGTGTGGATAACAACGTACCGCGTGCTAGTTCAGTCTATTGGATTAGACGAAATTTTCGAGACGATAGACCAGTTTTCGAAGAAATGCGCGATTTCGGTGCAAGTGCAACCTATTTTGCGCAGTTTCCATGACCCAGATTACGATGGGGAGTTCGCTCGCCTTTCGGAACAGCTGTTGGCCGCGCGAAGATGTCGGCCGCGGGGAAACGCTTGGATATTTCGTGGACTGCGCGCGCCTCTTGGCGGCTTCGCCGCCACAATTTTCAGGGCTGTATCTACTCACAACAGATTAGGCACCTAGCGATTCTTCAATTTCATCGGGACGCGACACAACTTTTCTCTCAATAAGCATCTTTTTTGAAACTTTCCTTCGTTATTTCTTCGCGACAGGTGAATCCTGGCGTAATGAAAGTATTTAATAACCGGAAACCAAAGAAATGAATTATTACGATAAACATGTTAAAAATGTAATGTGCATGCAATTTTGTATATATCATCCTATCTGGCTGCTATGTTTTTTTTTACGTAGTATACTATCCGCATAAAATACCTCGTGTTGTTATTCTAGTTTGTAAAAAGTTATGCGAATCCCGTCGATTTTGTGTTAAATCGTCATACGCGGTGTAATTAAAATTCCATATGCTTTAAAAATCAGAATAGTATTCGAACAAACGGAAGTTTGAATGTGCGGAGTTTCTATCGCTGTTAACGTTTCGGTAATTTATTAATGTGACTTACGAGAAGTTGATATCGTGAAGTGCTCGAATGAAACTTTGGCGGTATGTTGTTCGAGAGTATTCGTGTACTCTCTTTTCCAGTGTATTTATATCTATAGATATTAGCTGTTTTGTAAGAAACACGTTGTATCTTAAATATTAATATATTACGCGTAACTCACTCCAGTTATTGCGAGAGTATTGTCATAAAAATAACGTAGATAATGTAAACCGATATAAAAGCTCGAAACAAGAACTGAAATTGGAAGTTATTTGGATTGGCCGAAATTCTATGAAACTTAAACTATCAATAAACGACTAGAAAGTGTAGTTGAAACGATAACCGTAGGAAAATACGATTTCAAGAAATTATACGATTAGTAATTGTCATTGTTAATTACGAGTGAGAAAGACTATTATTTCGTAGTGATTACATTCCATGTGATTCTATGCCGATACGTTAAAGTAAATTGCCAGTGCGTGGCAATATCTTTGTCGTGAAAAACAGTGGAGAAAAGTAGTCGAAGAATAATCGATGCACAATTAATGAAAGTTGGAAGAGAAGTCTCGCGAGGCCTGCGAACACGTATGCTTTGCAGGAGGTACCCGAGTGGTTGGTAACAGAGACGCTTAGTGGATGAATACGGTCCTGCGCGATCCCCTCCACCTTCCTCATCCCGCTATACGACCAGTCAGTTCCTTGTTTGCCATACAAAATCCAATAGTTTGCCTTGTACCTCGAGAGAGTGCGAGTATGTCTTTTGCATTTGGGTATTTTTTTAAAAAGTGCGGTAATTCGTCCGTGTACTCGCGAAAATGTGCATTTTACTGAGTTTCTTCACACATACGACAAGATTTCGATGGTTCTGAGAGGGAGATTCGAGAAAGCATAGTGAATTCCTGTCTGAGAGACCAGACCGACCGGCCCGTTCAGGCTTCGTCGATTTTTTGGTCGTGAAAAAACAACGGGGCCGAAGCTTTTGTGCGGAAAGTCAGTTTCGACGGCTGGTAAAAGGACCGATATATCGACAAGAAAATCCAGTGTACTGAAAAGTGCTTATACCCTACACTCGAGGTGACTCCTTTGTAAAAGGAGCACCGCAGGACGAATATTTTTCCACTGGAGCTCTCGGGAAAATGTGTTATGTATTTACGTGGAATATTGCGTAACGTCGAGGGCCGGGAAGTGTTTGGAAACGTGCAACACTGACAAACCTCGCTTCGACGACTTCGCAGCACGGGCTGTACGCGTCCGTGCAGCTGGCTTTACCGGCTCTATTTCGTCTCCTCTGTGTCCCAGCGAAATTCCCCGACCGAGGCTCGATATCGTGGATCGAAATTCTGCCCAACGAAGAAACTCCACCGACGCTCGTCTCTCCTCGTGGAACTGCACAAACTTTCCTACCGATAAAAACTTCGTTTCAATCAACGACCACTTGCTTCACTGGATAACTTCTCTCGAAATTCATTTTGGTGCAAGGACGTTCAACTTCTTTTCAAATGGAAATTGGTATGTATTATCTTTTCCACGAGATTTTTACTGTATTCTAAGTCACTGACATTTCTATATCCATGCAAGGTCATCATAAACTACTATGTGGATGTAGATTGTGTTCTATAGAAGCACTAGGTTATAATTATTTTTATAACACACTTTTGTGTTTCAGTGCAACTTTCTTCCGATCAGGAAAATTTACATCTTATTTTGTAACCCGATGTCAGTAGGATTAGGCTGATATTACAGTCTTTTACTTTATTATACCAAGGAAATTTACAGTAATATGTTTTATAATATATTACATTAGTGAATGTGTGAATTAAAATTGTCTTGTTTCCTTGTTGGTTTCTACACTTGTTCTCTTGCTTTTATTCTAGAAAGATGTAAAACGTAGAAAGAAAGAAATTTGTTAGTTTTGACAAATGAGAATAAAGTAATGAGCGAAGAAATGCAGTTGTGCTTCTAGAACTGCAAATATCAAAGCGTATGCAAAGAGAACATAAATCCTTTATAGCTACATTTTGTTATTGATAAAAAACTAATTATAGATTTGAGTGATATATAATAGCACAACAAAATATTTCTGTGTAGCTGTGAATAATCTTGAAGGAATATTTTCTTAGCACATAAAAAGTACATTCATAAAATATTTTATCTATTCCCATTTTTATAATTTACTTTTACTCTTCGAATGTCTACATTGACCGAGAAGTATAAAGTACAAAGGATATACATGACAGCTTGCCAGGTCAAAATATATAACAGTAATAAATAATTACTAAACCAATAAATAAAACAATAGATTACAAAGGGTAGTAGTTCTTAATAATAAACGTCAATATCCATTGGAAGAAAAATTTCTTTCACCTCAAATTTATTAGTGGCTTTAAGCCTAACAAATTTATTGCATTTTTGTGTGAGGTTATATTACCTAAATATATTTTGGAGTAGATTTCAGAAAGGATATACTCATATTTAACGTATGATTTATTTCCTACTATTGTCATAAATATAATAATATAATGGAAATGCAAACCACGTGTGTTTTAATTATTTTATATTATGCAATATATATATAACAGTTACGAGTATGAGTAATTCAATTATTTTTAACTGTAAATCGAGCAAGAAAATGCATAGTAATTTTGAATTTTCAAAAATCAATTAGAAAATTCAGTGATATATTTTTAACGGCTTTCTTATATTATTGTAGAGAAGTAATTTCGAATATATTCATATTGAGATCGACGTATTAAAAATCAACATAAATATCAATGCAATTTTCCTAATTTACCATTACATATTCATTCCTTTCACCGAAATGATGACAAAATTTTCATCTTTTCCATTATACTATTATTTTAGGGGCGAAAAAGTTTGATGTTGTTCGAAGTTATGGGAAAGTGCTCGCGCTGTTTTAGATTCCTCGGAAGTTCTGTCACACGGTGATCGAGCGCGCGGTGCTTTCAAAATTCCGAACATCGTCGTATAAATTGAAATCAATCTAGAAAGGAAACATCAAATTTATCGAATGTTTTTTCTACACGACAGTACTACGTATTTATGTACTTACGACATTAACCAACGGTAGTGCGGATGCATCGTCGATCACGTCATTTTATCACCTTAAACGAAACAATACCATCACCGAACACTTTCGAACTCTACTACACCTTTTCTGTCTTCTGCTCATGGCGCGCTAAACGCCACGATACCCGCGAAAGAGTTGCTGCGTCGTGTTTTATCGTAGCTTTGAGGATAAATACAATGGTTGTGTATCGCACAGGTTCGATGTTAACGCTTGAAGGCTATCATAAGCGAAATCTCACCCCATGCGAATTTTATTTTAATATTATTGTTCTGTCATTATTTTTGAGAATATAATTAAAAATATATCAAGTTGTAAAAATTCACAGAAATGTATACTATGCGAACATACATGAAATATCCAAAATCTTATCTACTAATAAGTAAAACAATTTTCTAAATTTCATCTTTTAATTACATTCATAAAAATATGAAGACGCATAGTTATTAGTTATAATTAATTAATAGACTGCGGGTTTTTATGCAGATTAATATTTTTGAGAATGTAATTTAGAAAATAGGATCTAGATAGAAAATTGTTTTATCTACCAAATATTATAGAAAACATTATACTTCTGATATTTGATAAATTTTCTCGTATTATGCATTCTTCAAATTTTCCACAAATACAAAAAATTCATAGTGTACCTATAATAATATCGCCGTAATGTTATTTATAACCATAAGAAACAACAACTTCTTATCCAATATGGAATAGTAATAAAATATTTAATTGCTTTTCTTAACTTTTCTATTGATATCTATAATTAAGAGGAAATTAAATTTCACTCATGATACGTGGTTTAAATGACAAATCGTATAAAATTAATGCAGTATGAAATGCATTAATGTGATTTCCTTTGATGGTAGCTTTTTAGGGTTAAACAAGATATGATTAATATCGGGATGAAAAGAATATCTCCGAACAAGATCTTTCTCAATCCGTAGCATTTCCAATGTGATCTGCGATGAAACGTGTTCGCGGGCTGGACGAGGTAGCATCACCAGCAGCAGCAACATTAAAGCACTCGTCAGTGAGTGCAGGAAGTGGCGGAGGAGGTAGTTTGGAGTACCATTCAAGCAGTGGAATAGGCGTTGTTGTACCTGGCCAAGCAGTTCGATCAGTTGCTTCGAAAGAAATGCCGGGCAGCATACAATTTGGAACTGCCCAAGCTCAACAGCAATATACTGGAGCAATTGTAGTGCCGACCGCGGCCCCGTCCCCCATTAAGGTGCGTGTTATCTACATTGTAATAACAACAGTAACGAGCAGCAAAACAACTACATCGTTTTTTTCATTTTTCTATGCTTTTTACTATTTTTTAATTGCTTTATATAATTTCAATCTTTTTTTTATAGCTTCTTTGTTAAAATGAAATTGTATATTTTAATGTTTCTTCTTTCTTGTAACATTGTTATTCACGAGTCTTTCAGGTATTACTGGTATATAATAAAACAGAGTGATGCGGGAGCAAATGAAATTAATCGGCTTAAAAGCGGTCTATCGAATTGAACGTTCTCCTATTACGTTTTTAAAAATTTTTTAACTGCCACGTTAATAAATCTCTATCTCTATATACTATGGAGTACCTTTATTTGTAAAATAAATATACAACATTATTGTTTTTGTTCGATAACATCGCTTCATTTTTATGTGTATATTTGATGAAAATACAATTAAGAAATTTTATTTAATTTTTTGTTCAAATAAGATTTGTACAACTAATTGTTTCACCTTGTATTAATAATAAGAGATTGGATAATCAGAGGATAATAACAGCACTATACTTCTATATGTACATTTTTTCCAATTTGTATGTACAGGAATATAATCAAACTTGTAAAGATTAGATTTATAGATTGTGCAATTATTATCAATTGTATGTGCAGGGAAGTGGATCTGCAGGACTCACTTCTACATGTAGCAGTAGCAGTGTAAATACTGGTGGAGGTTTACATGGTGGAATAGGTGGTGGGAGTAACCATAGTATGGGTTCCCAACAGCCTACACCAGGAACACAAAGTCAGGTTCATACTCAACAGCAACCAACAATAAGGCATAAGGTTTATATCCGACAATGTATATAAGTCGAAATAAATCACAGACATAGAGATTTGAAAATAATAGCTGTATAATTATGTAAAAGCATGGGTCCAAGTCTTGTATTTTGGATAAAACATTGAAAATCAGTTCTTATTAAAATATGATATTTTTAATTAACAAGAGATTTTGTATAAAAATGTTTTTATACCTCTTATAGGTTCATTCCAGCAATGTAACACCATTAGCTTCTACCCCACCAGGCACAAGCCTAGGTGGTGGCAGTGGTTCCCAACAATTTCAGAGATTAAAAGTAGAAGATGCGTTATCTTATTTAGATCAAGTAAAGTACAAATTCAGTGATCAGCCTCAGGTAGATCTATCATTATTAACATTATCTGAGTTACGATAATCATATTTTATTACATAATCATGTTTAATTTTAGGTGTATAATGATTTCTTGGATATTATGAAAGAATTTAAGTCTCAAAGCATAGATACACCAGGAGTAATAACAAGAGTGAGCCATTTATTTAAAGGGCACCCTGAACTTATTGTTGGTTTTAATACCTTTCTTCCACCTGGGTACAAAATAGAGGTGCAAGCTAATGAGCAAGGATATGCATTTCAAGTGTCAGTTAGTATGCCAAGTCCAACAGCAACACACACTTGCACTAGCTTGTCACAGCATCATTGCACTGTGAATGTTGGTTCACCTCCTGTTGCAAGTCCACCAACACAACCAGCGAAAGCTCCTCCAGTATTGCAGATAATGCAAGGGTAGGATATTATCACTATTTTATATATTAATTTTTACTGTTTTTGTGGAATAAATCGATAATTTATATTTTATATGCTATTTGAAATTAGGACCGGAAATATACACCACTCTCTGGCAAATAATATTTCGAATAATAGTTTGACAGTACATGCACCTTCACCACCACCGGTACAGGCATACAATAATTCACATGTTAGTGCAGCTCAAGCACAAGCTGTGAGTCAAGCGTTAAGTCAAGCACAAGATGGTATACCCACCAGTGGACAAACTCAACAAAGCCAACCAGTTGAGTTTAATCATGCGATTAATTACGTTAACAAAATTAAGGTTTGTATCTAATTACAGAATGCGATAAGAAATGTAAGATATTCACTTAATTTGTTTATAATTTCAGAATCGATTCCAAGGTCAACCCGACAAGTATAAAAGATTTTTAGAAATTCTGCATACTTATCAGAAAGAGCAGCGAAATTTAAAAGAATCTGGACACATGGGTGGTACCAGTGGATCTGGTGCATCTGGTGGAGCAAAACATTTAACGGAAGCAGAAGTTTATAGTCAAGTTGCCAAGTTATTTGAAAATCAAGAAGATTTGTTGGCTGAGTTTGGGCAATTTTTGCCGGATGCTACTAATCAACAGAGTTCGTTGGTAGGATGGGTATTATAAAATTAATATAAAACAAAATTTTACTTTAAAAAAATCTTTTTTTATTAATGTTTTGGTGACAATATTTTAGAGTAACAAGACTGCTACAGTTAATGATCACACAACAATTGTCAAGAAACCATTGGGACCTAAAGCACCTTATAATAATTCGGGAAATATTTCGAGAGATCTTCGAGAATCGAGCGGTACTAGTACAATAGAACGTGAAAATCGCGATCATAGAGATCGTGACCGAGAGCGAGATAGATCTGGTATACGAGATATTAATAGCGTACAAAAATTTGGCCATAATACGGGACAGTTGAAAAGAAGCCCGTCGTTTTCGCCTTCGGTAACAGCCGGAAACTCTCACCATATACAGCATGGTCCACCTCTGAAAAAGCCTAAAGTATCGTCTATGCGTGAATGTGTTACCATAGCCGAAGCTGGAAAATATGGCAGTCTCAATGATTATGCTTTCTTCGATAAGGTTAGTACTTTCAATTTTTTATTTTCATACTATTAGGAAAGGAAAAATGAAATAAATGCATAATAAAAAAATATGTATTATTATATTCTTAGGTTCGTAAAGCATTGAGATCGCAAGAAGTATACGAAAATTTCCTTAGATGTTTGGTTTTGTTTAATCAAGAGATAGTTTCTAAATCTGAGTTGGTGCAGTTAGTAACGCCATTTCTTGGTCGTTTTCCTGAACTATTGCGGTGGTTTAAAGATTTCCTGGGCCACTTACCCGAGTCTTCTAGTACCAACACAACAAATGCAAGTGGCAATTTAAATGTTGAAGCGCTACCAAATAATGTTGTACGAAGTCATCAAGAGAGACCGCAAGGTGATCTGGCGATGGAAATTGACTACACGGCATGCAAGCGTCTAGGGGCATCATACTGTGCGTTACCAAAGTCTTACGTTCAACCAAAGTGTACAGGAAGAACGCAACTGTGTAAAGAAGTTCTTAACGATACATGGGTTTCATTCCCGACTTGGTCAGAAGATAGTACATTCGTAACATCCAGGTTCGTAATTTTTATATCTCCTTTATGTGATATTTATTGTTAAATAGTAGAATTATTTTTTATTTGGTTGGAATGTTTAGGAAAACTCAGTACGAGGAATTCATTTATCGTTGCGAGGATGAACGATTTGAGTTGGATGGCGTAATAGAAACTAATGCGTCGACGATCAGAGTTCTCGAGGGTGTCCATAAGAAAATGAGTAGAATGAGCCAAGAAGAACTTCAGAAATTCAAGCTCGACGATTGTCTCGGTGGTTGTTCGCCTACAATTCATCAGAGAGCCTTGAAGAGGATATACGGCGATAAGGCGGCTGACATTATAGATGGTCTTAAGAAAAATCCTGTAGTAGCAGTACCAGTAGTTCTTCGTCGATTAAAGAGTAAGGAAGAAGAGTGGCGGGAAGCGCAAAAAGGTTTCAATAAACTCTGGAGAGAACAAAACGAAAAGTACTACTTGAAGTCTCTGGATCATCAAGGTATCAATTTCAAGCAGAACGATGTTAAGGCCCTAAGGTCCAAGAGCCTATTTAATGAAATTGAAACGTTATACGATGAGGTTTGTAACTGTTTTTCCTCTAGGTAAGTTTATGCTTTTCATTATTTAAAAATAATTTATTTTGCAGAGACACGAGCAGGTAGACGATGGTAGCGGGGATGGTCAAAATAATAGCGGCCCACACCTTGTATTACCTTACAAAGATAAGTCTGTCCTAGATGATGCAGCTAATCTTCTTATCCATCATGTAAAGCGTCAAACGGCCATCCACAAGGAAGACAAGCAACGAATAAAGCTTTTGTTGAAGCATTTTATACCTGATCTTTTCTTCCATCCACGCCAGGAACTGAGTGACGACGAAAGGGATGAAGACGGTAATGCATTAAATTTGATAAATTATTACTATTTTGCAGTCGAAGCAATTTATTTTATACAAGTATCGCTGTTACAGATGAGAAGGAAGATCTCAATGTAGCAGCGTGTAGTAATTCTCAGTCAGTAACGATGAATACCTCTCCGTTGGGTGGTGGTGGCCTCCAAGCAAATAGGAATAAGGCGCCGGTATCTCCGATTCCGTCTTCCACGTCTATTAAAACCGAACCTGATATCAAAGTACCAATCCATGCGATGTCGGATGACCCTGAAGAAGCGTACACGCTCTTCATGGGCAGCAACAATTGGTACCTTTTTTTAAGGTTACATCATATATTATGTGAAAGATTAACAAAAATGTACGACCGGGCTGTGGCTCTTGCTGAAGAGGAATCACGGTACAAACAGCAGCGTAAAGAGAGCACAGCTGTCGCACTACGGTTAAAACCTAAAAGTAAGTGTAAAACGTAGCTTTGTTTGTACGAAAAAAATGCAGTTTATTCTAATTTAATATTCTTAATATGTTTGATATAGATGAAATTGAAATTGAAGATTACTATCCTGCATTTTTGGATATGGTTAAGAATGTTCTAGACGGTAATATGGAAAGTACCGCATACGAGGATACCTTACGAGAAATGTTCGGTATTCACGCATATATCGCTTTTACGTTAGATAAGGTTGTAACATACGCTGTGAGACAAGTAAGTATATGCATATCAGATTAAAAAAATCTTTAAATTACTATAATTTTATAATTATAGCAGGATTCTAAAACAAAAATATAAAATTTTTAGTTGCAGCATTTGGTCTCAGATCTTATATGCCAGCAGTGTATGGAATTATTCCAGCGAGAGCAACGGCAACCGAAAGAAAGTAGTGGCGCAGGTGGTTTATGTGCTACAGCGTACATGAGACTCGGTGCAGAAATGTCGTATCAGCGTAAAGCTGAAAAGGCTATGGCGGACGAAAATTGTTTTAAAGTATACATTGTAAGTTTCGATTTTTCAGAAGAATTATTTGACGAATGACAAAGCTATTGCTACCATTTATTTTAGAAGCTTATAATTCACTATTATATATGTTAAAAATACTAAAATATTCTATTGAACCTTTGATTCATGAACATTAACCATATGTTAATGTATCTCTTAATTACAGCTGGTAATATCCTACAAATATGAAAAAATTATGAATAAAAAATATTACTTTTTCGTAAATTAAACGAAACGTGTTTTACATGTAAAATGTTTTATTGTTGCAGTATAAGAAAGACTGTAAAATGACAATGGAATTGTTGGATACGGAAGGTGATGAAGCGATGGACAACAGTTGTAGGGAAAGAGAAAGGGAAGGAGTTACGGTATCTGAAAAGTGGTCTACATATGTTGAGAGGTTTTCTGCTCCAGCTGGTCAGACTAGCCCGAAAGACACCCCTACCTTAACAGACAATGAGCCAACAACCAATCATCCTGTGAGTAACGACCAGGCTGCAAGGGGGGGGAGGGGCAGAAAGCGCAAGAACACTGACATTAGCAAGAAGGTATAGGATCCACATCCCTTTTCATAATCATTGCCAACGTTGAAGTTTACATTCATTCGTATTTGATGTCTGTGATTGGAAGTTGTACTGTTGTCATTCAGTGTACAACTAGTGTCCCAAAGAACGAAAGCTTACTAAAGAAAAACTTTCTTCTAATTATTTCGTGTGATCGTACTATAAAATTATACCAGAGGTATTCGTATGTGAAACGTTTGATCTCGCAGTCGGACGCCTTTCCAAAAAAATTCGGTCTTCAAGAGAATCATTGTTGACTTCCTTAAAGAAAGATATCAAAAAAGAAGTAGAAAATATTTTAGGAATGAACATCGCAGCATATAATATCGGTTGTTTGCTAATACGAGGAAGCTACGTAGCCATATACGATCTGCTATCACCAATGCTTTATCACGCGAATGGGGTCAGAACACTGGTTCATGCTTGTCATTATATAGAAGTTGCAGAACTTTGTATACATATAAGCAGAATGAACTAATATTCTTTTAAATGCTAAAAAAAAAAAAAAAAGAAAAAGAATGGAAAGTCATATATTTATTTTCGTAACGTTTAAGGAGATAAGAGAGATATGATTTTCATCTGAACGCGTCCATTGTGGTGCTGTAAATTAAGTAAAGAGAAAGATAAGAGAAAAATAGAAAAAGAGAGTATAGTGCACTACGAATCCCCATTCTTTATTCCATATATTCGCACTATTAGTGCATTGCAATACCATTACATGTTACGCGAAAAACCACAAATTGCAAATTATATTTCTATATTTTAAATATCGATTTCTAGTGAAACAACGATATCTCAATAGCAATTTTTCCAAATTTTCAAACGCAAAGATTTATCGAAGGCATTTAGAAGTATACTGCTCCACACGAGTCACTGCTTTGCTTCCTCGTTTTTTACGGCGTAAATAAGTTTTGTCTATCCACGCGAGTTTCTATGCAAGGGTTTATTCTTTAATCCGGTGATATCTGTTTTACTTTTTATTTAGGGTCAAAAGGAAGTTCGTGCGTTCGATAAAAGGGAGGGAAGTGCGCGATATTTACATTTACGTACAAAAAAGATTCCAAGTTTCGGTTGTTTTTAAATTTTATTTTATATTTTATCTAATAATGTGGTTATCTAATAACTTCTTTTTATTTGTGTTTGTTGTTTTTGTTTGTTATATAATAATAAAAATATTATAAATGATTGTATAAAGCTTTAAAAGAAAGCTTATAAAAGAAATAAGAGTACGTACTAAATTCATTAATTTGCTTTCATGTTGAAAACATGATTCTCCCGTGAATCTCTCACTTGAAAAGAATCGGTCAACGAAACAAACAAGGAAAATTTTCACATATACAATTAAATCTTACTATGCTTTATCGTACTGTCTCCGTAATTGCCTACTTTACGTTTCTTTAGAAAAGGAAAGATAAAATCAACTAGTTACAGCAGAAGTATAGTTACGAGATGAAAGATATTAACGAGCATTTAACTCATTTTGCAAATGTACAAAAATGATGAAAAGAAACATCAAGGGGACACGGCATACACAAATGAAGTCATCCGAGCAGTGCCATAAATGAATGTAAAATATTAGCATAAAAGAAAAAAAGAACATAACATTTGATATCGGTCAATTCTTAAAGTTTAGTTCATTTTCATCTTACTATTATTATAAATTAGATAAGATCATAATTTCTAGAATTTATTATCAAGATAGAATTGAAAAAGAAATATGTAAATATTTGATATAAATTTGTACATATGTTTTGATACGCAACTTGGTCGACTGGTAGAGATACTATGCATCTACTAACTTGTAAAATTTCACCATTTCGCTATCATAAATTCGAACATTAGTGAAGCCTTTGGGAAGGAAATATGGATATTGACTCGTGAACACATTACTTCCACGCCACATCACATTATGCAGGCTTTTTCTGTCTTCTGATTGCTCCAACTTTCAATTTATTATTACGAAATTTCTAATTATGGCAGAGTAACTATCAAGTTCACAAAGTAGATAAAGATAAAAGAAAAGATACGCATGCTGAGAGATAGTGCATTATATGATAAAATAACGTTTTGGACATTTTTGGAACATTGAATTTCCAAAGGTTGCGTGTGTTATGATTCCTTACGGATATTAACGAAAAAAGCTTGTGAAATTTCCGGACAATTAAATTAGGGTATGTTAACGAAATATTAAAATTGTATATTTTTTAGGCATTAGGTTAGAGTATACCAACCTATTTAGAAGATTTTCAATTACGCGAACGCCACACAGTTCGACGTGTTATATTGCATTCTTCGAATTAGATTCGTTTGATTTAAAAGGTGTAGTGTGATATGTAAGATCATAGTATGCATTGATTCTAGCTTGAACATTAAAAAGAGAAACTGGAAGTAGCGTTATCATTGGCGTGGACCAAGTGTGTTCCTGGCTTAACTGTTGCGCCATTGTGAAATGCAGGTGTATGATAATTCTTTGCTATGTACATATTAATATATAAGTAGTGAAGCAAAGATTATATGGCATAGCATGTAAATAGAAAATCACTTGTATCTTTTCATTAATTCATAGCTCCAACTGAAAGGAACGTAACAGTATGAAGCGTTAATATCCCACGAGCTAATTTCGAATATCTGCCAAAGGTTTCACAGTTTTAACTCTCTCGGTTTCTGCTGTTGCTTTTTGTATTGAGAAGGTTCATTACTTTTACCCCTTTTTTTGTTTGTTTGGTACTCTAGTGAACTTTCATTCTGTGTAATTACATTCTTCTCGTGGAAATGGTATAATACTATCGAAGGTCTTTAATAATTTTTTACAGTGCAGACTATAAAAATTGTTAGTTATTAAAAGTTAGCTCGCATCAAGCATTAATTTTTAATGTCGGAAGAGTATTTTTTATCGAATCGTTCTTTGTTCTTTCGTAGGTTTCGACGAGTTATCCGATTTCGTTATTAAAAAATGTGCTTTTAATGTTTTATCGCGTTTAGGATTTATTTTTTGAAATCAAACCACTATTAAGAAATACGTTGCTAATTTTATTATTATTATTGTTTGACATCGAGATAGAAAAATCTACGTTTCGTATATTTTATGGAAAAATAGGTACTATTTTTTAGTTTTCTTTGCCATAGTATTCTGTACAGTTATACAAATACGTTTATGACGCAAAGTGGATTTTCAGATGCAGTGTTCGCAACGTTGTTTCCTCATTGAATGATATCTTCGTATTTTGTACAAAATGTAAAACATGCATTTCCTGACAAGGCTCTGCATCATGGAATTTTAAGCGCTATTATATATATAGAGAGAGAAAATCTACACGTATCATGTACGTGTATTTATATATTTTTCGTTTATTTAACAGTTCAATACGTTTTTATTAGATAACGTGGCACAAATTTAAATTAATTTAAACGATATATATACATATATATATATATACCCACACACATATATATGTGTATATATATATATATATATATATATACACACATATATATGTAATTGTTGCCACAAAGGATCTGATTTAAACGTTACTATGACATTTGTAATATAGTTTCATTGAGACTATGAGGTCGTATGTGCAGACAGATTTTATGTGATTGTTATAAGCTCATATCTCCGTTTTCACTTTATGCAGTGAATTTTAAACTCTATATATATATAAGACATATATATATATATATATATATATATTTTGTAACTGTAATCTGTATATGAAACGAATATACATATAATAATAGATAAACAATAATATTGTATAGAAGAGAGATATTGAAATACATGAACAATGCTTTTAAACATTATTGTCTAACATCATTTTGTACCACTAAATTTATTACTTTGATTCTCCGATGATATTAATTTTTTGTAACGACAAAGAAAGATAAAAGAATTCTTTGCCTGTGCTTTTACGATTGAAACGAGACAAAAACAATGCAAAATGAATATTCCATATTACTATATTTAAATACTTAGTAATCATACAGAGAGATATTTAATTCCAGATGTTAAAATTTTTATGTTTGTCCTTATATGATTTTTATTTTACATACTTTTTCTCATTTAGCTTCGATTTGTTGTTCTGTTTTATTGTTTCAATATTATATCATGTGTGCTGAACATCAAATAGTGATAAATATACACACACATACACATATTATATATATATATGTATATATACAATATATACGTATATATATGTATACACATATGTATATTAAGAGTAATATATCTCTTTTCTAACACATTTGTATTTTAAAATAGTAAAGCCGCCATATAAGTTAGAATTTCACTCGAATCATATCAATACCACGCCTTTTTTGTTATGCTTTCGATTGAAAAAGTTCACTCGTCGTCTGTGGATGTACATGGATTGAAAATTGACCTGAAAATGTTACTTTAAGCTCATTTTCTTTCATTTCATCTCGTGTTCGTTTAATTGATTTTATTTTGCTTACACAAAATTATTGGACAAATATGTTTTATTATTTTCAAGTATTATTGGTACTAAGACTCAATATAGTTGCTGTTATATATTGTTATTATATAATGATAAATTTATGAATGAATATTTTTGAACTACAATTAATGATTTCATTATAAAGTACTGTTAACACGTAAGAATTGTTACTTATTCCTAGTCATTTATACAGTATCAATAACATGCTAAAAAATAGTAAAACAACAGATTACAAGATATTTTGAATGTGGTTTATTTTCGTTTATTGCTCTTTTTCGTGCATAAACCCCCGAAAACCGTAAAATCTTTTTGGTACGTTCTTTAAAGAACATCCTTTTATGTATCCATGTTTTTCCAAGTTAATTGGTAATAAATTTTATTTGTAGAGTATAGTTATTTATTGATGCGTATGCGATTCAGTACGTGTCAGTGTATAATGACAATCACATAATAACATATAACTTACTTACAAAAAATGAAGATAGCATAAAAAAAATTAAATTCCTTTTGAACGAGTACCCTTAAGAAAATTTCGTTTTTCTTTTGTATATAGAAAATTGATTATTTTTATATATCTTTCATTTGTTTCTGTATTTTGCCGTAGTTTATTATTTTTACTTGAAATATTTTATTACTTTTAGAAAGAGAGTAAGCTCTATACAAGAGGAATGTTTGTAATTTAGTACAAGGTGTGAAATATTGTAATAAATTATTTTGCAATTGTGCTGTAATAAGAGCTCTTAACTTAAGTATGTTAAACTTAGTACCAATTACTCATAATAATACAATGAATGATATCGTTAAAATTGTATGTATACATGTATTAAGCTGTACCTGTTAAAAAAGTTAACATGAAACGATTGTTGTAGATGGATGGAAATGGTTGGAGTTCTTTAGGCAGAATCTTGGCAGGACGTAAGCCTGTATTTCTTTACCGTAATATTAGACAGTGGAGGAAAAAAGCTGCAAGAATGATGTCAGCATCAGTGTCTAACACCAATCAACCAGATAAAGCAGCAGGGTAAGTATCATTTAAATCTCTTTATAATTAAAATCATAACTCTGTTGATAAGATATAATATTTGAGTGCCTTTCTTTTCTATCTTTCTTTAGATCAACTGACAAAGAAAAATCACTGGATTCTGTAGATGCGCTCCTAAAGCGACCTCCTGGTTTAAGATTAGCAGATTCTGGGGATACATCTGACATTATCAATTCCGATGAAACCCAGTGTAGATTTAATCCCAATAGTTACCAAATGCTTTATATTGCTAGTAAGGAAGCATTCCTGTATAAACAAAATTCTTTCAGTCGTGCCAGAGAGGTATGTTCTACGATTAAAAATTTGTCTTATTTTTTTTTAAATTAACGACATTCATGATATTTATTAATTATTTGCTTTTTCAACAGTGTCATCCAGCTGTTACAAAACACTTGAATTCAAAGTTTCATCAATGGCTGGCGGCTTGGGTATCCAAGAATGTCGCAGATGTTCAACACCGATTATGTCAGGATTGGTTGATGGGACGTTATGAAAACTTAATTCCTCATAAAACACGAGTGATCACGGACAATGATCAAACGAGAACGCCTTATCGACAATACAATCGTTATCGAGTGGAACGCTTGCAACCCGATCCTCTGACGGAACCAAGTGTATAATCACATGTCTCTTATCATTTCTTTACTATTCTCTGACAGCATATTGATAATACTGAGAACTCGTTTCGATAATCTCACATTCATATTTTCTGTTACAAAAAGAAATTAATACTTAAGAGAGGGTTACATCGAAGGCAAAATCGAGACTGATTCTTGAACTATATTGCGCGTATGTACAACGAGAGAACGTCTTATTTTGCCAACGAAGTTTATCGCGAACGAAGAAGGTGTAGAAGTGGTCGTTAAGGAAAGAAAGTATTGAAGATTACAAATGAATCTAAATGAGTCTATACATTGTGTACTAAACTTATTGCATACAATTTTTAACTAGATTTGATTTTTCAACTGTACAGGTATGGAAAATTTGATGCAAATTGAAATATCGCTGACTTGTTGAAGTTGTTGTTTGTCTAAGGGTTTAGCGTTGAGCATTTCTTCAACATAAAGTACTAAATTAACTATTGAATCAAATGTTAAGAAAGAGGATCCGTTATAATGGGCGATATTTCTAATTGTATTAAAGTTAAGCTTGTGATCAGGTAATATAAGATATTTAAACGTATTGTTTCATTTCTGAAAATCGAGTACTTTTCGATAAAACTAGATATAGATTTTCCAGGTAAGGTTTTACATAAGAGAGTAAAATAATGGTAAAACTTTTGATACTTTATGTAATATCTTAAATATTTAGGAAGACTATGATAATATAATTGTTGTTTATAAGCATATTGCAGATTCAGCCAATTTTATTTTATTAAGTATTTTATTTTTATAGACTTACACAATTGTCATTGAAACATTGAATATTGTTAGTGATTAAAAGAAGCTATTAAAATTTCGATTCGTAGTATGTTATATTATTTAATTCACGACTGTCTATTTATAACTGGAACGTAACGAAAGATTGGGTTATAAGAAAGCTGTATACTTTTTTTTGAATAATAACTTTATATACATGTATGTAAAATATCTTTCATTCGAAGTTTTTAATAATTTGCTTCTCTTATTTTTCTTACAAATGTCGCGATCGAAGTTTCCGTTCTCTTGAATTCGGTATACATAAAACTGAACGTATAAATACATGCTTGTACAGGTGTATGTGCATGTATGTATGGATATGCGATAATTGAAAGTGCATATATATGTACATACATGCATATGTATGTATATATATGTATATATACATATGAAACGAAAAAATACTAGGCCTTATTTTTTACCTGATCTTTAGGCTATTCGATAGAAAATGTACAATATTAAGGTATGGCGGTGTTCCTGTACAGTGCAAAGCTGTTGACAACATTAGAATACGGCGTTTATTGAAAGACGTTGAGAAGTATTGACTCACCACGCACGAGATACATATATGGCTATAGATATTATTTTACGTTATTCTTAAGTATGTATTTTTTTTATCAATTCTTTTACTTGTATATTGATATACGAGACACACACGTATTGAGTTTCTTAAAAATCTATAAATCATCTTTTATATTGTCGATATCAATCACGATGTTAAATTTTCAATGTTCTAAACTTTCATCAGAAATGGATAAAGGATAATACGAAATTGAATGAAGAAAATCGTGCGCGGTGAAAGAAAAGAAGTACATAATATCTTTGCAAGATTTAGACTGTTTATAATAATTGAAAAAGGCGAATTGATTTCGTTCCAATCATTCAAACAAAAAATGACGTTTAAAATATAATGACAGATAATAATGTATGCATAAATTTTGGATTGAATACATTTTTATCGTAATTATACAGATTTAGTTGAAATCTTAGCATCTCTGTTTTTGTGGATAATTTTGGAAAAATACCATTTTACATACATTTACACAACCAAGTATATAAACACAGACGCACTGTGCTGTTCGGCGGTTATGCGTATATTGCAGTTATATAGTAAACTGTGTATCTTATGAAAGATGAACAAAGAAAAGAGAGACCCGGTCTTCCGATGCTCGACTACTCGTGACTATTGATGATGAATGATGATAGTGTATTTTATCAAGAAATTGCTAATTTTAAAAATGTATGTCCATGTATCAAAAGTGAATGTACAGGCAATTTTATTACTCGAGATAATAATTTAATGTTGATATATTTTGCACAAATCATTATTAATATTAATAAATCATTAATATTATGGCTGTTTTATTTGACTCGCTATGCTATTTTCAGGTCATAATCCAGAATTAACTTGCCCTTATTTTTTAACAACTAAGAATTGAGGTAAGTGGGGAATTAATGTGGGAAGAAGGATGGATATAAAATAATATTTCCAGCAACATTACTTATTTTTATTAAAAATGATAACATTGGTAATCGTCGTACAACTATAGATAATTTACTCTTCCTGTGTATTAAATATTAAGTGAAATACTGCATACGAATACATTGTCTGTATTATTTTCTACACGTTCTCTTGAAACAGTAAGGGTATTCGAAATTATTAATTTGTTCAAATAACTTTTAAGTATTTTCTGTATCAAGAAAACCAACATTTTCTAGATGAATTGGACGTTACATATAAAGCATCAAATTATCTAATTTTTCAACAAACTTATAATACAATTGATATTGCAAACGTGTAGACAAATTGTTCTATACAATTATTTTTCTATTTTATCCTTTCATGTATATCTATTTCGACACAATTGAAAACAAGAAACAAGATGATCTATCATCATCTCGGCTTTATTTTATCTCGATAATAATATTCGAGATTGTTGCAAAGCAATCATAAGACGGTGTAATATATCTATGAAGTGTAAAAAGTCGATCGGATGGAAAATAATTGGAGTAAGAATCTCTTTGGTTTTTAAGTAAAAATTCGAATATGACGTTTATAATGATCGAACGATATAATTATAATCGATGCAAGAAACATAACGAGATCGTAACCCGCTGCATTTCTTTCATCAACTATATGTTACTATTGCACGTTATAAATAGTCGATAATGATATACAAAAAAGATTCGAAATAATTTTTCCCTTTAAGTACAAAATTATGGTTTATTCCTTATCGAAATACTGTAACCTATCCTTGCTAATTTTACACCACCTTGAGTACTTCTAAGGTGTTTGTTAACTTAAAAATAATTACATTATTTATTGTTAATAGCCGATGAGGTTCGGTAAAAAATAAATTCGTTCTTATTCGTAATTGGTATCTTGAAATTCGAATAGAAATCAGTACATCGAATCGCGGAGATTTCTATTCGATTAAAAAAATCGATTCTCGACAACTTCATGGTTACCGATGAAAATATTAAAGTTCTGTATTTGTTTTATTCTTTTACGGATCAAATTATGATAAATGAATTATGATAAATTTATAATAACCATGAGTACTGGATTGACGTAAATAAATACAATTTTACAAAAAGTAGACAAAGACGAGGCTTCCGAATATTTCAAAATTTCAAATAAAAGTTTACTTACTTCTGGTAAGCATCGTAGCTTAAGAATAAAATTACGAATACGAAGTTTGGATCTTATTAAAGTTTGATACAAACTTGAATCTTCTCAGGCCCGATCTTATCCATTTTTTAAAAAATTAAGTAACCTTTTTACAAATCAGATATTTTTGTATAGACTATTAAAATCCATCGTTAATAACTTATTTCCATAAAATCAATCAGGTCTGAAAAGATTTCATTACATACTTCCTATTATTTTATGCCAAGAAAGTATAATGAAACTTATTATTAAAAATCATAAAATATTGATGTATGGTAGTTATCGCTTGATTACCTTATGATGAATTTTCTATATGAGTAATTTGAAGAAAAACTGCGATTAACTTACGGCTTTGTGTTCCGTGCGTCTTGTCTATTTTGAACGATAGCAGTTCAATTTCCCCCTTTGTTATTTGTTTTACATCAAAATTACACAACACTTCTATATTCATCATTTTTGTTTTAAAGATTTGTAACGAAATTTAAATTTACAGTGTAGTAGAAGCTAAATGAGTTTGAAAATAGCGCTACTACGCGAGATCTTGCTCATAGTGACACGGAATATGCGCGCGCAGTTTACGGTTCCCAAGCGACGTTGGTGCGTCGTTCGAAGATTCGTTCCGTGTAATTAAGGTAACATTACTAATTTTTAACAACGTTTCTTGCGAGAATTATCAAAATCTCGTAGATGATCATCTTAGGGAAACTTGTGCATAAAAATATCTTATAAACGTGTTAGTTTATAATTAAAATGTTATTTTATACTGAAAGTCTATTCTAACATTCACGCGCCGGTAAACCGATATTCCGTTTACTACATCTAACCAATCTTATCCGATTTTCATTTTATTTATCTATAAATACTACAAATTCGTTAAAAATCTTCAAATTAGATCGATACGGTTATGTCGATTTATGTTTTGAGATTGAAGAATTCTTGAAAAACTTCTTATCCTAGCTTGTCGGTAATTTCGATTATCGAAATAATATCGCGGCCATATTTAATTTTAAATATCGAACCGGTATTTGATTTTCTTCCCGCTGCATCTTATACACAAGCGGCGTCTCGTTAGACAGCAAGATGCCGATTTTTGACGTATACAATTATTTGACGCGAATATATTGTGACAGCGTGACGTTTTCTTTTGTAGATTTACGTATGTAGTCCGTATGTAGTATTTAATTTGAGTGTCGAATATTCTTTGGAGGAGAGAACGGAGAATCACTTCGTTCGATGGTGACATAGTGACCAGAACCGTGACAACACCATAACAACGGTTGTTCGAAAAGGCGTTTGTCATTCAGGTATGTCTGCATCTTTCTTAACTAAGATAATCCATATCTTCAGACGTTTCGCCTTCAATATCGTCCGATGTCGTATTTTGACGACAGTGATATACGTACGCACTCATGGATACGTTTTCGCCTGTACGCACGCACCTGTACGTGTCGTCAGGACATTTACATCTAACAAAAGAACAAAAAATATTTTTATATTTAGATATTCAAATAATATAATTCATTTAATTTTGAAATTTTTGTAATTATAAAACTTTCTATGAAATATTTTTAATATGCATCTTCGTATATTTATTCAATTTTAGTTGAATTAAAATAAATTTAATGAAATTAAATAAAATTAAAGTAAATTTGTAGCTGTAAAGTTTTGTTCAGAAAATATTTTTAGTAACATTTTTATAATTATTAAATTTTTGTTGAATCATTATTAATTTCATTTCGATAATTATTAAATAGCGTAAATGAGTAGTTTATGAGAGTAGTAATACTGAATTTTGTAATGTTTCATGAATGGTAAGAGTGCCCAATTACATACTTATAATTTGCATCTGAATTAATTGGAATAATAACTTTATGTGAAACGTCGATCACTCGTACAATAATAAAACTGCGAATGAGATTAAGCATTCATTGTGCACTGTTGATGGGTGATAAGAATGTTTGTTACTACTTTTTATCTTGCAGGGTTATTACATATTAGCATAGTTCATTCACAAATACCCATTTTGAATACATTTCGCTAATTCATGAGTAATAATACACATCGAATATTAATCGTTCGATTTTCTGTAATTGAGTTGCTGCTTGTTTACGCTTTATAAATATTTCACGAATATGTTAATATATTAAATAAACAGTTATATGAATAATTAAACGAACGAATATATTAATGAAAATTATACAATACAATAATACGATTCTTATATAATCGTACGTAATGATAGAACAAATTATCGAAGGGGAAAAAATTGCGATGTACAATTTTCGTAAAAATGTTTACTTGATAATTACGATATCAGTAATTATCTTGAGCATCATGCGTGTATAATTTTAACTTACGTATTTGGCATGAAAATCGTGCCTCGCCGAGTGACAGGATTGTATGTATTCCATCCGCAGGGTGTATCGTAACAGTTCCGTTTCGGACGGTCGTCATTTCCGCTCTCGGTTGCTCTCTGTGTTCTTAGGTTATCGGGGTGCATTTCATGGACAATCCTGCGCAACTGCTCAGCGAATTCCTGCGAAATAATAACACATCAAATGTTACAAACTCCAGGTTTTCTCGCACAAAATTTACGACAAATATAGTAGAAATAATTGAAAAATTATTAATTCTATAAATTCGAATTTTAGAAAATTGTACGGTATTTAAAAAATCATATATACTGTATAGTATATGTAAGGAGAATACATGCGGAAAATTTTTGAATCTTCCATAGAATAATTTTAATATAGATTGATTTAAAATTACGGTTTACTTTTACATTTTCTTGTATATAATTTATATTAATAAATGTATTGGAAATAATTGTACTAATAATAACTGTAAATATAATACATCATATAATAGAATAATAATAACAATAATAATTATGAATATATTATATAAAAGCAACAGAAGAAATACTGTAATCTGTGGTAGATCAAAGTTTGTAGATCAACTTGGAGTAGTTTACGATTATTTATACGAAATACGTAGAAAGATTAGCAAAATTGTTTTGCGATTATCTTTTACGCGTTACGCATGAAATTATCGGCGCAGTAAGGGTCAATGCTATCGATTTCATTTCGAAAAGAAAAACGTTGGAGTTGAGTCTTATACGCATTGCTTTATCATGCATTTAACGAAATACAATTACAATCTTACGATGATGTTCACACTTATGGTTTACCTGTCCAAAAATGAAAAATTATCGGTGGTACCATTAAATTTGCTATTCAACAATTTTCGACAACGTTATGTGTGATCCTTTTTCGTTTTCGAATCAATATTCAAGTTGAAAAATTTTGAAAATATTTCTTTCGATATTCAAAGATGGTACTTCTTTATTTCACGAATTATTTCATTGCAAATCATTTGAATTGAAATTGATCAGGATTAAATTACAACACCATTGTCTTCGTTTCAGCTAGTTATTAAGACGCGTTCTTTTTTTCATAAGCTTTAAAGATCGTAACTACATTAAAAGGAAATAGTTTCGAATATTCCTATTTAGCTTTTCTGATAATTATTCATTCAAATCTAGTACGCATGAATTCACTTCGAATCATGATAGCAGGTGTTCGAGTATCGGAAATTAGTAAAATTTCTCCAATGCAGTAGAAAATTCCATGCACAGACCGATATGCAGAATGATCAATGATTAGAGTTCTCAGCATTTTCTATCTACTCTCTTGATCATCGATTTTCATTCCAACAGACCTGCTAATTAAAATATCATATACGTATACATCTTACCTCCGATCTGACTGCAGCACTATTGGAATAGTCGACGGTATACAGGACCGCCAGCAGAGTCACTAAGAGTACTAGTTTCATCCTGTCGTGTAGACGAATTCTTCGAAATGTTGCAAAAGAGAAGATGCGAAGGCTGTTGCCTGTCTGTCGAAACGACGATGAACAGAAACGAGACGATTCCTCGTTGAAGAAAGCTTCCTCTCTATTGATTTATTCTCTTCGTTCTTCCAGGTACAAATTTACAGAAGCTCTAATTATTTTCAAGTCGAAAATAATTTCGGCAAGTTACAACGATGTTGGAAATTTGGAAAACGATGTTCGATAAATCTCTCGAGGCGGGATGGTCCCGCGCACTGACCCTGACCAGAACCTAGGCAGCAAAGGATCTCGGCTCTGGTAGCTCAAGGAACGCTTCGTGGTCCTCGTCGAAGCGATTTTTATTCGGTTTACCTAAGCGTCGTCCGCCTAGTGGATTCAAACAAATGCACGCGTGCTATCTCGCAGTTCGTTGTTGAATGATATTTTCCACGGTATTAACAATCCGTATACCACGATACTTCCGACTTTATACATAGACTGACGCCTCGTATAGAATGAAGAGACTTGCGAGATGCCGCGGGTTTATATAGGCTGAGCTAGTAGCTGGCGGAGCGCGGGTGGGGACATCTGCGTTTCTTCTGTTTCGTTGGTCGATTCGAAGATCGTTCATGGGGTTAATTTCGAACTACCAGTTGATAAAATTCGAGGAAAAAAAATACGCGATGTTTGTCTTTGGTGTTTGGACATGTTTCGGTGGGATTGATTATCGTCGAAGGTTATTCGTTCATTGGTACAGTTTGCAAGTCTGTGAGTTTACGGTTTTCAGAGGATGAAATTAGCAGCATGATGTATCTCGTTGTTTTGAAGAATTTTTGTAATTTTTATTTTCTAACGTTTGATGAATCGAACGAATGCCTTAGTCTTCGTTTTTTGGAGATGATAAACAGTATAATTAGGAACGCGATGTTCCCGTCGTTTCAGGGAATTTTTGTTATTTATATTCTGAAGTGTTTGTAAATTTGAAAGTGTATTTTATTGCTCGTTCTTTGGAGATCAAAAATGGCGATCTTTGGAGAAACATGAACTAGGAGCGCAATGTTTTCTTTTACTTTTTTGTATTTTTAGAGAATATTTTTATTTATATCTTCGACTGTTTGGTAAATTGTATGACACGCTTTCTTCCACACTTTGGAAATCATCCTGTGATCGAATCGTAAAGTTTGATCATTGATAGTTCGAAGCTTTATAGATCTGATCTAATTAGGAGAATATTTTTCGTAGTTTTGTTCTGAATAGATGGGACATGTATTTTCATGAAAATCGTGTATTTTCATCATTATCAAGTAAATAGCTCTTGTATGTCTTGTATGACTATGTTGCATTACATATTGATCGCTGTATTGTTACGCATGTGGAATTATCGACTTATATTTACCGAACGTTACAATGGTTTAATCAGTGATTGAATGCTGCAAAAATATTTGCTTCTTCTTAGATTTCCAATATCGTTCGACTTGTATTATTTTCATGAAACCTATACTCGTCGATTCTAGAAAATTATATCATAAGACAAATTTTAATGTTTAATTATTTTCAGTTTGTCTCGTATAGCGTTAACAATTTTTTCATTTTAATTTAGAATTAGTTTTGTATTTGACCTTTATAGTATCACAATTATTCTAAAGAAAAATTTATATTTTTTGGATTTTTCATTTATATGTTGATCGGAAAAATTAAAAAATTTAGAAATTTGAAGAATTGTTAGTTTAAACTGCATTGAATTAAATGAAAGTTATACATCGGTATTATTCCAACGTGTTTTCCAACGTATATTTCCGTCAATCACTCCCTGCAAAGCATTAGTCAAACACTGATTGCAAGCCAGAAAAATGATGACGTCGGTAGAGCATTTGTGTGCTCGTAAAGGAAAGATCAAGCGTACCGAGTTACCGGATCGAATTTAGAGAAATGAAACAGTCGTAACAATTCTATTAAAATCGCTATTCGTGACTGTTTTAGATCAAGTAACCTCGATCCTTTTTCAAAGTTCAATGTCATTGACCTAGGAAGATCTCTCTATCAGAAACAATATATATGTAACGAGTTGATAGAATATATTTTCCCTCACATACAGATATTTTCATTCTAAAAAATTTATGCGATAATTTTCTTTCTTTCGTGTTATTGCGAAGAGATACAGAAATTCTTGTCAAAGTTTCGTGACTAATGGAACTCTACTTTTACGCCAGGGCTTGGAAGCGTATAAAAATAAAAATTCTCATATTACTTCTACTTGGATTAAAATTAATTCCAAAATATAAATATCGTGTGCGACAATACTGTATAAAAGAAATCGAAACTATTCAAACTCGCACATGCTAGTAATTTACTAAGATTTATTTTCTATTTATATACCATAATATTCTCTTTTTCTTAATTAAACTTCTTCGATACAAGCACAATCACCTTTAATAGTTAATTCAGCGGTTAAAAATCACCGCAGTAAAACCGCTTTGAACCTGTTTCGTTTAATTTTACGGTGACTCGATCGATCCAGGTCGATCTCCGCGTTCGATCTACGGAACATATTGATCGAATCACGTCGATCGATGATAGCGTTCGTTGTTTATTCGGCGTCGAGTGTGTTGAGGCTTCGCCCACGGGCATTTTAGTTCGACGACAGATAAACGCACGTGAGTCAGAAGTACAGAGGCTTGACGGGGGCTTGTCAGCATCTCGACCAATGGCACACGGCTTTCAACGTTACGTCTGGTCGCATCATACGCGGAGGACACGATCTATCGAGTCTCATTGACTTGCTCCGATCGCATCGTCGATTTCGCATCGGCCATCGAACGTCAACCGGAGCAAACGAATCTCGTGTTTCCTTCACGGGATTCCGGTATCAATGAGACGCGCGCAAGCAACAGTGACATTATTGAATGAACCGATTCTCTTGCTCATCCGACATTGCCATTCGTTTTACGTACTTTTCAGGATTTTTTTATGACATACTTTAATAGCGAACCACGAGCTTACTGTCCTCCCTGTTTCGTATCTTCTCTATCTTGTACTTTGAGAAACTTTCTATTAGATATTTTCCATGGCTTGGGATGGCTTTTATCGGATACATTCCTTAGTTATCACGATGTACTTCAAGACTTCAAGTATCATTCTGAGTCAATAAAATAAAGCAAAATGTAGGGAAAATGTCTTTTTTTTATTATATAATATATATTACAATTTTTTGTACGTTCATAATCTATGATTGTTAAGTCTCAACATTTACAAGTGGTAAAAGATAAGAAATTCGTAAGAAACATGATACAACACACGTATTTACATAATTATTTGCAAGTGGTGTCTAGATACGCTATAAACTTATCATTGTAAAGAGTTCGGAAGAGTTGGTCAATTTTACTGGTACTAGGAGCGATCAAAATAAATTAATACGTAATTTTTCACAAGAATTTTTTCTGATTGTTTGTAAAATATAAAAATAAAAACATTGATATTATCGGTACAAGTTCTATATCTTTTTCATGATCTAAATTCTGTAGATCATGAAATCATGTTCATTCGTTGAACTTGATTTTATTAAGATATGTTTTTTCATCGCTCATCTATGATTGCTCCTAAATTTTAAACGTTCTGTACCTTAAGGCGTTCATCGTAGAAACAGAAACACGCGTTTCCATAAGAAACGTAGTAGAAACGACATTCACATATAGGAAATCCCAACGTTCACACGTGCTGGAGGAAAACCGCGAGGCCGGCGTTGATATACGATGCAACCGCGCCTGTCTCTACTTCTTTCGGTAGTCTCTCTATGTCAACTTGCAGGTTGCATCACCGGCGTAACGTAAGCGCTAAGAAATTCGGTGAGCGCATATTTTTACGCGCGTGAAACTGCGCTTCGTGTACCGAGATATCGAATTTCGTGAATTTCGCAATGATTACATGCTTCCACAAAATGTGGAATATGATTCGCGCGAGTGGATGTTGCCACTACACTGATAGGAAACGCCTTGATTCAATTTCATGCTCTTATTCCTCGAATCTAAAGGGACAGCCAATCATTTAAGTACCAGAGCGATACTGAATTGCTGTTGTCTGTGTACCTTGTCGGACAAGTGAAAAATATATTTTAGAGATCTATACTCTTCTATCCTATTATGAGAGGAAAAAAGATCAAGATTCTTCAGATGTAAATTGTTTTAACTTGACGAGCACGAAAGATAGAGGCTCTGGAGACTAGATATAGCGACTATTTTATCTTCTTAAGAATCGGTGCAGACGAGTAGTTTGCGGCAGCGTTACCGTCGCGGTAATTTACCGCTGTGCTTTAGAATAGCATAGATTTAACGAAGCAGTTCACACGTTACGAAGCGGCGGCAAATTGCAGCGGCGGTGACGCTACCGCAAAGTGCTCGTCTGCACCGTGCTCGAGCGAGAAGGTTAAAAATCTTTAGATCTCGATTGTTTTAACTCGACAAGCAGAAAACATAAAGATTAGCATAGCGACTGCATATAGAGACTGTTTTATCTTCCTAAATAGAGAAAGAAAGTTAAGAATCTTTGGATCTCAATTGCTTTAACTTGATAACATATATTTCTTTCTTCTAATGGACGATATTACGATATAGATGCGTTTACCATATGTTCGTTTTATCGATACTTTATTAAATTATTAAATTATTATTTTATTAAACTATAAATTTGAAATATGCGCGTGTACATTTCGTATCACGAAATCGACGTGAGATACGAACGATTCAATTTTAATATTTATTATCGTAGTAGCGCGTAAAAGAGCGCTACATCTAACATTTTATATATCGCCGTATCGTAAAACGTTGCTCCTCGCTCAGCGAACACAGAGAAAATTGTATTATCCGTGCAATCTATGTGACGAAGTATAGTATTACTCAAACCCTTTCAATTTTCCATGAAAAATGTTTCTCATTAATTCATACGAGTTCCACTAGACAGGATAATCGTTCGTAATCTCTTTCGTCATTTTCGAAAGCTCGTTATCGCTGACTTGAAAAATCTATCCGAGCCGTGGCATTGAATTATTGGCAAGGCCGCCGGTTCGCGTGCTAATGATTTATACTTGATTCGTAATCGTTTTGGCCGGCCTTGGTAATACAATCGGCTGACAGCGTTTTCAGCTGGCTATTCGGCCGAAATAGTTACGTGCGCGTCTTCGGCATGTCACATGCTACGATCGTTTCAGCAAAACTTTCCACGGGACACCGTAACAAGACACACTAGAAAGGTCCCTGACGAATACCGAAATGCTTTTGCGGCTCAAATAACGTCGCGTCATGTCACCGCGTTGCATGCGCGTAAGCTAATTAACGTCGTTTCGTCACGTTCTGAGCCCTTGTGTACCGCATCGAACTGTCAAAATCCTTGTCTCGAACCGTGACGTTTCTTGCGACCAATTAGTTAGGATGATCTAATGCTTTAGTGGTTGCTTCTCATCCTGGTGATGTGAAACATTCTTCCACGCTTTTAAGCGTAAGTCACGCTTTTTTTCATACTCTCATGTTTCGCGTTCGTTATTATGAAAAAATTCACGATAGTTTTTAAATCATGAAAATACGTCCAAGTAGAAGATAAATCTGTAACTCGGTTAATTATGAAACTGGTAAACAGACTGCGGATATTAGACGCGAATTCATATTTTCACCAACATATTTAAAAGAGCGGAATCTAAATGGAAAGTTGTTTTACTTATTAAATATATATGCCCATAAATCCGAAATCTCAAAATTTCGGCTTTGTAATAGACTTGATCTTATAATAAACAAGAGCCACAACTAATAATTTTCACTACCAGAGTAAGAATGTTAATGGACGAATGTTATTAGTCAACGCGACTAGAGGGAGATTACTTATTTCTTGTACGTATGTCGAACTGTTCATACTTTTTATTATACGGTGCACTGCACGAATCGGTCGCCACGATATTTTAGCTGGTCCTTATAAATCAATAAACAGATGTTTTAAACGAAAGCTGGTCGAGTAAGAATTTATGGACGTAAAAAGGGGACTTTTGAGAGATAAAAAGCATCCTTTTTCCATATAATTTTTTTTATTTATATTTCTACTGTCGATGATATTGAAGGTTGGTAACCCGTATTTTCCATTGAAAATAAGCGGTATAATACTCTTTTGGCTGGCTGCCTACCGCTCGCGTCGTCTAAACGTATAATGTAACGTAATAAATAACACGGTGTTCGCGAATATTGAGTTTCTCTAACGTTATTTTCCTCTATTTATACGATCTGTACGAGAAACGGAGCATCAGCATGCTATTTTTCTTTCTTTTCTTTTCTTTTTTTTTTGCGATCTCGTATGCTCAACGATTTTAATCTTCGATCGAGTTTCTTTATTAGGTACCACTGAAACTCGTTGCATATATAGCCTATAATCAGTGTTTACAATTAATTTCCCATCTCTTTGAATTTTTTCACTGGCCGATTCAAGAGTTCATATAGTTGATGATCGTTCGCTGATTTAACGCTATAATTTCGCCTGGATGGTTGTGTGACGTTTCGGTTTTGCGGTTGGCTGATGTGAGAGGTTGCGTATTCCAAGAAGCAAATCAGGTGAGTTCATAGGAGCAGTCACGTAATCGGGCCGTGAGATTCCTTTCGGAATTTTCATGACTTGAATTAAATGTAATTGTATCGAGGGAGTTACGTGTGATCGCCGTGCGTACATCCCATTAAACTCGAGTAGTGTCGGATGCTGTAGTATTTTCTTGTTTCTAGCGTACTCAGGACGCGCACCATCGCTGCAATTTCTAATCAAAATATAGTCGCGCATGGTCTCATCGACCAATTTCTACCTCCATTAGAATCAATTTGCAGATGAATCACGTGTTAATTGCATCGGTGCGAAAGCACATGACTTCAGTATTCCTTGAGAAGATGTCGCAAACCTTCGTGAACTTGCACTTTTCTGCTATTGCGATTTCTTACCGCGAGAACTGCCGCGACGATCAAAATGGGGTTAGGTCATAACGGCCAATTTGTGGAGTATATCTTAGATCCTTCATAGATTTCCAACAGCGTAGCTTTCAAGATCCAAATTATTGTTTTCTACAACACGCAGACGCAAGCTTATTTTCTTTGATACAACATTTTATATTTTAATGGATTTGAAAATGTATTTAAAAATTCCTAGTTCCAATGTCCACAATCGCAAAATCATGGAAAGATTTGTCTAGCTTTTGCTTTCTCATCAATCATTCTTTAATTGCATAAGACTAAAGATTTTCCAAAGCTGCCTCGAAACATCACATAAATATATTGGAAATATCTGTGAACGTGATTTCATAACAGGTGTAGATTGTTTAATTTTATCACGCTGTGTAAGATAATCCACGCGCGAGTAATCTTCATCGGATAATAATCGAAATGATAAAGTACGTTGCATCGTGGACGTATCAGAAACTATACTTCAACTATATCCAACGTCTTGTCCTAGTTCTTTTGCTTATTAAAAGTGCATGGTCAAAATATGAAACACATGTTGAACTATAAGGGACACGTTCACGAAAACTCGCTGCATGACAGTGATCACGTACTGGACCTCTTGCTACGGGGAACTTGCTTGCTGGTTTATCGTAGGTCCCTAATGACGTCAGCATCATCCACGAACGGCAAAGGAATTCTCCGAAAAAGAACCGGCGACTGGTCCGTCGGTGATTAGGAAGAAGTTGCCAATGCTCTTACCTAGTTATATACACAGGGGGGAAATGCTTGAATGCTACTTCCAAATTACAGTCGATGATATAATCTCTTTGTAATCGCGTTTAAATTGCTCGAAAGTAATTAGTTGCTCTCATTTTTTTAAATTTCCCAACAGAAACTGGTTATTACGTTACGTTCGTGTAATTTATTTTGCATTTGGTTAAGTATAAAAATATTTAATAAAGTATAAAGAATGAAGTTTTCAGTTTGAGAGGTATTATTTTTTGTGAATCACGAGATATAGGTACTTTTCTTAAATGACTTTCGAACATTATACGAATCCTTTTTCGTCAAACGTGTCAAAGAGAAATTGTAATCGTAACCTATTTCGGTACCTGTTATAAAAGTCGTTGGTACCTGTCGCCTGTGAGTCGTAAAACTCGTTCGTCACACGTACGTCTGTTTCAAAGAAGGAACGATATATTATTGGATCTCCCAGAAGCAATTACCTCTTTAATTCTTAAAAAAGAACATGCAAAAGTTCTAAAATTAAAAGAAGTATTATTTCGTTGGAAGATTCCTTTCAAAAAGAAATGTTCGTGAGAGTTTGCACATTTTTTATGGCGTCAAAGTTCTGTAATCTGTAAAAAAGGAGGAAAAACTCGTTAAATTAAGTAAAATATTATTTTTTATCCAAAGAGACTCGGTAGAAAGAAATATTCCCAAGAGTTGACGAATTTTTATGAATGAAAATTACACACGTGTCCAATGAATGAAATACAGAAAAATCTCCGACTTAATGACTCTTTCTTTCTCACTTTTTTATCATTTCCGGCAAGCGAACGCGCCAAACGATTTATGAGCTCTTTCTTAGGGAAACATTTAGGTTATCGTCTCTCTTTTTTTTCCCTTCTTTTTAAATAAATATCTATGGTTGACGCTTCCCTTCTTTCTCATCGTGGACGCTAGAGGAAAGTGCTGGCTTCGAAAATTTCCTTCAACCACCGTTCAGTTTTTAACGCACGTAGAACTGTTCCAATGACGCACACGATTTCCACGAAGAAAGCACGCTCGAGGGTGGAAGGTGGAAGCCGATGAAGAACTACGCACTGGTCGGCACGTATCTGTTAGATAACAAGTGATTAATTTCAACACGCGGACATTAATTAAACATCGAAACTGTGCGTGTGCCATGTTCTTGAAAAAAGCACATCACTTAGCTTGATAAATTGTCGATAAAGAGGCATGCGGGTAACACGAGTTGAAACATCGATGCGACGTCGTTTCTTCCACGTTTAAACAAAAATCCGTGTCAATGAATTTGTTTTTGTAAACAGAGACACCCCTCCCATACGAGCAGTATAAAACAGTGGCTGACGCAAGTCGGTTCTTTCATCGGTCATCGAGTTGTAACATACATTCGGAAATTCTTACCAGGCAGATAATGGTTTTTGTACTCTTCTCTGGTGATTTACTGATTTTCTTCGTAGTGACGAAATTGAATTTTATCGCCGAAATAATTGTCGGCAAGTACAAGAGGAATGATCGCAGCTACACTTTTTAATCCTTCGCGAAGTTTTAGAAAGATAGAAACTGCAATTCTCATCAATTATAATTTTGCAATCGGTTGCATGTTTCCCCGATTTCTTACTTTGGTTTCATAATTAGGAATTAATAGCGATACAACGCAATAGCACGGCAATAGGTAAATAAGGTAAGAGCTGAAAGTCGTGAATGTATATACATATAGAGATGTAAGTTATCGAAATATGAGGTTTTTTGATATTTTACATCGATGAAACAATAAATTCATTTAAAGTTTCTTATTACGATACGATCAGTCTCGATTTTATAACAGCAGTACGTTTCTGAAAAGTCTCAGTTACTTCTAGCATATCTTCATTAAATGCTCTCCATTCATCGTTCTCACGAGCGATCGTGTCAGACTTTTACCCTTCCACTAGTCTGTCGGTAGATACATACATGTAAAGAAATCGACGTATCCTCACGAGGAACAGTATCACTCATTAACATATATTTCTTCTTTGCTATCAATGGGTGATTCTTACAAGTATGAAGCACAAGCTGCATAGTAATATATATGTCCGACTACTTTACAGTAGTAAAATTTTAATCATGAATATGTCGAAAAACGTTGAATACGACGAGGCATTTTCATAAACAAATTGACAAAATCTACTAGCGTACGACTGTAATATTTCTCTCTTGATAATATCGTCGAAGTGGAGTTACAAGCTTCGTAACTAGTTGTATGACTACTTTACTAATATCTTGAAAAATATATAACGTCTGAATAATGCGATATTTTTATAAACACAATAATGTGAAATCTACCAGTGTTACCATAAACCAGTTACTACCAGCGTACTATAATACTTTTCTTTTCACAAGTTCTTTCTCCTGACATAAAATATTCAGACTAATGGTTGATTGCCCATTTGATGCTCAGACTAGTAATTATGAAGTAGTGATTATCAAACGGGCATAAACTCCATGATTATTAATCTTATTACTTTCCCACATCACTGCGAGTCCAATAACGAATACTTTGGAAAATATCAAACATCTGATCCTACAAGCATCGTTCTTAAAAAAAAAAGAAAACAATAACAAAATCTACCAGTATATAAAGTTTCAACTAAAAATCTAGATTGCAGGCCTAAATACCTTACACGTTGCTTGTGAAGCGAACGTAACAGCTCGAATGAACCAACCGAAGGTTTAAGAATACGTGATCGTTAGTGCAAAAACAATTGCGCGGTGACTAGGCTTTGTTGCGCAATGGTGAATCAGACATTTAGCGAATTGGACTAATTATCGTAGCAGACAGAGTAGGAATTTCCGAGATCCGATAGCCGATCAGGGAGGTAAGGGACAGTCGCAGCGTTGGAAAAGGAGGATGATCGGGGTCGTCTTTGGCCATTCGGTCGAGTAAAGTGTCGGCTGAGCCGCAGACGGCGCGACGCCGTTTATTTGCGTCCGTGATGGGACGTCGGGTCGCCGCACAGGTGCGTCCCACGATTCTTGGCGTTTCATACCATCTTATTCGTTGCGACGTTCGCCACCGATCCGTTGAACGCACCACGGACTTTGCGAGCTCCACCATATACGTACGGATCTATTCGCGGTGGAACAGAGATGCTGCCAAACCTGAGGCTTCGCTGATTTTCCTCTCAAGCCAACGTAAACGTCTCTCACAACGACATGCGTTGTGTAACGACAAGAGGATCCGCAGACTCAGTGCCCGATTTTCCAAGCTGTCAGCTCGAAAAATGAGTTGATGGAATTGCAGATGATGGCAAAGTTTCTGCTCTGTCTCGTACCGATCCTGCTGGAATCCGTTAATCTGTGTAATATTATACCATTCGTATCTACAGGCAGTTTCGTTAAGATTAAAATTTTAAAGCGATCAGGCTAACAAATTTGAAATTTCTCGTAGGTTGTAGATTCTTCGTAGACTTTTCATTAATCGTAGGCTCTTTCTGGATTTTCTTTCTTTTTCTTTCAGAGATTACAGATTCTTCGTAGATTTCTTATAAATTATAGATTCTTCATAGATCTTTCATGAGTTATCGATGCTTCCTAAATTTTCCATAGATCATTGACAATGATTCTTTTTCAGGGATTCGAATGATTTTTATAAGTTATATGGAGTGTAAATTTATTTTTATCTTTGCATTATTTATGCAGGTGTTTATTCATATATCTTTCATTTTAATTTCTTTGGAACAATTTTTATGCTGAAGCCGCTGGCACTTCTAACGTTAATATCACATATACCAAAGAATTGAACATTTCAACCACAAAAGCAAGTAAAAATAGAGTTTGAATGATTGAAAAATCCTTCAAAGGAGCTTGAAGAATTCTCGGGGCTCGCTAGTGACCACTGTCATAAGCTTACGAGAAAAGGCTACCTCCCACTTCCTAGAAATAGTTGAAACTTAAACTCAGAAATGGTATTTTAAAATTTTAAAAGTCGGATGTTCGTTTAACAATAGTCTGTTTTCTAGAAATGTTATCGTGGTTGAAAGTTTTGTTAGTTTTTGTCTCGTCAAGTATTTCAACGGAGAAGCTGTTCTGCCACAAATGGGAATGCGGTTTTACTGTTGTTTTATGGCGCATTAAGTCATTGATGTCGCATGATTATTAACGAGATTACGCGATTCTTAATCTACCAATTGTTCTTCCAAGCGATACACGTACACGATGTCAGTATAAATCCTCTATCCGGCTAATATAAATTCCTTCCGTGTGATATAAATTTATGGAAACAGGTGGCGTACTATTAAACGTCTTACAATCGTAAATTCCATTCTCTTGAACGATGAAATATGTTCTATATGTTCGTGAAACATGTGCGTTTATGTCTAGAAACAGTTGGAGACATTATTATTTCACTATTTAATTCTCAAGAATTAAATTCAAAGGAAGATGCGTATTTTCATGATTAATCTTCCTATCATTCCCTCCTTATTACTCGTCTTATTAAATAAATAGGTACATGCGAGTGTCAAGTAAGAACCAATGAAACACGTTGTATTGCTCCATGCTCTTTCGGTAGAATTAGTATTCTCGAATAGTCGTGACAGTAATCACGTTTAGGATAACTAAGGAGACAAAAATCGCCAGAACTCTGGCAGCGTTATTGTATGAAACGAATCACGGGATGCTTGTCTCTGTTTACGCGTAACTCGACGAGGAAAAAGATAGAGAGAGAGAAAAAGGAAAAGAGAGAGAGAGAGAGAGTCTCGTTTTCCAGGTATGGGCCAACGCTATTTTCGCATCCTCCACTCGAAACCAGTCAGTACCGTGGATCCTCTGTCTCTGTTTGTCTTTCTCGTTTCTTGCGTCTCGTGCCAAAGCGATAATTATCGTTAAGTCTGCTACGATCGACGCTCGACGTGCTCGTAAGTACTGAAGAACGGCTATTATATAGACGGCGCCAGTCTTCGTTCGAAATAAAAAAGAAGAGAAAAGAAAGAAACTCGGTGAAAATGTAAGGTGACGCTCGAGAATGATGTTACGACGACGAGATGTTCGTACGCGTAGTCTCGCGCACACCGCCCATCGTAAATCTTCGTATAAGTGGGAAGATTCTATCTCGTTCCATAATAAAAAAAGATAAAAAAAGAGAAAGAAAAAAAAAATAATGAAATCGAATCGAAGAATTCGTTTTCGAGAAAAATTGCATTCGAAAGTCAATGGGGTAAGTAGGCGCGAATCTGACTAATGACTGTTACTTCGCATGTTTCACTGCAGATTGAAATGCAAATTCATATCTTCATGAAGACATTGTACGTTCTACATATTTTTTGCACGTCTAATTTTCCCATAAATGCGTAAATATCAGCAATATACAAGATCGTCATTGTGACTTTTCGTTCAGGCTGTAATTTCACGGCGCAATGTCAGAGAGCAATTTTCTACCAATATTCTAGTCTTTCAAATCTCAGAATTATTTATTGATGTATACCTATAGAAATGTACAATATGCAGGTACTTATTTATAGCTAAGACAGTATGAGGAATACACCCATGGAAAGCTCTATAAAAATCAGTACCTGTTAAGTCTGACCAAAGTATATCTAGTAAGAAGAAATTCGAGACGCGTTTAATTTTTACGAGTTTGATAGTCGCAGCGTTAAAGTCTAGAAATAAATACAACGAACATAAGAAGCAAAAACTAAATTATCTAAAATTTTAAACAATTCCTAAACCTTAAGAACAAATTAATAGTTGATACTTTTCCGTATTGACGTTTTACAGCGTACGAAACTAGTCGCAGTAACGAGCCGCAACGAATCCGTAACAACAGTTATCAATCAACTGCACGTCCTAATCAACTAATTTCCAAGTAAATTTCCCTCAAAAACGTAGTTTTCAACTAGATCTTGTTATTCTTGATTTTCATCTCACTTTCAGCCATAGAATCTCTCTTACCCCATTCTCGTATCGTGAATTATATCCCACTCTGTATATTTCGCGCGTACGCACGCGGCAGCGACATATTAAAAGGTCGAAAGACGTTTTTGATGGTGGTCGGATCCGGTGCGTAATCGCGGGCGAATTTACGCATATTTACCTAGCCAGACGACGAAGACGCCGGCGCCTCAGTGAGTGAAAACGAAGTTTAAAGATGAGCCGGATGGACGTCGCCGACGACGTCCACGACCAAGACGACGACACGTTTCTCTCTTCTCACGAATGATATCGGCAACAGAGAGACGATACCTTTTCGACCCACCAGCAGCGAATCTTAAAGCTGTCGACGTGAGTTGTCGCGGCGCCATAAGATTCTCGTTTTCTTTTCGAGCTTGTTGCTGCTCCTTTTTTTATAAACGATCTCTCGCCGCTGGAAATAATACGATCGTATCCGCGGACTTTTTCTCGAATCCCCGTCGCGGATGGCCGGGGCGAGCATCCGTCGTGGCGCCAGTTTCATTCTCGCAACACCTTCTTTTTCCTCTTGCCGATTCTCATCTTATCTTATTTGCCTGTTCATTATAAGTTTCTTTCCTCGATCGGTTTTTACTTTTGCTCTGTTATTTTTCCTACAGTCTGATGCTTCGCGCATGGTAATTTACGATAGTCATACGGTAATAATGTATCAGTGAATCGACAAGTTGCGGGTTATAGATTATAGACTTTTTTTTCACAATCTTATTATTTTACAGTAAATAAGGTAATAGGGTGAGTCGTGGTTGGTAAAAGTTATTTGTAGGATTTATTATCGCTCGATTTATCGCTAAACTCTTTGCAGTTATAAATTTATTATTATTTATGTGGTAAGTTGGACGATTTAGTTAAATTAATAATATTAGTAAATCAACAAGTTACTGGTTGTAATTCTAAGGCAGACAGAATGACAAGCCTATCATTTGTTTTATTACCAAAATTATCGCTTCTATGAATTTACTAGCACTAATACGTTGTCACTTGTAAAATTTCAATAATAATATTGCGCAACAAGATCCTGACGTTAGAATTACGTTCTCGACGTGCATGCATCATATCGATTGTTACCATTCTGCGATTTAAAGTGAAATTGGAACTTAGTCCATTTGATGAGGTTGCACTTAGTTGCGCGTAACTTTAAACGCGGTGTTCCGGCAAATCATTAACACGTTGTATGTCACGTGGACCACTTACCAACCATCAATTTCTGAACAAATGCGATTATAATTCGACACTAAAGCGAAATGGAAACACAACCAGTAGAATTGTTCGTGATTCTTCCATTCGCATTCTTCTTATCGCCTTTCTTCTTTCGAACTTCAATTTTCCATGATGATAAATGTCCTTAAATCTAATATTAAACCTAACTTCTTTTTATTCTTCTTTTTCTTCATAAGTAGAATCCTGTTTATCTAAAGTTTATTTCTTGAAACAAAACTAACGTTTGTATCTGACTAAATGCACCGTCATTTATTATTAACATTTATCATCTACTTCATTTTTCATTTCAATCGTGTATCGTTCATTCTAAATTCATTTATCTAAACGTGAACTCCTATTGTTTGAACGAGAAATCATAAACGTTGGAAAAAAGTCGATGAATTCCTATTACATAATCTCTTCTGATAGATTCACATAAAAACTCATTGTATATGAAACAGACAAAATACCGTGAAGGTCACATGAACGAACTTAAAAAGTCACGTTTCCTATCGTAAAGGATAAATTTTAAGGTTTAATACACCACCGATTAAGCATGTATAAAAAGTGTCTTTGCCACATGTCTTAAGCATTTTGAATATGTCGATTGTCATATCTCTTGTGCCCTCGATATTCTTTGTTGATTTAGTATCTATATTTAAGAAGCATACTTAAAATTATTTAAGAATCACACCGATTAACTCCATAAATTAAAAAATACGGGAGAAAGATAATGTTACAAATATTATTTTCTAATATTGCTTTTAGAATTCATTATTATATACGCGATACGTCTACAACGAATAGATTCATGGAAATGACCTATCATCTTAAGAAGATAATAAAAAGTTATAAAATTTGCAGAAAGTCAAGATGATTTCGAAACACTCGTACACTGGGCAGAACAATATTTTCTTACCAGGTTACGAATTTCATTTTCATATTACTAAATTTTCATATTCGTATAAAAGTACTGGATCTTAATTAATTAATATATAAATGTTATAATAAATACAACGATATACAGATACGCTTTGCAGCCACTTTATGCATATCTTTGGATCTAACAGGTTGTGTCCCCTATTATAACTATATACAATATATAAAACTATTTCCTCTTGGTAACCAAGTGTCATCAAATTGTGGTCTTCGTACGTTACCTTTAAAATCGTCGAATCGCTACGATATGACTTGCACGATGGCATCAGCTCGTTCACCGATTCTCCGATCCATGTTCTTTGCCGTGTGTAGACGCGCGATGTGAGTTCTCATCTCGTCGTCGGGGTTGTTTCGTCTGTCCGTGAAATTTATGCGTATCGGCGGGCGAGAAGACGGTATAAGTGTGTCCATCACGTAGGTTAGGCTAAATCGGTTACGCTGAATCAACACACAGAGAAGAGACAGCCCCGAAAACACGGGGACTCGTCTAGACGCACAAATCGCCTGCCAACCAGCCGCCACGAGCATTGTTATAAAGACCAGCCGTTTTTTTGGAAGCTATAATTAAATAAAAAACGACTACCGTTCTTCACACGTGACGAATGTCTGTCAGTCGTTCGATCAGATTGCAACGGTTTGCCTTCTCATTTTACGTAGAATATCTGACTAAAGTAACGACTTTGAATCTTCAAATCCTTGCACCACGAGGAACGCTCGAGCTATGATAGAAACTCGTACATACTTTCAGCACCACCTGTCGAAATTGTCAGATTTTGTAATTTCGTATTTGTCGCGTTCCAAACGTCTTTTCAGAGACATAAGCAAAATTTTCTATTCGCGAATAAATAGCTGTAGACATAGAATTTTTCAGCGAAACAGTAGGAAAATATGAAGATGACAAGAAAAGACTCGAAAAGTACATTTTTGTTGATTGTTTCATTGTAACGTTACTTTATAATTAGACGAGCAGTTTAGAGATCATTCTGATCGACTCCGTGAGAAGAAATTAGATCCACTGTGGTATTTACCATTATTTGTGCCATCTTATTGCAACGAATAAACTTACGAAAGTAAGTCGTTTGTTTCTTCAAAATTGGATATTAATCGTGCACTTAAATAACGAAATTAAGAAATAAATAAAAAGCGGAGTTGATCGATTTGGCATGTGATACCGAGCGTGTCTAACATAAAATGGCTAAAAATGAAAGGAATTTGTTAGATCAAAGTAGTCTGTCGTTCGAACAAACAATGACTGGTAATAGTCTCCGAGAACGTAACGATGAATGAAATGCAATTACTACGAATTACTTCGATGGTAGGAGAGCAGTTGTTCTGAATCGAGGAAGCTCGTACGTCTGGCCAGCAACGCGGCTAAATTATCGGCATGTGAAACGAAAAGCGATGAAGCAGTCGCTTGGCGGAGGTTCTGAAATACTAGTCTCCGGGTTTCGAAGTCAACATGGTTCGCGATAGCCGGCGACAGTTCAGTATCTGGTCTTTTCGAGTCGCACAATTGGACAGGCTTTCGATGGAACTAGGCAACGCGCTAGGAACGACCAGCTGTGTCGGACACCGGGAATGTCGCGTGGCTGATGCAACCTGTGTTCGCAATGTGCAGTTTAGTCCAACCTTACGATCTTTCTTGCTGTGAGAAAGACCGTCGCGCATTATCGTTCCATGATAAAATAATTTCGTAATCGAAAACATTCTTTGAACAAAAATTCTCGCTGCACCTCGTTATCTGTATGCAGAAATACAGAAATAATTTATTTTTTTCCGTTCATTGATAATGGATTCTGTTCATTTTGAATAAAATTCCATTGCTTTGGTTTACAAATAGTACATAATAGTTGCACCGGCAATGTTTACGCATTTATGGGAAATTCGAAGTTTTAAAAAAACTTGCACAGAATTACACACAATATCCAAGTTATAAAATACTTCTTATGATATTTAGCGCAGAAAACAGATCCCTAAGTAGGTTTCATTTGTTTAATTACGTTCGTGAAAATATAAATTTCTATCGACATCCGCAGTCTAGTATAATTATATTCTTCGTGGGGTAACTCAATTTCCAATTCGATTCAATGTCCCGATGGAAAATTTTAGAATAGAAAATCTGAAATTAAGACAACGAGGAATACGAAGAGTTTGTTTTCAAATACGTATCATCCTCTCTCAAGAAACTTTTTTTTCCCTACAGACGCACAACGTGATATTGATAACCGATCTATCTTGCCACATCCTAACTACGAAAATATTACGTCAGTGCCTGTTAACATGTAAATATTATTGATCTAGCGGAAACTTCGTATTTCACATGACGCTAATGGTACCGACTCGCAATCGAGAATTACATTTTCATTCGTCTTTTCTGAGTAACTTAGAATCGTCTTATTTTTCATAGTTCATACTGTTCGACCCTGGCAGCTATAATTTTTCCTTTCACCCTTTAATCGATCGATACATCGATGTAATGATTATGCTTAGCATTACGTGATTTAAATTAAACGTTAATCGACTGAACGAGCGAGGAACTCGTTTATCACACTGATGATACGTGTACTTCGGATACGTGGCTGCGCATAAGAAACCGAAAACATCGTGACGATCGAATCAATTGTCCGCCATTAATAGACTACGAATAATATCGAATTATCATTTTATTTTTCTCGCTGGCTGGATACACGGATACAGGGGTATGTATCGTCACGGATATCGACTCTTTCCACGAATTCGTCGCATCTTCTACGACTTTTATACACGCCACCCGTACACACAAATGCACTATGCCGTATGTAATTATGAACGGCCACAAGTGTGTCATGTACAGTTTGTTATTGACTTCGTTGGAAGCGTGTAATCTAATTTCGCGTCAACGATGCAGAATATTCTTAACACATTGTCTAGGTCAGAAATCGCGCAGTTCATCGCAATATTGACCTATTTGCTTGCCCGTAAGTCGCCTTTTATCACACTATGATCCCGTGCTAATGGAATTATAATTGATAATTTCGCGGATCCCGTTATCGCCCGATTGGACAAGTTCAGCGAACTCCAGTGATACAACTTTGATCTTAAGTTTTGGTTATCGATCAGATCGTCGATGTTAGCGAATTCTTCAATGGACGTATTTAATTCCCTTGGATTAGTATTATAACTCAAGAGCATCTGTGAATCACAGCAGGAATAATTGTGGAACAGGAAATAAATACAAATTTTGCTTTAAATGTAAATAATATAAAATATAAAAGAATAATTCTCGTATTGCCACTGTTTCATATTTATGATTTATTTTCTCACTACTTTCATATCGAATGACGAAATATTATTTCTAATTCTTTACTGGTGGTATAATAAAATTACAAATGATTGATTACGAAGAATACTGTTCAAATTAGTTCCATGCCATTTATCTCCGGATGAAAATTGCGAAAAACAAATTTTATAGCTGCCTTTCTAAAACTTATCCACAGTTTTTATTTCGAAAATGCCTATCTATTACGAAAATAGATGTACAATGATGTACAAATGGGTAACGCGCGAAAGAAACGGATCTGAAGAAAAGCAAAGGAATGCGAAGGGTTAATAAATTGATGAAGATTGCTGGAATCGGTAGCAGCGCAATAAATCGTTCTAGAAAGCATCACCGCGATTTCCCACGCTGGTTGCTTCGTATCAACCAAATTGCGGTTGTAAACGCGCAATACACCAATGTACTACGTATCGATTGATCGTTGGAAATTGGAGCGAAACCGCAGTACAGGTGCACGCGATGATCCATCAATCTCATGCTAATCAGATCGATTTTCATATATCCTGAAGAAAATGACGTAACAACACAGCTACAGGTGTACGCACGCACGCACGTACGCACGAGTCTTGATACATGAATTAAAGACGCATTTTACCGTTAAAAGGGGGCAATTTACTACGTCGAATTCCCGCTGCGTTCTACTACTAGCGTGTGTATGTACTTTAAAAGCTAACTATGCGTCAGGTGTGTGATTTCTCTTTAAATCACCTTGGTTTAATCACCTCGCGTGAGTTTAATCACCATCGCGATAGCACGAGGAAGTTAGATAGATTTTTTTATACCTTTGAGAAATTTCATCATTATCATCGTGAAGGCATCCATTCGATTGTAAAAGCTTCGATAAATCATGTATTAGATTGGTGTATATATTAGGCATCATTCCCAGATAATTCGATGCATTCTTTTAACTAGTTTCGTTATTACAGATTTATGAGAATTATTTCTTCTAAAATTTAAAAATCCTTGCAGTGGATCTATTACAGTACCTCAATTTTTTTTAAGTAGTCTATGCATTAAAAAATGTATTATTTACGACGATCAATTTATTATATACAATACTTTGTTAACATTGAACACGCGTGATTTATAACAAATTTTAGCTGCATTAGCGTGCTTGATAACTGACGATAGACAATTACAACAAATTGATGAAATCTTTTTTCACACAAAGACAATATAGCGTGTAATAAATCGAGCAATGTTAAAGGAGACGGCGAAAAGTTCAGATCATCGACGCGATCTTTTTGGTATTAAATCGCGGCTCTTGTTTCGTAAACTAATTTCTTTCTAATAAATTGGTGACGAACGAATTCATATTAAACGTGTGATGTTCGATCGAACAGATTGGCAACAGATGTTCACACGTGGAATGTTCGCTATGCGGAGATCACAGCGAATGACTTTAACAAGGATCAATCGATCGCTATTGGGTTAACGGCTCGGCAGCGCGAAATTGCTAGATCGAATCTGCCTCTAGCAACGATAATGCAAATCGCGAGCGTGAATCGCGAATTCCGACGATCTCTTCTCCACCTGATCGTACTTTTCCTTTCCTTTTTATATTATAAGTTTCCGTATTCAACAGGTCACCATAATTTAAGATAAGCAAGAATGAAAACCACGTCGAAAATAATGTCGAAAATATCAGAATGATCGATGTGTATATACACAGTGTGCACCCTTGTTCAGAAGTAAGAGAACATTTGCCATTTTCAACCGTGTTTGAAATATATAAATTGCCAGTATTAAATCATCTATCGCTTCCAAATTTTATACAGAATAAATAACCAAATTATTCTGAATCTTTGAAATCTCTGAATTATAATATGTTATTAATCCTCATAAATTTATTACTCGCTTTCGATGGAATTTTTCATAATTTTTTACAAACATTTGTCGTAATCAAGCAAGTGTTCTCATATTTTTAAATGCGAGTGTAACAAAACGGTATGCGTTCGCATGTAAGAAAATTCGAAGGAGATGTTTTTTCATTAAATCACAGGTGGATCGAACGCGGTCATCGGCGTAGGTGTGTATCGTTATCATTGTCGCACGTTCGTTCCCCCGATTTCTGAGAAACCTGGCCTAAATTCGAGAGGCCCTAAAAACACCTAAAAATAGTTTCATAAGACGGTTGCGTCTGGGGATTCTGGATGTTATAAATCTGTTCGCTTCTTCCCTTTCTCCTCCCGGTTTTCTCTTTCGCGGCCTCTTCTAACAAGAATCGAATTTATAAGTGGCGAAACATCGAACGCGTTTCCCTTTGCCGTTGTTCCACCTTTCCTCTTTTCCATCGTAAGTCATTTTTCTTACTTTACACGTATCGCGCCTCGTTGACCGTCGATAGTTCTACATAAACCTCTTTCATGAACCAAATTAAGGGCTAAGGAATGAAATGATATAAAAAAGCATGAAGTAGTTTGCACATTTTGTCTAAACAGAAAAATATATTAAAATACTAGATACTTTTCAGAAGATCGCTGTACAAATTGGGAACGTAAAGAAAATGTTCATGATTCAAAGAGAATTTCTTCGGCATCTTCAAATTTCATAAAATTATAGGATTTGTATAGGAAAAAAATTGCGATAAAAAGGAATATAATCGAATCCTTGAAATTTTCCTTCGTAAGCGATAGTTAAAAATATAATTGGATTAAGTAAAAAAGAAAAATTCTTTTTACTAAATTACTTGACTAAATTATTACAGATATAAAGATTTATCACAACAAACCAATTGACTTTGAATTTGTAAAATTCACTTGCAAACTTTTATCTCTTTTATTATCAACATTGTTACTATCGTACAAGAGAATCTTTGAAAGTCATAATTCACAATGTACGAATTTGTACACACAAATGTAGAAGAGATCTTTGTGTAAGAGGTATTTGCCAAAAGAAGACTATTGTTTCTCACTGATTAAATCTATTTTTTCACTTGGACGTAAGGATCGATCGAAAAACTTGCTTTTCTCTGGATACTGAAGGTATGGATCTGAGGAAGAGCCGACGAAAGGAGCATAGGGAAACAGAGTTGTTTTGTCGCGACCGGTGTCGAGTACGAGGAACCCAGAATTTCGTAAGCCAGCCAGACAGTGTGTGATTAGTAGGGTGAGTAAGCGATACTAATTTCGTCGATCGACCAGACGTCGGACTTTACGGTTCATTCTAATCTTCTACGCAGCCAGTTCCATTCGGCGGAGAATCTACGCACTTCGCGTTATATCGAGAACGCAAGAAATGTCCACATACATAAATATATTTCGACGCCCACATCGAAGTCTTTTTCTTTCGGTGAAAAATCGCTAGATGAAAAAACTGTTGTCGCTATAACTCGAGATTGATCGTTGATCCTTTTGATCAGACTGAGCAAAGTCTTCTACGCACGATCATATGGAATAATTAGAGGATTTATCGTTCCAAAGATCCGAAGAATTTTTCTCTACCATTAGATAGTCTCGTAAGTAAGATAAGATTTTTATAAGAGTTTGAAATTAACACGATGGAACTCGTTAGAATAGACGTTTTATAAAAGGAAATTACAGTTCTGGTAAATTTGGAGGTAAAAGCGTTAAGTAATTAGTTGAGACTTAAATTTAAAAAATTTTCGAGTGAAATAAGGGTTGAATAAAAGATTAATTACTTTTTGCCAAATACAGATATTGAGAAATTTTCTAAGGAAACCTACTATTATTTATTTCCTTTTAATATTAACCCTTTGCATTGCATAAATATTAAGGATGTTGATAATATATAAACTGTTATTTAGTTCCAGTAATTCCACTAATAAACAATTTTTCCTATTGTGTATAAATAAAAATCCATTTTCGAAACATAACTTTCGTTTCCAAAAAGCGTTAAAGTCGTTAATTCTGTCGTATATCAAAAATATTTCAAAAAGGATTAGGAAGTATTAGGAAGTAAACTAGCGGAAGAAACTACAGGCAAATTAATCGAAGTAATATGCAAAAGCAAAAGATTCGCGTAACGATCGTTTAACGTGTATTATGCATAGCTAAATAGCTACGTTTTGCTAGCGATTCTCTTCTTCGGTTTTTATTGTCGATTTCGACGCGAAGCTAGTAAGCATAAAACCGACAGGGAAATAAAATGAAGAAAAAAGTTTGTTCGTGGCCCATGGCCAATCTCAATTGTAGTCGTGCTGAAACTTTTTGCACAAGGCTTGATTTATGACGCGGCTTCAAACCGAAAAGGGGCCCGCGGCCTTATCAATGCTATAATTCATATTTTCTTTCATGCTGTCGTAAAAAATAAATTGCACCGATGGATGCATCGTATCGGTTAGTTTCGCCGGTTCGCTGTTTAACAATTCGAAAGGAACCCCTTGGTTATCAATGCAAATTCCCTTTCCATTCTTTCTTTCTCTCTCTCTCTCTCTCTCTCTCTCTCTTTCTCTGTAATTTGCCCCTAGACTGTGAGAAAAGAAACGTATAAATATATATTCTCTCAGCTAACCTTAGAACTATTGTTCGAAGAGCGAACGTGCAAGTTAGTAAGTGGGTTCATTTTTACCGTGCAATCAATTTCTTCTTTGGGTTGCCTTCTTGGAAGTCCACGATCGGAGTAAGTCATTTCGCGGCTCGTCTCGCGGAGCCTTGAAGGTTGCTGGGTCGTTCAGGGCTAATTTGTAATTCCGGTGACGTTGGTTTTCTTCAAAGAACGGATCGTGAAAGTGGCCGTGCTAAATTAATGATCGGGCCGGCCGCTTGTTCGTATCTGTCAGTAGAATTAGTGGTGCTGGCTAAGCGTGGAATGACATATGCAAACTCTCGAGGCCGCAATCGTTCGAAATAGGAGCTCTTCTAGGCATCGTAGACTGCCTGCCGCCATAGTTACAGATGGATAGAATCGTGTATCATTATCATGCTCTTCGAACGAGAATCGGATCGCGAATTCCCTTACAAACACTCTATCCTCTATCTTTCTTTATTAGAAATTAACACTTTGATATTTTCATCTTTTAATTGGACTTATCTTTGTGCTTCGTATGCGATTTTCATTTTATCCGTTTTCTTCCATTAGAACTGGAATTTTCTATCCGTCAATTCTTCCATATACGTAGCAATTTTTTTTTTTATCGTATATTTAAAAAGTTGAATTTTATGAAGCGTAAATTATCACGTTCTCGTCGTGAGGCTCGGTAGTGAGCAAAAGGGAGAGAATGAAAGAAATGCGTGAACACAGTAGATCAATGGCGTCAAGAGATTGCATACTTGTCCCAATGCGTGCGATTGATACATTGACAAACAACGTGCTTTATCAGTCAACGAGAAGGGCACGTTCTACCAATGAGACTACGTTTCTTCTTATCATTGCTATCATCCTCGAGCCAATCCACGGTTGGTGATCGACAACGGCCGAGATGTTTTCATATTTTCAAGCCAATGAATAGGCAGAAGATCACTGTGCAACTGCGATGGCTGACCGTAGTTCATTTCTATGATGAATACATTTTTTCCAATTAATTTGCAACAAATTGCCTAACCAGTTTTGATTACTCGAAAAAACTGAAGATTACAGTAGAAATTTTCCTTCTTAGTAATTATCTACGTATAATTTCAGTTGCAATCTTGACAAATTAGAAATCAGCATTTTTAATAGCTACATAATTAATTTTTGACGGATGGAGATAATTAACGGATAATTACGTTTTCGTTGAACGATCTGTTTATTGAGATTTTAATATTTAAAGAAACGCTTCACGCGATGACGTATTTCGTGCGTTTTATCTTTACGAAATACGTAAATACACAAATGCTAGCAACGAAAAGTGGAGCATTCACATGTAAGATAGAAAAATTGGTGATAAATTAGTTTGGGCATTCGTGGACGAATGTGTGTGAACACACAGTGATAACTATACAGCGATAGGGTATTGACCCGTTTGGATTAATTTACGCAACTTGGCAAGAGAGCAACGCGTAAATTATGCGTACACGATGCATAAGCGTTTCTTTCGTTTAATGGGGGATTTATCAATCTACGGTTCATAAATTGCGCCGTAATTTCGGTCGTTTTCACAACAAATAAAGCGTTGCGTAAGTCCCGTCTATCCACACAAAATTTGATAAAATAACGGAAAGAACTGAAAGATTGTGCTTAATTGCAACGCGCGTTCGTCAAAGATATAGATTTTTTCTAAACATCTTTTCTCCTTTCTTCTGCTTTCTTTCTCGATTCGCGTAATATTTGTAACGTCAAGTTACGAGGATAAGGATTATTAAAAAGAATACGTATACTTGCATAATCACTGCTTTATGACGTAAAGTTTGTGTATAAGTATGATACATGAATTAGACTGTTTACAATTTTATTACAATGTCGCGCAGCAGAGAAACGATATTGTTTGTTTAACTTGCCTATAGACGTATGTATCGTGGAATTATTGTAACAACGTTTCGCAATTAGGCAGTAACTGGTGACGATTTTACAATAATCGACAACGTTTCAACAAAGAGAAGATTTTACAATTAGGAAATTATACGATTAATGATATTACCATTTCTAGAAAAGAAATTGTCATCTTGGAAGACGTTTCATATTCGTAATGAAAACAATTTGTAATATCGTTATTTTCCTTTAGTTTAAACGTCCTTTCTTTTTGTCAATTGTACGTATAAAACGGGTAAAAAAAAAGAACTAAGTACAAAGTACAAGTACTAGAATTAATTTTTCCATACGAAAAGAATTTTTATAATATATGAAAATTCGAGTAATAAAAAATCATTCGTAACAAAGCGTAGAAAAACGCACAGTCACGAAATCGAAAGATTTCTTTGTTTTTTCTTAAAATTACTTTGCGTTGTAAAAACAACAAGTAATAAAATACTAGTATATCGTAGATTAAAAAATAGATTATAGAAGAGTTTTGTTGCAGCTATTCGCTTGTGCAACGATGAGTATCTCATTTCGTTAGAATTATGCTTACGCCACTGTAGTCTTGTTTCTTAATTAAACAAGATTCTTATATCGAATAATCGAATACCAGATTCGAAAAAGAAACTATGGTAATACTATATCAAATAAAAAAATATATCAAACCTGAAAATCATTCGCCCATCATTTTCATAAAAGCTCTCGTCGAAAGAAATTTTACAAAGCTATGTCAATGATTACAACATTGTACCATTGAATCGTAACTATCAATAAAGCCTCTCTACTTAAACAATGAAAAAATATTCAACAATGATTGGTATTGTTTCTTTTTTTCAATTCTTATATAGATTTCTTTTTTCTATTACGTACAAGTAGATTGAAAATCATGCATTACTCTATAAATTTCTCATAAATACTGTTCAACATAGTTAGTTATATAGTATTAAAATATGCACAAAAGGAAGCATAACTTATTCGTTGTACAAGTCATAAACAAAGAAAACTAATTCAACTGTCTTAAATGGATAAAACGCAGCAAGCAGAATGAAATTGAATCTGTTATAAAAATGTTGTAAATACAAATACTTTTTATATGTTTCGTTAAATAATGTTTCTCGAGTTAACTTTAGAGAATTTGCACAAGTAAAGCATTTGTTCAAGAATTAACATCAGATAGCGATCAGATCTACAAGTTTTTATGTACAAATGATTAATTTTTGGCAACAAATTCGATATATATATATATAAATATATATATAAATAAATAAATATATATATATATATATATTTATATATATATATACATATATAATACGGAACTATATAGAATCATTGTTATTCTAGTTTGGTAATCTAATAGGTGCAGTTTACAATTTTTTATAAATGTAACTATTAGATAAACTATATATTCTATGTATTTATAATGTCACAATTAAATCGATGCTAATTATATAACATCGAAATCACTACTTTTAATTAAAAAAAAAGAAAAAAAAGGAATAAGTTTCTTAGTACCAGTCGCACATACATCGCTGGTAGTGTTAAGTATATAAAAACAGATATATGTATAAAATTGTTCTTTCACCGCTAGACCATATCATATCGAAAACGCGTCGGCCATTAACTTTTTCATAATGTAGAATTTAAAACTACTTTGTCACGTATCTTTCATATCACATAAACGATATACAAATATCTACTTAGTAATATAATTTACACTTTGCCATAGGTATTCGTAAAAGTTTTTCAAATTCCAGGTTGCATTTATGCTATATGGTATATCTGTTGTGAAATTTGTTTAAATCTGTAAGATCATCTTTAAAATATATACAGAGCGCGCGCACAAATTATTATCGCGACATTTCTTTCTGTATATTTGGTAGGAAACCAGGAGGGAAGGTATACAAAAAGATTGGCATCTTAATACTTTATCACTGGACAGCGTAAATTTCCTGTGTAAGCAAAATATAATATTTTCTTCTTTCTTCTTTCTTTCGCGCGCGCGCAGTACATGTGATACTTCTCTAGCTATGTGTTGTTTTCTCTTTTTCTTTAATAGAAATACAAAATGCTAATAAATTTCAATGAACCTTTGTCGCACAGAGATCAAAGTGTAAAAAGATACGACTTCCACGGTGTTGTCTTTGTTTCTCGTCTTCGATTGTTTATATCATAAAGCTTCGGATCACGTTCTTCATACTTACTTCATTACTCATTAATCAACTTTATTACCCTGCAAGGAACTGAAAGACGACATTTTCGATGTACCGCACTCCTTCTTCTCCTTCCGTTGTAGCCTGCTTTTTAGACTTTGCAAATAAACTTTGCACGTTCTTAAACCTCATTCGGGCGGTTGCGACGGATTGTTACTTTCATTTCGTCGTTGCAGTCGTTCTGGATGAGAGCAAGCTAGCTGGCTGAAATCGCGAACGACGTCATTGAAAGTTTCGTCACCGCTGATTCCGATTTCCGAGTCTTTCATCTCTTCGTTTAGAAGACCAAGTCTCAATCTGAAACATACATAAAATGAAGTTGCAATAAAATTTCCTTAATAAAATAAATTTACTTCGCACTTACAACGTAACAATGTCCGCATTAGCTTCTTTTACAGCTATTGACAGTGGCTTTACACCACTTTCATCTTCGATGTGTTGATCGGCGCGATGTTTTAGTAACAAACATACTTGGGCAGTATGGCCTAGATATTTTAAACAAATAACCAAATTTATAGTAAACTTCTTAAAATATAGAATTTATTACAAACAGAAAAAGATATATACCTAATTCTGTAGCCAGGTACAGTGATGTTTTCCCATCAGCATCTTGACAATTAATACGTGCTCCATTTAGAATCAGATATTCACAAGACATCACAGAACCCTGTATTAGACAAAATTAAATTATCAAAGAATTTAGACAACAATTTGTATACTTACACTTATAATTGCCTGATGCAGAGCGTTTCTTCCTCTGTCGTTAACATTCGTCCATGATTTATCAGCACCAGCTGCTAAAGCTGCGCACATCACAGGAAGATTGTGTGCTGCAGCAGCTTTGTAAAGAAGCATTTCAGGATGCAAATTCTCGATATCCTCCTCGTCTGTGAACTCTTCATCCTCGCCGGCAGTCGAATCTTGGTCAGAACTTAATTCTAAGCTATTATCGATCGTTGGCTTTGGTAAATCGCATCCGAACATTAACACGTCGGATTCTATTTTACACTGTTTCTCCGTCCCCGCGTCTTTATTCTCAAATGTATCTTTCACATCAGATACCTCTGTGCTTAAGGACACTTCGCTTTTTATCGACAGGCTATTCTCTGAATTGCTCGTGGCAATCGTATTGTCCTTGATTTCAGGAATAAGAAGTTCGTTCTCGATGTTCGATTCCGTATTGCTATCGATAGTCTTAGGGTTACTTTCGTTTACGTCGCTACGTGGCCGTGCTAAAATTTTCCCATACAGTGTAGAGTCATTCTTTAGATCCATATTCGTGCTATCGTCCGAGCTTAATGAATTTCTCTCGGTTTTTTTCGCTTTATCGACCGAACTCAAACTTTCGATCGACGTATATTTGCTGTCGTCAGAGCTCGTCGAATGATGACCCTCTTTTACAGATGATAACGTTGTTGTTTTGTTGCGGTTAACGCTATCGATTTTGTCGCAACTCCGCGGCCGACGACGCAATTTACGGACACTCCATTTGCGAAAATGCATTTTATCGCGACTCGTGTGTTGCCCAGACGAGATTATGTTGCTTAAAGGCTTCACGAATTTACGCTCTACATATTTCGCTCTTATCCAAGCTTCACGTATATTACTGTAAATTTACAACAAAAATTCAGCTATATATTTTGATCAGATTTATTACTTTTGGCAGAAGAGTGAGTATTACTTTTTATATTAGTGTTACGTACCCATTGCATTTTGGAGTAGCTCTAATAACATTAGAAGGTATTGGTAGAGCTTCATAAACATTATTCACTACAGTGTTTCCAAGCTCTGCCATTACTTTTAGTATCTCTGGTTCCCAGTCATCTAACGTCAAAGAACGAACTTTGCTATAATGAACCCCTAAACTTCTATGCACTCCAGAGCATTCTGAAAAGAAAGAATTGTTAAAAGAAAGTTTTGAAGAAAATTTAATTATCATTATCGTGAAAAAGTGATTTATACCTATGCAAAGTGTAATTCCAAGATTGATACTGGCCCATCTTGGATTAGCACCACCACAATCACAGCAAGTATCATTTCCAGCAATTTTTAGGATTTGCTCCCAGACTCTATACAAAACAAAATTAATTATGATCTTTTAAAAATATGGTCTAGATTGAATTAATTATTCAGTACAGTTTTTGATATATACCTTGATTTCGGTTTTGTCTGTTGCCTGTTCGACCCTCTAACATTTTGTGACTGTGATTCTCGTACGCTAACTATAGTACCAGCACCCATACCTCTTTGAATGGCAGCACCAATCGCTTGCTGCATGGCAGTTACCCATGCTAAATAAGCTTCTTCGCTATCAGCTTGTAATATGTGACTTCTATAAGTTAAATTTATTCTTTAAAGTTATTTAATACAATAAAGCATCTAAATAGAAAATTCATGACTGTATAATCAATATAATAAAATAATCTATCACTATATCAAATTGTATTATGATTACTAATGACTGCTTACTTTGTAGGGCTTAATACTTCAAAACAATTTCTTCTATCACAGTCAACTACTGGTTTCACAGTGCAAAGACGAAGATCTTCTTCCATAATAGTGAAATCATTATCACCAGTCCTCTTTCTATATACTAGTTGGTGGTCTCTTAAACAAAACCACCTTCTGTTCCACGTTTTAAATGCATTACTAGTGCGTTTAAAGAGGTATCCTTCCATCTTAGGATTACTAGGTACTGGAGAAGGTATTAAGTCTCTATTCGTAACATAAATATGCCGATTTTCCATTTCTTTCTCTAGTTTTACGGAATCGGCCCTCATTTTAATTAAATTCTCCCCGAGATCTTTTAGGAATGGATCCAAATCTTGTGCTAGATCGCTACCTTGATGGTAATAAGTAATACACGCATTCATATAATTAAGTAGGGTACCCAATATTTCGTGTCGCTTACGCGCTTGTATCATCGTTAAAGAATGAATATAATCCAAAGCTGTATGCCGGAAACAGGATCTCGTAGCTGATAAAATATTTGAAGTTTCTTCATACTCTGCTGGTCTGGACTTTGGAACTTGGGAATTTCGGTTTAATGCTATATCTAGGTCTGCAGAGATTTTTTCAAAGTAATGACGAGATTCTTTCACCCTCTTAATGTCACTAAAAAATAATAAGAATGTTATGTAAGAACAATAAGAATATTAAGAATGTTACATGTGTATGTATGTATACAGATAAACATATAGATTACGTATGATTATGTAATTAATTAGTTAAATTACCTTTTGATGAATGAGTTAAGATCTTTAATTACTGTCCTAGATGCTTGATCTAATAAAATAGTATGAAACTTGTTCATTTCTTGTAAAGCATGAATTAGTTTATTGAGTAAGGCCATTATCTCTGAATCATCAGTAAAGTAAAGAGATAATTCCCACAGGCTATTGGCAAATTGGCTGGAAACAAAACAATGCATACAGTAATTTTTTAATATTCTTTTAGATAAATAGATTAGAAAAATTCTAAATAGAAATAGAGTCATTACATAAATTAAATATTAATATTAAGGGTAATTTGTTATATTAAAAAGTATTTAAAATAATACAAAAATGTTTGTTTTATAAAAAATGTTTTTATTTGAACATAATATAAAAGATCAATAGGAAGTGCATAATCCCCAAGCAGCAAGTGTTTCATTTGTATCACTGTATATGTTAAACTGGCTACCATATGTATGAGTCATTCTCAACAGAGCTGTAATTCATATGTTTCCTGACTCTTCTCTATTGCTTGGTATCACCCTCTTCCATTTTACCACTGAATATATTTCATTTGAAACGATCAATAGTTCTTTAATGACATATTTTATACAACCAATCAAATATTTATGTCTCTGTTATAAGTTTCTATTAACCATGATGTAACTCCAATTCATTAATTACATATAATTTACAAATCATAACATACCTTTGTTGTCCTACAAAAAGTTTTCCAGTGTCAATCATCTGGCTACAGTTTTTTAACACCTGTAAAGATTTTTATTTTTAGCTATTCTCAGGAAATAGATGATTATCACAATAATTCTTTTGATAGCTGTGAGATTGCTTATGTAACATAGTCTACTACAATGTAATTGACAATGCAGGAAACTATTGTCAAAATAGATTGACAATTAAAATTATTACATTTAAATTCTCTTAGTAATTTATAATATCAATAATTTATTTTGCAGTAACACGAAATAACATAACCCTTTTACATTACTATATATAATATAATATACCTAGAAAAAACTTTCATATCTTTTTCACCTAATTTCTCTTTTTTTTATAAATTATTTATGAATACCTTGTCTAATTTTTGTTCGAGTAGATCAACGTTTGCCTCTACTTCCTCGATGCAGGATCTACGAAATAAGAAAGGGATATTCGCAAGATACTTATTTTCGTTAATCAAACGCATTATCAATGTGGTGCATTAAGTGATATTATTCGAAGTAGCGCGTGCATGGAGTGCAACAGAGTAGAGCACGCTAAGCAAACACAGAGATAGAAGCGTAGATTTTTCAAGTGATTCTCACCGAAACTTTGGCGTGTCTCGCAAACATTCCTCGAACTCGATTAAAGGCTTCATTTTGTACTATCCGTTGCTAGGAATTTTCAAGCGCAGTATCGTCCGACGAACTGCAATCTTGAAATTTTTCCGTTCACTATTTCCCATCAAACAGCACGATCATTTGGAAAGACTATTAACATAAACCGTTCGCATTCGCGGAGAACAACACATTCCCCTCTCTTCTGTCAAACAGAGTATAACACATTGAAGTTATCCCAAGCACGAGCCAGTGTTTGTCAGTGCTGGCAACATCCACGTAAAATGAAATAACTTCGCAAAGAACGTATTGATTCTCTCTTGAAATATGTTGGGTCAAGTTTCTCCTTTCAATGATTCTTCTGTATAATATTTTGTCGTCGTCCGTTCTTCATTCGCCTTTTTCGTAAGACAATAGTTCGTAGAGATCGTCATCTGGTGAAAGTACCATTTCCTTTTCTGTGGTACGATTTGCACGATTGTATTTACATACATGCTTGCTCACTTCCGAAAGCATATCCGATAGAGAAAGTCATTCGATATTTGTAAACATCAAACAAAGTAAGTTCACCTTATGTAATGAACGTGTGCTCTGCTTTAATTTTCTTGATTAGTGAAATGGATTTTGAATCTAGGTAATAATATTAGAGCGAAGAGTATATGAGGGTCGAGCAGTTTCTAACCTATCATATATAATGTTACTTTTAAGTCTGAATGAATTACAAATCTATAAATAGACACTTTATAAGTCTGTGGTTATAGTAACGGATTTTTCTTGGTTATTTTTAGGAGATTCGTTAGGTACCAACATGTTGGTTTATTCCATTGATTAATGTTTATTCAACAGGTTCAATATGACTGCTGGAACTACCACAGAAAAGTCAACTAGCAATCCTTTGGAACAGTTTGTATTGTTAGCAAAAACTGCCAAAGGAGCAGCTGCCATAGAGCTTATCAAGCAAGCGGTAGAGACACCAGGAGTACATGTATTTGGAGAGTTATTAGATATGCCTAATATCAAAGAATTAGAGAATGGACCTTATGTTCAGTATTGGAATACTCTGAATTTGTTTGCCTATGGGACTTATAAAGAATATTTAGAGAATAAAGATAAGGTTTTGGAATTGACTACCACTCAAAAGAAAAAGCTCCAACATCTGACCATTGTAACATTAGCCACAAAGTCCAGATGCATACCATATTCTCTATTATTGGAGGAATTAGATATAAAAAATGTTAGAGATTTAGAGGACTTAATAATAGAAGCGATCTATGCAGACATAATACATGGTAAATTAGACCAAAAAAATTCACAGTTAGAAGTGGATTACGCTGGTTTAGGACGTGATGTTAGGCCTGACGATACAGGTGTTGTGGCTGAGACATTAGCTGCTTGGGGTCAGGCTTGTGATACAGTGTTAGCATGTATCGAGGAACAAGTCACAAGAGCTAACGTAGAAAAACAAAAGGCTACTTATCACAAAGAAAGGATACAGAGAGATGTAAGTAACATGTACTCTGATAAAACACAAATGCTTGTGCTGATAAATTTTTATTTTTTCTGTTGTTAGATTGCTAACATAAAGAAGTCACTTGCTGCACAAGCTGGAGGTGGTGGTGTGCAGGAAGCTGACATGTCTGGAGGCAGTACTGGATCTGCAGGAAGTGAATCATGCAGAGAAGCATTGTCAACTCCACCGGATGCAAAGAAGAAGCAACAAAAGATCAAAGGTATTAAAGGCAGTGGTAAGTTCTGGAAGACAATTCAGTAATCTTTTATCATATAAAATGTATCGATGGCAGGATTGTAGTACGTTACATGTAATCTGCATTAAAACCCTTGCAAGCCTATGTAAAACTGCGATAAACAATGATGGTAAAGCAATTAAGAAGCACCATTGTGAACAAAGGGAAAAGTTCATTGTCATATTTTGGTATACCATACAGATACTAGATGGATTGAATTTTCATTAATTTTAAAAGAGAATCTTGTAAATATATGTAATGAAATATGACACTATGAGTCATTGTTATGTTTGTTTAATGATATTTATATGAAGATTTTGTTACATTAAAGTTGCAAATTTTTTCCGAATTGTCGTTTATATTATGTGTTAGAGGAAACTGAAAGAAAGTGGGAGAGGGTAATATATAAACGAATTTATTAATATTCGTTCTATCTAAAGTAATAACTTGAGTTAACAGATGCGAGGATAAGGTAGCTTAAATATTTGGGACGGAACGAAGGAAATCTATAAATTTATTTCTACGTTGTACCTGGCTTTAGGTTTCGAATCGGTATTATTAATAAATTTTATATTTTATCATTGACATTCTTGCAAAACTAAATATATTTTGATTTAGCGACTTTGTGTTAGAAAAGTAATTCAGTCATTATTATTAAACAGTATAAGAATTCTTCATCGTAAAATCGCAAATTCTCTATTTTACTGCACGCTAGATTAGCTGTGGCTAAGAAATTAAAATTATTGTCAAAGAGATTTACCGAGCATTATTGAGTAAATCGTTGTAAACACGTACTTGCAATTAAATTTAATATCGAATTAGTAATCTATTGTCAGCGATTCGAAGCAGACAAATGTAAATCGCGAACGAAACCATGTCACATGTCACATGATACATGGAAAAACACGATTGTGATCGTCCTCACATCGATACCTTAAAAAATGAGAGAAAATGACGAACATTCTCTTATATGAAAGAAAAACAAAGGTACTTTTATAACGAATAAGCTTTTAAATTTTTGTAAAACGTATAGCATGTACGAGAGTTTCTTTTAGTCAGGCCAAAGATTTTATATTTTGCGTTTTAAGGTGTGAATGTTAACGAAACAGGGATTTGACAAATTTTATAGGCAAGTCTGATAGCTGTTGCAATGAATCTGCATATTTGTTATTGTATCCGTGCCTACACAGAATATTGTCATCATTGGATGACGTTAGAGTTCAGCGTGGTGAATTGCTTAAATGTGTCTCATACAGTATTAATCGTTTTCATCGTCTCTGTTAACATTCGTATTGTCTTTTTTTTTTCTTCCCTACAAAGACGATATATAACGTAGCCGTCACGAGAGGTGATGAAGTGTAACTAGTCGGATCGATCATTGTTATTAAAAAAAGTAAGAGAAAAGGGAAGGTTGTGTGTTTAGGAGGATGTAAACGGTATACGAACGACATGTTGCTTAGTGAACAAGAAATGTCAGTCGAATTACAAAACGTTGTAATTGCTAATGGAATAAAAAGATAATTTATTTTAGCGAGGTTTTTCTATTTCTCTGCACCCTTTAACGCCTTTCCTTCACGTCTGTGTGCTACGAGTGATCGTAAGGCTTAAAATAAATTTGGTTCGTAATACATTCCCTTTGTAGATGTATTTACTTAGCGTAGGATACGATAAATAGGAGTTTAAAATAGATAATAGTATCAATATCAGTTTCCCGTTTTGATTTATGGGAATCTTCCCTATTTTTACACTTTTCATTATTCGTAGATAAGCTTTTTGTATCTAGCTTATTGGAAATAAATGCTACCGGAATAAAGTTTTATTCTGTTCTGGAGTGGGCGTTTATTTAACAGTAGAAAATCTTAATTTATCCTGTTTTTCACACAATCTAACAATGTGTATAATAGGTGCAAGTCACAAATGATACGCCTAATGGGGATTTTCAGGATCTACTAATCCGGTAAGGCACCATGAACTGAACGATGAGCCAAATTGAGAAGTTCATCTTAGGTGAAACTTCGTGGCGTATCACCAACTCGATCTTGGATTCTATCTGTCTGTCTCTCTGTGTCCACATCGTTATACGAACAGCGCATCTTTTTCTCTGTAACTTTTTTGTACTTTTTGAGAAATAAAACAGATCCTAAAAAGTAACACGTCATTATTGTAAAGCCTTGTTCAGATTGGTCAAGTTAATTGAAATCAAGTCGTTTGAATTCAAGTAACTTGACTTCAAATAGATATCTAAAGGAATATTACGTTGAAGAGAGTGATTGTTATTGTTAATGTTAAACGTTAACGAGATATAATAAAAATATTATACGTGAAATATGGTTTAATACAAAGTTCAGACAAACTTGATTTTGGAACCAATATAAGTAAGTACAAAATTGAAAATATAATTACTATCATTCCTTTCAAGTTAAGGAATAATTTAAAGAGTCTCAGTTTTTCTTGAAACTTTAACGCATATTTAAAATCTAAGAGAATGATACGTTTACATTGTTAAAATATTTCAAATTATTCGAAACCAAGTGGCTTGATTGACAAAGTCCAGTGAAGAGATATAAAAGAATATTTCAAATCAAGAAAACAACAGGTTGATACTAGTAACGAAGTTTCTAGTTACTTGAATTAAATTGCTCGAATTCAGATAACTTGGCTAATCCGAACAAGGTTGAGAATGGGCCCAGTGCTCATGGAAATCAAAAGTTGAATAAAATCGTGCCTAGCAAGCTTTCTTTACTAAATTCAGGGACAAAAGGAACAAGATAATATGAATGGATAAAATAATTTTCACGATCGTGATTTTATTTCGACGAGTCTTTTTCTTTCTCGTTATCTTTCGATCATTTCAACGAATACATACATACAATTTAATGTCACATCATGTAAATTTGTGTCTTTCTACTGCAGTGTTCGTACGTATTTAAAATATCCTTAAATCGTAAATAGTTCGCGCGAACTAGTTTAGAGCCCTCTTTCTTCCTTTCTCGACATTGTCATTGCATCGCATCGTAAAATTCGTCAACGCGTGACATTTTAATCTTGCATTCGTCTTAACTCTTATGGAATTAATTACGGCTAAATTGGTTCCGTACGAACTAATGTTTTCGTTTTCATATCTTAATACTTAACGGTATCGTCTTTATATACCTACAATCACATATTTTCAATGTATTTACATACTCTCAAATCAAATGTAATCGTTCGAACAACAGTCAAAATACATTTACGTTCCACGTATTTGTATCATATATATAGTGGTTACGCTTCTCATTTGTCCAGAATTTCCTTATTGAATGAAATTGTTAACTAACTCCAACGCTCGGCTATTTGTTAAACTTTTTATCTTATCAAGCATCGTTGTTGAATATGATTTTGCTTTTTTAAAGAAACACAGGGTCAGCGCCGAACGATGGATACTGGGCTTATTTGTATCCAAAGTACGACACGTAAAACACCCTTTTCGATTCTATAAAAATTCAAAACGTTTACAAATCTTTTATACACACGCGCGGGAATAGGTCGACGCTATATAAAACGGTTCAGAACGAATTGTTTGAAGTAGTCGACAACTTTTATTTCTTGAATAATTAACGCTATCGAAAAACAACTACGTACACGAGTTAAATTGGATATGTTTATCGTATGACCGCGACTCTACGAAAAGGAGTTCTTAACGTATGTATGTACATTAGAGTGTCTACGAAACATATGTTTCATCGTTGGTTTGCTTAAATTTTCTCTTTCGTTATGTAGAGATCAAGCGTTAACGTTAGATTAAAATTAGGGTGACTAGATGTTACGAGGAAACGTTTCACGATGTTTCCGATCGATACGCAATCTTTGCATCGTTTTTTTTTCTAATTCTACGTGTAGCAATTCCTATAGTCTGCAGAGAAAATATCGAAAAAAAGGAGAAACGATTATTTAAGAGTCTACGTTCGTACAGTCACACTTGGAAATTCTTTTTTTAAGGATATTGTTAGCTGTTAGCTTCGAATCGTATAATTATCCTTTCGAATGACCTATGTGTGTGTTATTTCATTGAATATTTACAGAGAGAAATTTATGTACAGAACAATCGACGAATAATATTCTCGAACGATTATCGTTTCTTTCTTTACTTATTTTTTTTTAAATATTTCCCTTACAAAAATTCTTAATAGAAGATGGTTTAGATGTAATCGTATTTGGCAACGATATTTTCTACATACGTAACCTGCTTCCTCTTCTTTTATACACAATAACGAATTCGACTAACGATATTTACAATATTTCAATTAATTCAATTAACCGACAAATGGTTCATGTTAATGTGCACAAACGTTATGAAATGATAGTGTATGTACAAAATAGATTTATGTATTTCACGTGATTATTACGTGTATTACGCTATGATCACAGAAGAAACCAGAGCAGTTTTTAAAACGCCACTTAACAATTGATCATGATTGATAATTATGCGTCTGGCACGGTGCAATTTGTTGCGTCTAGCGCTTTCGTGATCTCTTGTATTTATGGTAATTAACAAAATCGATGTTCCCAATTTCTTAAATACTCTCCAAATATCTTTTCGTTCCATATGTTTTATCCTGTTTCTCGATAATTCAATTCCATTTGAGATACTTTCTTTTTTTTTCGCTAACAGCGTCGCCCATACACGAGACGAATTTTCAATATCGTTTATAATTCGTTTCCAACGTACGGTAGCAGAATTTATACGATATTTTTTGCACGTTCATCTTCATCCAACCATAACATCGTTCAAAGCGTAGCCTTAAAGAGAATTTTAACGTACGATGCGTATCGATATCGATATGATGAAGCACGTTCAGTCGTATTTACAAAATATCGAGACGTCATATTTGTTAATATCATTTTGCGTCCCTTCAAACTACCACGGGTTTTTTTGAAATTGGTTTCAAAGTCGCCGGCAAAATTGCTGATTCTATGGAAACTTGATGCTATAATGAAACCTCACTCTGATTTACTGGCCCGTTTCCTATTCTCGCGTTGTTATTCAATTGTTTCGTTGTTGTGGTACTTTCCTTCGATTCTTTGCTTGATATCACTGCATTCGAATCTTTGTCGTTATTGGTAGTAGTCTGAGTCGATCGGGAAACGACAGGGGGTGATGGTTTGCCATTTTTCTGATCCTTCAGCTCGTAATCTATAAACAAGTATATCTTTTAATTGAGGGATTTGTAACAAAAACGATCGTTATCAGATTTGTCAAATTTAAGCTCATAATTAAGATTGCGGATATTTATACAAATTTATAATTTTATAAAGCCATATGGAAAAATAGAACTTAAGCGGAGATTTGCTTTGTCTATTAAATATATTATTTAACGAGTATCGCATTTTGAATATCTTATATCGTTTTGCATATTGCGTGCGTATTTTTGCTTCTTTAAATTTTCCGTTTAAATTTTCTTCTTTAAATTTTCTCCTTTAATTTTTCCGAAAATCCCTATAAAGCTAAAACAATAATACATTCAAATACGCAGTCAGAAACGAGACTGGCATGATGGAATTAATATTATACAAAATAATCTCTATTCTGATTTATAGCCGAATGAAAATTGACCACTTCTACGAAAATAGTCCTTGTCGTGATTCTACAATTTCATGATTCAATTAGATACATTTCTTCTGCGATATCATTGCAAATACATGATATGATGTAATATGATGAGTATCTTGAAACAAAAATTTGAAATTTATTATGCCAGAGCTTCTCTTTTCCCGAAGAAAAGTAAACGTAGACAAGGATTGTTTCTGTTACTAGGATCTTAATTAATTCGCACAAAGAATAAAAATGTTTAAGTTTAATGTAGAGAACAGTTTGGTCTGTTTATGAGAATATATAATGAACGTTACGCGTTATAAAAAATAATTTTTTAAGCTTAGTAGTTTTTAAAAAACTGTTCCAGGCAGCCGATTGTTTAATTAAAAATCTCTGTTGATAATTAAATGCTTTCCTCGGGAAATGTAGTGTATTAGGATCTATACTCTAAAAAAAATTGAAGGAACGTATTTTCTTGAAAAACATTAAAACATGTGGAGAAATTATTTCGTAAACGATTTTAGCGTTGAAGCGAAAATTTGTTAAAATTATTAATTTTGTGATATATTGTTATGTGAACATAGGATTTGCTTGAATTTAAGTAATCTCTCTTAAACCAGTAGATTTTTAAATATGTTTGGTGCTTGTTGAAATGTCTGTAATTATGAGAAAGATTGTACATGAATTATTGAAACTTTTAAAAACAATATTGGAGTGAAATAGATGACCTAGATAAAAAGAAAATAGATTGAGTCTATCAAAAAGTTTATTAGGAGGTAACTGTAGAAAGTAAAGAAGGACATAGAATTATATCAGAATATCGGATCAGAATGATATAAGAAATTATTTTTTTGAAAGAATTTTGTGATTCGCTCGTGATAAAGTTAAAGAAAATCAACTTATTGTTAGTTTAAGGAGCCTAACAATCGTCAGTTAGTAACTGTTATTTCTTTCACATGAAAAGAACTTCAACTCCGCTTGAAGCTCGAAAGAAAAATAACAAATTTACAGAGTTTTGACAAAGTGTAATTTATCAATTTATTTCAAATTACTTTTACACAACAGAGTTGATTACTGAATACTTTGCACGAGGCTTTAGCCTTAAGAAAGAAGAATCGATTAATCAAATAATTAGTTTTCCACAACATCTCGTCACGAGAATACGTGTAATTCACACCATGGAAAGAATTCTAAGTTCTTGAAGAAATTGTTCTCTTCGAATATTGAGTTTTTACAAGAAAGCGTTAATCTTCTTAGAAATGAAAGAATCTAAAAATATGGTTTTCTCCAATTTCTCAAATCATTTCTCAATAATATTTCAAGTCGAGGATACTCACATTCGCTTTGAGTCGAGCAGTCTATAGTAGTGGCAATGTGTTTCTTGACAGCTTTATTCTGGTCGCAGGTAGCCGCAGTCAATGTAACTGGCGCTATCATGCTAGAAGCGTTGGTAGCGGTGACTGCAGAACTTTTCGTCGTGCTGTATCTAGCTGGCATCATACTTTGACGCACGTTCCTGTCCGGTCGTATTAAAATGATGTACAACTGTCGGAAAGTAACGTAATGTTAAAGTTCGCAGCTCATTATACGTCTTAAGTTTTGTCGCAGTAAATCGTCAACTGAATTACCTTAGGACTGAAGAGACACGCTATAGTTACGGATGCGGATAAGCTTATAGTGACTGACATCGAGGTGATTCTCAACGCGACATTGTTTCCCGTTCCAAAATACAGCGGTACGAAAGCCAGCCATATCACACACGTAGTATACATCGTAAAACCTGCAGACGAAACACGCATAAATTTGTGCATACGTATGCAAAATTTATTTATGCAACGGAATATCTATTTGTCAGCAGTCAGCAGTTTTTGAGCACAAAAGAGAATTCTAAACCAGCAACGTTACTCACATTGTTTCGTCTCACGATTCTCATAGATCCAAGTGAACTATTCTCATTAATGTCTCAAGATTCTGTGTGCGTTCAAGAGCATTCTACAAAGGGAGGCTGAAGTTTATGATTCAAGAGAAGTTCAGTGTTTTAGACGCGGACTTATCGCTTGAACCCTCGCGCTTGAGTTATATTCCAACTTGCAGTCTTAAAGCCTTTCAGATCTAAATTTTGCGAGAGTACCCGGTTGCGCCGCTAATAAAATTTTCTGTCGGGAAATATTGCGCGTCTAGCTTTAACGAGTTTTGTAAAAGGTTGACATAGTTCTACCGTGGAACTTAAAGACGTTAGACTTTGATATCACTATGGAGATTCGAAACAAAATGGAAAAGGCTTGATGCATTCGCTGCTACAAAAATGTGGCCATGTCAAAAATTGTAAAATTTTTTTATTAAATTATACGTTTTAATTGAAGCGATTCAATGTGCTTCGGTAGCAGTGAAAGGATTAAACACAATGGATGGTAGACAAATTTGAAATTTTGAAGACTTTTAGAAATGTCTTTATTCTAAGAAATCCGTAATATTTGCGTCACTATAATGTCCACTGTTTTTTTTTTTTTCGATTTTCCAAGCTTCTCATTGAAACGCACAGAAGTAAAAAGTTATGAAGGAGTTAGACGCAATGGTTGGTCTACAGGTTTGAACAGGTGTACACAGTATACACAGCAATGCTCAAACGTATATATACTCACCGATGTGTTTGCTCTCGTTAAAAGCTTCAGGGATTTTTCTGGTAAGAACAGCGTACACGGTGCAAACGACGATCAACATGATAGGATAGGCGAAGGCGATCATGTAACTGGCATCGATGTAACTGTTACAAACGAGCAAATTGTCTTCTCTGGTTGGGTAATGATGCATCGCTTTAGCTGGATCGATTATCATCCAGACACCGTTAACTAAAATTTGTACGAAGACTAAACCGGAACAAATGATCAGTTGTGATCGTGGAGATATGAAAGATGGTCTCTTGGCGCTGTGTTTGCTCGCATTGAAGATTCTCGATATTCGATTTGTCTTCGTTAAAAGCGCAGCGTAGACGACGGTGAAACAGAAACCAGCGGCAAATCTGTGAAACGATAGTTTCGTCTCTAGTAGTTCCTGTGACGTAGATTTACGTACAAGTTTTCCTTTTTGATATAATACATACACGATCAATTCACTGTAATCTTATTTCATTATTTACTGGGGTGAGTGATAGTAAATTTCGTTGGATAAAATTTTATTTTCTTCTCGAATAGGCAAAAGAACATTAAAATTCTTTGTTTTTTTCTTAGTGGACAAGAGAATTTTGAAGCTCTTTTTCTTCGACAAAATATCGAGAGTGCTTTGTTGAAATTTTTGAGGTTTTTCTAAATGGAACCACATAGTATTTTATTATAATACAGTATGTATCGGTTTCATCTATATGCACTGTTAAATTTATTGTATTAAACAGGTCAGTACTTTTAAACTGAATTCTATGCTTAGAATGCTTGAATTCTCTGCTCAGGCTATTCTGATCAGTTGATTTTTATTCGAATGTAATATTTCCTGGAAATTATCCTCTCCTTGCTGGTGTATTAGAATATTTATCGAGGTCGAGATGCAAGCCGAACATTTGTTAAAATTATATGTTAATCAAATTTCGAATAAACGATACTTTCCAAACGATCATAATAGCCTGATCATCATTGTAACAAATGTCATTTAATACAAATAAAACAAAACTTTTTCGAGCGCGAAGACGTTTAAGAAATTGGAAGCAGGTGCAACTTTCGCCTCTAAATAGATTTGCCGATGTGTTTTATATCCTTCTTTTGATTCTTCGTAATTGAACCGAATTTAATTCACTTTCACCCATGAAATTTGGTCCCTCGATTTTATCAGCTTTGCAGGTATCGATCATGCATTCTCGTTTCCCGGTTAATATCAATTTACCGGCTCTGTGTCCGACTCGTTTCTACGGGGAATTGAATTTTTTCGTCGGCAGCAGGTCGTTTCTTGCTGAAGGAAATATGGGCTACGCTTTGTTCTAGGATCTTTAACCCTTTACCTTTGAATGCCACAAACGATGTCCGTCGGTCTGAGAACAAGCGTGAACGTAACGAGATAACAAAGCAGAATGCCGGACAGCAGGACGTATGATAGCTCGCGACCAGATGCACGAACTACTGGTGTATCGTTGTGCTTCAGAAACACGCCGCAGACGCACAAAGTTATCTGTCGACAGAGAGACGTTCGTGTTTTTTTATATTGGCATTTGCTTTTATTTGAATCTTTGTTGGTTTGAGTTATGAGGAATTTGATGGATATGGATATTTTATGATTAGAGCGTTGGCGATAGTTCATTTTAAGAGAAAAAGACAAGAAAGGAAGAGAAAGGCGAGGAGAGAAGAAAGAAAGGGTGAAAAGGGAAAAGAAGAGACGAGAAGAGAAAAAAGAACAGAAAATACAAAAGGTGATAAAAAGAGAAGGAAGAAAGGAAAAGAAACGTAAGATAGAACAGAGAAGATATTAGGAGCCTGTCTGGACTTAGATTTATTTGACTTGAAGATATGAGAATATTTTTCACTATTAAATCTTCTTTATTTATAATGCAAAATATATAGATCCCAATTATTCTGATAAAAAATAAAAAGAGCGGAAAGATACCTTACAGTAAAATAGATTTGGACCAATATTTTTGGATTATCGTTACTTTGGATCTCGAGAATGAATATATAAAATATGAATACGTCGATGTTGCTCAGATATCGTTCACATAATGTGTTTTCAAGATAACCTTAATTCTCAATGTGCAACTTCGTGCTACCATTTTGATATTTAAAAAATAATTCGAGCAATGAAATAACGGGATCGATAATGCAGCTGGTTTTTGTGGCAGCATTTTATCGTAGACTGTTGACTAGTCTAATGCACTGTTGTTGAAATTGCATATTACGCAGTTGAACAGTCGACTGATGATTATTTTATCGTGTGTATACGATAGATTGCAACATGTAATGTTTTTAGAACAAACGATCTTTATCCGGAAACTTTTTCTTTGCTATCCTAGTTCTTATCTTTCCTTTAATTTTCTCTGTAAGCTATTCGTTTATATTTTCCTTCGTAAATATATTATTTCTCATTTAATAAAATTACTCACTAGAATCCCTGTGGCAGAGAAAGACATTGCCCCTATCGCCCATCCGCTTTCTGGTCGTAGGAATTCCTCGGGGATATCACGACAAGTAGAATGCATGTCGTCAGGTACTGTACCTTGACGACAGGGAATACATTGGTTCTCGTCTATTGGATGTCGTATCTGTTTAACAGACATTCAAATTTTACGAAAAATTCGCCCAAGGCAGCTCCGTGCTATATTTATTTTAGTGGCTGCTTGAGAGGTAGAACGCTTAAAGAGAAAGTTCCTTTTAGAGATTCAAAGAGGCGATCTTCTACGCTGCATTGAAGTCGTACGTTGTCTATTACTTTATCCACGAAGAACGAATGCGCGATTTAAGTAATATAGGGGCGGGCCAAAAAATATGACTTAGATACTTATTTGATATTATAGAAAAATTCCTGCAAGAATCACTATGCAACTATTGTAGAGAAAAAGTAATATTCTGAAAGAATTCTTTTATTAAACATGTTGTTTACTGTACGAGAAAACATTGTCTATTCCACGTATGTCACGGAAATACGTCTATGAAAGGGAATGTCAACTCGAACTTGGTTGAAATATTTTTTCACCTTTGAAAATGAAATTCTATTCCACAGGTTGTTGGGTGACAAAATTGGAAAATTCGACGCAAACAAATTATCAGGCGTCGAATGGAAAATATTTTGCGTTAGGATAACCGAAACGATCTGTGGAGCGAATATCAGGTCACAAACCTGATATTGAGTGCAGTTGAAGCAGTGCCAACAGCATCTCTCACCCTCGACGTATTTCTTTGCTTGGCCGACTTCGCAGGGTAGAGAACACACGCTTTCCGGTGGCAGAGGATGTCCAAGTTTAAATTGGATTTCTGCAAGGAATATGCGAGTAGGTAGCGAGAGCACAGGTGCTGTTCAATTTCGCGAGAAAAAGACAGGATTGCGAAACGACCAATTTACTACTTACCGGGCATATCCAAATCTAATGTACCCTCGAGGTAATTGCCGACTCGAACCCATTTATACTTGCCAGGTTCTACCTGTTTGAAGTGTATGATGTTGTATCGAGCTGGCCCGTCTCCGTTCTTGTCGAATTTGAACATGTCACCGCTTAGACCTTCAATGAAATCGAAATCGACATTCGACGTCTTTATAAATATTTTCAGTAATCCATAGAACACGAGGTTTTATCATTTCGACGATTTATTACACTTCCAGTTTCATTTGCATTCTTACCTTCAAAGGATACTTTCTGAAGATACCTTAAGAGCTCCGTGCCATTAGTAGGTTTCATCGCGTCGCAAAGTCCAGGTTTTCCGCCGCAAAGGTCTTTATGCATATCTCTGAACGTGGAATAAAAATCTACGTGTTCATCGAGAAATATGTAACTAGATTGCGGATGTTTAAGCAATAATAACGAAGCGAAGCTTAAACAGAAGTATATTATATTTGATATAGTATACTATTATATTAGTATTATATTTTGCTTTTTTATTATTCATGCATACACATCCACAGTTTAGACGTAACACTTGTTCCGTTTGAAGAGAAGCAGTGAAAATTGAATTACCGAAAGGCATAGGCGAACGCCATGACAGCATCGGAAACGAATTGAAGTTGATCCTCGAACGCTGTATTCTGTTTCGTTAAACGTTCTTTGGTCGTGCAGGGTTTCGTGTACTTCGTATTGTACGGAGTTACGGATGAGTTCGGGTATTTACATTGAAAATGGTCTTCCCAGAATTCTAAAATCATTTGCAACACGTTCTACTATAATACGTTATATTCTTCATTGAAAGATTTCAATAAATTCTATTTTCTGTAATCTTTTTCTCTAATTCTCTCATAGAAACCCTATGTTTCTTAATATATTCTCATTTATCTTGTACTTATTTGCGGTGCTACTGTATGTTTGTAGTTTCACATGATTTTAAAGAAATCGCTATGGAACACACTGAATTCTCCTAAATCAATTATTGCTTGAACCATTAGCTTTCGTGCGTAATAGGCATCTTAAGACTAATTGTCTATAATCTGATTGCTATTGCTTACAATCTTTCATTAAAAAGATTACATTCTTTCAAATAAAGAGATTCAGAATTAACGATTTCTATAAGTAGATTGTTTTGTGATAATGATATAACAATAAAAGAAAATTATAGGCAACAAGAGTATAAAGCAATTAGTGAAACACATAAACAGACGAATGTGTGTCTATTTCCATGGTATTGTGGAGAGTTAAAGGGATAAAAAACAGTGATTTAAGTAATGGTAAAGACAGTTACATTTTCTTGAAACATAACCAAATATATATAGAATATTATTTTATGTCTCTTGATCTTTATTTTTCTAATCATTTTATACCACAAGGAAATCGCTTATGAATGACACCTCTAAATGAGGAGAAACAGTCAGCCTTCAATAAAAGTTTGAAAGAAGTTATACTTCAAATTAGATGCAAAATTGGAAGGAAGCATTTTCTGGAACTAGGTGCCTCCTGTTGTTGTTTCATTCAGATAGTTTCGTTAATCATTTGAGCGTTTAGTTTGGAACGATAGATAGATCACGCAGCCCTGGAGTTGTTATTCACGGAAGTTAGAATTAGCGAAGTTTAACGAAGCTCGCGTGTTTCAGTCGTTCGCTTACCAACAAACCACGGATTCCTTCGGTTGTTCTCGACAGTCAAATTCAGGAAGTATTCTTCGAAACCCTTGACAGGATTGGCTTGAGGTTGAACCGATAGAGTACCTTCGACTTCCGGCTCGTTACCATTGCTAACTAAACCTCTGGCGCTCCATCCATCGCTGCCGATCCACGAAAACGCACCGGTTACATTGAGGCGTCTAACGGCTCTCATAACTCCGGCAACTTCTTGATCCGAGCCAAAAATTATGCATCCTAAACAGACAGACGTTAATGAAAGAAAAGTTGATCGACACCATTAGCATTTCCATTTTATTTATACTATATTATAAATATTTTATTCGTATTTTATAATATTCTCTGATATTAGAATGACGAAGTTTGGAGCGTTAAACTTTGTCCCTACTAAAAGGAATTAACTAGTTGACAAATGAACATATGTGAATTTTTATCAGTTATCAACTTCGAGACATTTATTCTGAGAATTTTTTAATTCTGGAGCTCAGACAATTTTCACCTAATTCCGGCAGCTTCTTGATCCAAGCTGAATATTATGCATCTTGGACGAACAGACGACGACGAAAGAAAAGCTAATTGATACTGTCGGAATTTTCACGGGCTACAAGATTTGCTAAGATCTACTATCAGAATTATGAAGTCTGGCAAATGTTCTACTTTAAATGGAATTGTAAATGAGATATTTAGGTTTTTATCAAATTCATTGAGTTTTAATAGTTCCGTTTTGAGATATTTTAAAAGTAAGAACTGATAATTCTCATAAATGTGGAATGATGAAACTAGTTCACGTGGAAATTATTTCCGATATTTCAGGAAGTTACGAATAATTACAGAAGTTTTATTAAAGAAGACGAAATTCCATATGCATCAATGTAATAGCTGTCGTAATTTTACCTCTTCGTTCTCATTCATTCAAAATTAAATTTCCATTTAATCGTACCTAAGAATAAATCGATAATATATGATTGAATATCGATTGAAATTTATATTACGCAAGAACTAAAGTCTTTTTCAAGTCGCCACAAGGAGAAGGATTTAATTATGTAATTTCATCTCCTATATCTATCTCTTTAGATCGTCACTCTCTCGGTTATTTGAGTTCGCGAATGGATTAATTATGAATTTTCATAGAATCAAATATTTGGAATAGATGAAACCAGGTCATTCGTAATTCGAACAAAAAGATTCTTACTTGCAATCAGTCAAAAATTATCTTGAGTACAAAGAGATTTTCCAACTCGCCTGCTTCATAAATAGCTGGACGTAACTCGTTCCAAACATTCTACAAAAGTCCACAGACAACTAGAAAGATATTTTTTGTTGGTTGGAATCAAAGGAAATACGACAGTAGAGATACTTTACGACAGGACTGGAATTTAATTTAATGCAATTGCTGCGTATTTCTTTTTTGCTGCCGTCTCCGCTGCTTTTCCTCCCTTCGAGTCTCTGTTTCAGGGGTGACTTAATTAATTTTCTTGAGAATAGAACCTATCGAAACATCGTGAGCTGAAAACTGATATAATTTCATTGCAACCTGTATCCATCTAAATACCGGAAACTTTCATTTCTTTTACAGACTATTTTTGTATTCTACTTTTCCCACTATTTTTTCAATACAATAAGCAGAAATTAAACATTTCATTGTTTTTCACCAAACTTTATCTTTCAGACCAAAAACAATCTTCGTTCGTCTATTTTGATATGATACAAAACGTTGCAGATATGTATTGAATCGGTTTTCCATTATCGATTTTCAATTAAGTATTATTCCCTGTATGTCAGAAGCATATTCTCTTTTACCTTTCCATTGTCTTCTTTAGGATTTGATCTTCGATAGGTCCAAGTTTCAAAAAGATTGATACAGTAGTAAAAAAACAGACAAACGAAAGTTTAAATCTAAAGCATTTGTACTATTTAAAAAAGAAAGCAATAGCGATAACCTAAATAAAAAAAAATGTTAGTTTAGTTTATCCGCAAGCTGTGACTTTCGAGGTTCCCGTAAGGAAATTTTGACTAGACAGTTCTATCAAATTCTAAGCGTTACACAGATTTTGTAAGTTAAGAACAGAAAAATTAATTTCTAGAAAGTTTCTAGAAAAGGGAGAAAAAATAATTACTGCTCTCGTAATACTTTTTTGTAACTTCGCGTGAAATTTTCGTTAAAAAAGACAGCGAAACTCGTATTTAACATTTAGTTCCATTAAATGGAATCAAATAGTTGACAAATTATTATGCTCGAATTTTTATCAGCTACAATTCTACAAAAGGTAAAAATTACTTAATAAAAAAGCAACATGTATTTTCCTCCATGCAAATTAATTCGCGAAGTAAACATCTTCTCAATTTTGTTTCGTATACGCCTCGTGACCGTCCTATCATTTTTCTTCTCGTCTCACACTCTCGACCTTACGTTTCACTGGTGCATTTACGGTGCACTGCTTCTTGACGAAGTTCCGTATAATCTAGTTCCTCACAAAAAATAACCTTGCAACGAACGAGCTGTTCTACGCGATTACGTTTCTCTTCTCATATCGACGAGAAGCTCGAGACTTTAACTCTAGTCTTAAACAAAGAGTGGCGGATAAATGTGAGAATGGATCTGAGATTGCTCGTCGATCAGCCCTGATAAAGTACACATCGATACCGTAGCTGCAACGGTAAGTAAGACGAAGCTGTATAAGCCGAAGGGGCTATATAAGTCTTCATAAAAGGGAGCTGGTCAAAGGTTATCCGACCTTTCAACGTTTCGTTCTGTTCGTAGAATAGAGTAATTTCAACTCTGATGAATTCTAGGTATCGCTAAGAGAACAAACAGCTAATGAGAAACTGAGAGCTTCAATAGCTAGAAACTTCAGCCCGCGAATGCCATTTAAACGTTACGAGACGCAAATTAACGCGTTTATTCGTCAGTTTGCACAATAACCGTAAAGTGTCGTGATTCGTGGAACGAGGAAGGTTCACGTAATGGATGAGGCATTGATGATACGTGATTTCAAGCAAAAACGTCTGCAACTCAACCACTGAAAGGTCTTGTCCAAAAGGAATTCTAAATAACGAGCTTGGCTTTTCGTTCGGATTTTTAAATATTTCAGATTTTAGTTAATATCTGGAAATACTGGAAAAATTGTAACTATAAAGTTACAGGAGATTCGATCTGTCTCCATGCGTGAAAGTTTCTGGTGAAACGACATGAAAATCTCTTTTTGTTTAATCCTTTTTGCTTTTATATTCTAACGAACTACATGCGCGACGAGTCACGCGATTAACCAAAAGTTTTAGCTCCTATGCTATTGTTACGAGTATTTTACTGTAGATAAATTATACATTTTTACATATTTATAATGATATTTAATGATATTTTGAATAAATGCATCGCGGACTTTAGTTTATGCATAATATACGCACAAAAATTTTTTATAGTAAGTGTCAAAACACTTTTGCGTGCCTCTGTTCATAGGGAACTGTTCATTATGAAAGGATTAAAGAGAACCTAGTGAAAAGTTCAATGATGTCGAATGTTCCTTGGGCGATACCTATTCATACGAAATAGGTTACACATAGTTGGATCTTAACTAGCCTACTCTCGCGTCACGGTAATTCCCGCTTTGTATTCATGAACATCGAAGAACTTTATAGATTTTTCGATACGTCGAACTTCTCTTTTCTGGAGATGCGCAATATACGCGGAAATATTCCATAACGTGCGATAAATGTTCAAAGTTGCGTTGCTACATTTTACGACAGGTTTGATTACAAATAAGATTTCTCTGATATCGAGATGCATGAGAATTTGTATCATATAAATTATGTTACTACAAATTAGTGGTTTCCTCTATTTGAGAGATAAATTGAATAATCAAATATAGGCATGTATTGATTAAATGTTTGCATTGCTGTTGGTTATTCTAATTACTAAAATAAATTCAAGAGTAATATTAAATTATGATAACGATATCGGAGATCACAAAATCAAATTACCTTGCGATCATATTTTTGAAAAGATCATCTATTAGAAAACTGAAAAATATTGAAAATTTTTACCGATCTTAATTTCGTATATGATAAATACGTTGATAAAATCGAAAAATTTTTCGTTAAACTTTCTGGTTGAATATTGTATTTGTCTTTGATCGTGTCTGACTCAGGATGGCCGTTTTTACTTGATAAACGAGGTGCTCTTTTAATAGAAACAAAAGCGAAGAGATTCGGTTTTCCCAGTCCTATTTCGAAGGAACTGAGAAATTACGGGACAAGTCGATGAAATTCCAGGGATTCACGTTTTATCTGGGAAAGTATCGAGTCGTCTTAGCTTCCTCCCATTTTGATAACGAAATGGGAGCACGGTTCAGATAAGAATCTCTATCATTCAAAGCTAAAAGACTCTCTCCTTTTTCTTTTATTATGTTCCACCGGAAGTATCTTTGTTTCGCCGTTCTTTCGTTTCAATTTCATGCCGATGGGCCAGTCTTTTCCCCTTCGTCTCGTTTCAATCGATCCCCCTCCCTTTAGTAGCGAGCTTTGTCGTACGAAATACACTTTGATAACTCGATAGAAGTTCGTTTGTGAAATACACGCGAATATTTTGCGAACCGAAAATTTCTCTGTAAATGTTAATTATCGTGGAGAGTGCTATCATTGTTGAGAATTCTCTAGATAGTTTTCCATCTACGTGTAATAAATGCATTTTAGCAGCTGTTTATCGAAGCTGCTTTTACGTGTCGTTTAAAAATTCCTGAGAAGTTATTTTCCTGTGAAATCCTTATGAGAAATTCTTCTCTTTGTCGTGCATGTGTTTCAATAGCTGACTACAAATTTTTTTACAAAATATTTTCCTATATACCGATCATTCTAAATTGTAGAATAAAGATAGAATAAAATTTCTTCATATATTTTTCGTTGCAGTAATTATTAGATCAGAAGAAATATTCAATTCAAGAAATTTTAAGGAATACATAAGGATACTTTAAATCGTAGGATAAAAGTTCAATTTTTTTATACATTTTTACTTTAAATAGGCAAATATATAAACAGGGGAAATATTTAATTGGAGAATCTTTTCAAAATGTCTATAAGTTTGCAGATACTGTGGACAATTTTAATTATAGAATAGAAATAAAATAGAATATTTTTGTACATTTTTAATTTTAGAAAATATATGTTTCTTAGTAGTATTAAATTTTCTCCAATGATATCAGCTATTTATGTGCTAGGCAACGCGGTCATATGTAACGCGGTTAAAGCCGAAAAATCGATAGCTATGTGTTTAGGGTTGTGAACTTTCCAATTTGCGATTGGTTGCTATCGAGTTGGCCAAACCGGGAATCATTGCGAGTGGATCTTACGATTTCGGAATTGTTTGCCATTGAACCTCTAATTTATTTCTACAGTATACTTCTGCTCCGTACTAAAAAATAAGCTAGCTGTGTAGCTTTTCTTCTATTTTATTTATATATCATTTTGATCACGCCTCCGGTTTCAATATTTTTTTTTCTCTCTAAATATTTCAACGTCACGTGAAAGTTATAAATAAAAAAAAAACCGATTTTTACAATCCATGTACTTTTTCAAATTCTGTTTCTTTTTTACGAGGACAAATCGAATATTTCTCACCGAGGGATTTGAATTTCATGTGAAATTCTATTTTTTCTATATTTTGTTATTTAATATTTCGAACAAAAATGGCTTACCTCGTGCTCTCGGCTTGGTTAACAATTTCAAGACTATCTCGTCGTAAGCCTTCTCTTCGGCAACACCAGAATCTTTCACTAATTTTTCCTTAATGGCGATGCATATGTTGTACTTTCCCAGCAGCTCTTCCAGCTCTTCGAACGCCTATAACAAACCGAACAGTGTCTTCGTGATCACATTGAATTTCTATTTTCTTCGTTTCTGTTTATCAGTATGTATCGCGACTGCAACCCTAAGCAGACTTTGAAACAACGAGACGAAAGAAGAAAAGACAGCAAAATTCCGTTTCAAAGACGACGATGCTGAGCGAATCAGGGACTTTGCCTTTGATGGAAAGATGCACTCTTGAATACGACATAAAAAGGTTAATGCATCTCCGAGATGAATTATACTTGTAAATAGCGAGAAAAATAAAAAAACGAACTGGTAGCTAAGAACGTGGAACGAATTTCTATACTGGAATTCGTTTCTCCAATGGTCCTTTCGATTCGTAAGGAAAAGACGAGGGAGTGAAAAAAAGATGGATAGCCTCGTCTAATGAAGATCTACGTTCTTTTGATCGTTTCTGATTTCATTCCGAGGGAAAATAGTTTAATTCGCGTCGTCGCGTAATAAGGTCGCTCGTTATTGATTTCCGTTTTACGATAGGTAAACTTTGCCATCTCTGTGTCCTTCCGTGTTGATCGATCTGCCGTTACACGTGTCTGATGTTGATCTCTCGACAGATTGCCGCGATCCGATGATTCGACCCGTGGAAATAAATTACGCGTTAGCACCCACCCGGTTAATATCGGCTCTTAGATGTCAAATACATCCGACGTAAGCCGAGATTAATTTCTCTGTCATCGTTTCAAACATCGGTTCAAACAACTAGCATAAATGGACGTAACGCTATCGATGATAGCGTGTATCTCTTAGGTAATTACACAGAAATGGTTGTTTGATCGATTCGATACGAGGCTTTTATTGATTTCAAGTGTACAGTTATTCGTTATTCATTGCGTTGTATTACTTAGCCTTTCTATAAATCGTGTTCTTGACGGAAGAAAAAGACATCGATTTCGTGAATCGGAATTGTTTGAAAACGTTTATAGTGTTGTTTAAGCTTCAACGATGTTTTAGTTGTCTTCCAGAGTTTACATTATTACTTTGTTGCAGAGTTTAACTATTGGGTCATCTCATAAGTTCGTGCCGACTTCTGTGTATACATTTTATGTGTCAATTTATAAACATACGGCGATAAGAGACCAATGCACTTGAAAAATGGGAAGAAGTTGTACAACGAGAGGGAGATTACATTTTTTCATGAAACTGAACGGTATGTAAACAATCTTAACATGTATAACCGCTCGAAAAACGGAACGAACTTATGGGATGACCTAATACTTTCAACGGTAAAACTTATCAGATATGCATCATTAATAGTTACGTCGGATTAATTCTTACGGTACAATGATTCGATAAATAAAAATAGTAGTAGACGCGTATAAAAATATTTTCTGACTATTTTCACTTAACGAATGATCGTAACTAAAAATATGCCTATACATTCGTGAACAATTGTCCACTCGTAAAAATGGTACACAGTCATTTCGATGAGATACGAATACCAATGTAGAGTGGCGAGATAATTCATCTGCCCTTGATACGTTTGTCATAAAAAATCGTGCGATTTTATCTAAAGATGGGAATTCGCAACACATATTTTTTTCTTTAAACAAATATTTGACGAATATTATTTGTCACGTATTGTTACAAATAACGAACATTGTACGTATATTTTATTTTATTTAATATTCATATCCGGTATAGATTTTCAAATTAATCCGCTGGAAATATACTGGGCTATGGATTTGTTTAGGAGAAAATCTGCGATGTTAACGAATTTTGGTTGTCCACGAATTATAAAACTTCCTATATCCCCGGAATCATCGAATACATTTTCGCGAGAACTTACGACAGGATTAGGGAAATAAAAAAGAGAACAAACACGCGGAACGGTAATTTACAACGTTCATTTTTCTTCGCTCGGTCGAATCAGTTTCTAACGATAATGAAAATGCACACGCGCGTACCGCAACCACGCGAGGATAAGCATTATATTGAAATAAAGTATGCAGCGTGAATGTGTCGCAGCGGAGACCGGGGGGAAAAAAAAAGGGAAAAATGTCGTATTTCCATGCATCGTGCAGCGAGAATAATTCAAGCTTGGCAGCAGCGAATAACGAGAATGCAGAAATCACCGGAGGGTATCGTTAAAGATTCAAGAGAATTATTAGACTAACGTAGCTCGTCGTTCTACTGTCTGCATGATCCATCTTCCCATTTTCTTCTCCTCGAAACGTAACAGCATTTTACGCTTCTTCCCTATTTTTACGAGCAAGCAATTTTCTCAAATCACAGCGAAAAAGAAGGAAGAAAGAAGAAGTTCCGATAATTCGTCGACGATTTCACAGTCTGACCTGTTTCCTTCCGCATCGATTTAGGACCATATTATACTTATGAGAGAACCGTCACATCGGTTACAAGGAGATTAATGAGATATGTTATTGCAGGGCCGTGACTTGCCAAAGTTGTTCCCGTAATTGCTCGTTCGAACGTCTTAATGTAACACGTGAAGCTGTACAAGTTTTACGAATCGCGTTATTTTCATGTAGCTGTTACACAGATGGTAAATTATCAGAAATATTAGCAAGTGTTGGAGTTTTGAACGAATGGCCAATTTACCATTGGCAAGTAAATTTCCCATTTACGAATCGGAAGTTGTTAATTCCATTTTTGCGGGATATGTACAATAGGAATTGCATAATATCACGCAGAACATTACGGCCGATAAAATGAAACGTAAAAACAATCGTGCAAGTGTTTCATAGGAAATGCAGGTGCACGAAACTTTGAGAGAGCAGCCACATATACGAAAAGACAATGATGATGAATAGCTGTTATTAGATGATGGTATAAGATGGAAATTTTGATAAATAGTTCTGTCGTTCTTCTTTTATGGAAAGAGGAGTGAATTTGAGTGGGATGAGAAGTGAGATAGTTATCACTAACTGTGGAAGAGAATGTAAGTAGAACCCGAGAAAGACAAAGTAACAACTTTAACGTAGAATGAATCGAGAAAACAGGCGTAGCTGTAGAATGGAAGTAGGGAGAAGAGAGAAGAAAGGAAAGAAGAACATAACAGCATTGTATTCTTCTTCCCAGTATCTTCCAGGAGATGATATTTGATTTCTTGAACTTTGGTCAAACGAGAATATTTTGCAAGAAATAGTTTTAGTCCGAGAAAGGAAGAACAAGAAAAAGAAGTGGTAGGAGAAGAAAACGATAAATGCCGTTGCGTTATTATATAGTATCACCTTTGTTATACTTTGCAGAGAAGATGGTATTTAAATTTTTCGATTTTAATTGAACTGAGGACATTGTTGGAAAGACGCTTAAAAAAGATGAAGAGGGGAAGGAAGAGGAAGAGTAAAAGGAAAAAACCAGATGGTAAATGAGAAAAAGAAGAAGAAGAAGAAAAGGTAAGGAAAGAAAGAAGATAAATAATATTGCGTTCTCGTATTCAATACTTTGCAGATAATAATATTTAATTTTTCTAATCTCGTTCGAACTACTGTAAGAGTGTCACGGAAAAAATAGAATTTAGGTCAAGGAAGAAAAAAGAGAAAAGAATATTTAATATCTTTGGTTTCGTTCTTCTTGTGTGTACATGTACATCAATTGAAAATACTGTCTTGTACACATAGAGTGTAACGCATGGAAATGAAGGGTACATCTTAAACCCTCAAGAACAAAATGCATTCAGTAACAGTATACGTGCTTGTGTGGGAAGGAGAAAGGACGTGCATATGTCATTGTTGAATCAATATCTAGGTCAATGGCGTTCCGCTGGCCATACACCTGTCCATTGTTCTGTAGTGGTGAAGTGGGTACGTGATGAGTCGCGATAAATTACAAGCGAAGTTGACAGAATGTACTACAATTTGGCTGTCACGGGTACATACGACGTGACAACGTACAACGTATAACGCACAACATGAGACGATCCACCAAAAAAAAAAAAAGAAAAAAAAGAAGAAACTATGTAATATTACTAAAATTAACTTTAAAATTCTGTTTTTTATTCGTGAAGGCAAATTATGTATAAATTATCAGTTTGACTACTTTAATGTTCTATTTGCTGCATGTACCATGTACATGTATGAAAGAGTTTGAAGTGGACAGAAGTACGTTTCGAGATATACCTGATTTTATTTTAAAAACAAATAAAATCTATGTTGTAAGTACATAGAGTAATCTATCGCAATCTATCGAGATCTAACTCGAAACATGCAAGCATTATCGTGCCACGATCACGCCCTGTATTCACGTCCCTTTCATCGTTTTCAATCAGTACATTTCATGGAATACCTAGCTTCCCTTCGCTTTGGATCGCGTGAAAATTCGATTTTACCGTGTACGTGAAAGTCAATTTTATACCATTACAGACGTCTGGTTATTATACCACGCTTTGAACGAAGAAGAGGGATAAACGTGAGATGGTTATCGAAACAAGGAAAGGTTATCCTTTCAACCGTGTCTGAGTGAATATTTATCAATCTCGAAATTCCACCGTATCGCGATATTGTTTATTGGATGTGACATTTTTGTAAGATATCTGTATCCACTAGACCATCGTTTAATGAACGATTGTCGTCGCTTTCGTCGCTTTATTATACTTTTCCCCCGCGATACAACGAGTTTATATTCATCTTGGCATAAGATCGTGCTTTCACGCGACACATGAATGGTAATTAGAACACCTTCGAGATACCACGGTCATCAATCTTTTTTTGCGACATGGTAGCACTTACCGGCGGTATCAAGATTTCAGAGCTTAGATAGATCAGCGCATTGTTGACTTCGAGTCCTTTTAAGCTTGAGAGTTCGCGAGATAAGAGATGTCAAAGCTTTTTGATCTGAACGTGCCTAGATCAATATTTCTTAAAATTTAAAGCGACGCTTCCGAACCTCGAGCCTCCAAGATCTACGTTTTCCAATTTATCTATTTATCTAAGCTCTTCAGTTTTTGGAAACTGTGCTTTCAAGATTGAAGCTTCCCGACTTTGAAAATGTCGAGATTCGAATTTTTAACTTCGACTAGAGACAACCTTTTTAAATCTGGAGCTTCTGTGGTTCTTTAAGAGAGTAAAGTCCTTAAATTTTTAATTTTGATGTTAAATCTTCTCAAGCTTGAGTTCTTGTGTTAAAAATTCTCCCATTTTAAATTTTCAATGACAACGTTTCCTGACTTTGGAAATTCCAAGTTCGTGGCTACTAACTCTTAAAGATTCGAGACTAGATCTCATTAACCACAAGCATTTGACCGTTAGCCGTAAATTTTTTAAGTCAAGGTTGTTTGGCTATCTATTGAATTATTTCGAATAGAGTTTCATATGATTTAGGATAAGATCAGTATCAGTATGGAGTTTAATTTAGTAATTGTTCTTATTATCTTAAACGACGTATACCTGTACAACAATTTCGTGACGTTAGAGCTGCTTTTATACCAGAAGAAAATTTTGGCCGAATATTGTGTTATAGAACGTATATGCTGCTCAGAAAAATGAAATTCCAAAAGATAGAATACGGAATTAAATAAATGTTCAAATATTTTCAAATAGTTATATGCCTATTGCTCATGAGAACCCATACGGTTCAATATTCAGAACTGTTGCGAAAATGTATAAATTAATTGGGAAATTATAAACCGGATGCAGTACTTTCTACGTTCTTATGGAATTAGCAAGTTGTTAATTTATGTAATTAAAATCAAAAGATTTAACCATAATATCCTTGGATATAATAGTAACGTTAATGTATAATTAAATACACGATTCGGCGATATATTCATCGATCTCAGGTATCTTTCTCGAAATAACATCGATAGTCTTTATGTCAATTTAAAAGAATCTCCTTTGTCCATATAAATTTAAAAAAATTTTTCTACGTTTCAATTTATGAAGTCGATCGATGTAACTTTTCAGCGACACGATTAATTTTTAATAACATCAACGGATAAATATTGGTCGACATTTAGACGAATCCGAGTTCACTTCGATACGAATAAGTAAGACAAATCTTATCATCTATTCGGAGGAATTTTTTAGTAAGGCCGTTTGTTATGTAGCTTTCGAGAAGAAGATAATTCCTCGTTTTTCCGTCTATTCGCGCTGTGCAAAATGTCGCGGGATTGACTATATACACGCGATTTAACGTGCCTAGAATGAAGTATTTAACGGACTGTAATGTAACCTCGGTCGGTTGGTCGGTACCATTCTAATTGCGTTCGTTCATTCACTCGCGCTTAACACGAAGAATTTATTCGACCACGATTTCCCAACTGTGCAGCTAGTTGAATGTCATGCCGATTTAAAGTACGTCGAGCTCATTAGTTCTATAATTAATTGCACTTGAATTATAATTTCGAAATATACATATTGGATATGAAAGAAAGAGTAGATCGAATCTAGAGCTTTTAAATATTTTCTTCCATTTTTTTAGAGATTGTTTCAGGATATATGTTCTTTCCTTTTCCAAGGTAAATCAGTTCTGTTTTTTTAGCATTATCGTTTGATGTCGTTTCAAAGATAATTGTAGCAGATATTTAGTTTGATAGGGAACGTACACGAACAGAGAGATTTCAAAGTTCGATAATTGTTGGCGTACCTGTGTCAACAGAACGATAAATGAACAATTAAATTAAAGGTAGCCGAATGTTCCGAATCATGAAAATCGATATTGTAGGTATACATAATGCTAAATGAACAAATGGAAGTTTAATATTAATACTTGCGTATATGAATATTATTGTTATAACTTGTATTCGACACTTTTTACTACGTTACGGTAACTGGAATATACAGGATGTTCGGCAACAGATGGTAGAATATTTAAGGGACGCTTCTTCGAATCAAAATGAAACGAAGAAGAACAATAAAAAAGGTACGACACTTCGTCTGTTATTTAATATTATAATATCTAAGAAACTAGTAAAATATCTCTGAAGCTTGGGAAACTTCTCTAAGCGTCAGAAGATGCATGTACACAGTGATTCTCAAACCCTGTATATGACATTGATTAATTGCTCTTGTCAAATATAATTCCATAATTTTGTAAAATTATAGTTCGCTTTTCACTTAGCAGTTGAACTTTCTTTTATCCATCACTGCACATTAAACGGTTAAATTATCTTCCTATGATTCTCCATATCTATCCAAACGTAAGCTTTCTTCGAAATTTAACATTCCAGAAATAAATCTTTATAAAAGTTTCAACATTTCAATCTGTTCTGCAAAACTTGTCACAAAATTTCTTAAAACTTTGGATGGAAGTCTGGTAGGTAGCGTACGTTGCATGTTATATATCATGTGTCTGATGTAATATCACATAGTTGACATATCCAACTACTCGCTTGCACTGTATCAAACGTAACTTTCAATTCTAGCTTTACCCTCAGGAAATTTCGTTTCCATTTCTTTCAGTTACAGACGCTAAACGTATTTTATCCTCTTTAGAAATCTTTTCTCTCCATCGAGAATATTGTACAATTAATATATTAATCCAGCGAGGGCTTACTTTCAAAATCAATGTTTATTACTGTTATTATTCTCACTTTTTGCCGAATTATCCTGATTACATAGTGGCTTATTATTTCTCGTTTTTCCTAATCTTTCGCTCGTATATTTCTCGTTAAAACCCTTTTGCCATTCTTTTGTTTCTTTTTACAATCCCATTAAACTATTATTATCAGAGTGGTACCTTTCCTTTTTTTTTTTTTTAGACTTTTTCCCCTTTTAAGCTAAAAGAATTGGAGATACCAATTATCGTGGAGTTCGATGTCGAACGAGTCCATTAACATCGATATTGCAATATATACAGTTCGTTTCGGTTGCCGATGTATATCGATATGAAATACCGAATCGTTTATTTACATGCATACATTTACACTACGCTCATCTATTAATTTCGTTGTCGTGGTACTCTAATGAGATGTAAAGCCGATTTGTTTTATGCACGCACGTTACTCGTTTCGTGATCGTATTATTAACAGGCGAGTGTTCAAGATTTTGCACGCAATATGTTCATTTTTCATCTGTTTCCCTCTCTCTCTCTCTCTCTCTACCCTTCCTTCAATTGTTTTCTTTCGTTCAACGAATTAATTCCGAATATTATGCATGCATGTTACAAACGTATTCTTCTTCTACATTGTTTCGCGAAAACGTAGCGAATTTTATCTTCGTGTCTCTCTCCTATTCCTCGTTGTTCCGATATCTTCGTTGCACAATTGCAATTAAAATGTCGTTATCGTCTTTTTCTCCTTCATACGTTACCGTTCTTCCTAGTGAAATTAAAATTGGAATAGACGATTTATAAATGGAAGTACAAAATTAAGATAAATGGAGGAATATAATTATCTGACATAAAATTTATTCGATAAGAAATATCAACGTGAAACGAGACTGTACCGAATCAGTGAAATTAGTTTGAAATTTCAAAAACAAATTGTTGAAATCAATAATGGTACATGTAAATTTATGCTAGTAACATAAAAAACAAAGGAAATAAAATTCACAATTAAGGAATCATTAAAGAATCTTTCCTCTAAAAATTAAAACTATTAGGCCGAATGATAAGTTCATTCGCATTTTCTTAAGATATTTTCTTAAGCAGTAATTACACGAGATAAGGAATTGAAATAAATAAAGAACGAACGAAAAAGTATTGATATCGATAAGAAGATATTAAACATGAAATAAAATATCTATTGACCTAAAAATTATTATCTGTCGTATATACAAAGACGAACACATATAGTATCTGTCATATCGTCACGCGGTTTTAATTCACGTACGACTAGCGTGAAGGAATATTTCGGTAAATTTCTCTCCATGACGTTCACTGCTAAGAATAATTCCCCAAAATAACTCAGTCTTCTGTGGTTTTAATTACGCTCGATTAGCATAGTGGCGATTACGACAGCAATAGGAAGTCGTGGAGCAGACGAGAATGAATAACGCGCCGTGAGACCGGAAAAAAGAGGAGACCGTCCAAAAATGAATACATACGTTGGCAAGTTGCAGCCTAGAATTGTACCTTTGTGATCGTCACGTTAAACAAGGCAGCCCGCGGCCGAAACAGAGAAAATGAAAGAACCCTGGCGACTAGCGCGCTCTTGCACGGAGTTATTTGATTACGTATATGTCAGACAAATGAGATACACTGCAGTTTCTGGTCTGCCGTGAAATATTCGGTGAATTGTGGTCGAGTAGCTTTCACGTTCTCTGGCTGAACGGATGTTAGAATGCAGTTTCGTGGATTTTAATGTAAATTAATGTGACTACAATTTAACGGTATCAAAAGCACTCTTTATTTTTTTTTATATAATCTCATCCTTCTTTGCCTTTTTATTTCAAAAAATGGGGAACGTGACAGACAGCGGAAAATATAAACTGAGGATGTGTAAGAATTATTTGACAATTAAAAAAATATATATATATACTGATTTACCCTTTGTAATGGAGTTTATGGTTTGGAAAATGAGGAACGATGGCAATTTTGTTTAAACAAAATAAAATTCGTAGAGTAAAGAACAGATTTATACTTTTGTTATATTCAACTACTAATTAACAGTGACAAGTTTCTGAAAATTCGACGAAATAATGTCGTATTCATTCGACTCGTGTGAACGGCGCGTTGCGGTAATTTGATCATAGAGATTCATTTATTTAAAAATTACAATGAATATGCCATGCGTGATGGTTAAATGGGTATTTTCTGGAGTTGATAGCTGCAGCTGTGATCGCATTGTCGGTTGAATGCATTGTTTCAGGACACTTATCCGGCCGAATCAATCAACTGTTCGTACCGAATTTCACAGGGGCGAGATCGTATTTTTCGCGCGTACCCGCTGATTTTCTCTGTGCACATCGGCGCGATATATCCCTGTTAATTCATCACTCATCCTCATTGCAGTTACATATAAGTCCAATAATTATCTTCACGCCGTAATTCAGGCATCGGTTATTAAAACGATAGATATTCCGTTTCACGTAATTTACTTTTTGGTAAAATGGAAATGGAACGAACGATACACTAGAGGGCGGTTTCTACGAAAATTATCTTCCCATTCATAGAAATGATATAAAAGAGAATAGTGAATTTTTACGAATCTTGTTTATGAATAATTTTAACGAGTATACTTATGATATTTATTTACTATTACTATTATTTATTATTATTATTATTTATTAATATCTAATGGAAATCACTATTTGGAATTCGTAGAATCGATTTAAAAGGACCAATGACCTTTTCTCAAATTTTTTATGAAAATCTTTCGACCAGTATAAAATCGCACATTATTTGTACACTACACTTTCAGCAATAACATACAAATTTAATTAATATATACAATTTATAAAATATCTGGCTTAATATCAATGGAGAAAAACATACGTTACCTTAATTCCGTAATTGCTTTCCTCGTATATAATAGATACGTAACGCCACCCTATATTCCTCACGATGTCCACCATTGCTTTTACTTGATAGTGATCGCTCGGTATTGTACGCGAGAAATATTCGAAGCGTTGTTTGTTGGACAGTTCCGGGCTGGTTGAGAAGAAGGAGACCTGAAAGAAGACAAAAGTTTTTATCTTTAATGTCCCTTTGTATTTCGAAGAATACTATCAATCGATCTCATTAGTAACGTTCATATTCAATTCTAACTTGAATCTTCGACCCCTGAGTTTCTTCGAAACGTTATTCCATTAATTTTGTAAAACTAGAGTATTCAAAAACTTTTTATGTTTGCCTGGAATATTTTAAATATTTTGTCAATTTTTAAAATAATATCAAAAGAATATTTTTCTGATTTCATTTTTAGAATAACTTTCTCATTCCCTTGTGTTACTTGGCTTTTGCAAAACATATAACAAGCATTATGTGCGAGAATATGAGTTATGCATATACATTGCTCTACAAATTCGTCTAGCGTAACTCGGATAAAATTAGTTTCCGTCTCATATGCTTGGGGACAAATGTCTAGCCATAATTATGTGTCGCTAACTTATGCCACGATTCATCGCATAACGTGAAACAACTTCACAACATTAATCTTTTCCATATATTTCTTGCATTTGTAATTCAAAACTATTATGTAAATTTCATTTTTTAAAACAATACCAGATACAAATATAGTACGTGTCTCTATTATCCTAAGAATAAAAGCAATAGAGGATGATGTATTTTTCTTGTATTTCTAGATAATTTGCAAATATTTGTAGGATGCGCGCAAATTTTCTCTGTGCACGTGCATATTTACCCATAATGTCGGTCATTTCGACGTTATATCTCGCGTAGTGGAACGCTAATAGAGGCATCGTAATAACGCACGATGAATTTAATTAGGACGTGAAATTGGACTCGTTGAAATTATTAAAGTCTCGTGTTTACTCGTTGTTCACTATCAGAATAATTTTAAGAGAAATCATAGCGATAGAAGTAAGTTAAACTTTCCTTCAGATGAGAGTAGTTTTCGAGATAACTACGAGGATTTCCTTCTAAAATTTCGTAAGGGCGTCCGAAGTTACCTCCAAGTATTCCGACGAAAATTATCGCGAAGGAGAACTACGAGTAAGCTCTTAGTATCTACCAGTCCTTATCTCAGATTTTCGATATCCAGACTATTATTACTTTTTGTTTTCTTCTCTGAACAGAAAAGCTATAATACATTAAATAATTAATAATTCTTCCGTGGAATCGAGAATCGTAGTTTATCGATCTACAAATGTTTATCGTTTTAAAATTGTGTTCACTGTTGTAGGAATTTCAGCAATACGATTTTTAAATTTCCAATTATACGGACGCCTATTTCTCTCTGCCTCTCTTTGAATTTGCATAAAATGCAAATACGAGATCGAATATGCTCGAATTACAAACTCAATTTTTCGTTTGGCCACCTCATTGGCTGGTTAAATAGCTATTAAGAATTTTTATTCAGATGTTACGAAAGAATCTAGAGACATTTATTCTAAGTGCAATATTTTTTTAGTTTCACGTCGTAAACGATTACAGGTCCAAATTACTTCAGTTCATGATTATAAAATTTTCTAAAATAAAGAAGCTTCGCAATTTTTATACATAATAATTCTCAAACTCCTCATTAATTACCTTTTTCGTTTTTGCACGAATTTCAGCGATTGAGAGGGTTGCATTTTATTCTCTTTATTTATATTTTTTCCGATTTACTCCCATTCATTTTGTCATTCATATAAATTTAAATGACTAACAGGATTCCATTTGGTATTTCTAATTTTCTCTATTTATATCTCTTTCCAATTTATTCCCTATATTATTTCCTTATTTACACAAATTTAAGTAGCCAACAGAATTCTCTTCTTCCTCTGTTTCCAGGTTTCTTTATAATTTTTATGTAATTATCAATTTTTCTTACCAGTGTGTTATTTTTCTTTTACGTTTTTTGACATGGATCCGAATGATCAACCGGGTTCCATTTTTTAACTGGTCTCCGCGATTTATTTCGGTTGAGCGGCTCTTGATGGGCGCACGACATTTTTCGCGAGCAGTAACGAAAGAACGCGCTCGAGTGAGATTCAAGCCCGATCTCCGGCAGGATTTTCGTTCGCTGTTGTATAGTCGTAGTCAGTCCACGGGTTGCGCCCGTGGAAGATGAGTTTATGTAGCGAGAAACGAGTCTGCGTTATCTCCTGTTACGCTGGGAGCAGCTCAGCTTCTCTCCACAACGTTGCACGCCATTTTATCCCAGGCACTTTCTGCGTTTTAGCATCTGGTAAATCCATATAGAATGGACCGAATATATTTATCAATTTCTTTCAGGCACAGATTTTTCTCCATACCTGTTAACTTTTCGCTTAAATATCGCCATTATTTGATTTTCAGTTGAAAGATGGAAACCTTCTTATGCGATAATTTACTCGTCAATGATATCGTCATAGTTAGTTAGGTATCAAGTGGCAGATTATAAATTTCTTTTCTTTATTGAAGCGATTTAAATCTCCACGAACAGATTATTTTGCAATGGATTGTATATTATAAATTACTTTTTTATGCCTTCAAGTTCCAATCCTTCAGAAACAAAAGATAGTTTGCACTAACAGTTTTTACAATTTGATAACTTTCCAATCGGAGAGTCACTTGCGATTCCTAATTTAATTTCTAATTTAGAGAATTCTATTAGAATTTTATTTTTTATTTAGAATTTTATCTCTTTCGTTATCGAACATGCTACTCTTATGTTAAATATTTGCTAGTATTAGTAATTTGTAGAATCTCTCTAAAATTATGGAAACACGATAGAGCGACTTTTTTGATGATGTTAGATATTTGTTTAATTTGCAGTAGTTTCTGTAGATGAGATTTGTATAGGTTTTAACAATTTTTACTTTTTCAATGAACGATTTAATCATCAGCTCGCAATCTTTTCGAAGATGTTTTCTTCTGTCTTTCGAGTTCTATCTTTGACCATCGTATTCCCATTTATCTGTCTTTTCCCTCTGTTTTTGCTCGCCAAGATTGGTTTTTGTAGACTTTTCTTCGATCTTTCCAGATTCATTTTTCCTCTTCGGCCTTTAAGCTTTCCCTGTCCGTGCTCGAGGAACAGCAGAGGTTCAAGTAAGGGTGAAAGGAGAAAGGTGAGATAAATGATGAATGAGAACGGTTGTAATGTGCTGATCTACTCGTTCATGGACCAGATAGGCCCCTGTCTTAACCATAAAATCATTTAATAGCTAGAACAACGAATCTCTGCAAAAGGGGATTTCTAAAAACAGAAATCGATAGAAAAACCTCTTTCCTCTTGTTTTAAGAAAAAGAACAAGAAGAGAACAAAATTAATATTTTAGATTACAGCTTTTACATGTATAAATTCTCGTGAATGAAATTTATAGAAAGTGTTGGATGCTTCCGCTTCTTTATTTTATTTTCATTGTTTCAATGAATCAGTTTAGTTCTTATGTCGAAACGTTTTTGCGTTTTCACAGGTAGTCTCATTCCGAGGTTGTTTCGAAATTGCAAATCCCTTTGTGAAGCGACTAAATGACGTTATCGTTAATTGAAACGGACCGGCTGCGCCCAAACCGCGCGAAATTGCAGGCCCCGTTGCAGAGACCTCAATAAAAGCGAAATAAACGAACGCACTCGATCGCTTTCGAGTCTTTCTCATATCTCGAAACAAAAGCTTTCAGCAGTTTTCCGATAGTTCTACAAATCCGTTACCATTCTTAGGTATTGTACTCGGGAGCATATAAATGACAACTGACAAAGGAACAAATTGCAATTGTTGTACACCTTAGAATACGATCGCTAGATTGCGGATTTTTATGCATTTATGGGAAGCTTCAAGATACAAAAATCCATAGAATGTATATAATATACAAAATCATAAAAAATATGCGAAGTATAATTATCCCTTATGATATTTAATGGTCGAAATAATTTTCTACTTGAGCTCAATCTTTTTTTAATTACATGAAAACGCGAATTTGTATAAATATCAGCAGTTTAACAATCTCTGACAAAAATCTTCATACAATTCTTATAACCAGGCTATTTTTATTTACATAAAGCATATTGTGCTTATTATTTAAATCTGGATAAGTATACAGTAATATGAAAGTACAAAAGTATTTTCCAATGAAATATCTTTTTTCAGATGTTATACATTTCAGATCTTATAATACTAAAGTTTCGTAGTCGTAAAATATTCTAAAAATACTCGTAAGAATACTCTTAAATGATACGAAATTTAATATAGTTAGAATTAGATCTAATTAATTGATATTTAAAAGTAATATTAAAAATAGAACGACGCGCAAGTACTTATAACCACTATGAGTGAAACAGCTTTTAATTATTTTGGAATAATATTACACTGTAATCTTGTATCGTAATATCGTAGGGTTTTTTGTTTTAATAAAAATGGCCTTCTTATAGATTGTACGAATCTAAATAATTATGTAAATCCAAACGAAAATTATTGTTCTCTGTTTGTCATTCTTCTTCGTTTCATTATAGTAATTATCGAGGAGAATAATAAAGTTTTGTTTCATTTCCTTTGAGACATCTTTTTGGTGAGATTACATCGAATACTAAATGAATTTTGGCCAATGATAATGCATTTGCAAACGATATGTGTTTGCAGCAGTCGTTTCACGCTACTGGACACAGTAAAAGTGCACAATTTTCGATGTGTCAAAACTCGTTGTTCCGAATGAAATCACGAGACCTCTAAAATACTGCTCATATAATCCACAAGTATCCAATAAGGCCACTGGTAGCAACTCATTGTTGCTGAATTACTTATGTAATTGCAATTCGCATTGCTGGTTTGCAGCGTAGTTATTGGTTTGTTCTCTTGTCAACTGCTACTTTTATTGCTGGCTATAATTGCCATACGTTCTTTTCATTACGACTTTTTTACAATTGCGATTTTTTTTAAAACCCAGGAGATATTATACGAAATATTGCAAAATTATTGTCCCGAAGAGAATTTCGTTTTTCTTAACGCTAGAACTAAAAATGACGAGTTTTCTATTTTTTGATTTTGCGAACTACTGAAAGCATGCAAATGCTTTTAACAAAATTAATCCTCAATATTTTTCACTTTTTTTCGCCAGAACTGTTTTCGTTGTTCGTAAAGCGCAAAACTAGTCGTTAGCAAAGTTTTTTTATTAATTATTATTAGGTTGTCCCAAAAGTTTCTTTCGTTTTATAAGGAAATAATCGGTGCACAATATTTTTTGTTTTATATTATTTTATTGAATTATTCATTTTGTTCTACTGGAACATATCTTTGTTTTTGTTCTCGACAACCTAATAATTTATTTCTTACTTACACTCTCGTCCACAACTGTCACAAAACTCAGGGAAACATGATAATTTATCCTAATTTGCAACTTCGATGTAAATAACTTTTACAAATTTTTCTTACATATTTTAAATCGTTTCCTTGTGTGAGACCGGCAAGTATCTTAATACTTACGGAGGGAAGTGTATTTATTAACGATCTGACACGCTAGACACGATTACATGTATATATTTGTTTTCATTACATCATTTTAATTTCAAACCATTCGCATACTACAAATCGGTAGTTCTAATATAAAATTTTTATATATCATTTGCAAAGGGTAGAATACGATGAATTGACAAATATCATCACTTCATCACAGTCATTCTTATTCGCGTCGGAAGTGAATTCGAATCCAGTTATGTAGAAGATTTCCTAATAATATCTGGATCTGATGAAAGTTCTATCAATGAAAGTCGAGGTGTGAATAGGATAAAAGAGAAATCGTAATGATCGTCCGTGAGAGGCAGGTGAATGAGAACTTTGATATAAATGTCGAGACAGGCTATTAGCTGAAATAAAGGGGCGTAAAAATATTCACCACCAACGCCGAAACAGTTTTTCTCCTTTGTTTCTTTCAAACTATGCGCAAGCTTTTCATTCCTGTTTTGTCTTCAATTTTATTATTTCGCTCTGAGACCCTGCCATTTTTCTTTCATTTTTCACTCGTTCGCGAATATAATACTTTCGTTGAGCTTATTCGAACAACAGCCTTCTTAACTAACTTACAGCAAGTATTCTCGTCCGTGCTTCGAGTTGTGCTAAGATGTTATCATAGAACGATGGTCGATAGAAAGTTCGTTTTAACTACAGAATTTAAAAAGCGTTTAGAAGCGAAGGCAACCGTGTGAAATCGCTTTAACCTGGTCCTGTCGATCCCGGGAACAAAAGACTGAATAACCGTAGATTGTAATCGCTTTTTTGAACGACGAACGAAATGTGAATAATTCTTTAATCTTTCATTCTTCTACGATTTTATTTCTGATGAAAGTGAGGGGATTACAGCTGGTGTCGTTTCCGATTGTTTCAACGTTGTAGCATCGAATATTTATAATTAACGGTTGAAGAAAAACTTTAATTAAAGCTACATTCGATGACAATTGGCGCGCGTGTCTCAGTTTATAATTTAATCCGTAATTTCGTTTAAATTTTAATAATTTATTCATTTAATATTCGCGTTATGCAATTCGACTCGTCGTTAATAATGTAGCAATTAATATTTTACGATCTTTCTCGTCTGAACTTCGTTGCCCTTTATATTCTTTAGCCAGTCACTCGAGATAATTGCCGGTTAACTTTTTCTACTAGGTTGGAAAGTTTCTTGCGAACCTGTAAACTATCGCGAAGACTAATCGACTACCGGGCTCGAGTAATCTAATCGTTTTCTTGATCCGTGTTTCTTCAGCGTTTCACGTTTTTCTTTATCACTTCGTAATGGCCGTTTTGGCTTCCTTGCCATTTCGATGCTTTTATCGTTATAAAGCGCCAGCTAGAAAATAACGTGGCGGCTATTACAATAGCTCGAAAACAACTTTCTTGTCATTTGTCTTTCTCGTTCTACAACTTGTTCTTCTCCTCTTTGTTTCTCGATATTGCTTCCTGCAATTCGATACCATTTTTCAACGCAACGCTTTTTCTGATCTTCTTAACCGTGTTTCCAGCAATAAAGTTTAGTAATTTTGAGAGTGACGATACATTTATCGATTGGCTTCGACAAGTTTTCCCGAGAATATCTGTTAAACTAGCAAACAAGCAGCGATTGGATAAAACATTGTACATAATAATTATTAATTATGTAGTTGATTGTTGATATTCATGCATTTATTTATGAGAAAGCTAATGATAGAAAAATGTAGGGAATGCATATAATTCGTACAAGTATATGAAATATCTAAAACATAATACTTGTTACAGTATTTAGTAAGCGAAACGTATTGGTATTTAGATTCCATTTTTCTGGTTACGTTCATAAAAATATGAAATTTCCCGAAAGTTCAAAATAGCCAATTGTACATATATATATCAAATATAAAAAATAATTATAACGTTTAATAAACGAGAAACAAATCATTCAGATCCAATTCCTTTAGTTATATCCACAAATATATGAATATTTCCATTATTTCCACTATTTTCCGGTTTATTTTTCAATCCCTCTACTACTTCAAATAACAAAAATCAAATAATAATAAAAATTTCTAGAGTGGCAAAAGGTATTGGCACATATTCTTGTTTTTCAATGAAAAGTTTCTTCATCAGGTTCTCTGTTTCATCTTCATTCATATTCAATTTTTGTAGTTACGAAATACGAAATTTATTACACTACTAATTAATTGTAGCCATTGTATTTATTTATTGTGAACTTCTTCGTTAAACTCTTGTTTGGGATTTTTTGACGAACGAAGATCGATTATTAATTACTAATTTTAGCGGTGTCCAATTTCGTTTGTGTGCAGAACGATCGCGGACAGTTTACGGACTATTATTTATTCAGCTATACTGCAATGAGGAAATTCAATAGCACATTATTGATTGGTATCAATAGCGTCGAATTTGATTCGATGACAGAATGCTTGAATTACGGCATAAACTGATTGCAGAAACAAAGTTTTCTTATTCTTCTCGCGTTTTCGATAAATTTCCGATCTCGCAACTAATTGTGGAACATGGTCTATATCTGACCGTGTGAACCTTTATTAAATTTTATCATCAAATTAGACTGGCGTTTATTTACTCGTAAATTTCCCCACTAGCGTAATATCGTCAGGTTGTATCTTTTTGTTCCCGTCGCCTCGATTTTTTTTTTATATAGATGTATTAAAAGGGATGCAGAGGCGAAACGAGGAAGGGCTAATGTTTATGAGTAAAGTTGGGATTAAAGCCCGTCTTGGTTTAAGCGTGCTATAGCTCGTTGGAGAAGAATAAAATTTCTTTTCGTTAGAGCATAATTCTTTGAGCAACGAAGCACGAATATTTGTTGCGAAACAAAAATATTGATTATTTAGTTATACTTCTTAAATCAATTCGAAATTATAATAACGTAATATATGGGGGCTGAAACATTTTTTTTTTATTTTTAATGTGAACAAGTTGTACGTAAAGTTAAATACCTACCATTATTACATTATTATATCATAGTATCGTGAAATAATTATGTGAAACTCGATGAACTTGCAAGTATTACGAACTACAATGTAGATAGAAAGTGAAAATGCTGATACGACAGACGGGATGGGAAATGAGTTATCGGGCCCAGCGACAGGTCTTTGGCTCTTTCAGAAAAGCGGTTGCCTGGAAAGCCGAACGTGATCATATTTGGTCATGGACGACTATAAAAACGTGTATGTGGTAGGAGTATGAAAAATATTCAGAAGGGACGCTTTGGCGGTAAAGGTGGTTGTTGTCGTTGATTAACATGAGTTGTGAATTGTCGTTAGTTGGCACGAGTTGTGCGTGTCGTTAGTCGTTACGAGTTGATCAGTTGTATTGATTTAGTTGCTCTAGTTGTAATATATTAATTTATTATGAAATATTTTTAGTTAAATAATTATAGTTTTCTGTTCTATCATGTATCAAGTACGTATATAAAATAAAGTCACTATAATACGTACTCATAAAGGTCTGCAAATTCATGATAGAATTTTCTAAATCAATCTGGGTGTCATATAATTATTTTATTTTTCGAAAAGAATTCAGCTGTATCATCTTTTCAGTAAGTTTCACAATTCTCTCTCTCTCTCTCTCTAGTCAGTATCTAATTTCTCTTTCAATTACTATAATATTTAGACTAAGATTTATTACATATTAATTTTTCCACTAAAATTCTCTATTACAATTAACATCATATTTTCTTCAATTTTTCTTTATTTTCTCCAATTTAAATTCTTTCAGTATAAAAATGTAAGTATACAGTATATAATATGATATGCAAAAGTATATTCTTATTTTTAGAAATATATACTTGTTAAGTATCATGGCTCTTGTTCTATTCTTTGCGCACAGAAATGAAAGAACCATGAAATATATTATACTTAACACTAGCTTCTACTAACAGATGACGGATAATTTTAATTATCCTAAGCCTCAAAGACGGATCAAGGTGGAGGATTAGTCTGAATTCGATATAACTCACTAGATCGATACCATCATATAATGGCTGTGAAATGCTATTATTGCTGATGAATTACCTGCTTGATGAGACTGGCTAGAACTGCGTGTTATCGCGTTTCGAGAGCTTCGTGCAAATACGGTCGATAGAGCGGACGTTCATACTCTCGATATAGAGTACGAGACTTTTGGCTGACATATTATGTCTTTTGCAGGTGTGCTCTTTCTGTAATTTCCGTTGCCGAGCTAAGATAAACGTTCCAACGATAAGCCAATCGCCCATTCATCCTCATCGTTATGCTGTCACACGATAAACGAGTTACGTAACATTGGTGAGCGATAAGAATTAAATCTGCGATAAAGTCGTAAATTAAATTACAAAGTTTTTAGTATCAAGGCATTCGCGATATAAAATTGCTTAGTTACTTTCGTAGTCAAAGTAACTTAATCATATTATTTCAGTGATACGTTTAAGGTCTGTGGTAGTCTTTACAAGTAAAATGACGCTCTACTGGTCAGACAGTAGTAAGGGATACGAATTAAATCCGTGATATAAAATGAAAATTAAATTTCAAAGTTAATTATGTTTAGTACAACAATAAGTAAATAAATTAAATTTGAAACGAAAAATTAAATTCCTAGATTTCACGCGTTCTTAGCTATTTTATACAAAATCAGAAATTATTGCGAATGAAGGTGTAAGTATAGTTAGTATAGTTATAGTAAGTATACTTACTATACTTACTTGTACTTATAGTAAGTATAGTTTCATATAAAGTGCATAATACAAAATTTTATATTTATATACAGATAGGTAGATTTTAATATTCATAAATAGAACGAAAGTGCCACAGCCAGTCACGTCGATATATCAACATTGAGTTACGATTTCGCGTCGTGAAAAATTTATCGTTTAGTCATAAAACATCTATTGTATTTTAAAATACCTCAATGAGCAGAACGAATATTGGAATGTATATAGTTAGTGGATCAATCGATATGTCTGTATATTTATCTATTAACTTTTGAATTATATATATTATAGAAACTATATCTGTATTTACATTTATGTGGTGTATAACGACGTAAAGCGAAATTAACTAAATAATTGCTTCGTCAATAATGATAGATCGACTAATAATGGAATAATTGACATTTATTTCGTAGAATCAGATCCGAGATTTGAGATTGTAAACGATATTAATTATAGCAAAAAATTGCTGATAAAGTTATTAATTTTATTGTTTTAGTGCGACACGAGTTTATAGACAACGAAATAGCTATTTGAATTGCAGATAGTAATAATTAATCGCGTTCAATAGTATCAAGGTCTGGTCTGTGATGCGTGATATTCGATTGTATGATGGTATTAGCCAATTCTGAAATGCAATGACAGGAATAGTTGATAGTCCGAAGGACTTGTTATTCTCACGGGACTTCTGTAAGTTAACACCTCGTGTCTGTTCCGAAGCACAGAATAATTTGATTACGCCAATACATCTTATTATCCGAATCAAATGGTATTTCTGCTAATATCTGTCTCTCGCGAAAGCTGGATATCTGCATAGCACGAATCCAATAATAGAACCATTGGTACGTGCTTTCATGGGTTTGTAAAAAAATTTAATTAACGAGAACTCGATCTAAATATTTTATACATTCTTGCATATCGCGGATATTTTAATAAATTATTTTAATAAGTAATAATCAGCAATAAAAGTTCACAAAAAGTGGAAAAAACTCCTAAAGAGAGTATTAGTATCACAATTCTCTATTTTAAATGAAGATGAGTCTCAATTGTTTACAGGACTGTTCTACCATTCTGCGTTACTTATTAACAACACTTTAGGAGTAATTGTAACGGAGAAATTGGCCAACTTCGATACATAGTTAATTAACCGTAATTTCCCCCAGTGTCTGATCGAAACAAGGATATTATCTACTAAACCGTGCTACCTACTTTCGAAGTTTCGTTTCGCGTTTCTCAGGATATCTCGTGTCAAATAAAAAAGCGTTGCTGTCGTGCTAATTAAAACGATTCAATTCGAACTTTTCAGAAAAATAAGTTATATGGAGAAATAGGTAACTTTTTAAACATTCTCTTCCGACGTAATGAACATGATAGGCCTCTTTTCCCTTACGTGTACCTAATAATAGGCCAAGTTTGTTAGTAAGCTGGCAGGCATGTGAGGTCAGACGTGCGAGTTTAATAACAAACTTAAATCCAAAGGAGGAAGTTCGCGTCATCCCTTTGCTGACCTCTCGTATAACTCCGAGGGGTAAGAAAGTAGCTACGCCGATAAATTCTTGGCAGTTACAAATTTTCCTAAGTTCATCGCGTCGCTCCCGAACACTATACTTATTAACCTTCTCCGCTTTCCTTATCCTATCTTCTCTTAACTTATCAAAAATGAAATTATTCCTTTATTACAGGCGTTCCATTTTCAATCTAGGCATTCGCTCTACGAGCAAAATTTCTAATTATTGGAAAGTTATCACTTTATTCGTTCCAACTCATAAATTTGCAAATTGAGATCCGTCTTGCGATATAATATATAATATGTATTATATATTCCAAATAAAAAAGAGAAATAATGGTTCTGTTACGAATAAAGCTTCCTAATGTTGTGGTTTATTGCTTATAGATTTTTTCCACCACAAATTAAAGACGGCATTCCTCGAGTTATTATTAAAATTATTTAAATAGTAATTTATAAAAAAGGTGAATATTTGCGGAGAAAAAGCATATATAGGGAAACGAATGAAGTAAAAGTTTTCTAAAAATCATAAACTTTATTTAACGAACGAATGTCCCAGCTTAAAGTAGAATACAAATCCTGCCCTCTGTTTCATACACTCCGAAAATTTTCTGAAAGAGAATACTTTATTTTTATTCGCAAACAGATATTGTGGCGCGTTTTATGAGTTGGTAGCTCTCAGGTAGACTGTTCGAGGGTAGGTTGATTTATATTTACTTCGGAATGTTACCGGAGTTCATTCTTCATTCTTAAAGCTCTATTTAGAGAGTACCTTTACACCGTCTTTCTGTTTCACGAGTTTATACTTTCTTTCGAAAATAGACAGAGATGCCTGTCAGAAATTACGCGACGAAATTAAATTCACGCAGTCTTTTGCCTAGGATTTATAGTGTTTCTGATCCAGCTTCCTCTTTTGCAAATCCTCGCAAAATCTCTTTAAAACTTTACGCTTTCGGAGGTTTCACAAGCCGAATCTGTCGAGCGTCGAGCAACAGGACAGAAGTTTCCCAGTTTCGTATATATTCTCTTACCCGCACAGAGTTTTGATTTATCGTCCTGAATACTTTCAACCTTATAGTCCTCTCACAGTAGCTTCGCGTGTACATCAGGATCTTTCATAACTTTGCCCTGTTTTTTCTCCTGCCAGGAGAAATGTTTTAAAATTTCTTTTTCCTCCCTATTCATATCATGTAAATGCTTAGAATTTGACGAAGAGAACTTTACCACAACGTTGTCGTTTGATCTTCGTCAAAATTTTGACAATTATCAAATTACGTTTACTATCAAATTTTTAGAATATGAATATGAATCCTTGCGTAATTTAATTTATTCAAAAACTTTTATACGCATGTTGCATAGATTGAAAACCAATTAAATATAAAATATGTAGGAATACAAATTGATACTAAAAAAAACATTTGGTATATGCACAACACTCGAGTCTCATTTTTATAACACATGTACTCACTTTTCACTCTCGATGTACGAGTTTATTCTTTGTTCCACTAAAACCGGTTCTTGGTAAATACTGATGAACATAATACAACAGTGGATTTGATTATACTAAGGACCATTACGCCTAAACGAGCGTGAATAGGTGACAGCAACTTGGATGAGCAGTGTTTAAAGGAGCACTGATGACCACGATTCGCGTCGCAGAGGCCAATCGCTTTCATCATGCAAAAAACAAACCGGTATCGGATGAAACGAGCAAAAAATGAGACGCAATTGTGCGGGCGTAAACGTTCCATTGCTCGTCGATGCATACGTCTTTTCCTAACTATCTACCGAGCCATTGGCATTGTCGTGAATATTTCAGCATTACGAACAACGAGCTGGAAAATCAAGCTGCTGGATATGCATCGAAAAGGGAACAAAGGAAAAATCATCTTGTTCAAGAATATGTACAGGATACGAATAAGGTTTGTAGATATATGCTAAGAGGGATGGGAAGAAAGGGTGATATTTGGCGGAAAAGAACGAAGTGGATCGTAGGAATTGGGTGACAGCGGTGGGACTAATGAAGAATGAAAAGGGATTCGGAAATTTTGTCTTTGTCCGGTCCATTTTTTATTCCCAGCGAGGCGTAATGGACAGATTTATGATACTTGTTCTTTATGGGTTTACTCCGCGGTAACTAAGATTTATCAATTTGGGTAGATAAAGGTTGGGTCATAATTTATGTGTTTTCAGACTTTCCTTGCACACGTTAAGGACTGACGTTTCATTTGCAGCTTTTTAGTTCGTAGAAGTACTATTTAATTTTTACTATTTATTTTAATTAACTTTCCGTTTACATCTTTTTTCACGAAATTAAAAATCAGTACAGACGAATTATTTTTTTTCTATTTTCTATAAATGCGAGTATAATGACACGTATGTATATGAGCCTCTTAGAAACGAAACTGATCAATTCATTTTTTGTTTATTCCTTAATTTCATTGCATCAATGCGTTTAACAGAAACAGAAACAAATCACACAATTGCAAACCTCGTTGACATTAAGGCCGATCTGGATATTCGAAAATTGCCACTTTGTAGTCGATTCATTTAAGACAAGAAACTTAATTTCCTTTCTTTTCTCCACGCAGAATTGTATTTCTACGCGTGTGACACACGAAAGAAATACAACAAAGGGGTCACGTAAAATAGAAATTACGTTGGATTGATTAATACGATTTGTGTGCAAAACTCGAAGACGCATACAGATGAAGAAGGACAATATTGCACATGGAAACTTGATGTGCCACGGTTTAAAGTCCACTGATACTACTACCTTCGCCACATGATTAATGATGTGAAGTTGTTTATTGCCTCCACTGAATTTTCATGCTGTTTTATGTATATCTGCGGATATTGTAGATTTTTTTCTGCAAAAAGACATATAGGAAGCATAAAGTAATATCTTTGGATTTCTGTGTGACACTTGTGTCATCGCAGAATTTTCAAATCCATTAGAAGAATATGACAAGCTGAAAATTATAGCGATATAAAAGTTTGAATCATGGATATTTATAATTTCAAAAAATATAATAAATCTCTTGTAATGATAAATTTCAAACAGGATTTTATGAGTAATAACAATACACAGATTTACACCAGTGTCGATTCTTAGCCAACTATATATCTTCGTCTATAATAGATCCAAAATTTTGACAATTTCGAGGTGTAATAGGAATTTTTATCTGCTTTCTGTTAGTCTTATTAACGAGGAGAATTAAGAATTAAACGTTTCCTGAGCTTTCTCATTTTCGTTTGCTATCCTGTCGATGAGATTTATAATAAAAAATTAATATCGGATACGTTGCTGTGTCATCTCTGATCATTAAAAAAATAATAATCATATTGTATATGAGTTCACAACGCATGATAAACCCTTTTTTCGAATCTTGTATACGAATTTATAATTTATAACGTTGAAAGAACTAAATCTGGTTGTAAGAAACCAACGAATAAGTTCTTCTCATACCAAACTTAAAATTTTTCAGCTCTTCGTCCGATATGCACCATTGTATTCTAAAATTATGTACGAGTGACCGATGTTAAAATAAATCGATTTCGTCGAGATATTTAATATCCACTGGCATAAAGATCCTTTAATACACCATTAATTGTGAAATATACTCTGCGAAGGTTTATCGGGATAGCAGGATATTGCGGTCTCAATGAATCGATACGTTTCCGCAAATCAACCGGCAGCTTTTGAATTTACGAGGTACAGCAGAGGCTTTTATAAATGCCAAGTGAAATGTACAGCCAGGAGAAACGATATAGCGTGGTTAATATGCCTCATGCACTGAACTTGTTTTTTCATTTTACCTAATACAGAGATATCAATTACACGCGTAACTCAACGATGATTGATTATTATTTGACACTTTTATCGATAACATTCAAATTCCTTATTTTCCGTTTAAACATCGATTTTTATTTGCCATGGTTTATGTAAATGTAAGCTGCTTAACGTGGACATTATATAATCTGTAACCGAATTTACAATGTAAATATTCGCAGTATATTATAGGATGGAAATTTCGTCTATTAAAAGCTACACATATGTGTATTATTATTGTATGCGTTATATATGTATTGTATTTGCATGTATAACAAAGGAAATACATCTCTACATGTATGGAGAATGCAGAAAATTTCTAATTTCACGGTCTGTAGAAGTCTATTATAAAAAATCGAAATGTTTCGTGGAAATTCTATAAACCTAGAATGGCTCGTTTTCGTTGATCTTGTGTGCTCTTTATAACCAAAACTTAGAACGTAAAATTAGAGTAGTGCTTCAATAGTTTCCTATATATCTTCCAATTTTCATTGCTTTGGTTTCAAGCCTTATATTTTAGTCGTCGATAAATCTAGCGTTAGAGAAGAACTGTCAAACTGCAGTTTCAACAAACAGGCATTTGAATTTCAAATTTCCTTTTACGTTCTCTTCGGGCATGCTCGGTAAATTTATCGCGTCTTTCGTTTTTACGTAATCACATAACAACATAGCGCGTCGATAACAGACCACAATATCGATTTTAACTGACGGTGACGCGAAAGGTAGTTATGCATCCTGTCGGAGGCACTAACCAACAAGAAAATCCACCTGATCGAATGGTTCGCTGAATCTTCAAATTGATTCTGCAAGTAATTCCGTGGAGCAATTCCTGTGATACAATGACCCGACGAAGCGTTTGTCGCCTTCACGAAATGTTAGCTCCACCTCCCACGGAAAATTAGTTCCGTTCCAATACGTAACATTCTCCTTGAAGTGGCGTGTCACGATGTTTTGCTCTTCTCCGCTTAAGTTGCACAAACTAATTGAAAATTCCTCATTTTACTGGCGATTTAAGACTTGGAAAGATGGGTCGAACATCTTAAAAAGATCTAAAGATGAAAGGGAATAAGAATATTCGAAATAAAATAAAATAAAATATATTTTGTTCTACTGTATTTTATTAATAGCGTTGCTGAGTATTTTTCTCATATATGCAGCTTCTCTGATTATTTGGTAAAATGCATCTATTTTATCGTTTGAAAAAATATATGTAGTATCAAAAAAAGAGGGAGGTGTACGCTTTGTTACGCTGCGAGGTTTTAATATGGGTCGCGTTTCTGGCCGTTGCTCGCGGTCCTACAATGTCGCAGCTGGATCGCCTTATTTGCCCGACGAGGGGCATACGATGTATCGACGAGCGCCAAGCAGCGACTTCCAGAAACGTCGATTTCGACTTGTTGTTTCAAAAGAATGCGGCATATGCGATCATAGGCGCGAACGGTGGCGTGATCCGAGCGTAGTGGGGTTGTCTCCCCGAGAAGACCAAGAAATGATTTAAGGTCAAGCAGTCCTTTTTGAAGATTCTAAGAGCACACGTCGAGAGGTCGGATGTATAAAGCCGCTAAGCCGAACGAACACGTTGACATTGTTTTTCACTGAATAATCTGTCACGCTTTATCATTATATTCATCGTTATTAAATACACAAACTATACCAGCTTGTTAACAAATAAAGTATCCTTACTTGTCCTTACTCTAGACCCATTTTAGTTACTAGATATATATTTGTAATATATAGTATGTGTAGTATGTATAGTATGTATAGTATGTATAGTATGTATTATATATATATAGTATATGTGTAACACGATTTGTTGCAATTACAAACAATGTTAAAACAAAAATTCAGAGTCCTCTCAGAGACAAATAATTTGTAAATTACAGATTAATTATCCGATTGTTTCTGAGATGGTAAAACAATAAAAAGGCAGTATTCTTTGGTTCATCTAAAAAAATTCCTTCGCCCTCTCATTTCCCGTCAGGATTCTTTAAATAAAAGTCAAAGTTTACTTCGAAGGAGATTCTAGAAAGATGCAAAGATATATCGATGGACCGATGAAGTTCCTGCCACTTAATTCAAGACACAGAACAGCACTCTCTCTGTGCCGTCGAAATGCAAAATTTGTAGCTTGCTTTCCACAGAAGCAGCTCGTACGTTCAGAAATTTCCCTCTTCCATTGGAATTTTCTGCTCAACATCCAAACTCGAATCATTAAATTTTAATGCAACTTCCAGAAACGTTTTCCATTTTTCTCTTCTGTTCCTTCTTGTTTCTTCAGGCAACGTTTCACAATTTCTCTGAGAGTTAGATTCTAAGATACGTGGTAATCCAACTTCAAAAGGACATTTGTAGACGGCGTTGATGGTAACGACCGGACTACGAAACAAAGACGCGCTAAGAAGACGTTCTGAGATAGCTTTTTATGCCGTCGAATTTTCATTTCATAGCGTACCATGAGCGTTACTTTCAATCCAGCTTATTTTACGAAATATTCGCTCCAGTTTGCTTCTTCCTTGTAAATTTTCAAGAAAAAAGGAAAATGACGGAGAATCTGCCTTCTGTTCTCCCTCCTGATGCTATCGACGAAGAACACGTTCGTTGCTTTCGCTCTGGTTAACTTCTATCTCGTACTTTCTAAAGTCAGAAGTTGGTAACTGCGAAAGCTCGTATTACACGCATCCAATTTGATGTGTGTAATCCTTTTTGCTTGCCCAGGAATAAGAGAAAAGTAGCTAAACAAGTATCGTTGCCACGCGAATGGATACTGCTAACTTATTCGTTGGTAGTGATTGCTATCTGGTGGAAATGGAAGAACTATGAGAAAGTGGTGCGTTGGGAGAAAGAGTTGCCGGATGCGTGATAAGGGCTTTTTCTGACCCTAATTTTATTTTGTTCTTTGTATTCAGTTAACTTACACGTGTGCGTTTTATTTCAGTATTTCTTGAAGTAGAAACGAGATTGATTTAGTTTTTACGTTGGACGTGAGCTTTTTCGAGCTAAATTTTAGAATTTAAAATATAAAGATTTACACGAATATGGAGATATTTTGAAATATTGAAATTTAGAAGAATATGAAGATTTAGTGGAGATTACGTTACAAACAGAAATTAAAATTTCTATTTATTCGAAGAATTGTATCGCGCAACTTCCGTAACAGCCGATTTCACGGCACAGCAATTTTAGGCCGTGATTTCCTTGAAGTTCCGTAAAGTTTCGCTGAGAACAAAGCTTTGTAGTTCGCTGAAGTTAGCTAGTATTTTCATTTTTTAAAAATTGCAACCGCAAGTCTTTTAACTTTCATATCCTTCTTTCCTGAAGAATATCTGTAAGATCGAAACTCTTTTATAGTGAATTTTTTATTCAATCATGTCTTGACTTGGAATAAATATGATCCTGTAAACGTTTTGCCCTAATTTTGTTATTCATCTTTCTACATTGCATAATATGTTACGTAAATTTCAATCGGTTATACGATTCTTTTAAGGTTATTGCATTTATAAATTAGATCTAATAGAGAATACCTTTGTCCTTCATTTTACAAAAGCGTTTCTTTCAATTGATCGAATGTGTGATCGTTGTATCAGTGGCGTAATTTTTATATAGAACTCGATATTTCTAGATTAGATCGAGTAAAATGCTCCTGTCCTTGATTTTACAAAAATATTCGTTTTATTTGATCGAGTGTGTAATCTTTCACTTAGTTGTATGATTCTTACGTAGGTTACAGTGTCTCTAAATTAAATTCTGTAAAATGTTCCTATTCTTGATTCTACAAAAATATTTGCCTTGCTTGATCGTACATACAAATGAATGTGGAACTCAAGTTGATACAAAGGAATACTTTAAACGTAGTCTTGGAAGTTATAATTCATGGCACGTACCTGCGGTATTCGGAAGAGTCGAAGAAGGTTTGCTACTTGGATGGATGTGACCGAGCTTGCTGCACCAACGACTCCACTGATAACTTTTCGCACTGCAGTTTTATTGCAGTTGTACTCAGCGCCGTCTATATTGCTTATCGATCCTGGAACATAAATCAAGATGCGCTGAAATTAATTTTATAATTAAGCACGCTAGTTTATAACATTGTCCATGTATCAAAACGTTATTATACTTTTTTTATATCATTCGTTTCGTGCATTTTTATTTACGATTAATTTTTGTTACGATCGTTAGAAAAAGTCGTTGCGTCATTTATTACGACATAAATATAAAATAATAGAAATGAAGATTTTAACTCTTGGGATACATGTATGCATTCGCGTTGAAAGGATGAACAGTTCGAATGTTAGCTTTTGATATTCCCCGTAAAATTCAGTTTTCCATACTTTAGTCGTCCCGTGCATTTTTTAAATTCGAAACGAGTACGTTATCAGGTTTCAGTTTCTTGTTGAATTTCAATCATTATATATTTAAAAGTAGCTTAATTAAATCTGTCGTATTACAGAAATGTTCGTCTTCCATCCTTTGACGTTTTGTCCGACTGTCAGATACACTACGAAGAATTATACAATAATATTAGAATAGTACGGTTGAAGGATAAAAAAGCGAAGTTTTTGAAAATGCATTTTGTTTTAAAGTGATACTTTAACCGCCCCGATTTACATATTTTTCTGTATAAAATCGTGAAGGAAATTTATATCGTTCGTAAGTTTACCGTAATGATATTTTTAATGCAATACGAAAAAGAAAAATATATATTTGTTTGTTGACTTATAACTGACAAATTAAATTAACAAAAATTGATAGAACACGTAGTAGATGATTTCGATATCGGGGCTGGAGGGTTATTTAGTTTCCAAGGCAGGATTTTCAATGTCAATTTGTTTACGTACGAAAATTATAAATAAATATCGGCACACCGTGACCCACATTTCTCCCTCGCAGTGCGTACAATATGAGTAGTATGTAAATAGCCTAATAGTGCTGACTCAGTTTTTGCCGTAGACTAGGTCACGCGGTGCAAACTTGGGGTAGGTTAGAAAGCGAGAGCGAGTGAGAGATAGGAGCGTGTGAGAAAGACAAAGATGGCACTCGTTACAAGTTGCCCTTCTCTTTAAACGTCGATATTTCAAAAATCATTTTAAAGATCATTCTAAACAGTGATATTTCCCATTTCTACTAAATAAATCTCATTAAAGAATTGGAAACAATTTTTGAATTATAGTCGCATAAATTTCCACTAATTTTAATAGTTGCTGGTATTGGTTTCGAAAGTAATTGCGATAAATGAACACAATTTCCAACTAACGTCGTTTACACGGAATTTGTTTGATGCTATTACTTAACGTTGTACATAATAAAGTTGTTATACCAGGCTGCGTATTTTAAAAATTATCTAATTTCCAGGGAATATACGATGCTTTTAATTTTATCGGGTTTGTGAATCTCGTTCGCAATTTCTGTTGCATTGGAAATGGGGAGAGTGAATCAAATTTCACGTAATCCGAAACGTTTTAATTCTGTCTGAGAGCACGGTCGAAGCTTCAACGCGACGAGCTTATCCATTTTTTTCGGAATTTCCCTTCTCTCTGGTCCACCGCGGACGAATCTAATTTTCAGTTGTGTGTATCTTTTCGAAAGTTGTTGCAAACAGGGACGTGGTTGCGGTTTAGGATTTCGTGACGGAATTTCAGATGACTTTCTTTTTACTTCTGATTTTGGAAGAGACCGAATTACAATTTTACGCTTCGTTTGTCCCTCACACGGCTTGTCGAACGTGTTCTTATATCCTACGTGCTTGTCTAACTTTTCCTGAAATACGAACGAATTTGATTTGACATTTCATTTTCTTTAACCGCTTGCCTTACGATACAAGTTCCAATAGCACATGCCATAAACAACAATAAGGTTTGTCACACGTTGAACCATTTCACAGTTTGGCTGAGCGTTCGAAATTATGCATATCGCACATGTTTTTTGATATGTAAATACAAATATAAGGTAGAACTAATCTTATTTTGTAAGATGTTCGACCGTAGAAATACTTTGTATCGTTGAACGATTCGAATTAGGATCAAATCGAATTGGGGTCAAACATTGAACAACTTCAAATGGAATAAAATAATGATTGAAGACGAGTACACGGGTGATTTAATTAATTTTCGATAGCAATAAATTAAATAAATTAAATTGCAATATATACATGATCGTCTACATATTTAGTATCTAGTAATTTGCCATTTATCTTATATAGTATACTATGTGCATATAAAACATTCTATAATAGATAGAAAAATGTATTTTCTGCGTTATAAAATTCCTAGTTGCTATCGGCACCGTATTTCTTATTATAGCGTAAAACGTATTATTATTTGTAATTTATAATTGTTGGGGCGTAAATATTTTATGTCAGCCACGTTTTCTTTTTGTTCAACGAATATGGATCATTTTGCGCTCGAAGCAATTGTGAATTATTTCCAGTTTTGTACATTTCGGCACATTAAAAAGGAAATTTTGTCGATTTGTTTTGCGGTGCGTTAAATGTTAGTCATTCTTCCGTTTCTTGCTTTCACTGTCTCTATGCGGACGAATTATTCCAACGCTTTGCGAAAATCGCTAGGAAAGTACGTTTTTCGATATCACTGCACCGTTAATTTTTTTCCCTTAAGTATTATATTATATAGAGTTGTTAAAGAAATAAATTTATTAACCAGTCAATTTACGCATGTGGAACTTTATTACGATAGAGTTATTATTTTTGCAGATAAACTTCGCAAAATTTCAAATATTTCTCTTCCAATATGCTTAAAATTAATGTTTTGGAAGGTTATAAATTTCAGAAGATTCTGTTGAATTGCCTTAATTAATTCCTATACTTGTGATTACTGTCTTCCAAGTAACAAAGCATGCTGCAAGAAACTTCACTGCAAGTTAACTTACAAGTACTCGTAGCGAGACCATGAATCTTGGAAACGTAATATACCGTCTTCAATAATTACTGTTGTCTGCAGGTTCATGGCGATAATTTCTATATCGTGTAAATTTGTCTTGCACCATCTGTTAATAGAATAACACTATCAATTACAATGACTGAATGTTCTTAAATGGTTTCTAACAACTTACTTGTTCTTCGCCGACATTTACGTGACAAATAACGCGAGTTTAAAAACGTGTATTTCTTCATTTCTTTTTCCATTTCTATTTAGTAATACGAGCCTTCAATATGCTTAACTAAAAACTTCAAAGTCGATGAATATTTAATCTTCTCTTTCTATCAACCAAGAGATTCTCAACAAGAGTGCTGCTTAGTGTCAATCGAATTAAATGATACTTAAAGTATTTAAGTACTATTTCATTTCAAAAAGGATGGTCTTGAAATATGAACGAATGTTGTTATCGATAAATGATCAATCAAACTGATATCTGTTAGAAACTTGTTGATGAGTCACTTGAGACTCGTACGTCAAAGGCTAATGTAATTTTGTTGCGTAATTTTCTAACTAACTTTGAAGCGTTGTATATATTTTACACACTGATTTTTTGGATGAATATTTTGGAAATTGAAGATGAAGAACGAAGAATCTTTAACGGCAGTTATGGTGAAATAGAAATTTTGTATGAAGCTAAGTATGACATTATATAAACTTTTATCGAATTATTAATTTCACAAACTATTTGTAAAACAATAATTTTTAACGAATTATCCCCCCACTTTTATATTGCTCGTTGAAAATCTCTCGATCTTTCCTTGTTAGAAGTTTGTGACTTTTATCAGTTACTACATTCTTTTGTTTTTTTTTGGAATCAATAGAACACATCAAAGTGTTTTTGACTATTTTCATAAAGAATTGAATAAATCAAAATATTCTTCCTTATCATACATTAATATTTTTTTGTGTTCATAGTCCATAGTAATTAAGCTTCAACATTCTGAATCTCTTTTTATATTTATTTCTCGGTTACAGTGAAACTTTGCTTATTCAAACACGCCGAGGGACAAAGTCTTTCGCATAATCGATGAATTTCGTAAATAATAGAGGTTCATTAGTCATATCCACCAATTACTTTTATTTGTTGCGATAATAGAAGCTGAGATTGGGATAACTGAGGTTGAAGAACAATTTCCATTCAAACATTTAGTTACATATCGAACGTCGACCACGTCGGAATACGCGTTCGTATAACTGTAAGTAAGAATAATAAAGTAGCTCAGCTATGAGTTCGCATAACTGACGTTAAACGATAACTTGTTCGTATAAGCGAGCTATGTATGAACAAAGTTCCACTGTACATTGGCCCTCATTCCGCGTCACGATGCACATCTTAACACAATTAATTAAACATTTCGATCGTGTTATATAATATATATTAAATATTAAATATAATATATTAAATAGCTACTTCAGTTTCATCTTTTCTGCTGATGAATAGCGGAACATGCGAGCCACGAATCCCTGAAGAGTTTCTCATGCGAAATTAATTAATTAAACCCATCCAAAATTCATAGTGTCAGCTGGCAAGATAATATGACCGCTTTTATTTGTTATTCTATATCAATTCGTAGTGATATTCGTCGGCCGATTGTTGTCGATCGCGTTTCAAATTAATATGGTAACGAGGACGATTTATGAACCGCGTTGCAAATTGTTTCGTTATTGTGTCGGTTATCTCGGATCGATTAATCAGCTTATGGTAATGGCGAGGACGTTTCGCAAAATGTCGACAAAGAAATAAATTCGTGACTAAATTGACAAAGTCTCATTCGTTTATTATGCGTCGAATAAATTATTATATTATCGTGCGTAGAATAAAGTGAACGAGGTTTCAATGTTACTTAGTTTCAAACAATATAAAATATAGTTTTCACGAGCTATCAAACTTTTGAAGCAGTTTAAAGATATTTAATGGGGAACTTTTAAATAATTTATTAATTCGAGAAGAGGATTTTTAGTAAAACAACAGGTGTCTAACTTAATATCTTAAACGAGAATAGTGTGAAGTTTACCCTGAATACTAATATTTCTTTCTAAATTCATAATACTTTCGTTTATCCATCGTGGATCGTAAAATTCATAAAACTACTTTGGAATTCTGAGCGACGAGGAACTTTCCCATTGAAAACCTGTGTAACCGATTAAGTTCTGGATACTTGGATTTTTTTTAGTAATCTAATAAATATTACACGACTTACATATAAAATTGACATTTTTCTTTTAACTGATTACAATATCTACTGAGACTTTCAATGGAATAGAAATTTTTATAATAACAAATAGAAAATGTGAAATGCTTCAGAAGACATTGTTTTTTTTTAGAAAAAAATTAAAATTAAACGTTTGGCAAATATCGTTTTTGATCATTACCTCTATTTCTGAGCATCTTAACAGTTCTTTCTTTTTAAAATCATTCATATGTCTACTAAATAAATTTTCCATAACTGGTTCTTCTGCCTAGCACACTGTTTCGCGTAGTTTCGCATGCTACAGTAGCACCTGTTGAATCGTATCGGTTTATATGTATACTCGACCTAACTATTCGTATACTGGGAACAAATCGCGAGGATGGAAGGACATTACAGCTACCCTAGTTCGTAATTTACGACATTATGCTAAAGTTTCAATGATGGTGCCCCTGTCACATTTGCTTACGGCGCTGAATCGAACCGTGAGATTATATATATGTCCCAGCTGGACAGTTTATCCTAATAGAAAATTCACCACGTTGTATTATACCGACGTTAACGTTTCGCGAAGTGTGAAATTTGACAAATTTTATCGTCGAAATTCACGCGAACCGGTTGTTTCATTAATTAATGATTCGCATTAGCTAATGGTAGCTATATTAGTAGGTCGTTTGAAAGATTTCGATCTATCGTTTGGTGTAGATGCTTACAAAAATTACAAAGTAATTACGTTTTAGGTGTAATTCCTTTTAGATTACTTTTAGATTATTTTCGCTAATGTAAAGCCAGATTTATTGTGGGATTAGATTTAATTAAGCTTTAAATTAAAGTGCAATTAAGTAGGAGAATCAAGCATAAATTTGATATGATATAATGTAGAAGTTATAATACAGTAATGCATAATATAAAGTACAATATAATTTTAACCTGTTTTGTACAGAATATTTTGATAATTATTAATAAGATGATCGTTACTATTAAAATAGAAAAATTTATAAGTAAAACAGAGAATATTTGACGAAATGTATGTTTGTTTATTACATGTGCAATGTTACCAACTTTTTTATTTTAGTATTCAATTAAATATATCATCGTTTAATACAATTATAATTCAATAATATCACAAGTACGAATATACATTTAATGTATTTTATTTCGAATCTCTCTATAGTCGATTAATTAATTAGGATCCATCGATCGTAAAAGAGCGACTTAAACGATAACAAGCCCGAAAAGGATTAAACTCGTGTTTAACATTTGTAATAACAAATTATACTGTATTTCGTTCGGTATACAAATGCGATTTCGCAAGCTGTTCTCATTCTTTACGGTTTATACTTCGTAAACCTTGGCAGCCTTGAGAATTTCACGATTCATAGCTTTGTATAATTGAAATTGTTCTCATTACCCTGGTTTAAATTGTACATAATAATTTCAACGTTTTTCAGGCTAACATATCAAGATATTTTCAGACTTCCGATGAAACTAATTACTCAACGCGGATCTTTACACTCCCAGGTGTCTAATTACTTGATGTGTAGATCTTCAGATCTTAGAGGATGTCGGTTACAACGTTAATAAAAAAGTCAGGACCGTTTCCTTTTAATTGTCTCCCTGATTATTTCAAACATTTCTCGGGGGATTGGTAGCAATTACGGTAATAGTAATTTCGTTTAACATTCAACAGTGGAAACTTCTTTCCTTCTTTCTTTAATGTCCGCTTCGAAAATTGAGGATTGTGAAAATGTACATTTCCTTTATTTCAGTAGATCGTAGATTTTATGGTCGTACTGTAGATTGACTCACATAAAAGCTAAACCGATTAAATAACTGTATTGAAATTGAGAAATTTGTAGAAAATGCAGTTGGTTAATTGGACTTCTGAATGTCTCAATTAATGCGAATGAACATTATCTGTAACAATTGTTATGGTATTGTACTTGGAATTCATTACAATTTCTGCAACAATGGTCTTAAGTATGTCTGACTGTATATGTTTCTACTTCACTTACTCGTATATTTTAATTTTCCTGAGAGTTTCATCTTCTATGCTTTAAAAACCCTTTGGCATGACAATTGTTCGTATTATTAAAGGTTCGAGAGATAGTCTACGAGCTATTGAATATTAATTTATTCACATTCTGGTTGATAAATATATTAGGCCCTGCGATAGTTCTCTACATACATCCGAATAATTGGAAATTATCTGTATATACTTCCGTTGTATCTTGAGTTAAGTTTTTTGTTTTAATTCTTAATTTCCATAGAACGCGCATTGTTTCCATACTTTTGGCCACAGTACACAGAATAATTTTTAAGAAATTCATGAAACGTAACACGTACATCACGTCCTCTCGTTTCTTGTTCTTTACATTTTAGTTGGAACACCATGTGGTTATATCGTACATTACAAGTATGTTCTTAATTTGACATAGCTTGGAAAGTAGTTAAGCCCGAGCAGAAGGTCTGCAAGTATAATAGCTTTCAATAACCCAGTCAGAAGTCGAAATTAATTAATTAATATCTACGAATTTCGATAGTATATCATTGTAGATTTCCTTTCCTTTCTTTCCCTTTTCCTTCCCTATCTTTTGTATATAAAGATAATATTTTTTAAAGTATAAAAGTATAAAAAAATGTTTCATTTCTAATCCACGCTTATAATTCAAATAAGATATAGATGTTTTAAAGAAATTGTGAAACGAAAAGGAAATCCAAGTGTATCCCTTTCTACCTTTTCAGAAGATAACTCTATAAATATTTAACTCGACACGATCGTCCTAAATGCATATATATTTTAGCAGCAAACAAAATTCCATGAATAAACGTCGTTCCTCTGATTTTACACGGAGAAAGAACGCGATCTTAAAGCCCGATAAAAGAATCTTGCTTTTACCTCCGGCATGCTTTCATCAGAACTTGGGATCGATTTCCGACCAGTCCATTCAGTTAGCTGCTTCTTATCAAATTTCAGACCTATAATTTAGCCCCAAGGCGGTTCGTGGCCAAGAAATTAGCTGATTTCGCACGATCCTCCTAATTCCCTATCTTTGGGTTCTCTATCGTTTCGATTCCCCACTGATACACACATACACATACACATATATCAGGATCATGGCAATATTTGTGGAGGAAACTAGCTATCGCTTCTCTACGTAGACAGTGCAAATGTTTACAAAAGGCTTAACATACTGGGGGTAAGAGGGTTTCCCGTTGGGCTATGTATCTTCGTTCGGTTTCACATTCATTTCCACGTCTGCTCGGTTTCTGCGCCTCCTTTTTCCACCATCGGAATCTAACTGGTGAAGCTGAGCTGACAGAAGAAGCAAGAATATTTCCCGGTAGACCGGTTCCTCTCGATGAGAGATCGTGTAATTCCTCCCGACTGCATCTTGTCTGGTATATACAGGATGTCGGTAAAAAATTAAGTACTGTATACAGATTCGATTGTAGATATCAATAGTTCCATATAGTTGTAGTTGTAGCCGTAATAGTTGTAGATAGATAGTTCTGAAACTATGAACAAGTCTGTTTTATGCCAAAATTTTGCAATTTACATGTGTCCTCTAGAAGCTATATATTCATCAGCTCCATAAGTCGTAAAATGGAGAAAATGCGATTATTAGACCGAATATTTATGCAAATTCCCATTTTTATGAACATGATTAAAAAAATGGATCTTTGGTATAGAAAATTGTTATCCATTCAATACCGCAAAAGTTTTAGATTTTATATTGTGCGCATTCTGTGTATCTTTGCATCTTCAAATTTCCCATGAACGTATCAGAATTCACGCACTAGTGATAAAGTTACGAACACTGTTTTTTACATTTACTTCGAAATCGTTATTATTTGTGTCACATTCTTATGAACTGATAAAAGTAAGAAGTTATTTTGTTCCTTCAACATCGAGCAGTAATGTATCTATGTAATTTATTTATGTAATTTAACTAAGAAATAGATAAAAGGTAGAGTTGATAAGTTCGGCTTAGGAGAGGCGTAAATAGCCCCATATATTTTATGACACCCAGTATATATCTCTCCTTTCTTTCTTTTCCTATTCTGGTAGAGTTGTATATAATATACACCTGCAGGCACTAGCTGCCTGGTAGCTGGCCCCATTCATTTTTTTCATTGTGTAACGTTAGCACGTCTGTTCTCGGACTAAAGAACATCGGTGAAAAAGACTGTCGAGGCGAGATGCAGCGCCGAGGAAAACGCACTTCGAAGAAAACCTTTGTCAACCGATGCTTTCTGCTTCCCGTTTTAATTTCACCGAGCTGCCATTTTTCGAACGTGCCTGTGAAGGCTGACGTTTAGGATTTCGATGCTCCAAGAATCTCAAAGAGAAATCTGCGTCGAGACTCGAAAGATTTTGAAGTTCGTGACTGCAAACTTGAAGATTTCAAAGTTGCGGATGCTTCAGGTTACGTACTAGTTCAAAATTTTATAGCTCCAGCGCACTAAGCTTGCGAGAATTTAAGACGTAAACTTTGCAAGATTCTAATTTCAAATATAGAAATATAAGAAGTTCCAAGTACTAGTTAAGGATTAAGGGTAAATAGTTAAAGATATGCTTCGAATTGACTTGGAAGTAGTCTTCAAAGGAATTTTTTCTGATATTCGAGTATACGTTCAATGCAGTTGCTAAGATTGGATATACGAAATCTTTGAGTCGGGATAAAATACCGGCAGAGTTATCGGAGCACAGTTGCCGGCGGCATTTCAGCAAGAAATTCTTAACTGCCTCATTAGTTTGTATGCTGGAACGAGCCACGCTGCATGATGATTTGTTAGAATGTTTTCCTTACGTAATTGCTACTGTTTACGACGGTTAAACATAGCATCTACTTTGACGTAGAGATTATTTCAACGAGCCTTTCAACAAGTTTAATAATGCAAAGTGCATGAAATGTATATTAGGCTGATATAGGATATAATTGATGATATAAGCGAGAAAGGATTACTTCTGTATGAAAAAATAAATTCGAAGTACGCAACAACATTTTTGCGAAGAATTGAAATTCAAAAGTTCAATCAATTGAATCGTTTATGGAAAAATAAATCAAGAATATGGAACAATATTATTTTATATATATGCATACCATAATTACATAATGTTGTAATAACAATGCCTTGTTTTCGAGGAAATTCATTTTAAATATTTTCTTGTTAAATCCAGATACATGGCTGGCTGTATCAACCAGGCAAATATTTGAAGTTCATTTTCTGAAGAAAAAGGCTGAACTTATCTTTTCATGCCGAGCTATTGTCTATCTCGCTATCAGTTATAGGACATTTCACCAATAAATATTTAACTTACAAAATACAAAATAACATAAACATAGTAGAATACTATATTTATTTTCAATTACTTACGTCTGGCCAGTAGCGACTCTTTCTACTTGGAAGCTTTTATAGCATACACATACTTTACTCGGTATTATAGAATCGAGTCAACCAACACGGTAAGTAAAATATTATGTTCTATTTTCAATCAGTATGTTTGACCAGTGACAGGTCATTCTACTTGAAAGCTTATACGTGTAATTTAGATTCTAAAGTTTGAGTAAGATTTAGGTTAGATTTATAGGATTTCACATCATGAACAAGGTCGACTGAAATTCAAGTCAAAAAACTAAATCCACTCTTGAGACCTTTATCTTACTTGACCCAATCAGACCTGTTGAGGGATATCTGTCAGCTTTGATTCAATAGGATTTACGTACTAGAGAATCTCATTTTATAAGAATAGAATATGTTCCATTGCGAAGACAAATTCTTGACAAAAAAAGAAAAGAAGGAGAACAATTGATATTGCTGGAAAAATGTGTGCAATAAAAATGCCTGACAAGAGACACTTATTTTCAATAACGTGCAATTTGCTTAAAAAATTATAAAATTAATAGAGAAGCATAATAGAATATTTTGCGATACGGTGGAAATAATTTTTAGAAGATAACGTGTAATAACAAAATCGTTTTTTGTTAATTCGAATAGTTTTCCTACATTATACAATTTTACACATATACATTACGTGAGTTATCATAAATAGACTATGGATGCTAATGCATATAGTTCTTATGAACTTTAGCTGTGTAACTAAAGAAGTGAAAAGAACGAACATTCACAATCTAATCTTATGACAATTATTTTAAACAGCTCGAGTTTAAAATTCTAATATCTCATAAATGGCGAATCTTTCTACTTGAAATCTTATACCTATAATTCATACTATAAAATTGGGTCGTATAAAGTATCTCCATATCTGAGATGATATCACTCGCATACCATAAACCTATGAACGTGTTAATTTCTACACTTTTGTAAAGTGCTTGTGTATTTCATAACCAATCGATCAAAGTCTCTAGATACGTACTAGCTTACGGAGCATATGTATACGCGCATGAGTCATGCAGGTGCATCAATGGAAATACTGTGGCTTTCTTATCCGAAGGACGCAAGATGGATCGACATGTATTCGATTAGGATGGCTATCCTCGAGCCAGCTCAATCTGGCGTGTCTTCCTTCAAGCGATAGAAGACGATACTTTATTTTCATGGATCTTCGAACACGATAATACGAGTTTCTCTGTGCTTTTGGAGGTGTCACGATACGATAGTCACGATCAAAGCTGCTGCTTTGGGGAAACGGAAGACTCAGAGACGTCCCAGAGGAATTAATAAACTTAAAAGTTAAAATGAAAGAGCAGCTGTTGAATACCATGGTATATTCTTCGATATGTGTCGAACTCACGCTAATCTCGCGATTACTCAATGCAATGTTGTTACGCGTTGATATTCGAGATTTTAATACGTTTAGTTGTTGCGAGATTTTTCACGGCAAAGATATAAGTATAGCAATTCCCTTTCAAGTATACCAATTCAGACTAACTGTAGTTATTTTTTTCTCACATGCGGTATGAATTTGTGGTATTTGTTATGAATGGTGTAGCAAATTTGAGATATTTAGGGATTTCTGTTGCCTAAACTATGAAAAACACTGAAACAAATAATACTGTTTAGGACTGGGATAGTGGTGTGTAGAGAGAAAATCATGCCAGGAAAGATTTTCAAGAACCTGATGACGGACTAATCATGGTAACAATGGCTGATCTCTTTTATACTGTTTTATGAAGCTAATAGCTGGTTCCAATAGCAAATCGGAGTTTAAATAAAGCTTGAAATAAGAGGGCAAGTGACTAGCTAACAAGTGAAAGTAACACAGATATATGCACAGGTAGCAGCGTTTCGCGTGGTCGGTAAAAAGTAAAAAAGAACTGTAATGCAAAAACACAATTAAACACAATGGAATTAGTTCTTAATTAATTTAATTAAACTTAATCGGCTACTAGTCTTAGATCAAATATGTGTTAGAACGTAACGGCAACAGGTGAGTAAGAGAAAATTAAAAAAGTAGAAAGGGCGAGGACAAAGAAGAGAAATAAAGCTGGAAGTAAATTATCGGTCGAAGGTTGTGAAAGCGCGAGAGATGAATTTTCAACGAGGCCTTTCTGCCGTGGCTTCTCGATTCTATAATATTTGTACCTGTGTGGCTTTAATTTCCGACTCTGGCAGCCGAGTGGCTGTTCGAAATTCCCTTTTCTCGTATGAGGGAATAAATGAGAGCAATTCTTAGCTTTCGAGCGAATTCGTGTCCCGTTTGTTCCAGTTCTGAATTTCGCATCCTAAAAAGTAGGGTTGAGGGAGAGCATGGATCTGTGAAACGTCAGCCACAGTCATTGTTCACGCGATTGTTCTCCCGTAATTATTTTATCACCCTGAGATAATTATTTCGTCGTCGTCCCATTCGATTTTCGTAGATTCGCTCGAGAACTCGAGGAAATTAGAAAATCAATTTATAGATTCGAATTGAAGCGTTCGGAGAAAAAAATGGTATGAAAAATAATTCATTTAAGGAAATTGGATAGATTTAATAGAAGAACAAAATTAATGAAAACATTGAAAAAGTCAGAAAACTTTGGAATTTCATAACAAAGATCGAAGGGTTTGCAGCAATATGATTTGATGGATGGAATTATTTGTCAAATGTGATCAATCTTCATCAATAATCTATTTCATCGTTCTAAAAAAATCTTCTCTTGCAGTAGAAAAGCTTATCGATTTTCTTGTCTGAGCGTATCAAACGAAAGACACAAAGGATATTGCATCCGACCAAGTTTTCTTAGAGAAACGGTCAAGACTTAATTATGGAGACTATGTAATTAACGTTTGAGACAGTTCCATCCTATTATACCTCGTAACGCGATATCTTAAAGAAGTTTCAGGTATATCAAGCCAGTAATATCGATGCAGAGAATTTATTTTCATGAAATAGTTGGTTTACTTTCGGTGGAAAATAAGGCACGATGAAATAACGACATAAATGTTTCGATGAATCCTCGCAATAAAAGAATGAGAAATAGATTATATAACGATCAAACTTCGAAGCTTTCAACAGAAAGCTTTTTCATTCGAAGCTTGAAATATGAAATGGAATGTTGAAAATTTATTCTAATATTCGGAATAATTCTATATGCCACTCTATGTTCTTAATAATCGATAATTTCGTATGAAAATTATTTCATATTTCTAAGAAGAAAAGCGAGTTTTAACATTTGCTTGCAACAATCTGCACTGAATTCTTCATAATTGAATTAAATCCAGTTACTGTTTAACATGGTTAATTGGTAAAAAGGAATGGACGGCAAATAAAAAGGTGGAACAATGGGCAGAGAATTCCGTAGAGAAACTAGTAAATAATTCATCGCTCTTGCGGCATAGCAACTGTCGCTGATTCACTTTTCTTTACGCTTTAAGCGGCTGTGAGACGATGACATATGCTACAAATCTCGAGAAACTTTAAATGTTTTTGCAGTGGAATTCTTCTGGCTAAAAGCTTCGATAGATAAACAATGAAAAGTGGAAATGTCGTGAGCGTGCATTGTTTGCTAGAAACTCTGTGTTATAGTCGATAACGGGTTGTTTTTTGGATAATCTTTACAAAAAATAGTGACAAAAATAATATTGTAAAATAATAACCAACTAGATTGTTATTCTTATATAAATTGTAATTAGTTACTTACATTGCAACTACATACTTCAACTGCTTGTTTAACATATATCCGAAGTTTCACGATCTACACTTTATTGCATCCTAAAAAGTACATCTCAAAGGTACATCTTTCGTTACATGCGTAAATGTTAAAAAATTAAAATCGTATATGAAAGAAAATTCTCAGCTTTAAAAGGATATACGTTTATGAAGGTAGAAATATTATAGAAGTTGATACGAGATCAAAAATTTCATATCTTATAACCTAGTAACTATCTGGAATATTAAATAGTATATAAATATCTATGCATATTATGAATCTTTTATTCTATTTACTATGATGTTTTATGTATAATACACGCTAGGTAATAATTACAGACTTTTCCTTTTGGACTCAAAAGATACATTCAGTTCTAATAATTAGCTCCTGAATGAACAAGCAACCGCAGATAATTTATATATCTTTGGTTGACAGTGTCGAGGTAGATTCAAATTTAGTAACCAATTACTAAGTATGTAATTAATTACTCCATGGTCGTAAATATTGACGCAGCTTGTGTTAACACGTTATTAATTCTCGTATATCACTTGATCAAACTCGTTGAAAGCTGTTGTTGCCACTTCGACAAATAATTTTCCGAATAATTCAAAACCAATCGGTATATATGTTAATTACTTGTAAGAAGATAATATCGCTTTAGATTTACAATTTGACCCCATAACATATGGTCAGATACAGTAATATCTCATTCTCACCAGTAAAATGATCGTGTTATATATTTGTATTAGTAAAATTTCCCTCAGAATGTAAGTGTATCAAGATCTTCTTTTTAGTCTCTTTAAACTTCTTTATGCTCTATAAATATTCGCATCGTGCTTGGACCATTCATTGTATTAACAGACTGAAGTCGCTAACTCACTGACTCCTTAAATTTGCTTTTTTTAAAATTATGCTATTTAATTAGCTTAGAATTCTCTTCAGAAATTTGAAATTCAGATTGCTTATAATTGACTCTGATTTCTCGCAGACTTCATGCAATTTTCCATATATTGTAACTGTTAGATACAAGTTCAAATTAAAACGTGAATAAATATCATAATAATATTTTGTTACTTAATTACAATGTTAGGAATTTCGATCTATTCGTTCGTGAGTTAATCAATTTATATTGGATTGTCCCAAAAGTTCTTTTCGTTTTATAAGGAAGTAGTAGATGCACAACATTTGTTGTTTTATGTTATTTTATTGAATCATGTTTGATCCATTTTATTCTATTACTACAAAATGGATCATACATAAATCCATAAAATAATATAAAATAAAAAATGTTATGCATCTATTATTTCACTTATGAAACGAAAGAAACTTTTGGGACAACCTAATACTTCTATATATGGAGAACATTAATAGCTTTTAGATTTTCTTAGAAATTGTACAATTATCGATAGTTAAATCCAAATCCTTCCTCCAAAATCAAATTCTTTTCCAGAAAATTTCGCAGGCACAAATATGGATTCGAACAAAATGTTATAGAATAACAAGAAGCTCAAATTTTGTCTAGTTTCGGCTCTCATAAATTTACAGATTGCTTTTTCAGACAGTCTTGTTTTCTGTTCGTACGCGTGTTCGTCGATGGAACTGTCATATTCCACAGAGGACCGTACTACTTTTATGGAAATCGAAAGCGTTTCCATCTTGACTCGTCTCATCGCGGTACGTGCACAATGTAATTTGAAGTTAGGGGGCTCTCGTAACTATCCCTCTTATATTATGTAGCCGTGTTATATATTTCAATGTCTTCTTCACTTTCGCGGCTCTTTCCGAGGGAAGAGATTTCCAAGTAGTTATCACATAAGACGGGTGAGAAGTAGATTATGTTAATTTCGCGCTGCTGGCTAACTCGATTACTTCTAGCTACGCCTACTAACCGCTTTGAGCTTGGGATATTGCTATTATCCATGATACGATCGCTCGCTCTGATAGGGGTGAATCTTCAGTCAAGATATAAGTCCAAGCAAGAATAAGTCTGCAAATGGGAAGTTTATGGAAATTTTTAATACAAATTTTCAATCGTAAAAATACTGCGAACTCTCTCAAATGCCTTGTTTCAGCCCAGTTGAGCTTCTATAGTGATTAGCATATGAAAAACGTGTCTGTTTAAAAAAATGTAAGTAAATGAAATTCTAATCGTGGATTGCTTTCTTTGAAACTTTTATTTCTATTTAATAATTCGAAGTTTGAACTTGAAATTTAAAAATGTTAATGTAGTCTGCCGTCCAATAATTTTCCTCAAACACTGGAAATTCCATATTTTGAGAAATTACGGAAAAGATTATGCTATAACTTAACTTTTTGTTAATTTGTCAGCTTCATTACCTGTATGTACATGATTTACGTTCAGCTCTTAAGAAACAAATTACTTCATTCTACAAATTCATTTATCCCAACAAAATGATACAAATAATAGTAAATTGCAAGGTAAATTTAGAAAATTGCGTCTGCAAAATCGCCGCTTTTTTCAGCTTTTCAAGTTACAGAATTGATCAATGACCTATGAATTACTATTATGCTGAAATATTTGTTTGATGATTTAAAATTTAAAATGTATTATACGGAAATATGCCGTAATTCAGACTTATTTCTAAATCTCTGTCCAGTGAAAATTGAATTTTCGATGGCTAAATAAGTTTATTCTCTGTAATTAAACTTTCCTGTGACAGTATCTTTAGGCGATCGTATTGAGAATCTGAACATTTGTTAAAATCCACAAAATAGATTCTACTTCCATCAAACTTTCCATAAAAATCAAGGATAGTTAGTTTTCAATAGTCCACCGAGAATTCGACAATAGAGTTCTCCACAATTTTCCTCATCGCGTCACATATTCCATTCGCCTATTCACGCAACGATCTTTCCTCATTTTTTTCACCGCACAATTTTTCTTACGGTTAGAAAAATTCAGCAGTGAGGAGCGAGCTTTCACGTTCTAAAGAGGGACAAGTCGCGTTAACGTAAACCCTCGAGTACTTCTCCGACTTTTCTGCCATTGAAAACACTCCATACACGGTGCTTTTTCTCTCTCCCCACTAAATGAGTTTCACGCGAAGAACCGGGAGAGTTCAGACTTTTCACACGTCGCATTACGATGAATACATTCCCGATTTTAAGTCGAACGCCAAGATAAATGCGGTTACATTCTTGCGGAACCAACTTTTCACTCTGGCTACAACGATTTACGCGAGGCCTCGTTAAAGGTTCCCTCGAATTGATGCAACGTGGTGCCAGTAATTAATTATACGCTCAGAGACTTGTTCTACATAGATACACGTGTAGGAATGTCTCACTCGGTTTCCCGTTTCTCGTTGGTCATTAAGTGTTATTGCTTCCTTCAACGAGCAAGGGAATCAGACCTTAGGGGATGAGAAATGTGTGGTTAATAGTGGCAGCGGTGAACGTTCCGTTTTCTTAATGCATTGCTGGACTGATTGTGAGAGAACGCATGCTTTCGGCAAGAGAAAATGGTGAGAACTCACAAGTGGTGGAATATTTACTTACGAAAGTATGTGTGTGGACATTTCTAGATGAGTTTTATGAATACGTTATCAGTGTTATACGAAACATTTTGAAATTGCATTGGGACGATAACACGAACCAGGAGAATATCATGATTACGTTGATAAAGTTTAAAATAACTTTAAAAATGCCTATAGAAGCTACGAAATAGTTAGTACAAGTACATATTTCGTAAAAATCATAAAATCATTTAAACAACGAACTGTTCATCGTATTAAGGATTTCGATATTCAGTGGAACCATCTTTAACACTTATTATATGCTTCGGATGATTATTCATATTGTAGAATTCATTTTTTACCAAATATATCTTCAATAGATGTCTTGTAATCCTAATATCCATTGACAGGTTGTCAAAACGGTGTTATGACAGTGCTGACAGAGTTTCAAAATGTTGCATATAACGCATAGCATATAAATATAAAATTTTTCTATGATAAGTGTTGAAGTATTAGGTCATCCCCTAAGTTCGTGCCGACTTTTGTGTATACATTTCATGTGTCGATTTATAAACATACGGCGATAAGGGACCAATGCACTTGAAAAATGGGAAGAAGTTGTACAACGAGAGGGGCATTACATTTTTTCATGAAACTGAAAGGTATGTAAACAATCTTAACATATATAACCGCTCGAAAAACGGAACGAACTTATGGGATGACCTAATATTTTCGTGAGCCAGTGTGAGTAAAATTTCGTTTTAGAATAAACATTTTTGGTGGAATTTTATATTTTCATGATTGGTACTAACATTTGTTGGGTTCTTTTGCAGGATTTTGTTTCAGGAAAACACATGAGATTCGATGAATTTATGTAATAATATTTTATTTCATATACCATTATATTACCGTTATATTACGCTACTGTTTCCTTTTTCGTTCATTCTTACTATTATTTTAGTTTTCTCGCCAAAAATTCCGAGAAATGTTCGTTTGCGGTTATTTCAACGTAGTTTGTTGCCTAACGCAAAGTTCGTTCGAAACGTTTGTCATTCGAAGCGCGATCGTAATTATGCCCACCGTTGCTGGAAGCCACAGCTTAATTCAGGCTTGTGTGCGATGTGCTGAAGTGTGGCGGTTTTTGCGAGTGATAATATCGCGGTCGAAAGTGCGCTGTGGAACAGAGAAGTTGCGAAAATTGCTGGGAGAACGAGTATTTCTACATGTTGTGTCTCTCGTTTAATCGGTCTAGAACGTGTTCGAGTGACCCAATGAAACAAGAAGCGCCTTTAAAAAAGGCAGAGGGAATGTAAAATGCAGGAATGCAGAATGCGTTCGTTTAAGCAATTTAAATGATTTCGAGGTTTACCGTTCGTGACTAAGAGAGAATAGAATGTCAAGAGCAGAATATTTCGCTGATGCAGTTAAAGGACAGCCCTTGGCAAAGACCTTTTGTTCTTCGAAGGGTAATCGTTCGATATTGATCGAATTTCTTTCGAAACAATCTACGGTTTCATCTTAGCAATCCTTTAGAATTGACGAAAAAAATAGTCACTTTGAATCTTCAATTAATATCGTGATATCGATAGAATTTCTCTTAAAACGATTCAAACTTTCACTTCAATAGTTTTATGAGATTTAAGCGAAGAATATTTTTCTTCGATTTTCAACTAACGATGTGTGAAAAAAGAAGTGTGAAAGAAGATTGTAAATCAAATTTTACGTGTACGCAATACTTTAACCTATCAAATGTTAAAGCGTATCGCTGTAAAGAAATTGTAACTAATAAAGACAAAAGGCGGAGGTTTGGCAATACGAAAGTCACATAAGTGCAAACTCCAAATTCCGTGTTCTAATAGCAGATATACAGGTAATTTTTCGCGAGATTCTCACGTCCCTGCTTGAAATTCAATTCACGTAGGAGTTCTTAATGCTCCCAGGGAAATTAAGAACGTTGAATTTGCCCAAACTATTTATCCCTGATAACTAGAACATCGTCCCTCGTATATTCACATCGCCGAAAAATTTTAATCCTTTCAGTTAGGAAGTTACCACGATAAGCAAAAAATAGATACAACGTTCTTTGTGTATCCGGCGACGTGTTCCATTCTCATGATACATTTCGTTAACTACTCAGTCCGTTTACGGTCGACGATCGAGAACAATAAATCTTATGCATCACTGTCATTCACCTTAATTCGCAACTCAGCAGTCGCGAATTACTCGGTGAACAAGTACGGTATAAGCTGACGATACGGCCTCATATACAGGACCAATGATATAACAGGCTCTTGTTCTGGTTGTTACATGCGCCATTGTTGTGTGGCTCAATGCATGAACGCATACAGGAAATTCCTATGAAACAATCGTCGATATATCCCAGATGTAAATGAATTTAACACGTAACGCAATAGTTAATTATGATCGGCTCAATTTGCAATTTAGGTAATCCCTTTGATAGATTTGAGTAGATTTACTATTCGAAAATTCTGGGTGAATGCATTGCGGATATCAATTTGGAGAACAATCAGAAATTGAATTCCTTGATTATGGCGAAAGATCATTTTTTAATACGTGTAAAGGTAAAACGTGTAAAGGACGGAATATTTTAAAATGAAAGGTGAAAGAAGTTTATGATTACGTTTTATGGCGAAGTTAAGGCGCAAGTGTAAACGGAACTATCGATTCAAGGAAATAGTTTTGTCAGAGATTGATCAATTAGGTGGAACGAACGATAGGGAACGGTAAACGTTGCTTTTTGTAACTTACTCAATTTCTTCTTACTAGTAGATTAGACTTTTTCGTATTCGGACTTTCAATCAGCTTCGATCATTTCTCCTTAAAGATAGTTTTTCATCTTTAGCAAAGTAAGTAATCGATTTAGTTCTATGTTCATTTTCATATTTATAGCATCGAAAATAACTTTTCCAATCTTCTTGACGTACATCCCTAACCCCATATATGAGTACGACACAATCTGTAACGTAGAACCCTATGTTAGTGTTTGTTCGTTGTTGTAAGACAAGTCCTAAGTCCGAAGATGAAGTCCGAAGCATCGCAAGTATAGATTTTACTCCGGTCCTTTTCCACCTCAATTACGACACTTTATTCGATACACGGTTACTAGAGGAACAGCTTCTATTCTACTATTATTCTCATCTGAATCTAATAACGCCGCCAGCTATAGTATAAATTGAGACACGTAAAAGTTGAATTGATTAACTCTTAAATTGAATCATTCAGTTTCTGAAAAGTTAAGTTCTGATCATATAGCCATAGCTATAGGATTAAAGTTGAGAAATTACAAGAAAAGTGAAGGTGGTTAACTACTTAGCAGTTTAATTAATGTAAATGATTATCAATTGAAGTAGCAATGATAATAATATGTCTAGAAAAAATTATAAAATAGTACAATTCCCGTATATGGTCAATGTCTGACCTTATATACACATATTTTACTTCTCCCTAAAGTTGTATCTTGTATAGTTTAAAAATTCTTTGACACGACGATTGTTCATTCTATTACAGATTAAGTACATCTGTTATTGCCGTTAATTTGCTAACATTTTAGTTAATAATTGTATTTATACCTGAAATACGTTCTATGTCGTGTATGCCTAATCTTCTTTTAATTTTATTGTTGAAATTAATGCTATACACTAGTTTCCTTTATTTGGATAGAATTTTCACGAAAAAATTGCTAAAGTTAACGCTACTCTAAGCTGATCTTTCTGCAAATTTCGTCTTATTAAGAATTCGCAATGATTCCAAAATTTTACGTATAAATTAAAAATTCTTTTAAATACTGAAATGAAATCTTAAATCAATATTGAAAATCTTGATTTCGTTACTGAGATTTTCTATCATCGTTCATGAATCTGATGCCATGAGCCTTCATTCAGGTCTAACGTATACGCGCTATAACCTTATATCCATCATCTAGAATATAAAAATCGAGTTCGAACGATTTACCAATATCCGCCTCGGATCTCAAGTGCTTTTACGGAGATTTAGTGACTTTAATGTCGACAATCATTAATCTCTGATAAGCCACGCAGACGAATTGGTAGACGTCGAGGATACGAATTTAATTAATTCTACATTACGTGTATGTGCCCAACGCATCAGATTTAACAATTAGTTGGAACACATGTGAATTACAGATGTACGTTTCCCTGTACGTATGTTGGCACAGACGTTGTGTGCTTTTCTGTGAGAACACAGTAATTCATAGACATTAGAGGTTTGTCCTTCATTAAGGCATTGTGGAAATAAAACTTACGCACTTTAACTTTGGTTTGGACGAAGTGTAACCAGGTATATGTATAAATTCACTTTTGTCCACAAATCACTTGGACACTTATTAGTATAACGATAAAAGATATAATGACATAGAATGGAACATAATTTCAGATACAAATATATAAATATAAAATATACAGGCAAATACAATTGTAATTTGAATAAAAAATGTAATTATGAAAATAAGCCTGCAGGGGGTAGTTACTTTAATTACACGGGCCTAGCGAGTCCGCAGACCTTAACTACATACAACTTATATAGAAAAACCGCCCTATTGGTGCGAAAGAATTCGTTTCAAAACCAATGAAACCTACTATGGATGGGAAAGTTCAGCTTGACTGAAATAACAACGAATTAGGTAGTGAAAATGGATGGAAGCTGGAAGTGCTTCGTCAGAGAATTAGCCGATCACTAAAGCTGAAAAACGAATTCAGTGCATATGGTGGGCTAATGAAATACACGAGCACGTTGTCATAACAATAATAATATTTGTCAAAACTGAAAAATGTTATTTGTGTTATTTAATTTGAGAAATATTTAGGTTAAGTTAAAGTCTGATGGAAAAAATGGTTGTATATTTCCAAAGATTAAAATACATTAATATCTGTAACGTTATAATCCTTGGGGAAATTCACGAAAGATTCATCTGGATAAACAAATAATATGCGTCAGTGTCCCAATTCTGTTTTATAACACAAAGGCAATTCTGTTACGTGTTCTCTGACTTGTGCATGAGTACGTACACGTGCACTTCCTAAAGTACATCACATAGTGGAAAATTGACAATATCAAATGTATGTATATCTATACACAGTAAATAACGTTTTATCCTCAATGAAATTACATGAACCATAGTTTGCGCAGTTCCTGATTGCGTTCCTCTTTGGTTTACATTCCTAGTGAATTTCGCGAGGCTTGATTTTGCTGTTTACTTTTTAGGATAAGGTTGGTTTTCGTTTCGTTAGATATTCCAGCAGCGTGCCCCAGTTGTAAATTGTTTTCTGAAAACCTTTCTGGGCCTTCTACCTTTCCTCGTGCTCAAACTTTTAATTGCCAGGAGGAAATTGAAATTTTACGCGAAATGTTGCTTTTTAATTGGACTAAATATTCATTTGCTATTCTTTCCGTTTGCTAGTTTCTGGTTTTTCGTTCCCGCCTCTTCGAGTATACGCCTACACTCGATAATCAGTCGCGTCAACTGCATGTTGGTCGATTTTTTCACACCAACTCCCAAAGAAAAATTAGTAGTGTATTTGTTTCGCACCTTTTTTCGCTTAGCAGTAGGTCGACTTTTTGTTGCAGATTTTTTTCACCGAAATAATTAAATCTCAAGTTTCCTACGAGTTTCGATCATAAACGCTATCCGGAACTTTCCTCTTCTATCTCCGTCTCTACTTTTATCAATTTATTGCAAAAAAGAAGATCGAAAAAGTGCTGGGTTTTTAACTTCCCTGGGTGTAATTTCGGAGGTGTAATTTACAAACGCGGTCGCGACTCGAAACGTATGCAAAACAAAATATTCCAATGTAAATGCACGGTTCAACTTGGCAAATGTGGCTAATGATATGACATTTGCAGCTATTTTGGTAATTAAGTACGCACCAGCGGGTTCATCTAATCCTGTTGAGATCCCCAAATTTTTTACACTTAATTTTTAAACTTCAATTTTGAATTTTTATATTTCAATCTAGATCTCATTTTAGGATACAAAAGATATCTTTAATGTCTTAGAAAAATATTTAACATAGGATTAAAATGAGAAATTATGCATACTGATAATAATATATTCATATTTCGTTCAAACTTCAGATAATTTTTGACGTTAAAAAACTATAATTGGGAAGTTTTCAGAATAACGTAGCAGAGTTAAAATAATTAAAAGGTTCATCGCTCAGACATTTTCTGTAATGTAACGCCGTACAGAAAATTAATATCATTACGAAAAATAAGCAAAGGTTCACGTATTTATCAGTGATACTAATTATACACGTATTATAAACCTCTGAAATTTACGTTTAATATCCTGTGAATAGACGATATCAAACCTTTCTCGCCATTCTTCGCTTATACTTTTCACTATCACCTATGTTCAGGCAATACATAGAATTCGAAAGATAAATTCTACTTTACGTCGAGCACCGAGTACTGTTTGCTCGTTGATAGACCGTATAATAAGTATCGTATAAATCAACTCTTGGCGAAAGGAGATCGATCGTGCGATGGAGATGTAACAAAACGAGAGACGAAGCAACCGGTGCAGCTCTTTGCAACAAATATCAGATCGATTCCCGGGGTAGTCGTATCATAAATTAAGTTTGTGTCTTCTGTCGGATTCGTTCCGTTTTGCCGAACGAACTGTGGGGACGCCAAATATTTTGCTTGGAATCCATTTCTATATAACTGACATGATTGATAGCATCTTTGTTCCAACGCGATCAACCGGTGTCACAGATACGATCCTTCGTTGTCCGCGCGACGAAACATCGGCTTAAAAATATAACGATATATTATCCGGTTCTGACGTGTCTTTTTCACGTTGCCAATGGAATGATGTATGCGAGAAACTGTCGCGTCTTTTCCTTCTTTTTTTTACATCCTCCATTCGACAATAAGCTCTTTCGACGGAGTTGTTTTTCGAAGTTAAAATAAATCAACGTCCCACCTGGCCTCGTTGGGTTATTTCCTCCTCTTCGTTGTCGGACGAGTTATTGCTTTCTTCTCGGGGAATCTTCTTCGTTAGTCTCATGTTCGATAAAGCTTCTTTTTTATGGAAATTGTCGGTTTGTTCACGAAAAGTCAATGAGAGATCAAAGAATATCGGGGATGTGAATCTCGGAGGTGGAACGGGTTGATAGTGTAAGCGAATGGCTTTTTTAAAATATTCTCTTTTTTAATATTCCTTTTTGAAATATTCTTTGTGAACGTTTTTTCTTTGGAAATGTAGGAATAAAAGTACTTTTTTGGATAAAATATTTTATATAATTCGTTATTATTTGTACAGTTTATTATTCTTTTCACTAATAATTATAATCGTTCACAAGTTCTTGGCAAAGAAAGATGAGATTTTTTTACACATTGTTTAAGATAACGACAACTTACTCTTTAGTGATAAAAAAGGAGAGATTAGTATTTTTAGTGTGAACTTGATGACGATAGAACGGTAATAAGAAATTTTACATTGAAAGAACGACATTATAGAAAATTTGATAACTCAATAATTAGAAAATAACAAAAACAAATCTTATAGAAAAATCCAATGCAAGTCGATCGTGTTAAATAATGTTACAATTTTTCCCTGCAAAATTATTTCGCCCTATTTGTTAATAATATAAATTAAATTTTTACTTTGAAAGTTGAAATGTTCTGTTTAGGGAAATACGAGTGTCTTTGAAATGTCTAAAAAGAAACACACATACACGCACAAATTTGTCTAGTGTCATTGATCCTTAAAAGAGGGTGGATTTTAAGGACAATTTCGGGCATGAAAAATATTTTTGACGGTTAAGAAGCACCTACGTTGTTTCTGATTTTTCTTGCTCGCGAGTTTAGACTTTTAAAATATTGTGGTGCAGGAACTTTTCCGCAGTTCCTTTAGCATTTTTCCTTACAATATCAAGTTGCATTCATAACAAAGCTTCTAATTTCTAATTTACATTTCAATTTTTTATACTGAGAATCGTTAAGTACAAATTTGATTTATAATATTTTTGTTTCGTTACAAATAATGACTACGTCTGCAGAGATTAGGTTTATTCGATTTATTTTCAAACGAACAGTCCATTAAGTTTATTTATACATTTTCCTTTACAAAACATTTTCATTTCTCTTGATGTGACGAATATCAAACAATATAATCTCTAATTAAAGAATTTAACTGGCGTTTAGCTCAGGGGTATGTCACTTTAGACACGTTGATAGGAAATTACGCAAGTCGCTGTACATAATAAGATCAATCAATCAGCAACAAAATTCAAGACACTCAGATTCTGTGAAATGGTTAACACACACTCTATTGGATAATTATTACCTATATTCGATCAAATCGAATTTGTACAATTTGCATCATTAGTACATCTTTTATTTATCGTTAATATATTTATACAATATTGTTCATTGCTCGGCTTATTAATGGATTCCTTAATTATCAATTTAACGTGCAGGTGTAACAAATACCAATTCTACCTGCTATACACCTACCAAAGTTCAATTTTTATTGAAACAATTTCGATATTATGTTATCTGGTACAGTATTACAATGTTAACTAGCTAAGATTTAATCACTAAAGAAATTATGAGATAAATTGTAAAAAATTGTGTGAAAAGAGAAAATTGCTATTAAAAAGTGATTATGTACTGAAACACTGTAAAGAGAGAGAGGAAGGAGAGAGGATGAAGGGAAAGAAAAGGGAGAGTACGTTTGTGTAGATACCGTTAGTGCACTTATCAATAAGGCTACCAAGCAGATTCGTACTTTAAACAATAGTAAAGATTAGGTTAAAGTATATTCCATATTAACACTTCCATAGACGAGAAACATTGGAGAATTCTGTGTTGGCGTGAAGATAGATGCACTGGCGACAGCAGAACAACTACAAGAGGAATGACCGTTCTTGTTACAAATTTCTAATGTGAAGAACTTACCACTTTAAGATAGAAGCTGTTCGTCATATTTTTGAACTTTGCGTTGACTTGAAAATTGTTCGTTTTAAAAGATTATAATATTTGTGAAAGATACTTCTTAAAGAATTCTTATGAATCTTTGGGCAATAATCGTAGAACTGTCATCGCGATTAATCTCTGGGATTTCAATTGTTGTTACTTCTTTGTTTTGTCAACTGTTACAATTATGAATTGTCCAGGCAATTCGAATCCTAAAATTAAATTAAGAAATACGATTAAATTTAATTTTCTTGCTACGCATGTTTATTCCAAGGGTAATTTATGGAAACTCGAGAATAAAAGCGAGGTAAATCGAACGCCTCGATCAACATCAGTCAAACATCATGTCATCGAGTTAGGAATTCCATATTTTGAGTTCAAGTTTCGTCGATATCGAAACGCGTTTGTGATTCGATAACATTACTCGACTGTGAAACAAAAGGATAAAAAATCTTCCTGTGTGAGTCCACGATTTTTACTTTAGCTTTTAGCTTCTGTTGACATTTTTTCAACTCGATCGCGTCAATTTATATGTTGAATCATCCTCGATATTTCTCGATTCGTGTTAGCTCTCGTCCTACACATACTGAGTGATCGAATTGCTGTGTTTATATGAAGATTGTACGTATAATGAAAAAGCCACAAAAATTAAGTGATTAAGATTATAGTAATTCGTAGTATTATTAACGATACTTTTTGTATCTTTCCTTCCATAATTTCTACCGTACATATACTTCTTTCGCAAGATAAAAATATCACTTCCGTTGAAATTTGATAAATCACGCAGATTTCCTCGCAAATCCGACAATTATCGAAGAATCCTGTGACAAACGGAGTCTCTGAGAAATTAAAGCCGTTAAGACGAATAGATTGCAATCGATTCAACGGTTCAGAAGATCGCAGTACGTCTTGTGTAGCAGCTGGGGCCTTCAACGTCGCAGGATAGAACCAGGTCAGAAACGAAGCTGAGCTTTCAGTCGAGAACAGATATATATAAAGAGAGAGAGAGAGAAAGAGAGAGAGAGAGAGAGAGAGGAAGTTGCTGTATCCGCTGTGAAATATCTTCTCAGCTATTTCTGACCTCAGAGAATGAGCGATTATAGGAACACAACGTCAACTGAAGCTCGAGCTCAATGAAAGTATTGTGAATTGGAGAGTACACCATAGAACACTTCGCGATTGTATTTCTGCTTGCAATGGCACATCTGGTACATCTTTGTCTGTATTGTCTGGACTTCACCAAATTTCTTCCTGGAGAACTCACTTTCTATACTGTGGTAGATGGTACATAGTAACTATACCATATATAGTTACTATGTGATAGTGTGGATGAAAGTTGACCCAAACTGGCTCGTATCTCGTATGCATACTGCATACAGTACGCTGAACTGCACACTGTAACCTGGAATTCCTCCTTTTATCTAATGATCCTGCAGGCGGTGAATACGTTGCCAATTTTCGCAGTGAATGCCTCTCTTATCGTATCTTTCGTGTTTGAGAAGTTCACGAAATAGACGTGATTACTTCTCTACCGCTCGAGTAATTCTTCCATTGTTTATAGTTTGGAACATTACTTTAGCGATCGGAATATTTTTTATTATTTGGAGATTTCAAGAAGGATGCGCTTATTTTATCATTGTTGGTAATGATAATTTTTTTACAATACGTAATTAGAATCTTTCAGTTTGTATGGTTTGCTGCTCTTGCTCTTTCTTGCTGCTCGTTTCTTTCATAGTTTGGAATTTTTCTTTTTTGTTCAATATATGAAATCTCAACGTAGATTTGAGAATTAATTGTATATTAATGCAACAATTGTATAATTTTACGATTGGGGTTTTCTCCTACGATTGAAATATTTATTAATTTTGCCGCTCTTCCCTTTCTTTCAACTTAGAAATTATATTTAAATATCAGAAGAGCAAGATGGAATTCGATTTGTGCAAATTTTGGAAAATAATTCTTCATGCAGAAAGAGATCATCTTCTTCGGAAAATGTTCGCAGTGACACGGTGTTTGAGAACACAAGCAGCAGAATTTCTGGTCTGCACGTACTTCTAACAAACTTAGATTCTGTGCAATAAGTTTGGAGATTACTGGTCATGAGCTAGGTTAGCGTCGACCTAGAGTTTCAGCCACGGGACGAGTTCCACTTATCTCTCTGGGGATTTTGACGGTTGTAACACAATCTTGTCACCTTCGTGTCGCTATTGTGCAAAACAAGTATCTTATTGTACTTCTCTACCCTGTCGAATAATTATTTGACAATAGCTATCATTCAAGCAAAATTCGTTCTAATTCAAAATATTCCATATGATGCAGTAGAAAACGACTTTTTATTAGAAATATTATTTCTAATATTTTATTATTTCATCTATTATTTTATTAGTGTAATAGGGCGAATATACAATGATTTGTGAAGAAGAAAGTATTGAATATATCTATTACATTTGGAACTACTTTGATGAATCACATTTATTTATACGGTATGCGAAAGGTCGATAATTAACGGTAAGCAGAAGTTTCTAATTATGCGCTTCAAGATACCAGGTATGTAAATATGAAACCGGAATTTTTGTATAGAAAATACACGTTTATTGTATGAAAATGATTAAAAATATTTTATTGGAAGTATTACCCATCGCTAACTATACATTTTTCCCACCTGTCTGCTAATTGGTGGATGCCACGCCAAAAAAACTGTCGCTCTTTTGAGGTAAACCAGTCATCGAACCATTTTCGTACATTTTCGTAAGAAGTGAAGTGCTGGTCAGAAAGTGCGTGTCCTATCGATGCAAATAAATAGTAATCGGACGGAACCAAATCTGGTGAGTAAGCCGCGTGCGAAAGTATTTCCCAACTGAACGCTTCACGCGTTTCCTTGACCGGTTTTGCTGTATGTGATGGTGCATTATCATGAAGCAAAATTACTTTGTGTTTCCTTTTTTGATATTCTGGTCGTTTTTTACGCAAAGCTTGATTCAAATCGATCATTTGTTGTCGGTAGCGCTCAGTATCAACGGTTTCGCCAGGTTTTAACAGCTCATAATAGATCACACCCTTCTGATCCACGTTCATCGTTCCTCACGTCAAAATTGCCACTTCTGAATTTTTTAAACCACTCAAAGCACTGTGATTTATTAAGAGCATGTTCGCCGTAAGCTTCGACAAGCATTCGATGCGATTCTGCAGCAGTTTTCTTCAAATGGTAACAGAAAATCAATGCTGTCCGCAAATCGTAGTTTCCAGGCACAAAATTCGACATGTTCAACGCTATTACAAACTATGCTGTTGTATGAAACTTGTATTGTTCTAAGTCGAAAATGTTTGTGAGATGTCAACAAAGAATTTTGGCATCAATGACGCAGTTTAGTGATAACTACATTATCAGCTAGGGCCATCTATAGGCAAATTCCGGTTTCATATTTACAGACCTGATAGATAGTGATTTCCAATTAGCAGACAATTAACGTATTGCAATAGGATGATCAGTATCCTGTAGTCTTACCGTTAAATTCGATATCTTTCGATACTGCAGCGGCTCATAAAACGAGTGAGCGATGGATTTCCCACGTATATTTCACTTTGTTTGTTATGTTTTAAATATATCGGGGCTGACCTCTTTGACAGAACGTATAAAATGCTTCGAAAAGTAAAGAGCATACGAAGCTCACACGTCAGCCAATTATCTTCACCAGACGGGAACCAATTTACACGGTTCATGAAGTTAACTTGCGTGAGCAGCTTTATAACACATTTTCGGAATTTTGAAAAAGAAAAAAAATGGAAAAAGGAGCAAAAGATATCGAAGCCTGTTAAAACAAACGTAACTCGTTGGCTCGATCGTGACTTCTTTTACGTGTTTTACTGTGATTCGTTCAGCTTTTTATCGATTATTTCCTGGATTATCGTGATGATTTATTTAATGAACGTCGATCGTGGATACGCTACGCTACGATATCCTGTTCGCAAAACAAAATAATTTCGTCATTCGGTTTCGAACGAAATTATTTAATCAGTCGTGCGCTGCACAAACGATTGATGTATTTACTTAACGCGATCAATGATTTGATTTTATCTGAACCTTTTCATCGTATTCGACAATTATTTGTCCTCTTGCTTTTGTCTCCTGCTTTTGGTTGGATCAATCGTCTTTGCACCTTAATTGTATCACATTTTGAAAGCCAGCGTACACGCTAAATTTATTCCCGCTATTCAGTCGTGAGCTTAGTTATGGAAATTGAATTTTAACGACTTCAATTTGTTATTTGATTTTCGAGTTGAACATGTATCGTCTCGTCTTTTTCATAATTTAAAAAAGAAAAAGGATAGTTGTATCTTTGGTTTTCATAAAATTTCATCAACTTAAAAGCGATTTTTTAAAGAAGCTTATACTTTCCGATCTTACAGGTTGTTTTCATTTCCAGCTATGTCATATCAAAATACTGCTCTTTAATCATAAAATGACATTGACCTTGAAATCAGAAAGTTAACGAAAGTGTACTTATCATGTCCTTTCTCTGTGCTTTTCACATTTAATAATAGAATACGATTTTATTATAACCAACAATTGTTCGTGACCGCATCCACATAACAACTATACGTAACTAAATAACTCGGATAAAATCCGTCACAAGGTTTCTCTCGCAGGAATGTTGCGTTTTCTCGACGCAAATGTCACGTTGTTCGCGAGTGATGAAAGTTATAATTCGCCAAACTATACATTCTGTACGCCAACGTATCGTTGCACGGATGCGCAGAATGTAGTTTTTGAAAAATACAACTTGCAACGAGATACTGTACCGTTTTTTTATTCAGTTGGAGACACTCGGGGAAATTGCGATTTATCTCCTTTTTTGTTGGTGCGGCACGATTGAATTTCATAGCATGCGTCACGATTTATCAGCCCTTAAGCTCTAATGACTCGTGAAAGAAATCGGAATTAATCTAGCCGAGTTGAGTCAGGTTCCGTTTTATTCGTTGGGACGACACGAAGGTAAAGATAAATCTTTAACAGCGCATTTACCACCGACACTACGCTACATTTTCTTCGCGCAGGTGTACAGGATTTCCATAATTTACCAATCATTAAACTACGACCATGAGATAATGACAGGGGTCGTCATATGTTATTCACGGTGTGCATGTACAAAAGAAAACGCGATACAGCTGTTATCATTAATCTTCTTTAATGTTTTCCGAGTGCCCTACGAAGAAAACGTTGTATCCAAGAAATAAGAAATTTACGATTTGTATGCATTATTCGATTGTATTTCTACTAGAAATAATGGTTTAGCAGATATGTAATGTTTCCTCTATTTGTATTCTAACCAATCCTCGTTTCCGAGTTCATTAATTCTTTTCGTACCTTTAATGATTGAGGGGCTATTCTACTCCAGATCTTTGAAGACGTCGATTTTTCTTATACTTTGCACAAAGAATAACATTTGAAAAATACATGTATAAAATTCCTTAGCCTTCGAGTTTCGTCAAATCATCGAGCATTCTTTAAACAGGAAGAAGAAGTCCGTCTTTATCGAGTGATGAAAGATGTCTAAATTTCCAGAAATATGATATAATAAATTCTTCTAAATTTCCTGAGACAATTCCACTACGAAAACGTAGAGAACTAATTCATTTGATAACGTAGTAACCGTGTACTCAATTTTAGTTGCAGCAATGCGAACGAGCTAGAAGACAGACGCAAACAACGGAGAGGTTAATCGGTCAAATTTAATAATCCGCTCTCCAAGAGCTGGCTCGATGATTTCTCTTTAATTATACATGAGTTTGAGGGTAGAATTTTATGAATATTCAGGCAGGTAATACGCGAGAAATTCGCCGAGTGGCTCTCAGTGCTACTTGAATTTTTGGCAATATTTGCTGAAGCTGTTTTTACCGCATAGCCGTAATTGAATAATGTCGTAATAATTTGAACTTGTTTGGTAATTCTATACTGTGTTCCGATATAATTATGAAACATGCGATAAAGTCGCATTTAATTTTTATTAATTCTGGATACACGTCAGTCGTGCCTTTTTAAAGAAGTATTGATAGCATAAATAATTTTCAAACGTAATCAAGCAATAAATAAATGTATAACAAGAGAATGAACCGATTTGAAAATTTGTATACAGCGATAAACTGAAGTTAATCTTTCTATTGTTTGCAAACTATTATCCATCAATCATCAGAGGTTTTTCAAATTTTGCATTGTTTCATTGTTGGATTTCAAAATCGGAGTATAATATTTTCCAGCCATTTCGTTCAAGAATAAAATTACTTTTATCCTTAATAAAATTAATTAAAATATTCAGCAAAACTTTGTGAAAGAATTTCGTTCTACAGATTTTGGGTCTTTTATAAAATATTTATAATGGAAGTATTTTTATTTCTTCAATATCTTTATGTAAGTAGTCATAGTCGTCAATAGAAGTTTAATCAGTCATTTAAAAGAAATTATCAAATAGGATTATTATATCAATAAAAACAAAAGTAGCTATGTATGTCTAAAATAATGCATTGAACATCTTCTTGAAATATATTTCTTAAAAAAAGCGCATGAGGTATATTATAAAAGCAAAAACAGAAAGAACAAATGAAATCATGAGACTACTGAAATTATTTGCAATTCTTCTTTTAATGTCACGAATTTAGGATAGATAGAGAATCGCCTTTCTTTGGATTGGCGTGAAGGAAAGTGCCTATTGTCACCACGGAAACCACTTTATTCCGTATTGTGGTTATTTCTTCATATGTGTTAGGTGACGTAGTTAATCGATTTTCTTTGTTCATGTTCCCGACAATGCCGTGAATAGAGGCGAATTTCCGTTTTCTTGGGCTTAGAAAATCAATCCGCATCTCGTGCACATGACATCCTCGCACTTCCTCATTCAACCGCATATCCAAGGTCCTTATGGTTTATGCAAATCAGCTCGCTAATGCGCTTGTTCTTTTAAATCTACATTTATTCGTAATTTAAGACCAATTGAAGAGAGGCAAATATTGCTGCAATTTCTAAACACTTTAAAGCATTTAAATTGTCAATGCTGAAATTAAGCAGTAATTGATATAGAATTTAATTAACCTTATTTCACGTATTGTTCTCAGATTTCTAGCATATTTTTCTTCAAATTCTAAAATATTCTTTATTGCTGCAACTTCTCTTTCTTCATAATCCTATTCCATTCTTTTTTTAGTTTTCGTAATTTCTTCATTTTTTAACGTTTATATATCACTACCTTTTTAAAATTTGACTACCTTGTTATCTAATTATATTATGTTTAACATTATATTACTTTGATTATCGATCTACATATGCCATGCACATTGATCATGCATCATCTAGTCCTTCGAATATTAAGATGTACTCTGTAAACTTTAATAACTTGATAACTTTAATTCGGTTTGTTCAATTCAGCGTATCAAGATCGAAACTAGCAAAGTACCAAACTTCCATCCCGTGTAATAACTCGTTTCTACTATTTTCTTCCGTGCTTTGATCTGTCAAACATCTTATTCTTATCACGAATATCAATGATCTATTAATGCCTCAGTGGTCATCGGTAATCTATTTTTTTCTACTAAATAAAAGATAAACCCCACGGACTAAAAAATTGTCAAGAATGTGAATAATTTAGATAACATCGTGCATAAAAATGTGTGCAAATAGAATATAATATTTTGCAAAAATAAAATGCTATGACGTAGCATATTTCAATATGCAACGGTTTTTAGAACAAAAGACACATACATAAAATTCAACGCGATAACTTAAAATTCAGATTCGACTAGAGAATATTCCATTGTTTGAATATAATTCCACAGGAAGTTTGGTTAGTGATAATTCTGTGTAAAATTAGGTCTTCGTCGACTTATGACGACGAGAACTATTATTCAGTCGAAACTTTCTTCTTCGTTAAGAACTCATAAAGTCATATTCATAGTTGGCTCTCATCTGATCGAGAAATTATTTAGATCCGCGAACGTGGAGGCTATTAACGTGGCCGTTTGGTGTATGCGCTTTCACAAAGTTTGCAGTTCGTGTACATCTTTTGCGATGCTTAGCCGCTGCTAGCATTGGTTTTCGATTAATTAGCAAGTCGTGACGTTCAACCGGATCACGGGGATCAAGCTGCGCGTTTGCAACTTTCAATGGCACCAATTTTGAAAGGAAGTTGAAAACTACGGTATAAACATATACGAAGAAACTGTTTATCTGCTACAGAGTATCAAAGATCAGAATATCTCAAAGAAGAATTTGCCATTTCTGTGTGCTAATGATTAGAGACCTTGTTAAGACTGCAAATGTTATATTGAGAATCCTGTACAAATTTTCTCTTCTTCCTAAAAATATCATTCCTGTGTGATAACCATTTTTCTTTCTTTAATTGAGATAATTGTAAATTAACTTATTACAGTTACAATTAATATGAAGTTAGTAGGTTTACTAGTTATAACTATAATTAATAAACTACGATTATTATCGTAATACAATTTCTATTTTGCATTACTATTCGATAAATGATCTCTTTTATTTCTCCTTTATTCTTTATTTTCTAGTAATATCAAAGTGTTAGAAATTTCATGTAGAAATTTATTTCTTTTTCATTTCCCTTCGTCGTAGATTTTTTCTCTCGCTCAATCAGCGTCCTTTGCCATAAATTTTTCGTGCACTGTCTTTCTGCTCTTTGGGATACATTTCTCGTATTTGAAGTAGAGGATGAAGAAGTTGGCTATGACTTATCATTATTTATTCCTGCTGGAATTTCAACCGTGGATTTCCACATATGCAGACGCTTGTATTTGCGATCACAAAAATATGAAAGGTTCTGAGCGTAAGGTAGGCAAAATACTTTGACCGGTGTCTAGATGGCCTTGCCGTTTTTCAACGATGACATTTTCATAGGATCATGGATATCAATTGACAAACTACGGATCAATATTAATGATAAAGATAAAAGAAAGGGTCGAAGTATCCTAAAAATCACAATGTGAAGAAAATACTGCTTTCCTCTATTGATTATAAGGCAACGAAATTATTTTTTCTTTAACATTAATAGCCAAGTTTAAATCATTTTTTAATAAAAATACTTTGCAGCTTATTTTTTTAAATTACTGATATTAATTATTTCAAATATTATATATACCATCTGAAATAGCGAAACGATTCCTGTTTCAAAATTAATTTCTGGGGTTGGATAATTTATTTGGAAAATATTTTACAATTCAGCTTTCTTCGTGAAATTATTAATATTCGTTATGTTAATTTTTAAATTTTGAACAGAATCATTATATCTATGTGAAATATCTTCTAAACAACAGCATTTTATCCAATTTCTCAGTTTCTTGTTTAAAAAAACGTAACGTAACGAAAACAAGACAGAAACGATTAAATAACTGGCATACAGGAAAAATTCAAATGTTACAAAAGGCTAGAAACAATTTAAAAAACGTTACGTAGATTGAATTTTAACGTAGAGTTGGAATTTCAACTAATCTTTTTCCTTCACTTGGTAAAATATCCATGAAACAAGTAACATTTCCGTCATTTTCGTTTCGAAGGGACCGGCGATCCGCCAGAGGCAACTATATTCAAAACATGGACAGACAATTTCAACCTTTTGATTAATTTTTAATTATTTTCTGACAATGGGAAATCATTTTCTAAATAATTTCCTGACAGCTCGATGTTTCGAATGAAATACGCGCAAGTAAGGAAAGTTTCGGTAATTTTTGTCTTTGACCTAATCCTTCGACGAACTCATTGGCAAATTGGGGGCAAATTTTTGTTTTTATAAAAAATTCTTTATTAAATCAACTTTAAGGGAATATAAGAATTATTAGGAAGAGACAAATTCTGCCCTCTACTGAACATAGGATTTTTATCCTATGTATCGGATATTGAAGCGTCTTTGCGCGTATACTATTTTCTTAAAAGATGTAATCTTCAAAATTTCAGCTTTTTATCAACATTTAGAATCTCGTGTAACTCGAAAAATAATAAATTTACAACGAAGAAGAATTTTACGTGAAAACTAATATAGAGCCACACAACTCTTGGGCTTAATAAATAAAAAAAGAGAAATGACAAAATATACGAAATATCAAAAGTATAGTGCTTTTTATTATACGAACGTACTTGATAGCTAAAATTACTTTTATATTGAGGTTCCATTTTCTTATCTATATTGTGAAAAATACCAATTTGCATAAAAATCTCCAGTTTACCCATCAGTATCGATTATTACGTGGTGAAGGTGCATTTAGAAGCGCCAGGTGTATAGCGATAAGAACAGGCGAGTTTTGTTGTGCGGCTGCACGCTAATGCGAATGGAAGCCCGAGGACTATCATGTGTCCTTTGAGAGTACTCGAGGGAAAAGGTTGCATTATATAGGGTGCTTCTGAAACCAAAGTTTACGAGTTTATGTTGGTCGGTTGCGGGATAAAGAAAATGTTTGGACAGAGGCCTGAGGAATGCTTTCTCTCTGAATTATAAATACTTTTTGTTCGTAACGAACTTTCGAAGGTGCGCTTCGCCAGTTTAGAACTATGGTCAACAATGACTTCTATAAGTTATATTTATATCGTTATTATTAAGCTGCAAATTTTTATGAACGTAACTAAAGAAAAGTTTCATCCTTTGATATACGACGATCACGCGGGAAAGATATGCGAAGTGCATTTTTATTCATTTTTCGAATTTTATGTCGCTCGGAGTTGCTAGAAATTATTATGCTAATTTAACTTAATCAATATTAGTTTGCCTATGAAACTTCCTCTCTCTAATGTTACTTATATTTTTTACATATTCGAGACAGTGACAAAACGAATATTTAATCTCAAATTTAAATAGAAATATAGTTTTCATTTACGCCTTATTGATGATATATTGAATTTTGTTGAAGTAATTATTTCAAAAGAAACTCTACACCTTTTCTTTCGTATATTTGTGACCTGAAGACCGTTGTTACGAAAAGAATAGAATTTAGTGAAACAAAAAAATTCGAAATAAAGAGAGGTTCATATTATTTTGTCCTTGAATATAAATTTTGTTTTGGATCACAGGGTCTAGAAACAAAACAGCTATAAGAAGATTTCTATTGGTGTTTCTTGTAGCTTTCAGCTAGAGCTACACACCAAGGTGTAGTCTTGGTAGTGTCCTTTGCTATAGATGTATGAACGTGCTCCCTATCATAGCCCTTCTTCTATCGTATTGTAACACTGTAAGAGTGAAGATCTGGATCAGCATACACTATACTTATATTTATACTTATAACTATACTTATTTCAATATATTTTTTCTCTTACAAATTTATCCACTCGTTCTTCTATCAGTCAACCTCAACAAATTAAAAAATTACTATTCTGTGAAAGATAGAAAATGTGACCCCTCTTATCATGTTTTTCATACTTTAAAAATAATCGCTGGAAAATAATCTATTATTATTTGAATTAAATACATATTTATCTCTTTAAAAGTCTGCAAGTAATTCTTGTCAGCTGTACTAATGCCAATGTAGCATAAACTTATATTAATTAGTTTTGTTAGCGAAAATAATATTTTTTGCTGATTCATAAATAAATTTTAATGACCCAACTAGTCTTTTTATTATAGTACTAAATTTCTCGTAAATGTCTAAGCATCCACAGTTTAATTATTACTTGTACTTTTTTGCTACTTCCGACATCGATTTAAAAGCTTCAGAGATTTATACAATTTTTAAAGGATTTTTATACGAAGAAGAGTGAAAGAGAATTATCTTAACACAACTATGTAAGTATTTAGGAAGCAGTGATTTTTCTTTCTGTCACGTTTGGATAATTACAGTAATTATACGCGTTAAGTGTTTCTCTATAGTTCTGCAGCTTAATTATATCGCTCGAGAGTTTCTTAAAAGTAATTACCCTGATCAATGGGACTCTAAGAGATCGGCTGCATAATTTTCTCATTTGTTCCCGTACTTCGAAGTGCACCAGAATGGAAACTAATCGATACAGTTTGTTCTATGTTGTACAAAAACTGTCTTTGATAATCATTTTATCATCACTTACATGTTTGTAGTGAAGGAATAATTATGGTAAGATCGATCTTGATAAAACAACCGGAGCAAATATTTGCATATTTTGTTTTTGGTCTGTCATCAAACTTTTAATGGACCATTTTATCGAGGTATCTCGAACCTGTGTTTCTTCTATGCATTAATTGGAACTAATTTCTCCTCCATCGAGTCGATTAAAGGATTTATAAATTCCTCTTTGAACGATTGAAACGCATGTTGGCGTAGTTAGTGCCTTTCAATCGTAACGTCATGTCAATATCATGATCGATAAAATCATAAACTTTCGCGATAATACTGTATCTTATTATTTATACATTTATATCATGTATAGCAAAAATTGAATAATATTAAGAATATTTTATTCAATAATTTGTAATATTTTTGTGTAAATATTGAGAAATCAAATTGAATTATTTGAACATTCTTACATCCAAAAACAGAAAAAAACTATTCGCAGGAGAGACAAAATTGAAATTATTTTCCTCCAATTCCTAGCAGAAAAGAAAAGAAGAGATTAGTTAGAAAAGATTAGTTTCAAACGTTTATAACTAGACTAGGAATATTTATGCAAATTCATATTTTCATAAATGCTGGTAAAGGATTGATACAATACGATTGATCGAATACAATACGAATTGATCGAATAAAATAATAAATCATAATAAATATATACTTGAATAAAATAATCTAATGATAAATAAAATAAAATAATATCCGTTTCACTTTTCATGGTTCTTATATTTTTCTACTTAAACTCACCTCTGCCTATCTTTCAATATTTACACTCGGATCTCCGTACATTCCTTTGCTAACGCAATCCTAACGTTCACAATGGCGGCATTCTTTCTGAAAGGATTTCAATAAAACGCAACCCCGTTTGTAGTGATAAATCCGAGGTAAGAATCGGCTTACCGGTTACGTAAAATAGCTGCTCACATTGCAAAATGCCTACGGGAAGAAACCATCTGTGATGGCGCAACAGATGTAAATCGAAGCAAGAGGGTACGGAATCGAATCGGTTTTTCTCGCGTAAATGGAAGGCGTATTGGAAACGGCTGATTCGATATCCAGTTACGAGCACGTGAATCGACACGTAGCGGCTCGAAGACATTCGTTGCTTGGCCAGATTAACATGACTCGTGTTGCGCTTCTTCACGAATACCTAAAGCCGATTATGCAGAGCTTCGCGTGAATTCTATTACCGAATGCCGACATTCTGTGAAAGAAGCTGTCCATTTGGATTTCATTGCGTTGATTTCGATATTTAATTAAACGAATCATTGATTTTGCGATGGAGATTGCCATTTTTTGAAAATCTTTCCTTTACTACGGCAGTGTTTATTATTAAACTGGGGACGTTTATGCATTTATAGGAAATTCAACCGTGCAAAAGTATATATCAAGTTGTCCGAAAAGTTTCTTTCGTTTTATGAGGAAATAATAGACGCACAACGTTTTCTGTTTTATATTATTTTGTCGAATAACGTACAATCCATTTTGTTCTGTTGAGATAAACACCGCGACATTTCATAGACTTGGTTTCACGTTTGTATGAAGGTGCACAGTTGTAAAAAAACACGTTTGCGAAAGAAAGACACTTTTCGGACAACCTAATAGAATTTATAATATGTAAAAATATGCAAAATAATCCAAATTATTAGTTGTAATATATAGGGAGCGAAACAAATCTATATTTAAATATCAAATTAATTAAATTAAACAATCTATATTTAATTCCTATATTTTAAATTAACAAATCTATATTTAATTTAGGTTACCACCTCTTTAATTTTTTTTAACAAAATATAAATTTACATAAATACCCATTGTCTAATTGAAATAGAAATTAGCCAAGGAGCTGTTACAGTAGCCTCACGTTAGTTAGCCAATCTATCACAGTACAATTTACTCCTGTCGAGGTTTTTCATATTAATTTTGATTTATCCTATAGTGGTTTAGATTAATACTTATGCATACTACATCTATTGAAAGCCATTTTGTCAGTGTTGTACAACTTTCACACAACCTCAAAATTAATATTACACTGAAGACGATAAGGGAATCGAGTCTCGCATAAGGCAGATACCACATTATCCTGTTTAACATGTAAGATCGAACTACAACGAGGGTTGTCTGTTTGTCGAGCAAAACTATTATACGGAACTTGCATGCTTATATTAGACTGGCGTTTCATATCAGCGGATTAATTGAACGCAAATAAACACGTTCTATATGATTTAACAGAGATCTTTATTTTAGAAAAATGTATTATACCATAACACGGACAATTTAATTGATAGAAACGGTGTTAAAGAAAATCACTAGAATGATCTTTGAACTTTTCTTTGATCCAGCTTCTTATCTTAAAGCAGAACTTTTTCATCGATTTTTGGAATTCTTACAATTTTTTTAAAACCCACGCATGCTTAATGTTTTTATTTCACATGGAATTAAAACGGACACGAATATAATAATTTTTGTTGTTATGTTAGAAATCAAAATTCCAATGTATTTTTTAAAATAATTTGTGCAGTTCATGGCTGAATTTCTTGTTTAAAAACGAGTAATTGTTATAGTACAACTGTTTTTCAAATAATTTCTAATAATTAATTTGTAACAATTTTCTAATAATAAGAAAACACGTAGAGAAAAATACGTGTCGCATATTCTTTCAAGAATTATATCATAAATCATTTTCATAATGAATGAACCATAGAGATAATCTATAATCTATACGATAAGTTAAAAGTTCATCAACTGGTTTTTGAAAAATACTCGAAAATTTTGTTACCCTATATCGTACAATGCCTGAGAATAGGCTTAAATAGTTTCTACAGTTTCGAAAGGTACACTCTAGAACTTACTACTATACTTAAGAGCTCGAAATTCATGTAATTCTTAAGTGTACAGTCGAGAAACAAACTTACATTTTGTTACTTAGCTCTCAAAACTTTCCACGAACAATGTTACAACCAGCACAAAATAAATTTTCTAGACAAAATTTTCCATCGGAAATTAAAGGTATTGTAATTTTCAGAAGACACAAAGGAATATCTAGGATATTTCATTTTTATTTCATATTCCCACGAGAAATATCCAGTTTAACGAGATAACAATGAAACGAAAGCTATAGTCGAAACGTGACCAAACTGAGTTTCTCTTCCAACCAAAATCGTAGTCTATGATAAATGAAATTTGATACAATTTATTTCGTGAATCAGTCTGTTCAATCGCGAAAACCGGGATTTATTTCCCCCGATGTGAATAAAATCTCTTTTATTTCCTTGTTCCTGTATCCCCCCCCTTTTTTTTCTGCGATGATGCAGAGTATCGAAAATTGGTTTAATCTAGGATGGTGGTATCCTTTTATCTCCACATCTCTCCAACGTTGAAATAGCACTTTCTAGCCTCCAATTTGTTTGCGCTCAGTACACTCGCCATCGTTCCAACTTTTGTGTTGAATGTTATTCGTGTATAATCCACGAAACTCAGATATTTTTCGATTTCCCGTTTAAGGGCAGATATCACGTTCGATGTATATCGACGGATATGTTGTAATTTGCGATTGTTACTGTTTCACCTATTTTCTCCGTTTCAAAATGTAGATTTCCTTCCGTTTTTATTTTTCAATAAATTAAACGGAAAGATGGGAAGGCAGAAAGAATAGAAAATTGTGATATCAATGTTTTTGAAATTATTCATATAGAATAATAACTTATTGATATTTTATTCAGATATTTTTATTCCTTCCTTATTTTATTTTTATTCCTGTATTATGTTTATCATCTATACCTTTAATTCTCTAAATATATCATTCCAAACTACGACAATTCACCAAACTGAAAAGGCAGAAAATTATAATGTCAATCTTTTGAAAATCATTAATATACTGTAATTATTAATATATTATCAATGTATGTAATATTATTTTATTAATATTTTGAGCATTCTCTATTCTGTCTTTACATTTATTGTACCGCTGCATCTCCAAATATAATATATTATCCAAAACTGAAGTAATTCCTCAAACCGCAAACAGACAACTATGAGTGATACCCAAAATAGCTCTCAGCATCTTCGTGCTCATCGCTAATTTCACGCTTAATTATTGCACGATACGCGTGACTCGATGTGTAACCTGTGGAGAGGTCGTGCGGTAAACGCTGCTACTGAATAACAGAGAACCTGCAGCAAGTTTATGCGTCGTTAATAATTACTGCATATAAATGCTAACTGGACTGTAAGTCGAATGCTATCTCGCAAAACATTCTCGTGGTAATTCAGAAGTCGATGTGTCCTGTTTCCTTTTGAGTTGTCTGAAACTACCATATTTTTATCGAAAAGAAGTTTTGATAAATATCTAATAGCCGAAAATTGAAATTATTATTAATTTGCAACATATACTATAAAATATTTTGAGCACTGTTTTCACTTGTTTGATGTGGATTTCGGCACGTGAAAACAAATTTTCAAATATCAATTAAATCAGCAATATTGGATCTTTGGCAGTATAATACAACGAGGAATGTGCGGAACGTATCAATTTCCTATTTGAAAATCGGCTATCGTTTGAGTTTTATTGCAACCCTGTTAATCTCTTCTGTTCTCTTTCTATCGATTGTATCTCTGGCAGTTGCATGAAACAGCTGTTCTTTGTTACGTGATTTAGCATTTGCATTCCATTTATTGTGATTTGCAGTGCGCGTGTTATGACAGTGATTAAAAATCGAACGTAAAATCGATACGTGCGCTTCTATCGTTTCAATGAAACGCTGTTTTGTATCAAGCTGTCGAATCGTTTCGTTTGCCTTCAGATACAGAAGAGAAAATGGGAAATTATATGAAAGGCCTCGATTATTTCAATATTTTTATTTTAGTAATTGTAATATTTTTAAAATATCTAAAATCTGTCATGTTTTGCAAGATTGATAATTTTAATACTGAAAGTAAGTAGTTTTATCTTTTAAATTAATCTATTCTCATCGTTGGAACGCTCTAATCACCGTGTCTCATTCGGTTAAATTATTGCTGGAAATTTATCATAAAATTCGGCTGATTTTACCAAATCGAATTGATTTACCTTGCAGCGCGTGTTCCTGCCTTAAAGGTTCGCGTGTTGAGTTAATATTTGACATAGCACGAAAGATCGTGGCATGCAACGAGCAATCTGGAAATTCAATACCAACACGCAGATATCATTAGCAATCATCGTTCCCAAGTGTTGGCAGAGAGAAGACTAGCTTCTGGAACTTCTGTTCTAATCACCATCTTATTAATTTCTTGCCTCGTGATTTCTTTAATAGCTACGTAAGTAAATAAACGTTGACTCTTCATTGTTGTAGCAGGCTGTCGAGTAACTGAATTTGTGTTTGGAGAATTGAATCTGAAATTGGAGGTCAGACTAAACTTTAGTGCGAATACGTTTTGTCTCTGTTGAATCATAACTGTAATTTCTATTACAAAAATAAGGTTAATAAGTAACTTAAAGACACAGAAGAGAAGTGGAGAAAGTAGTAAAATCTTTAGCTCGAGGAAATTGTAGATAAAGTTAAACCTTTAAACTTTAAAAAGATTTCTATAATTTCAAATATCAAATCGCACTACTATACACATATACCATACATGTATAGTAATATAGGACAGTAATATATGTAAATAAAGTAAATACACTTATATCATTTTCTTCTAGATTTTCCTTTTATGGATGTTAGGTACCATTTCTTGTACTTTGAGGATCTACATCTACTTTGAGGATAAGCAGCGCAACTGTATCGCTTTCACAGTCTCTTTGGAGACCGGAATCATGCTTTCAAAAAATTTTGCTTTATTATGATTTAACGTACAATACTTCAATAGAACTCAATAACTTTATACATAAAATTACGTTCAGCTCGCATTAAAATACGGCTTCTTTATTTATCGCGAAGAAGTTTCTTTGTGAATGGCAAAACAGAAAGTAGTCAATGAAAATAAATTTCCTGAGAGAGAGAGAGAGAGAGAGATTGGAAGATGGAGGTAAAAACGGTTGCGAGGCAATTTGAGAGTGAAATTTTTTCGACTTTGTTTATTTTATATTACAACAGACTTTTGCTGAGTCTCTTTCTTTTCTTTTGACAATACGTTAGAAAGAAAACGATATTCCACCGAATTAAGACACGAACACATTCATAATAATTACACTTTCACGACAACTTGATACGGTGCACTAAAACGAGCATTATTAAATAACGAGCTAATTAGAGAAAGAAGAAAGGTATTAGTAGAATAATTGTCATTCCAAAAAATGGTAATACCAGACTAATTAGTCTGTTCTTTGACATATTCCTCGGTGTGTTTCCTTGATCCCTCAAAGGCAGTCCGGTAAAAAATGAATCTAGATTTGACGTAGACTGGTTTTTGTTTTCCTTTGAAAGCCTTCTTTTCCGATCCATCGTTTCGATTTATTCGATAGAATGATATAGCAATGGTATGACAAAAGTATAGCAAGAATAAGATCTTCGATAAGGAACGCTATTCAACTTACTCAGGGTCCAAGAACAAAGGCTATTACCTCGAAGGGGATGCTATTATCGAACTAAGAAGCGGAACTTCCATTTTATCATCTCGAGCACGATGATTTCCTTTCCTAATCGCCTTCCCTCTTGTTTCTATTTTCTTTTCATTTTTATTCTATCGTTCAATCGATGAAGCATCGATGTTTCCAGAATGGATGGCTCCATTGTGAAATCTACTACTAAAATTCGTTTCGCTTCTACCAGTATAAGGAACAGAGCTTCTATTTTGTCATCGTCACCACTGTAATTTATCTCCTATTGCTCAGTTTTTTTGTTTGTTCTCACTTCTTTCTCATTTTTACCGCATTCTTTGCATCCGATAAAATACTATCTTTGATTGTAAAATTTTTCCCCGGTAATTTATCACATTCTTTTCGAAGTAAAAAATGGAGGTTTATTTATTTTTCATTTCTCTGCCTTTCTTTATATCCTTAAATCGTGTTCGAGCAAGGATATTATTAGAGGGAGAGTCACTGTCGTGAAATGTGGTCAGGAAATTTGTCTCGTTTCCCTCAAAAGCGCTAGTGGACGTAATCACCGAATGTCGGAACGAGTTACATCAAATTTAGCCGAATATACGTCCTTTGATGTCGTTTCTCAGGCTACGAATGTTTCAGGTCTTTTTTCTAGGCTTGGCCAAAAATTGCTCGAACGAAGAATTTATTTGTATTTTGTTATTCTTAATAGATTATACCGTAATATACGTAAAATATTATAAACAATTTATTTTATAATAATATAAATATTTAAAATATTATAGATAAAAATATTATAAATATATAAAGAATTACGTTATTCTGAATATATTGACGTATAACATTTTTAATTCATTGTCAGTTGTCGGATTCTTAATTTTGTTTATTTACTTGTTTATGTAAAAAAGATATAAAACAGTGTAGAAAAGTTTGTTATTTCTAATATTGCTAATAATATTGGCGATAAATTGAAAATCCGAAATATATCGAGGATTTTCAAGAATAGTGAAAAGATTAAAATTGTACGGAAACCTCGAATAAGATTCTATATATTCTGGTAAAAATAGACATTTCAAAGAACAAAAATTTCAACAGAGTTAAATTTTGGTAGTTCCTTGGGTACACCTGTAGAAATAAAGTGCCAAAAATCCCTATTCATTCCATGCGTGCTAAAAATGTTATTCAAGGTCAAAGTCAAAATTTTCGGATTTTTTAAATTTTTCTTGAAAATGGTAAGTTTTATCGAAAATAGAGCCCAGACAAAAATTGTAGATCATAAAATTATCTACAAAAATGTTCCTTATACTTTCTTCCCTAAGAATCACCATTCTTAAGATATCGCCATTCTAAAAATTGAAGGAGTTACATTGTACATGATATGCACACATTTTCACACCACCTATGAGGTAGTGTACTTGGCGCTTTTTTTCCACAATCTATTATGACGGAGTTTTATAGGAAAATACTGTATTTACTGCATGATGATTAGTGATATTGATATTATGATATAGATGATTATTTTAAACTGTAGTTCTAATTTATGTTAATATTTTAATCTGATTCATATTCTTCAAATTCGATTTCAACAGTCATGTCTTCTTCGATTTCTTCTTCTTCCTCTTCTTCTTGCTGAATGTCCATAAATTGTTCAACTGAAGATGAATCAGCTATCTCTTTATCGATATCACACGAATCTTCGTCTGTAGGATTCGATTGAACATTCGAGCAGGACTGGCTTTGGCAATTAGTACACACTGGTAAACACGACAACCCTACTCTTCTACAGTCACATTTAGTGCTAGAACCTTTTTTACAATTGCAAAAAATAGTGTTTAGTAGTTTTTCCGGAGCAGGTGGGAGGATAGTTTGAATCGGTTCCAAAATATTGTCTGTTTACTGTATTGTCTGTATTCGGGTTTAATTGATTGCCTAGCCATGCCTGAACTTGATAGAATGTTCGATACAAGTGTTGATGAGCAGAAGCCGATGTTGGAGAAAAACAAGATAGTTGTACTTGTTTCTTTTTCCGTGTATTTTTTACAAAAGTTAAGTATCTATACTTGTCTATACAATCAATTTTCCTTGGAGCTCCATAAACAACAAGGAGAAAGCGAATTCCTTTTGTGATTATCGTTTGAGGAGAAGAGTCAATTTCTTCAAATACTTTAGCGCAGTCAATTAAATCCTTTTTTTCAAATAATTTTAATACTGATGTTTTACCCCTTCTGAACATTGTCTTGGTAATTGTCGACGAAACAAATAAATGTTAATTTTCCCGGCTTTTCTGTAACAATAATTCTACTACCATATTTTACTTTCAATCGTATTTATATAGTTCTGTTATCTAAAGCTATATTTTTACTAACATTCTTTAGTTCATCCAATGTAAACTGTCAATCATCACTACTTTCTATAAACTTATAAATTTCCTCCATCGCAGAGTTTGCTGCCTCATCTTGAGGACGGCCTACTCTACCGCTAGTATTAGGTCTCAGGAAAGATTTGTAACAATTGTCATGATACTTAGCCTCAACAGCAACTAAATCATACTCAAAATTAATGCGTGCAGTAACAGCTTTTGATACGTCATCAGAACGATCCTGAGCTACTGTCAAAACGGATTCTTTCAATGAAAGTGTAGCAACCTTATACATTTTTTGTCGACGATGCAGCGATTTTTTTCCAGTCTCTTCATCCGCTTCATCGCCACAAAATAAGCAATATTTTTTAAAACAAAAGTCGGATTCACTTACTCGTGCTCTAGTACGAGGTGGACTTACTTTTGACGTACTAGCTTGTCCATCCTCATGTCGTCTTTTGATAGCAGCAATTAAACTCTTCCGGATGGATGATTTTCAGCAATCCACGCGAACTGTTACAGACTTTTTACTTCTCAAATAATCAACAAACTCATCGCCTCTTTCGATACTTGCATCGATCAAAGTTTTCATTCCACGACTAACTGTAACAGTTTCACCTTCCGTCAAAAGTTTATTGCAAATAAAACACAATTGTGACATTTTTTTTAAATATTAATGGATACAAACTGTAATAGTAGACGCTAGCAATAAATACATGTATTCACTCGAAAGGAACGTTCAACACTAAAAGTATTTCACTTAAGCTACTTCAGAAAAGCAAGTATATGAGCGTCGCCACGTAGATAATAGAACTTCAACCTTTAGAATGGCGATATCTTAGGAATGGTGATTCTTAGGAAAAAAAGTATGAGAAACATTTTTGTAGATAATTTTACGATCTACAATTTTTGTCTAGTCTATATTTTCGATAAAATTTACCGTTTTCAAGAAAAATTTAAAAAATCCGAAAATTGTTACTTTGACCTTGAATAACTTTTTTTAGCACGCATGAAATGAATACCGATTTTTGGCACTTTATTTCTACAGGTGTACCCGAGGTCTCTACCAAAATTTAGCTCCGTTGGAATTTTTGTTCTTTGATCACTATTTTTATGTCTATTTTGACCGAATTATATAGTAGATTTTTGTCAAAGTTGAATTAACAGTAAAGTACTACTAAGTACTTCTACAATCCTCGTTGATAATTCTAGTATCTGCAAGTTGCAGATATTTCGTGAGAAGGCGATTTAATGTTAAACACAAGAAGCACGATAGGTATCTTAAACTACTGCAACAGTGTATCTTAAAAATCACTGTTTCTCAATATATGGCAAACGTGCTTTGAAGCCTTATTCAGGTTTTCTATTCAATTAATATACACGTTTCTTTGTTTTAATATTACGTAATCAAATCTGGGCTAACAAGAAACGACCCGCTTTGTGTCAGATATCGTTTTAAACGTCTACGTATTTATTATTATTACACGGTAGTCTTAGTTTATCGAAACAGGACACGACAAAATGGGCACGACGTACGGGGAATTCCTTTGGGGAGGATTAATTTAGATGCTTGCAGGGAAAGGGAAGAACACGGAAAGGCAGAAATTTCTTTAAGAAACGAAACGCTTCGTGCGTAGCTCGCATTAAAACAAAAGATTTGGGATGAAAGAAGAACGAGAATGGGGTTTACTTACGAAAATAAGTCTCGCTCATTTGGTTAACTCTACTTCCAAACCAACTGACTTAACTTCTTAACAGGTCAAAATTGCTCAACTTTCAGTCTTACCTGCCCCTCTGGTTTACGTGGAAAACTTTTATGAAAAAACTTTCTCTTCTCTATCTGACCACATTTTTATTTTCACGTTATTGCGTGTAACGCTTTGAACGTGTCCAACACAATGTAACAGTAAATTTTAAAACCGTTGCCCTCAATTTTATTGCAGGCTATCGCAGTTTCAACACCTGTGTGTTGATCCTCATAAATCACTCGCATAAAATATATCTTTATCTAAACGGTGTTCCAGACATACTCGTGTTCGACGTGTGCCAATGTTGTACATTGAATGGGAAAGTCTCTGGACAACGTTAATGGACCAGGTGATTGATACGATCACGTACAGGCTATCCTGTAATTTACATCGCAGGGTTTCAATATATTTGCTCTATTGTTGAATCTGTCCCTTTTGGGCAATAGAGTTACTGGCAGCTATTGTATCGTACGATGACCTTGTTAGAAATTAAATCTCGATATCGTGTGTATCTAACTCATCGCTATGTCTCTTTAACAATATAATTGTTAATCTGTTATCATCTTCGAAAACTCTTAGCTACACTTGTCCTTGAATGAAAGATTGAAAAATTAAGATTAAAACATATGTTGAAAAATGTAATTATTAAATATGATATGATAATGATTGTATGATAAAATTTGGATAAATACAACATTACTGGAAGAAAATTTCTATGATTTATAAATTATAAATAAATAAATAGTGCATTCGACTTATTATCTTTATATTTATATTCGATTTATTTTAACTATAATGTTAATGGGCAGAATTTAATAAAATAAATTGACGGTAAAAGAGGTTGTAAATAGAATGTTGCATTAGCTCTTAATATATTAAGTATTTAACGTTCTTATATAATAATCCTTTTTCGGTAGCCTAACGTAACATTCTTAGAGTAAGGGCGCTCGAAACACGGAAGCCTCTGAGTAGAAGGTATCCATCATTCAGAAATCCTGGTATTTGTGTAATTTGTAGAATACTCGCAGAATCTATGGATACCATAATACCTCATAAAATGCAACGCCGTACTAGAAATTCAATAATTCATGCATAAAATCAAGATACGATTGCACAATTGCTATGAAACTTACATTAAAATTATTACTTTTATATTAAAATACAGAACCAATTATTTTCTGCTTTATGATCAATTACGAAACTATTTCTTTTTTTTTTTTTTACTTTACATACCAAAAAGACCAAAACATACCATAAATACTTTTTTTACCAGTTTGTTTCACGTTGTGATCATTAATTGAGGTCCTGTGGCATTGTTTGCGGACCAACACCGACATGTCAACATTCTACAGAGTTTGCAAACGGTCGAGAAACATTTCGGCGTTAACTGAGTCCGGCGTTAACAGTCGAAACTTGGAAGATGAAGCGTAAACAGGAATTTTCTGTACGATTTAGTCATTGACAAATAGTTTCCCAAGCATTTCAACAAATTGTGGGAAACGTTGTTTACAAAGAGGAGTGTACAAAGTCTAAGAAACAACGGAGGAAGTTGAAACTTTGATCGAAGTTGTGGCACAAGTAGCTAGAAACGCTGTTACGCTTCTATTATTTAGACCCTTGATTAATCGTAATTGTAGAATTTGTTATGCTTCGAAAGATAAATTGCTCTTCGATAGGTTTTCGTAGAATTGTGAAAACTGGTGTCATTGTGAAGCTGAAATATAATGAACGTGTTATAATGGGATTTAAATAGGAAATATTAATTGAAATCTGTTATTATACAGTTGGGGACCAAAATAAGTGGACAATGTTACTATACATATATACATACACGTGTATACTTAAGATTTATTTATCATATGTCCTCATAGAACATACATTATTTAATAAATAATTAAAACAAATTAATATTTACATTTTAGTATGAAAATAGCCATATTTATCTAAACTTTATTCATAGCAATTTCCATTACTAGTCCGCTTATTTTTGTACCCGATTGCATATATTTTATTATATAGGAAAGATGATTTTTTCTCTATAGTTTATTATTATACGTTATCATATTAAATATTATATTATATTATATTACGCTTTTATATCGTGTTTACATAGAGGGAAAATGTGATTGGTTGTGGTAATAAAAAATATCGAGTTTTCTTTTGGTATTTATACTAATTGAAGATATCGAGTGCTATCAAATTAAGACTCTCAAGTTGTTCAGCGAAATTGAGAATACCCAATCTTCTGCAAAATTTTAGCTATCGAATACATTGGCTAATTCCCAATTTTACTTTTGTCGTAGGAAAATTGCTCTAATGTACGCTAGAATTCTTTTTCTAAAAATAGACATAGTCGATCTGCTAAATTGGTGTTAGCTCTAATCAATGTAGGCAATCCGATGAACCATCTCAATAGTCAAAGTATCAATATTTTTTCGTTTATGTTATCATAGTTCCAAATCACATTTGTTTGAAGACAAATTGCATAAAATATAGATATCTTTTCATTTCAGTTCTGCCTGAGCAGCCGAGCTAAACGGACGTGAGAAACAGTACTTCAGTGAAAGTACGACAAATGGGAAAAGAAAGCGGTAACGTAAACGCCCATCGCCAAATGGTGGAAAATGCAAATTCCATCAATAAAAATAACAACTAAAGGCGAAACATACTTTATATATAGAGCCACAAGTTCTACCAACACTAGACAGCCAATAAACGAAGACCAAGGAAATACAGTTACAAACGAAACAAATATGGAAATAACACAAGACAATGACGAAAACAACGAACTAACACATCATGACGAAAGCTGGAAGGTGGTAACTTCCAGCAAAAAATGAAAAGTAACACCGTGCACAAGTGGCAGGAAAGCTATAGTAGCAGATAAGTAACGATGGCTACAAGAAATCACGCTCCGTAACTCATTTAGCGTACTGCCAGAACAGACAGTAACAGACCCAACTGAAAAACCAATAACCCGCATCGCTAAACTACCTCCAATCTACATAGATGCTAAAATAATAGACCCCCTCATTGAACTTCTAAACAACACGGCAGGAAAAGAAAACTACGCTGTAAAACAGATAAAAGTAGACCAAGTCAAATAGCAAACCAACACCCCAGAAACATTTAGAAAAGTGACGAAAGCACTAAAAGAGAAAAACGCAGGGTATCACACCTACCAGCTCAAAGCCGACAAAAGTTAAAAAACAGTAATCAAGGGATTACACCCAAAAACAAATACATACGACAACATATGCGAGGAAATGGCAAAAATCGGACATCAGGTAAGATCAATAAACAACATAACCAGATACGATACTAAACAGCCATTACCACTATTTCTAATAGAGCTAGAACCTAAAAACAGCAGCAAAGATATATTCAAAATTAAAAAAGTTTTAAACACAATAGTAACAGTGAAGCGACCTAGACATAAAAAAGACCGCAATGCATACAGTATATATACGGTCAGCAATATGGACACACGAAAAATTATTGTAACAGAAGCCCGGCATGTGTAAAATGTGCAAAAAACCATTTAACAATACACTGCCAATCCAAAAATAGAAGAAGTTAAATGCTATAACTGTAACGGAAACCACCCAGCCAGCTATAAAGGGTGTGAAGTCAGGAAACAATTATAACGTAAACTGTTTCCGCCGCTACGAAACAGGACATACAATAACTTACAAGCGCAACAGGACAGCACAAAATCCGAGACAATACCAAATTCACACTAACCACAGCAGCACCAACACCTTTGGTAGCCGAAGCTACGCGCAAGTAATCAGCCAATCGCCACCCTCTGACAACCAATATCACAACAACATCAGCAACGACACTATTGAAATCAAGGAACTTCTCAAACAATCCGTCAAAAATACCGAAATACTAACTAGAATGATAAGCGAACAAAACGCAGTTCTCAAACAGCAAACGCAACAAATCACAGTCATGCTACAACTGCTTACAAACGTGCTAAGCAAAAAATAAAAACGGACACGTTGAAAATAGCAGCCTGGAACTCAAACGGCCTACAACAACGGGCCCTAGAAACTAAAACATTCCTATATAACAACAATATCGACATATTACTTGTTTCAGAAACACACTTCACTCCAAAAATCTACATGAAAATACCACATGTGATACCAAACACCTCTCAGAAAAAGCGCACGGAGGAACCGCAGTGATACGAAACGATATCAAACACCATTTACACAGCCAAGTTAGTAAGGAATATACACAAGCAACCACCGTTACAGTTCAAACTAGCAGCAACCACTTCCAGTTGTCAGCAGTATATGTACCACCGCGACACAAAATAACATCACAAATGTGGGAAGAATACTTCCAACACTTGGGGGACAAGTACATTGCAGTGGGAGACTACAACTCAAAGCACACGCTGTGGAGATCAAGAATTACTACACTTCGAGGTAGAACCCTGGAAAAATACATTCGAAACAATAACCTCAATATATTATCCACAGGTATACCGACATACTGGCCGACAGAGCTGAACAAAAAACCTGACCTATACTCGATTTTATAGTTACAAGGGGACTAAACACAAATAAACTAAAAATAACACCCAACCTCGATCTTGGCTCCGATCATACATCCATAATAATTGAATACAGAAACAAACCAATACTTTATAGCAATCCAGAGACACTATACAATAAAACCACCAAATGGCAAACTTTTAAAGAAATAATTGAGAACAAAATAAACTACAACATCCCATTGAAAACTCCCGAAAACATCGAAGAGGCAGTAACAATATTGACAGAAACTATCCAAGGAGCAGCAAGGACAACCACTACACCTGAACCAATCAGCAGACAAACAAAAATAATTCCGCAAGAAATACTTGAAAAAATTAGAGAAAAAAGGAAAGCAAAAGCAAACTGGCAAAAACATAGAACACGAGAAAACAAAAACACCTAAACAAACTTGCAAAAGAAATAAAAAACAAAATAAAAGAGCACAACAATAATGAATTCACAAAGTTCATAAAAACACTCTCTGCACACGAGAACTCCAACTACTCCCTATGGAAAGCCACGAAAAAAATAAAAAAGCCAATAAAACCCGTCCCAGCAATCAGAAAAGCAGATAACATATGGGCAAGAAGCAACAAAGAAGAAGCTCAAGAATTCTCCAACCACCTTTGCAACACATTCACACCACACAATATTAACAACAACAACCTCGAATGTCATACGGATGAGGATGCGCAAACCACTAGTACCTCAACTGACAAGCAATATACCATACCTAAAACAACAGCACAAGAAATTAGAAACATAATCGAGAAAACAAAAAACAACAAAGCACCAGGAATCGACCCAATCAATGGCAAAATCTTGAAAAACCTACCGCCAAAAGCGATGAGACTAATGACCATAATATTCAATGCAATACTAAGAATCCAATACTTTCCTAAACTATGGAAACTAGCACAGATCACAATGTTACCTAAACCAGGCAGAAACCCACGCCAAACTGCATCTTACAGACCAATATCACTACTTCCAGTATTTTCCAAAATACTGGAAAAAATAATATATGACCGCATAAAACCAATAATAGGAAAGAAAAAATTAATACCAGATCACCAATTTGGATTCTGAAACAAACACTCCACGATAGAGCAAATGCACAGGCTCGTAAACGAAATAATACTAGCACTAGAAAACAAGCAATACTGCACAGCGCTCTTTATGGACATAGAGAAAACATGTGACAAAATAAACCATGAAAGCCTACTACAAACAATTAGGAAACAATTCCCGAAGCAAATACACCAATTTAAAAATCCTACCTAAGCAGTAGAACCTTCGTAATAAAAATCAAGGACACATACTCTGAAGCTAAAGACATGAAGGCAGGGGTTCCGCAAGGAAGTGTCTTAGGCCCAATACTATACACATTATATACGGCTAACATACCGACAACTACAAATAGCAAAATACTGACATTCGCGGACGACACAGCTATACTAGTCAGGCATACTAACCCAGAAACGGCAGTCAAATTACTGCAAGAACATATCACAAAAATAGAAAAGTGGCTGCAAGAAAAGCAAATAAAAGCAAACCCCAATAAATGCAACCATATTACATTCACACTGTGAAAACAGATACCACCAAACATCTTTCTGAACGGCACACACATAACACAAGCAAAGCAAATCAAATACCTAGGACTCCACTTAGATACACAACTCACATGGAAACAGCATACTAAATCAATAATAGACAAAATACAGACAATAAGGAGACAAATGCATTGGCTAACAAGTCGAAAATCCAAATTAACAATAGAAAATAAATTAAAAATATACAAAACGATCATAAATCCAATCTGGACGTACGGAATACCAATATAGGGGACAGCAGTAATGAGCCATTTAAACAAAATAGAGACTATGGTACATTAGAAATGAGGACATACGGAGGGACCTGGGAATCCCAACGGTTAAGGAAGCAATCGGCAGCTGTGCGGAAAGATGCATGACAAGAATAGCAACACACTCAAACCGACTAGCAGCGGAAACGATCAACACTTTAAATATGAAAAGAAGACTAAAAAGGAAACATCCAGCAGACCTCACAAAGAATATAACCTAGCAAACACGAGGATGGTATCCCGGTGGGGGTAGCCACCAACATGTTAATATAACTGTTAAAAATTCTACCAAATGTCCAAATTGGACAAATTGTGAATATAAAGAAATAAATAAATAAAAAAAACTCGAGTCCAAGCCCACTGCCACAAATCTCGGGCAAACATAATCGGATTGAATCATAAACAATTACTTCTAAGTTTTATTATTTAAGTATAGCTACAATAAATAATCTAGACTAAAGTATTGGGGATCTACCCAAAAATTCCAAAAGAAAGGGCCCAATGTCCTTTCATCTCCGACATATATATATACCAGTGTATAGTCGTCGTTGCAAATTATTTAAAAGTTCCTATGCAAGTTTGATCATGGTTTTATTCTAACGCAACAATCTCAGTTTTGTTATTGCGTATATCCTCTACTACATATATTATTTAATGGATTTATTTAGCATTATTGCAAGTGTTACGCACGTGCGTTTCCTTATAATTTAAGTTTGCCGTGGAAATGTGACGGTTTCTGACAACGACGGTGCAAATTTTCCTGATACGCAGACCCAGCATCGGTGTTTGCGCGAAAGAGTACCGTGTTGCCTCTAGTGTTTATCTGCTCGTTATCGCGTTACCGCGTTTTCTTTTCTGCGGATTTTTCGAGAGAGATTTAGCATATTTGGACGCGAGGAGATGGATGTTCTTCGATCAATATTAGGATTTTAGTTTTCTGATAATTTTAACGAACACTCAAAGGTTTAAGATGTCGGGCCTAGACGACTTCCCCACGGTAATGTCGTGACTTTGCTGTTACTGAAGGCGGGTGACGGGTATACTGCGTAGTATACTGCGGATTTTTATGCAAATTCATATTTTTTAGAATGCAATTTAAAAAAGTAGAAAATTGTTTTGTCTACTTAAGTACTATAGAAAGCGCTATATTTTGAACATTTTATACAATTTTTTATATAATATGCATTTTATGCAATTTTATACTTTCAAATTTCCTGAAAACGTCAAATGCATAAAAATCCGCAGTCTATCGCTCAACGTATTAGCGGTTCGACCACGCGGTTCCGTATTAAATACAATATCAGTTCTTCTGTATCTGCTGATTCATCATTCGCTATTCAACGTGCACAGACTAAAGTAAAAGAATCGAAATATTCATTAAATAAACTTCATAAATTTTCAACGGACAATGCTTTGGTGAAAAAGTATTATTTTTATCCTTCTATTATCCCTTGAAATTATATATGATACTGCATTTTTTCATTGTTGTATCCTTTCTTGGCCATTAAATCAAAGCATAAAAATTTCTTTCTTTCATAAAACATGTAAAAATTGTATGCATAAGAGAAAAAGGAACTATGCGCCAATTGTACAATGTGATATACTGCACCCTATTATTGCTTTAATTAATAGCAATGAAATTTTACTGTGCTCATAATTGTAAAGTAATGAGCTGTAGGATGTGTTAAATGTTATTAAATTACTGTGGTGTTTAACTTTAACAATGTTTAATTCGATGTCAAGTGCGTGTCGATTTAGATCGTAACGTGACGCACGTCGAGCTCAAGCGATGACGATACAGAAATGATACAAATTTGATTCAGAATCTATACAAACTCTGTACGAACTACTTTCATTATCTATCTGACTGAATAACCGTGCGTCTACCAGCGACTACACTGAACTCTCTGAACGACTGTGAAACCACTATGATGGACTATCCCGAACTTTTCCTCGTTTCCCTTTTTATAGGGTGCCAAGGTCTTCGGAAGAGAGAGTTTTCTTCGGAGGTGGGGATGTAAAACCCGTAGGCAACAAAACAATAAATTTTCTGTTCGAAGGCTCATGGGTTTTTTAATAAGTCCCAGGATTTATTCTTCTAGGATGTCCTGTCCTCGGACGTCGTTCCGCGGGTCATGTGGCCAACACATATGTTTCAACCTTGGAACTTTCTCTACGGTCATGGGCCGCTACAGTGATGTATTCCAATTTCATACTTTAATTTTAGTTAATTTTCCCTAATTTCCACGATTCTATATTCATAAATTTCTAGCTATCTCTTTTTCATACAAAAAGAAGAAACTCAGTTCACGTTGAGTCAGTAATTTAAATCTCATAACCATTTTTCACATCTTAGTAAAGATTCATTAAACACGATGATTAGCACTCGTCACGTCACCTTCGATGGTCGCGAAGAACGTCTTTCGCAAAAATATGGGAGAAACCAGCGCGAGAAATCCATTCTGTGATTAATTAAATCTGAAGGTCTGAAGTTAACTGATGAACAGATCAGGTGTGTCTCTGTTGATTAATCGGCTGACTCGCCTGTTGAACTAATCGATCCTTAGTAGTCGTAGTGTATACTATCGCTTAGGAAATGAAGGTTCGGTTTTGGACATTTCTGGTGATGATATATTCGATGGCCTCTAATCGTTTGCGCTGATACAGCGGTTGATGCACTGATGTTGCTAAAGTGAAGCAGCGTTTTTTTACTGATTTAAATCATTCTAAATAATATTCTTTGATCTAACTGCTCACAATTTTTCTGTTAGCGGAGTTATTTCTTGCTTATATAACAATATATTTTTTTTATAATTACTATTGTTATATACGTTATTTAATACAATAAGATATGGAACAGAAGGTAGAAAGTGAAAAAAGGCAAATGTCTTTATATTAGGTCATCCCATAAGTTCGTTCCGTTTTTCGAGCGATTATATATGTTAAGATTGTATATATACCTTTCAGTTTCATGAAAAAATGTAATCCCCCTCTCGTTGTACAACTTCTTCCCATTTTTCATTATTCCGTCTCGATAAAAGTTCTCTCGTTTTTCTTTAAAATATGAAATGTATACACAAAGGTCGGCACGAACTTATGGGATGACCTAATACATACGGAAACGTTAGTGTGTTTATTAGTACAAAAAATGGTTTTATAATTGAGTTGATTGATAACTTTCAAGTGATATAAAGTAATAGCGGGTTAGTTTTCTCACATACAAATCTTTTCCAACTTATTTTAAATAATCAGATTATACATTACGGGATATTGTGGCTTGAATTCGTAATGATGAATGAGTAAAACGGCCTAACTATCAAATAGTGGGCGTACTGACTGCATTCGTATATGTCACATGGGCGTGTGGGTTGGACAGTTTAGTTGAGGCAGCAATCTGGGTTATCGTTGAACATAAGCCGTTCAAACGGACAAGAACATAGAATTACGATTCATTTGCTTATCACAAAGAAAACTAATCGTAGTTGTTGATATTAACTCTCTAATAGGATTTGTATACTCGTTAAGATATACCAAAGCACCAGGTATTAAAATTTATCTGAAGTTTATTCGGAATTATTACATATGCACTGTAAATTAAAAATTTTTTAAGAATTTATTTTTCATAAAAAATTGTTGAATGTTTTGATTTTGATAATAATTTCGGTATAACTGATAGAAATTTTATAAAAAAGCAACCAAGTTTTGCATGTCTGAAAGAGTCTGCAAAAGTTACAACGAAATTAATTAAAATTCAACCGCGAAGTTATCAAGAGCTACTTACATATTTTTTCATACAGCTTCCGAACTAAAGCAAGTAATAAGCCATGCGCACGCAGATAATAATTCGAAAATGGTCGGGATATTGTCGAAAGTTTTCACCCGCTGTTCTAAACGATCGCTTGTTTAGAACCATATTGTGGTATTTATGTTCTCAATTAAGTATTGAGTCCAAAACAAAACTTTAGCAAGGTTATATTCCTCTATTGATCTCATGTTCCAGACATAATTTTCGCGAGGAGCGAATTTATGAGGCCATGTTATTAAGACGTGCCTGTGGAATCGCCGTGTTATCATATTTTTGGAAAAATATCAATTGAAGAACTTTCTGGAAAAGTAACTCGTAAAACAAAATGATGACTCGAGAAAATTGTTGAACATTTCAGTTCTAGTTTTTAAATATTAGCCACGTTTGAATTGATAATTATAGAGACTTTTAAAGAACCCTGTTCTGTTCATATTTACAGAATAAATAAAAATCTCATAATAAAATTTTTCAAGGAACTTCTCAATCAATATCACGGATATTAATAATCCTTAATTAATTATCCTTATTTCGATAAATTTTTTGCTAAAAAATATAGCGATGAGTAAACAAATCAGAAAGGTTTTTGTACCAAACTCAGTTTAGTGTATAACTTTTTTTTTATTATTTAATTTATGCTTTACAATTTGACCAGCTGGACATTTGATAAATTTTTCTAGTTAGGTTTATAACTCGAAAGTAACTTGAAATAGAAATGTAAAAGTCGTTAGAGACTCGTTCTTCTAAACTTATACGTAATCGATCTAATAATGTCATCATCCAACAGGCATTACCATTATTAATTAATACACAGAAGTAGGTAGAAAATTCCTTAGTTACAATTTCATTATGATGAAAATTCTTTTCTGTCAGAGAGTCCTCCGTACAATCTTGGTATGATACAAAGTTGATTTTCTTCCTCGTTAACCATACTTTCATATCTGTAAACTTCATAATCATCAAGTGTAGCGAACACTTACTACTGTTAGCAGGTTCGATACCATCTATCGATGAGGATAGGTATCTTTTTATCGAGATGAAAGTTGGACAAGTCTCGTAGATACGTTGGTTGTTACCAAGTTTCCACTGATCTGTTCCTTTTCGTTCTCTTTATTTTCGAAGTAAATATATTTCCTCTACTACTAAAACTTGGAGGTGTTAGCGATGACGTAGTGGCGGATTTGCGATTGTTTTTTCGTCGTGTTATCGTTAATCTTTTAGACGGTTTTCTGGTTTAGACACGGCTTCGTACGAGGGGTTAAAAAATTACAAAACATGAAAACATAATGGAAATTTCCAACGGATACTTAGATACACATGAACGATACCTATCGTTATCCAGGTCACCAGTTTCAAACTTATGGTCGCCGAGGTAGGATGCATTTCACGTAACGCACTTTGTATGAGGGACATTTACAAAGTTCTACGAATTTAGTTTGACTGATAAGATAAGCAGATTGGCCCTAACGCGTCTATTTTCATCTTCTTGTGTCCCGTTAGTTCGCTTCTGACAATTTCCCATTGCAGATGCATCGCGTTTACAAACTTTGTGCGCTACTGCTTTGTTAAAAAGTGCACGTATCGTACCTTGAAGATTTTTGGGATATTATCGATCAGTAAGTTCAGCAAACATTAAGAACAAACGTTCCTGCAAGAAGATTTTTTCTTTTAAGAAAATAGTTTCTTACGTTCTGATTAGTCGAGTATACATTAATAACTATCGAATTTAATAGTAGATTCAATTGCAATAGATTATATACAATATTATGCATATTATATTATAGACAATTATTATATTTATTACAATTATTATATACTATATAATAGATTACAATAATTTTGTTATCCATTCTCTATTCCTTTCTTATATTTTATTATCCAAACGTTCTACTCGTCTATATTTTCTTTGCTATCCTCTGTCATCGCTACTTTAATATGAAAAAATCACTCTGAAGCAAAAGTAAAATACTGAGGACCAGTATTAGTGCAAAGTAAGGAAAGCAAGATGGATATTCTACTATCAAAAAATTTGTCTACTTAAACAGTCACGCCTTTCAATAAATTCGATAACTGAATTCTGCTATATACATGTTCTTATATACATTATATATTATTCATTATTGTTCTTATATACATTATCTCCAATTCTTTGAATTTTCCTGACCTTCGGAACACCATAAAAGAATCAGTAAAAAGAAGAGTTATCGTTGAAAATATCAGCGGATTATTCCGAAAAATATTGTCGAAAATCGCGTTGGTAAGCTGGTGTAGATTCACCTCGAATGTATTCAGAAGATTTTTGTCTCGAAGCGCGTACGTGCGTACGTGTTGTTGACCTTGATGGAAATTTCATGGTTACCAAAACGGAGCTCTATCGTGCGGGCTTTACGGGGTCCACATTTCCCTTCTGTCGTCCGAGGGGTGGAATTCATCCCAGACCTCGATATTCTTCGTGCTCGTAAAAAGAAAGGCAACCTTAGAGAGGGAAAGGGATACGGAGGCTTTTGCAGAGCGATATACGAGACACCTCGTTTCTAAGGCAACTTGGTAAAGGAACCACTTTCGATGGTCACTGACAATTGAACAAAACTAATGGTCGGCGTATTTCTCCCTTTAAATCATCCAGTTTTCGCTTTTCCATTTCTTTCTTCAATTTTCGTTTTTGTAGATGCGAATGGTAATCGTCTCGCTTTTGTAATGTAATCGATCGTTGTTGCTTTAGAACCTGACCTTGACTTATTTATTTTACAGATTAATACTATTTAAATTTTCGAGAGATACCGTTGCGTATAGTGTATAAGTATTTGGATTTTTCTTCTTATTCAAATATTTGCAGATTCTTTATATTATCTTTTAACTTATTAAAAACCATACAAACTTTTTGCATTATAATGTCATAACTATTTCATTCAACTTCATAGAATTGTAAAAACTGGGTGAAAGACCTAGGGATGAAGGAAATGTTAAACGAATCCTTGAACTTCTCTTGTAATAATAGTCGCAATATTATAAGAAACAGAACTTGGTAATATAATTTGATTGAAAAAAATTGCAAGTGCAACACCATGTTATTTAAACATTTTGATTCGTTCAACGAATTAACGATCAATAAACTCTATTAGCGTACATTACTTTTCTTAAAAATGTAAGAAATAATCATGTTTCTCTGGTCTTAATAAATTGATCTTTGAAAGGTTTAGTTACTTGCGATTTAGCGGATTAACAATGGACGAAAAAGTTAAGACATAACGAATTAAAAACGAAGAAGAAGGAAAGGAAATCAAATTGCACGTATTAGAAAGACTATTTGTTCTCAGATTATTCAGATATATTGAACCTTTGAATTAGGTTAATTAAAAGAAACACTTAAAAAAGTTCAAACTGTTAATAATATAAGGACTACGTAATCTATCTCCATTTAATTTTCATATCTGTGTGTTCAAGTTTACATATGTAGAATGATATAAAGTGAAGGAAGTGAGCGTATTAAATGAAACGGATAATATATGGTATTAAGAAGCAGACCAAATTCTAAAAAGTTCTCAGAACATATATGCGAAAAGGTACCAGAACGAACATTTAATGGCAAAGAAAGAAATATTATAGCTTTCGTTTCGATGAAATTGCTCTTCGAAATTATTTTTCGGGAAATTATTCTTATGGGTGATTTGGAAGAGTGAACCAGATATCGATATGAATATCGGATAGCTTTTCGAGCAATATAGTAGGAATCTTTCAAACTTTTTAGACGAACGACTTTAAAGGATACAATATCCCTTTTTCCCTAGAAATCCCTTTTTCTTTTTTATCGATGTGAACGGTAATTGTCTTGATTTTATAGCACGCTCGTTTATATTCCTGACGTCCTGGGATAGCAATAAATATGATGTCCGAAATAATTGAGGGATCAAACTTGTGGCAAGTTCAGAAGTAGCCACAGAGAACAGGTACGTATATTAATTTTTGTAAATCTAGTTTATCATAAATTAAACCACCGAAATTCTCCGATCATCCTTCTAAACCATAAACAGAAATATGTGGTTAAAAAATTCAATCAAGCTCGTGAAAAGCTTCCAGAATTCGAACCACGAGTTTTCACAAAATTTATTGATCTTCATAAATTCGTTTCGACTGAAAGGATACATGGCCCTTTCAAAGTGAAATACGATCTGTCGAATTGATTTTATTTTCAAGCTACTTCAAAAATTCTGCGCTGCTTCGTATCCATCGAATCCTCGAATTTAGTATATTTTGATCAAAAGATATTCCATCTTTAGAAATCAAAGAATATTCTCCTCGTGTTCAAATATCATATAACATTAATTACCCGCAGACTTTTTCCAAATTTCGTGTTTTTTCATAGTTATAAGAATTTCGTTCGATTACATTTTTACTTTCGACGTAACTATTGCGTCCAATTGTTCCATTTTATTTTCTCCGATCTTCGTTGAATACGAGTCGCGGTAAACGAGGAATATTAGTGGAAAAGGAAATTTCATCGGTCGCAGAGCTGGAACAACGTAGTTTCGTGATCCATGCTCGCGTGCGGCTTTTAATATCATCACTGTTCTTTATTACCTCTCTGGATTTTGCTCTCTTCTGTGTCCGTTTTGTGTCCGTTTGCCGTCTTGTGTTTTATCAAGCTACTAGTGGTTCTCGTTATCTACGCGTAACAAGTCTCAGAGCGGACTCCCGAAGAAGATCGCGAGTCAAAGATACTTAGAAAAGATGTGAGACTGGTCGCCATTAGGGTCTTATACTCTCTCTAATTGGACTATATATTTTTTTATTTCTTTCGTTTCTTATTCAGTTATCTCTTTCTAAACGTATCAGAAAAAAAGGAAAAATGCGTGCCTGTTACATTAGTGTTATTAAAAATATTCACGTCTGGAATTTGAATATGCATACATATAATAATCAGAAACATATTTCCAATACGTTCATTTATTCGTTGGTGCTTTTCACGTTGAATTGTATAATGGGTCACGCTCTACTGATCTCGTTTAACAATTACAGATTAAAATATGATCTATTTTTCGATAATGATGTCAGAAAAATTTTAGTTCAAGTTTCCAAGAAAATATTTTCCATGAATGTTTCGAAAAACAAAGTAAAATCATAAACTGAGGAAGATTTCCAATATGTGAATCGAATTTCAATTTATTAAACAGTCTTCATATTGCATAAAAAAGGTTATATTTATGCGTCTCTCTGAATGACTAAAAATAAGAAGACAATTACACGGTACTTTAGTACTTGCATCTTAGAATAGTATGTGGGTACATTTCAAGATGGCAAGACTAATGAGAAGATCCTCTCGACTCGTAATTTACGTAGCATGGTTATATATTTTTCTAGTATACGGCCTTACTATAAAGTAGTCCTGTAGGCGAGATTTGAGTGTACTTAAATAAACAAGCTGGTCGCAAAACTTGCAACCGTTTCGCAGCGAGAAATAAAATTGCGTTCATTTTATCGCGTTGCAGGCCGTGAATTTCATCGAAAAACCGACCCTACAAATATAAAAAGAATAATCTTAAGAAGGATTTGTATCTGTATCGTGCACGGTCGAATATTTTGTTATTCAAGAGCTGTGGACAATCCGCGTAGTTACTTGATGATACAAAAGAATACGAATACCAGGATCCAGTTACGAATATCTTTTAATCCTTTCTCGTCTATGGACGAGATATTTTGTGAAATAATAATATATGCAATGTAAAATATACAGATTAAAGATAACAAAGAAATTTTATGATTTAATATAAAAAATAATATCATAGAATTATAAGCGCCTGAAAGTTTTTAAATTTAACAAAATATCCAAATGGAAAGAGAAAAATTAAATATTCCAATACTAAAATATTAAGAAGAATATTGCATCATAAAGTGTCAGTAAAGGATATTAAGTTCTTAGGATTCCCTTTCATGACTACAATGTTAAAAACCAAAATGAATAATATAAATTGTCTGAGAAAATTATATGTGATATGTTGTATTAATGCTTTTAATAGGTTGAGATGTGAGGTATTCCCCCTTTCGATTGAAATAAAAATCAATTCATCAAACATTTCATAAATATAGATTTCAGCATCAAATCGTTTTGACACTTTTTACATGAAAACATATTTCGTCAAAAATATTAAAAATTAAACACCACATGAGAGATTATATATAATTCTTTGAAACAAATAAAATTCTATTGTGAGATATTTCTACCTCGACCGTGAAAGGATTAAAAAATTATTACATTGGAACCTTTCCTTTGTTTTCTAAAAAGCTATCTAAAATAAATTTGTTCTCCGTTGTCGTCCGTATTTAAAGAACGTGTATAATATTTTTTGTTCCCTTCTGCCAGCAGCTGTACATCCTTTCAAACCAATTGTCATGCCCGATATGGTATAATCTTTATAAGCAAAAAACAAGGAATTGAGGTTTTCTAGGGAAATGATCAATATGTATGGAGGGATTCGACAAACGACGCTTTATTGCAAGCTCATTCTAGCGTCATCCGGGAAGAGAAATGGTAGCACAGGAAAAATGGCATTCTCTTGGATGTATTGTTTCCAAAACAATGAGCACCAGCATGCCCTATTGAAGTTTGCAATAATATAGTGCAACATATTTTCCGCGAGCCCTCTGCATTTCGGACACGTTCAGTTCCCCTCGGGGAAATGCGCTTTGTGACGACAGGCGTGTTGGAAAACCTAGGAAACCGTCATTTTTACCTTGTCTCCGCAATGCGTGACCGAATATTTTAAAACAATTGGAAATGCCAAGAAATGTTTATCTCTCGAATTTTTTTCGTAGTTTCGTTTCGAACAATATTTCATTTTAAACAATTGATTTGTTATATTTCATGCTGAAAAATGCTGAAAAAGTTGATACATATTCGTTAAATTGACATAGGGAATTTTTTACAAAGTTTCGTCTTAAATAATTTCCAAACGATAATAATAAAACAAGACGAACGAGTCAAAATTTTATAGAGTTCAAAGCTCTTCGAATATGTAGATTACATAAATAAAATAAGAATCGAATGTCAAATAATTATTTGTCAGTGCACAATCTGTGTTAATTAAATTCAAATCATATTGAAAGTTAAGTATTTCGAAATATTTTACCGCACTCTAAATGCGATAAAAATAGATCTACAAAGGAAACCGTAGTCAAAGAGTATCCCATACTTTTCTGTGCAACAGAAATTGTCGAGTAAAACTCAGGGATTCTGTGATGCACGTTTTTCGTAAAGCATTTTCTCTTTTTGGGATGGTCGTGCCACTTTTTACTACGGTTGAGTTCGTGCCGGAATGTATCGAAGAATTTCGATTTACTAGCGAAATAAAAAGCATTTTACCGCGCCCGAATTGTCAAGATAACGGGGAAAAACATTCGTAAAAAATTTGGGCAATCCTCTAGTGATGAATTTATCAATGGTTTCCTAAACGGCCTCCATTAAACGTTCCCTCGTTATCGAACGAAACAATATTATATCGAAATTCAAATATTTCACAATTCAAATATTAAATATCAAAATTTGTTGATCTGTCCCTTATTTTTTTCGGACAATGTTGCTTTGCATCTAATCATATTTAATAATAAGACTGGAGAGCATTATTAATACTATTGTGAAATGGTTGTTTTGGGAAAATTTAGAGTTAAAAAATTAGAGAAATCTGTATTTAAATTAGTTAGTATCGTCTTCTCGGGGTACACAAGATACTGTGTTTGTTCATAAAATAAAAATATATCGATGTATTGTATCAGTGACTTAAAAGCAAGAATTGCCTGACCAATTTAACGATATTTTATTTAAATACTACACTACGTTATCTGTATCGTTAATACTTTAGAGTAAAAATTTGTCCTTACTGTATGGTCGAAGAACACTTTTCGATATCATACGTAGCGAAATACTATTTCAATTTCTCATATACGAAACAAGAATTCCAGTTTCTTAATGGGAATAAGATGTTAGAAGTACGCATCTTCAGCGTCATATGATATATACAGGAATGTGTTATACTTAATCGCTTGATCAAACTTTTCCCTGTGATGAAGAAGCAAAATGGAACAAGTTTCCAACATCGAACTTCCACGTCACTTCTCTGTAACTTAAATACAACATCATCAGTCAGACATGATGAAAATATAGGTACCATTTAACACCGACAAGATGGGAAAGACAGCAAGTGATTCATTCATCGTGACTGACGTATTGCCATCTGTCGTCATGACGAATGGCCAGTTTTCTGATATTTCTTCCATCATTCTTTTCCATCATTCCATCAGTAAGCAAGCCCAAGTTATCCCGTTTAATAAATATAACAACGGATCATGATTAATCACGGTAAAAGTTTAACCCGTCGAAATTAACAAGTAATACATTTCCAAGATAACTTTTAGAAAAACTGCTGGATTGTTCTAATTCTTCTGAAATTACTGAAATTTATTGGAACACAGGTTTTCAATCGTTATACTTAATGAATAATATATACCACAAACATTCAATCGATTTTCAATTAATAATTTAAATAAAATTGATTGTCATTAATAGTTTAAATAAAAATCATACAATTTCATAATTTTTCTATCATATAATATGCATAATTTAGATATCAAGCAACACATAATGCCATTTTCAATCGTAGATGTAAAACTATAATTTTTTGAACCCGGATATAAATTTTTGATCGAGGGATCTGGGATCCATGAAAAAATGTCTTATTTAGAGAAAAGGGGAATCTTTAATTAGAAAACTGATATAAGAAACCCTACATATTAATTTATCTCAAAATTGGGGAACTTTATAATGAACGAAGAGAACAATTTTGACAGAAATGTCTCAAGGGTTGTAACGGGGTTAGAGGAACTTTCTCTTTACTCTTGAAACGCAAAGGTAAAAATATAAGACAGTAGCAGTAACTTTATGAACCACTAAAAGAATTATTTATATCTAAAAATTATCATTATAAAATTTACTGTCATAAGATTAAATTACTATTAATTTTATTAAGTGAGAAACTTAATTTCCTAAAAACTATTCCTTTTCTATGAATGATCGATTCTGAAAACCCTTTCTGCGGTTAAATAAAAAGTCCACGCGAGCGTCTATTCAATTTAGATAGAAAACACGATCAAAAAATTATAGAGCGAATTCCGAGGGTTCAACCCAAACAACTTTCCCTTCTTTCGAAGCCAGGCATCAAGTTTCGCGTCATCCACACAGGGGATTCGAGGATTCCCTGTTTTAAAACATTTGGCCACGTGTACGCTATCGATTACGCGAGACAAAGCCCCCGACCGTGCAAATTCAACGAACAATATTGATACACTGCGGATAGCCATCGGCGCGTTATCGAACCGTCTTTTTTTTTTCTCGAATCTGTCAGTTAGATATTCCACCCTTCGGAGAAAAATAAAACGGAATATCGTCAGCCGCGTTATTCTTTCAACTGTAAAATCGTCCCCGGTCTTGTTAATCGCATTTTTCTTCTACGAAGAAGAACAAGGGAGATGTTCTAGCTTTCTTTTAGGGGAGCTCGAGGGTTGGATTGATAAAATAGCCCGAAAGCTCCTGTCCATGATAGCCTTAAAGCGTTCTTCGCCGTTTGAACCGTATTTCGGGTGTTTCGTTCCGTGATCACTGCCTCGTATAAAGAACTTTCAGGATTACTCTCGTTTCTTCATAAAAGAAAACGTCTTGTTAAATAGAAAAAGCCAAGTCGTTGTTATACTGTAGGTTTCTAGCATATACGATGTTTTCTCTTTTGTTCAGAATTAACACTTTGCAGAATAGATAACAGATAACAACATAAGTTCGTGCTCGCCCTCCACGTGCGAATGCGCTAGTTACACAAAACAGTAACTAGAAGATTGTTCTAGATGCAATCGATAGACTCAATCGATAGTTTTTAAGATGATTTTTGTTTTTTCCCCTAGTCTATGTAAGCGCGTACAATAAAGGTTTTTTCGGCTCAGAACGGTGTGATAGATTTGTCCGTATAGTATAGTAATAACTATTGTGATCATACCTCTGAATATAAAAATAACAACATTTATTAATAGTTCATTTTTTAATTGGAATTAAAAGAAATCGTATGTTGAGAATTTTTCCAGTTTTATTGATTTTATCAAAAGTACAGTCATTGCCATTATTGAATTTTTATAAATATCGTAATTGCACTATTTTCTTTCTCAGACTGTACCTTATGAAATTTCCAATCGTCTCCTTAAGTCACCCACAATTTTATCATTACTTAGGGTTTCTAATAAATTAAAAAAATTTGTTGTCTACTTCATGTATAAATCTTTAGCTCTTCCATTATTTCAACGATTTAAAAAATTAATTCATTTCACAGGATTACCATAAAATTTCTCTATACACTTGTATCGCCAGTTCTTTTTTAATAAAAATTGCTCTTGATTGATAAATAGAAAGTATGAAATATTTCCTCATCTGTCCTTAAGACGTTAACAAAAGTATTTAGAGTAGGTCACACCATATGAGAGTAACCTAGCCATATGGTTTAATATTTTCGTTGCTTCGGTTCTCCTGCTTTGGGGAAAGAAAACAAGTTATTTGGTTTCTCAAAGAAATCTCTTTTTGAAGTTGTTTTATTAAATATCCTATTGAAGCAGTTTGGAAAGTAGCCCAATATCCGTTCGATTAAATCGCATAATGGAGGTCACAGACACGTGGGATCCATTCGAACCGGTCACGTGATAATGGATCGCGCGTGGAATACATTTACGCACGGCTACTCGATCCTTTTCACCGTGTTATACACCGTGAACAAAATCTCAACGGAACGACTCGATTCTCGTTTTCTCCGGTCCGTTTTAAAAGGAAAGATAACGCCCATTTCGATCGGCTGCTGCTCTTTTTTCCGAGGGGTGGTTTACTGTGATCGGAATCCTAAGAACGCTACGTTTAAACTTTACACTTCCTTTTTTTTTTCTCGTCACGAAACAGTCCTTTCATTTGTTCAACGAAATTCTCTCTTCTACTTACAAGTATCCTACCCATTATGTTTTTACCATTTGCTATCAATTGTTTTGTTGAATCTAAAGAAACTAAGGATTCCGTTATCTTCAGTAGTGGAAAACGTATAATAAGTTACTAATTAGTAAATATTTTTACGCAATTTCATTTTATTTTTATATTAATTATAATATTTCTAATTCTTACGGCGATTCTAAAATAATAATAATTTTCATCAAAAGTCATCCCAAACTTCTTTCTTAACCATCCATTCTTAATAAATAATTAACTTTATCGAATTTTATTTCAATTTTTAAGTAAGATAAACAAGAAGTATATTTAAATGCACATTGAAGCAGACAAAATTTGTTGCTTGAATATTCAAAGAATTTAGATGTATTACGAGCGTTGGGAAATTGGATTAATAAATTTTGAGTTTAGATACTAAATCGATTCAGTTGCAACTCAATTTTATTATAGCGACACTAGTAAACTTTATATGTTTGATTCATCTCTATTTGATTCATCTCTATCGATTACTTGTTGTAAACTAATAAATTGACGAATTGATGGACAAAAGCTGATTGTATATTTCCAAGATAACATTTCAACATAAATATCGATGGTTCGTTACATAAACAAATCGATTGCATTGATGAAACGATGCAATTACAAATCAAATTACAATCATAAGAAGTCTCACCCCCTCCCCAAAGTGAAATATTATAAAATAGAATTTCCGAATAAAGCAAAAATTGCCAAATATGAGTAATATTGCAATTTAAATATTAACCAAAAAATATAGTAATAAGTGTAGTAATAATTATTAAAATACAGTAACGAACAAAAGAAAGTTTAAGATATAAGTAGACGAAACAATAATTGTAGAAATTAAAATTACAATTGGCAAGAGTCAATGAATAGACATAGCATACATGTCAGGAGAGATGACTATTACCAATGTGGTCAACAATTTCTAATAGAAAATTTAATAATGCTCACATACAAGTATAAATGTTAAATTGTCTTTTGTCCTGTATATGAATTTAGTTTATTGAGTTTAAATATATACATTGGAAATGTTCTCATATTTCTTTAAAAATACAATCCGCTTCAGTTTCATCAAATTTCTTTCTAATTTACAATACTTGTGCATTAAAAGGGAGAAACGGTTGCGAAATTCAGGTTGGTCCAAAGTTTCTTAAGAATTTCGTAAGCTTGCTGCGACTCAACTGTTTCGTTTTATCTTTCCACGAAACGTTTAGGGTTATCGAACAATTCTCCTTCGTGCTCGTGTAATATAAATGTTGAATCTTGAACGCAATGCAGGCTACACTTCGAACGACGAACGAAATTGCAGAACGCTTCGTTCGAGTGTTCTTATACGCTTTAAACCGACGATAGCGTCAGTTAAACAGGATAGAACTCCTCAGTGGTTGGACGAACTGCTAGTAAAACCGTTCGTCACGTTTCTTGACGCTTAACGGAACTAATATACACTTGTAAGCGGTAAAAGCGCGGTAAAATTCAGTTTCAAAATAAGAAGAGTATCTTCCATCTTAAGTACGATTTAGAAGAGTCTGTGAATAGCTACGTTATTTCTTTTTTTATTAGTTTCTCTGCTTTTTCTCAATCGTGGAATTATTTTTATTTATTATTTTCTTTTATCTACACATTATTCCATCTATTATATTATTCGGATTATTTTAAAAGAGGGTGTTCTCGCACACCGCACATTTACAATGATTTAGTTTCTTTATCGTGTGTTACACTATGATTTCCGTGAAGAGATTTAATTTTGTAGTTTACGTATCCTTGGAGAGATTTAAAAGATTTCAATGTAGTTTCTTCGTCCTTGTAGAGATCTCATTTTAAATTATGAAAAATAATCATAATCGTTTGTTTTGAGATTACTGTCGTTTGTGGAAAATTCTACGTCCAACTGTGTTAAATTTCAGTTCATCACGTTGTTCAATATCAATTTTCAAGTTCAAAGTTATTCATTGAAAAATTGGGTCCATGAAAAATGATTCTTTAAATAAGAAATACATAGAAGTATTTTTTATAGCCACTGTATGTAACTAAAATATCCGCAGTCTCTGTTCGAGAAATAATTTACAGGTTAAGACTGTAGAATATTTGGTAGAAATGTTTGAACATTAATCCCTTATAAATTTCACGACATCAATTCGTCAGTGTCAGAAAAAGCCGCTTTGTACTTGACTGCTTCCTAATATTTGTCTAAACTTCTCACCGGCTTTCAAATAGGAAAGCAACGACGTGTGGTGACGTTCAGTTGGTCATTTGTCACCATCAATTCGTCATCTTTTCCATTCCTCGATATTCATTTCTTCCGCCGAGTTTAAATGTGGGTCACGGAATATATGTACGCGATCAAATATCCGTTTTCGAAAGCTACAGCGATCCTATCAATAAAAAAGAGAAAAAAATTGGAAAAGATCAAAGGCCTTGACTCAATTTAAGCAAAATCGCGAAATTTCTCGATCCTGAAATTTTTTAACTGTATGATAATTTCCTCTTTTAATTGATCGAATGAACAGTTCGTATTTTACAATTTTATTTTATAGATTACACATTTCCAGGCTAATTAACGGTTTCTGTCACGTAAGCAAGTTTTGCGTGCGCGTAAAGCATTGATTATCGGATTTGATTTATCGTTCTATATATACGTAATGATACGAAGTATGTAACACTAACGAAAGGAATTCCAATTTAATAGGGATATCGAAAGACTGCTGCTCCAATCATCGCTGTCAATAATTTTCACGACGACTGATATCGCGAATTTCCCCGATAAAAATGCAAACATTTTTTAAAAATATACTCTGCCTTTTTTAACGTTTTATTGTTTTACGTTTTGTAAGAGATAAACGTGTCACAAGCTGAATGTTTTGAGGTGAACATTGAATAGGAAATATACAATCGCATAAAATATTCAGGACAAAAGCTTTGGAAGAAGCAAAAGAAGTTGCGCGAATCTCGTTTCTGTGCCCGTATTTCCCATATCATACGCGCAGAATATGTCAGTGTATCATATTCCTCGACATATGGGCTGGAATACAATGAGAAAGTGGGATTGAAACGATATTCATTAAAGAACTCGCGTATCCACTACGATATACAGATGGAATGCAAAATGTTCGATGATTCTCCAAAGAATTTCGAAGCGTAAAAGTTTTAGCGTATTTATTATTCGTTGTTTTCTAAGATGATTTTTTTAAACAATTTCTTAATTTTTCACTTAGAAAATTGCTAAGATTTAGATATAAAATATTTGTTTCTTATTTGGAAGTTCCAGATTATATCAAATATTTTACCATCTATGATATTTTGAAATGATTGAAACGAGTGAAAATCTTTTTATGCTGAAATAATAGATGATATTCATATTTACAGTTATGTTCTCTTTTAGCGGCAACGTATTGTCACTGTGAGACACAATCTCTTTTCAAATTCATTACTACTAATCATACCTGCATCGATGCTACTGTATTTGTAATTATTTTGATTGCCAATCAAATTTCGATATGAGCAGTGAAGAATTTGTTTTGAAATATATTTATACTTTTAATTTCCAAAACAAAATTACACTGCGCATATGGAAATCAATTTTGCTTTGGAAATGCAGCAGAATTACACGGGAATGTTTTATTCTGAAATATCAACAGAATCATTAATTCTATTTCCCTCTGTGATTTTAAATTATAAAAACTTTTTAAAAAATAGGAAATGTGAATTATCCTCTTTCTTTGCTATGTAGCCTTCAAATATAAAATATACAAAACCACATCAAAATTTTCTTTCAATTTTCAATCATTATATGAGGAAATCTCATAAGTTAGTATCTATGACTGATTTTCAGATTTGAAACATGCACGGTGATCGGTAAAAATATTTGTTGTTCTTTGAACTTGAATCCTGTTTTTATTAATATGTTATGCTTCGTTCTGACATCTCGTGACGATTCCAATCTATAAATCATTTTTTCAATTCTGCTCTGAAATGACGCTACTCTATTAGATTGTTCACAGAAGCTTGTAAAGTAGTACAACGTATGAATAAAAACACGTTTGAAACGCAAAGAGCCACAAATATAATATATGTCTGTACCAAGTCGAATTAAAATGGAGCGTAAACCATCGCAAAAAACTAGATTATATCCTAGGAACGTGTTTTGCCAGATGGATCGAAGGCTTCGCATTGTCAGTTCGACTAGTTGGACTATAAAGCCGGAAAACTCGCGCGGTTTGGCGCAATTCATTGGAGCTGACAGTGCGAGGAACTCGTGCGCGAAACTGTCGTGGAAAGTTTCGCATCCGATTACGTATCCGCGTACACGCATTTAGAAAGGACTGTTTGATGGCAAACGGAGTAACTTCAAACGAAGTTTCTTACGCTTGGCTGAAATATAACGAGCGCGAGCACAAAATTGAGAAACGATTATAGTCTTTAGGATCTAACGAGGATATAACATTCTGAATTAGAACACGAAGTAACTGCTTCTCGATTGATCCAGCGACATCCGAATTCCCTTCTAATATCTAATAGAGATTAATTGCAAGTTATACTTTGAACATAGAAGCTTTAGTGTTTGACTTATTTTACCATTTCGATATAATTCGTTAAATTTAATAATTTGTGTGATCAATTCCTAATCATCGTATTCATATCTTAGAAGAGAGGGAATGATAGGTACAGTGACTAGAAGTGACATTCGCACATGAAGTGCCTGTTTATAAGGCCGAGGCGAATATTGTTAAATAATATGAAATTTAATATACGTGAAAATTTAATCGATTAGTATGTAAATGCTATGATAAATATAATGGCGTGCAAATGCTTTTTGTAGCCAATATATATTAGAACCAAAGAGATTCCAAATTTGGAGTATTTACACGTGCGATTAAATTTTTGAATACGTGACGTTTGTATCTTTTGCGAATGAATTTTTTAAAATTTTGTTGACTATGCAAGCGGTTGATCGTAGAGAGTGATGCAGTATGTATATTATGTATATTAGATCAAAATCTAAATCTAATAAAAATTGTATTTCGGTATATACACACTTAATTGAAAAATAGTGGATTCGAACGTGAAGTTATCATGAGAAATAGCTTGAAACTATACAGAAAGATGAATGGGCGTAGTTCTTATTTTCACAAGAAGTTGAATCAAGTTTCTGAATCTTCTATTTTTTTTTTTTTTTTTCAATTATCAAAATGTGTTCAATGCTACTGTACTTACCAATCTGTGCCTTGCCTCAAGTACTTGAACAATGTGTATATAGACAATATGAATATCCTTCTTATGGTTAACCAATAATTACTTCTAAAAGATAAATAATTTCTAAGGAATACTTTGACTATTGTGGATACGCTTTATAGTTTCTCTTCCGGTTCCAACTGCTTCCTTATATACTAGACACCCTTGTAGCATTGGAGAAAGGTATTCTGTGACTCTACGGTCTTCCGTTCGGCAATATCTGGTTGGGATACATTATACCGTGACGAAATTGAGAAAAATTTCCACATTCAAAGAAGCAACCTTACTAAGGGGTGGATTCTGTAAGAAATTCTAGAGAGAATTCCCTTCAAAGAAGAAATAAATTCCAGCAATAAGAAGTTTTGGAAAGACATCGAAAAAGTAATTTCAGCAATAGAAGAAGAATATGCCAGAAAGAGAAGTTGTGACAATAGAAAAATCAAAGGAAGGACACTCAAAAAGGGTCACAATCAAAGATAGCAACATGACGATTTGCAGAAAAGCTATCGCTTCAACAAAAACGGCAAACATGATACTCAGACTGCGGATTTTTATATGTTTGTGGAAAATTTTAAGATGTAAAAATTTACAGAATGTGTTATCCGTTATGTTATGTAGCAGGTAAGACAAATTTCTATCTGGGTTCTATTTGTGAAATTATATTTACGAGATTCGCGATATAGAATTCTGTTGGACATACGTACGATTACAAACAAACATCGTCAAATGTGTAAATGGGCTATAAATTTTACCACAGGCTAACAGTGTTCGTTAATATTTTATTGTTTTCGACTTTTCTTATCGGTTGTTCGATGTGTAAAACGTGCGCAAAGGTGGTTAGCCACGTCGCGATAAAAGTGAACGTAGGAGACGTTTTATTTTCCAACGTATGTCTTTACCTGCGACATAATAAATAAAATGGGCGATGGGGACTGTTCATCGGTACTGCAATTTGGAGCAGGTTTGAATGATTTAAAGAAGCATAGGTTTAAAAATTTTAGGAATTTGCACGATCTTAATTGCTCCTTTCTGAAGAGACAATTAAGTTATAGTAAGGATATAATTAAAAAAACAATAGTTCACTAAGAAATCTCTAGAGGAAGTTTGTTTAAAAATCAATTATTGTTTCAGTGAATTCTAATGCACTATCATTTTCATAGAGCAATTAGATAGGGCAAACTATCATTTCATACTGAGCAATTTATTGAAGGAGATGTGACAAAGATTCCGTAGACGAAGAAATAAAGAATTTGCACAATGTAGCTCATTGCATTTCAATGCAACCTCGCATATCCCTGTAAATCGAACAAATATTTTATTTTCTCACCTCAATTGTCACAAGATACTGCACAGAATAAGTTATTCTTCGCGGCCTAACAAACCCATAATAATACCACAATTCCTTGGAAAAATATTTATCGCGAAACAGGCTACAGAAAAAAGAATTTTCTTATTGTCACGAATAAAACAGTTTCTGTAACACAAATGTCTTCGTTCCATTGTATGGAATTTCAATGTAATTTCATTCTTTTTCTGTGCAAACCGAACAAGCTATTTATGCGCGAGTACTTGCAACAAGGCGCTATGTGGAATGTGATAATCCGATTTTCACATTCCATTCGAAGGACCGACTCTGGAGCAGCTTTCGATCGAAATCTTGGTGGGAATAGCACGCGTATGAAAAGTTATCCTCTTACGTGTTGCTGGATGCGCTACTTCTTTTTCTTTGTATGGGATAATGGCCTGTTTGAATGTTCTCATAGGCTGAGAAAAAGGTCGTAATTTTGGTATGGTTGTCGTGATTATGGGGCACAGGAGCGTCGTCCACGATAAATGTTGGATTGACCTAGTATTCGTGGATCTCCTCGTGGATTCTGTTAAGAAGTTTATCTACGGTTAATCTTAACCTCCCTTGAGCCAAGGAAATACAATTCTGCTTTTCTTTCGACGGCAATCTGATTTGTGCTTCCCTTAACGACCCTACACCTTCGCCATTTTCTTCTGAATGTACCTAGTGTACTACAGTCGCCTCCTTATAACGGTGTTTGCTTTTTATTCAAATTCCCGTAGGAATTTACTATGAGGTTACTCAGACAAGGGAATATTATAAAATTTTAAATAACATTGATGCTATTTAGATTAATAGAATACAATTTAAGGTTCAACTTGATCGACGATAAATAGAACTACTTATGTTAAATAGACCCTACTATTATACATAATACTATTGTATATGATTAATGCATCCCCATATAATTATAGATATTTCTGCATTGTTATACGTATGCATCTAAAATTGAAAGATTCAAATAGAATATTTTAATTTCAAGTTCTAGAATTATTAAAATCAGGATGTTTAGTATTCTCTTGATAAAGTTTTTAGATCACATTAGTCGCATACGTAAATTATTATATGCATAATGAGACAAGTAGTGATTCTATTTTATAAATCGTGCAATTTTTTGACACACGTTTGCTCTCTTGTAGAATCTTGTGAAGTATTGTTTTCTTAAACCATTAAGAATGGTAACGCACCATATGCTTCGTGCAAAGAAGTTTGTGTTACTTTTACGAATCAATATTTGAAAAGCAAATAAAACAGTTGATAAACCCGTGTATAAATACTGCAGATAATATTCCTAAACGAAGTAGCATTGGCTTTTATGACAAAGACAAAAATAAGTAATCTACAACCAGAATCATCAAGATTTATCTTTTAATTATCAATCACTGTAATTTAATATAAATCGATATTTCCAATTGACGAAGATCAACATTCTTCTAATCCTTTTTAAGCAAAGCTTATTTGTGTACTCTCATACTTGCAACAATATCCTCAGTCGATATATTATAAAAGAAAAGAAGACTTCAGAAGACTTCAAAGATACGCGATAAAAAGAAATTACTGAGTATCTGAGTAGTAGTATAATATTAGACGACATAAAAGAAATATATGGTTTAGCGTAGTAAAGAAATTTGTCTGGCGCTAGCACGATCGACTTTTACTTCTCGTCTCTATTTTTCTCTTTATCTGTTATTTGTTTAGGCAGATCCACAATGGTGCACCACAGCGAATGATTTGCCTTATGTGTTCTCATAGACATTTCGCAAGACGCACGTGAATGTTCGTTCAGTGTCGTGAAAATTTTTATCAGATTGCCACGAAGCACAAGATTTCTTCCTGCTACTCAGAATGACGAAAATAGCTAGAAATATTTTATTCGTTTCTTGGTGAATATTTTATACGGCCTCTTCGCTTTCCGCGTGTAAATACTTGCATGACGTAAATAGGCGATAAATTTAAACCCTCTTCGCGATTCTTCATGTAGATTGTGATACTTGTAGCATCAAAGAAACATGCTGTTCGTTATGTTGTCAAGTAGTTTCGAAAAATATAACAAGGAAAGGACTGTAAGCGATGTAAATTGAAAAACTTTCTTGAAAAAGGACTTATAGAACGAAATGGAAACGAATAAATCGCATTGCAGGTTTTTTTTTTTTTTTTTTTAACTCAAATAGCTAAATGGCCTTTAAGAAAATTTCTTCTTTCCCATAAAACGTAAAACATCAATTTGTCCTTTACAATAATTTCATTTTCGTGATGAATTAATTTTTTTTCTGTCACATCTTTATGAATCCTTTTTACATAAATGTAGTATCTTAACAGGTCTTAGAGGAAAGGACAAGTAATGATGTTTTGATTTAATAAATAATATTCAAAACAACGAAATGATTACAATGCTGTCGTACGTCTTATTCTCATACTCGGCTCTCGACTTTCCGATTTACACTCTCCGGCTTCTGCACTCGCTCGCTCTTGCTTCTCAACTCACACTGCACGCCTTTTGCATTCGTTCTCTCCGGCTTCTCAACTAACACTGCCTTTAACATCTCTTTGTCTTTTCCCGCCCTATCGCGCACGTGTCCCGAAAACGCCCGTGGCCAGGGTCACGCAGGCCTTTTCCACGAAACTATTCACTTGAAAGGACCGACGACACATTGATGTACCCAACGATGCCGCGGCTCTCGCGACATTGTTTATGGTTCGGCCGATATCTTAGGCCCTTTGCCCACGATACTACATAAATTAGGAAAAATGGAGTTTTAACGGCTATCATAGTTCCATTTTTACAAAATGTCCACAGTTATAAAGTGAAGTAAAAGTTTTTTTTTAGAAAGACCTTTTAGCGTTATTATGATTGTTTTCATCTGTATAGGAATTCAGGTTTATGTTAATTGTTATTTCCCAAGAAAGTTTATAGCGAACTGTTATTCATCAAAAACCATGTCCTTATACGGAATGCAAAGAATTTCAGGAAATATTTCGTATACCTAACTTGAACAAAGCTATATGTCTGAAGCATTCGATTGGAATGCGTTCCACCTGTATTTTATCTCTTCCGTCGTGGAATATTTGAGAAATATGTGTCTATCTGTGATGAATATTTCTGCAAATATTTCTTCAGTGATGATTATATTAAACTCACTGATATGATTCATCGTGAAAATATGACAAAATACCTTTTCTATGGAGTTTCTCTTTATGGAATATTGCTGTTTCGTAGAAAATATAAAATATATTCTGTGAAAAGTGATATTGTGTTATCGAAACAGTGTAGGAAATTCTGAAGGTGAAATTTTCTTAAGAAATTGAAAAAATTGTATCATATTGTTTGTCGCCATCGAATATTGAAAAGATAGTGCTTCGATAATTGAAATGTTTCCATAAAATAGTCCTGGAGAATAGCTTCGATTCTGTTTATACCGACATTAAAGTTGCGTCGAAAGCTTATAGCTTCCCTCTTATACCTTTCGCTTCGATAACCGATAGTTCCATTAAAAGCTCCACTAATGTCCTCGACGTCCAATGAAACAAGAGGAACGGAAGTCTGTTAAGATTGCGGTTACCGTGTACTTTAGCTCGAGAACAATTTTTATTCAGATTTTTCGTCTTTTATTCAGATCCAATATCACAGCTAATCATTCCATATCTTCGAAAGGAATATACGGAATATTAAACTTCCGATTCCAATACTTCTTTATATTCCTTCAAAAATATATTGTCGAGTCGATAGAGAAGTAATATCAATTTACTGAGTGTAAAACGTCTACTTACTATGGTGGGAAAAGAATGTTAATCATTGCGTACTCTATAAAATTGTGAAAAAAGATTTTGAAATACAACATTCTACAGAATTGGGAAAAGGCCTCGAATTTTATTTTAGAACATTTTGGTTAATTTTGATACGAAATTTTGTCGAAATAAAGATTATTCCATTATTATTCTGCATTAGTATTATCTGTATTATTATTCAATTAATATATATATATATATAATGTATAACAAATATATAAATAACTAAAACATGTTATAAGTAGAAAAATGATATTAATAAATCTTTAATAACAAACAATTATCATATGAAAGAATTTTTAAAGTATATAAGGTGAAATTTTCGAAAGAAGTGAAATATAGGCAAGCAAGGAAAATAGAATCACCTTAGAATCACCTCGACACAAAAATTATATTACGCTATGATTATTTTTTAACATATTACTATGAAATTTGCTGGTTTGAATCATAAAATTTTCGATAAATATAATATCTCAAAATTATTATGGCTTAATTATAGAGTGCAACGTGTTACGAAAGAAAACAGAAATTTCATTAATATTGATACCGTATGAATAATAACTTTGTTAATATGTGTTTATAATACGTGTTTATTAATGTTAATTCACGTTAACAGAGCTATAATTTTAGTATCTATACATCTGATCAAATTTTTACAGTGGACAAAATGATAATTCCGTGAAATCGTGACTGAAATTGCATCATCTTTCATAAATTGCCCATTATCGTGAATTTCAATAGGAATTGCTCGACGAAATAACATTCTACGGGATAAAACTGATCTACAACAATGAAACAAAATACGAATGTGTGCAGAGAATTTTGTTTCGCGGTTTTTGAGGTAATGGGAGGATATTGGCGAAAAATGGGAGAATATGTCATGTCACCGCGTTTAGAATTTTAATAACCCGCGCGGACGATAAAACGGTGATTAATCGTTACCTATCGACGTTTTTCGCGAGATTTCATGGATACTATGTAACATGACGTTTCACGCCTTTTCAGATAATTGTTTCCTGCTTTTCTATTGATACAGATGCAGACTTCATTTAGTTTTTGATATATTCTTTTTTTAAATCCCGAATTTTCACAAACTTGAAATATTTTATAAAAAGATTGTTACGATGTTTAACCGAATAATCTATCATCTCAGTCACATGATGTATAAAAAATATTCTACAGGTTTCTAGATTTATAATATTTTTACGAACAACAGAGTTTGAATTAAATATTACATATATTGTTTGTAAACGATTTATGCGATTGAAATATTAATCAAATCAATTTGTTCCATTCAGAAAGTAAGAAAAATGTAACATTGTACTGTGCTCAGAAACATTTTTAATAAAAATACGATGTTTTAAGGAAAGCCTGCAAACGCCACTTCTAATTGACTTTTATTAGTTACTGAAAAAAAAAAAAAAAAAAAAAAAAATTAAACTCCTGAATGGAATTGCTAATCATTTAGGTATCCATTTCTCTGTGAAGCATACTAATCAAAATGGTATGATTGATATCCTGGTTTTCGTACGTGTTGTAATCATATTTCAATAAAAAATTCTAATGAGAGAAATTAAGCAATATTTTCTGTTATTCCCTGCCTGCCATATCTCATATTCGCATTAATATGTAGAAACTACGACTGACTAGCTGCTGTAAAAAACAATTTTGTATTACAAAAAGAATGAACTTTTTCGTAACGCAAAAAATGTAATCATTACTACAAAAGACATAAGAAACGTAGAGAAATAAAAATTGTGTAAAAAGTGATTTAATGTTAATAAAAATGGGGCAAGGAATAGAACAATAGTTATAAAAATAGAATGGAGTCAGTATAATACTGTTCTCTAGAAATAAAATACTCTTCATTGCAAATTAAATAAAAAATATCAAAAGACAATGTTTAAATGATTAAATATAATCAGCAAATCGAAAACAGGTTTCTTGTTAAGGACAAATATTTAGAGTTCTCATCAAAGAGAAATATTTCGTGGCCTTACTAACGAGAAAAGGTTAGAGCAATGACTTTCGTAGTACATTCTGTCCAGAAATTCGCGTGTTTAAAGAATTTGAACTATTTAAGGAGCTGACGCTCAAATATCTGCTTAAATATTCAACATTTGCGGTACACTAGTTTCACTGGTCGGTCAAGACGAACGTCATAGCTAAGCAGAATATTCGCAACGAACCACATATGTTTTTATGATGTCCTAAACAAGAAACTCAGTGATATTCAAAACTCATCGGAGAATTCTGTGGCGACACTCGACCTCGGAAATTTCCAACGGTTTCGCGGCACAAGGCGCGTTATCTTAAAAACGCTATGCCGACGAGCCTTAGGTGTCATCGATATCCCTACGGCTCCTTTGCCGAATTTTCGGGAGACCGCACACGTGGCAGTCGTGGCGGACTTCTAAACAAACGCGCGCGATATCGATGGCTAACAAAGAAATGAATCAGCGTGGTTTTTGAATTAATGAGATTCAGTCTGCCCCGAGCTGCGAAGTGCGAAGGATTATGTGAAACGAGCGCTCTATTTCCTATAACCTGCGTCAAGCATTGATCGTTACCAAGCGTGCTAACTGTTAATTGTTAATTGTTACTTGTGTTAATTGTTGTTTGTTGCTTGTTGTTATTGGACGTCAGTTGTTAAGTTAATAAACGTTTTTTGTTGAAACATCTGAGCATTCCTTCTACACCTATCACGACATACCACTTCAATTCTATTTCAATGAGAAGATATAGTGGTTTCTGGTCGAACGTGATTCGACTTCGAACGAACTTTCATTTAATAGTATTCGTGCATAGACCATTAAATGCAAATGAGCAGCACTGGTTTACCTAGAATAGTTTCAATTAGTTTGATGGATATCGAGTTTGTAAGGAGGAGCATGTGTATTAAAATATAATTTTAATAGGAAACGTAGAAAATTAATTTGTTTTGTTCTAAGACAAGATGCTCAATGCGGATGAAAAATAGGGTTTCCATAAATTTTTTGTTATTTTAAAAAATAGATGTGGATCTCCAAGAAAGAGAGTATCCCTTAAACATATAATGTTAGCAGGAGATTTACAAAATTTATTGCGTTTTATTTTGAAATAAGGGCTTACCAGCATATGATACTGAATGAAAATGAGAAATATTTAGTTTCTGTGAATTCTTCCTACAATGTTATTTCACAGATAGAGAATTCATAAAAATGTTTATTATACTAAAAATATAATTTTAATAGAAGATTTCGAAAATTTATGTATTTTATTGTAAAGTATAGATTTAATAACTCGTATAACGTTAAATGCAAATGAGAAGTACTGAGATTCTCTGAATTATTTTTATAAACTTATTTCGATAGATAGATACGAGATTCCTAAAGTGAGATTGCCTTCTAGGAATATAACTTTAATAGGAGATTGGGCACACTGAAAACATATATCAGGAATATGTAACGCGTTAGCACGATGTAATAATACGTTGGAATCGGAGGCGAGTTAGTTGCAAGTTGGAAACTCAGTTGATCATTATCTGTCAAAGATGACAGGTGGATAGTTAATCGATCGTTAAACGTCGGAGTTTCTGGTCGGGTGTTAATTAAACTGTTAGCGATTATTCCATCCGTTGATTATACTTTTATTGCATGTAGAACAATCTGATTTATTTTTTCTGTCAATCGATTTATTTACGTTCCTTCGAAATATTTTATCTTTATAATGTGAAGATATTTGGTTATCTTATAAGTAATATGCAATATGTGCGTTAAATGAAAATTACTGTTACATATTATTTATTAATTTACCAATTAACGATATTAACGAATTGATAAGATACAATTTTTCAAATTCTCAATTTTTAAATAGAATAATCACATCACTCATAATTTGTAAAGTTTATTTGTAACATTTCATTTATTTTATTACGAATTTCAAACGATTTTTATTGCTTTAAATTTAGCTTTCAGAGAAGGCTCATTACAAGTATAGATTAACAAGACTCGATATTTTCATGAATTTTCATATCAGATGCAAACCGAACAAAGATTGGAACGGGTAGTTCGAACTCAGTAGTTTACGACATACATGCTAATGAAAATTGTATTCATGCATTGATGCATAAACTACCCATAAATTAGCTACCCTCTTAATGGAACCCTAACAAAAGTGAAGTGCCTATTCACAGAAATCCTACACTCAATAGTTTGAACGTTGTTAGAAAATTTGAATTTCATTCATTGGAAATCGATTCGTTGCGGGTCAAGCAATGGGAGGAAGGAATAGAAATTATAGAATAAAATAGAATTCTATATCTGGGATCAGGTATTAGGTCGTCCGATTAGGTATTAGGTAGTTTCTTTCGTTTTATAAGGAAATAACGGATGCACAACATTTTCCGTTTTATATTATTCTATCAAATTACCATCCATTTTGTTCTATCGAAATAAAGATCACAACGTTCAATAGATTAGGTTTCATGTTTGTATAAAGATGTATCGTTATAAAAGACGGTCTGTAAAAGAAAGATACTTTTCGGACAACCTAATAGTATCGTGTACAAATGTGTTATGTTTGACGTATATGGTATCATACTGTAGTATCGTAAGAAAAAGTCTGATTAGAGATCGATCAAAACAGTGTCGTCTGTCCTTCAGTTGTTAGTTTACATAGGGAAAAGAGCTTATGTGACTAAGGTCACCTAGTACTTGCGTTGACATGATGAGATTAAAGAGAGGAAAAAATAACGCTAATGGAGGGGGACGATTTGAATTCAAAGAGTGTTGATCGAGAAGTGAGAGCGTTGATCGAGAGGGCAGAGTTAGTCGAGAAGTCGAAAAGTAGACGTGTTAGCGTTGTCGAGTTGCGAGAGTTGCCAGCGTTGTTGAGAGATTGAGTCGTTAGCGTTGTGGAGTTGCGTGAGTTGCTAGAGAGATTGAGTTGTTAGCGTTGTCGAGTTGCGAGAGTGGTTGAAGTAAAATAAGATTGTTGCGTTTAGTTCAAGTTAAACAACCATCGTTTTCTGTCTAATTAATATCTGTTTAATTTATTTATTGTAAATAAACTATAAATAGTATCAGGAAAAATTTATAGCTAAATTTCTTCGATACTACAATACTTGATATCTATTTATATTTTACATATTTGATACCTACAAAGTGTGATATTTCATCGAAAACCACGTGTAGCATTATAGTATAATTTCTAAATTCTATTTCCTCTTCTTGATGGTTTATTATCATAGAAACTTACCACTGTACTGTGAATATTTATGCAAATTCATATCTTTATGAATATATTATCGTTATAGTTAAGAAACTAGAACTTAGATAGAAAATTATTTTGTTTATTAAATATCATAAGGGGTGCTATACTTTGGATATTTTATACATTTTATTCATTATAACATTTTTATACATGATGCTCTTTTGCATCTTTAATTTTTTCATAAATGCAGAAAAATCATTCTATCTCCATAATGTTTGGTTCCTTTAAACCATCACCTTTTATTCATAACGGATGCTATCTCATAGGAATCGGAGCATAAAATTTTGCGAAGTTTCCAAGTTTTTTCAAATTTTCAAACTTCTTTCCCTAGATAACCCGTCGCTATAGAAAAATACCTGTTACTAATGTCTCACATTGTACGATGAAAAGCGTTCAAATATTTTTCTACGATATCATATGTGGTGTTAAAGCTTTATGTCAAGAAATGACGCTTTTTAATAGGTTAATAGAGTTTGTCCATAATGCACAGCTTAAGAATATTTTGCGGAACTCTCGACGCAACATATAACGTACATGAATATCATCCAAAAACAAATCGATGGTCCATGTGACAGGTCTATAAATAATTACCCATTGTCCTACGGTGGTCAGTTTGACATCGTTATTGCAGCTCATCAGTTCGCGCGATAATAACGGCGAGTAACGATAATGGCCAGAGGCCTGAGAAAGTCGGCAAATAATTTATGTTACGCGGCGTCGACATGCAAGCTCGATTACGTTAGTATAAGCAATTTTCTCCTCACTGTCTGCGCCTTGTCTTTTGTACGCATTAATCAAATTTCCGTTGTTTCATTCCATCAACACTTTTAATCACTTTTAGTTGTCTCATATAATTACCAACGAATGGCTGAATTTTCGCGACTTTGCAAACTTCGAATTTCCCACCGTCCTTTTTTTCCCTTGTCATTTCATTCCCTTTAATGTCATTAACGAGGGAACTGCACCGTCAACCTTTTACTCTGCTTCTCTACTTTCAACTTTCAACGTTTGGTACATTTGTGCGGTGGATAATGTCTTCAGTTTTATTTTTTGGAAATTGGTGAAATATTCACCATTTCTGCGTCGGAAATGAATTTGTTAATATAGTTTTTTATGCAACATATTACAAAGGTACGGGAATACAAAATTGTCACTACTTTATGGAAATAAAATAGAAATTCTATTAGAGAGATTCGTATAGCATTAAGCGTTTTGAAACTTTAACGATGTTTATTTCAACTGTACTGTGAAAGCAAAATAAGGATTTCTTGCTATTATTAATTTTCATTGTATTGTTGGTTAAAAATCGTGATTATTGTATCAAATTTAAATTATTCAAGAAATGCCCATTAACCATTGAGGTAATCCAAATAATTATGTAGTGAAGTACTTGAAAAAGATATACATACATTTGTCAATTTTCGGGTAAATAATGATGTAATAAAATATTCGTGATACAAGTTTCTTGTTAAAGAAATCAAGTCATTAAAATAAAGAAACATAATTTTATCAGATAAAGATATACCAAGTTTTTATCAAAAATATACGCAAATTTTCACGAGGACAGTTGTGGAACTCGTTTCACGAGCAGTTTCTGAAATTGTCATTCGTGGAACGTAACAGGAAATTGTCTTAACTACAACAGTGTCCTATTTGTACTTTGTCGTAAAAGCCCCAAAATTAACAACAGGGTCGGCGTATCTAGCGTTAAAGCTTGTTGTTGACAAGGTTTACAACACTGTCGCGAAACGTGGTTACCTTTGAACTACCTGGGATTCATTTTTAAGCTTTCTGGAATATCTAAAACACTTGTTGTTTCCACGATAATTGAATCATATTAAATGAATTTACTTAAAAAGTAATTACGCTTTGTATTCGCGTTTTACTTTTCTTTGCGCTGTTTGTATTCATGATCTTTTCTCTTCTCTAGAAGTTGAGTTCTAGTAAGGAACAGAAATTCCTCGATGCTCGCGAACTTTCTCCAACATTTAATGCAACCCTCGACTAAAAGTTTTTATTTTTATTTGTAAATATATGGAATATTTTTCCTCTTTGTAAATATCGGCCCGATAACTTTTCATTCTTCGTCAATATTTCTTTCTAGTTTCTGGATATTTTCCAAGCAATGACAAAGAAATAAGGAAAACCAATGATAGAAAGCGCGCGTGTAATGATAGTCAAAAGTTTTAATACAAATAGACTTTTCTTTTCAAATTTGCTGTGAATATATAAAAGAAACTGAATAAATGTAAAAAGTTTTTATTTAATTTTTTACGTAAAATGTAAGTTTCGAATTTAATATTTCGAGTGTCTAATGTTTGAAGTAAATGTGAAATTATACGTCCAAAAGTTATATTTTAATAAAAGAGTTGGATAAAGTATCATATTTCTTACAGATTTGCACAGAATGTTGCCAAAACATCTATTCTAATAGACTTTTATTCATCACTATATAAAGGATGAAAATTCCAAAATTCTCCATCTTTGGTCTTTTGTCTTTCAATCTATTATATAATAAATAGCATTTTACAAATTTACACATTATCGTATAGGAATATTTTTTTCTATACCATTGCTTTTATTCACCACTGACATAAATCCCAGAATATTTTCATCTTTGATTTTTCTATGTTTCGATTTGTCGATACAATTTTCGAAGAGATGTTAACAGCCACGATAATTATCGGTGCACATTTAAACAGATAAAAACGAGCGCCATGCTACGAGGATTATTTTTCCTTTTGTCCGTCGTTTATTGTCGTGAGTACAAGGGGCAACCGAGGTAACGTTTCAGGAAAATCGTTACGTCGTCTTAATGTCGTGGCTTCGCTATGCAACCTTGTCCTATTAAGATACAACAAACGACGTGACGTTGATTATGCGGTTGCTTAATTGTTGGACCAACGGCCGCAACCAGAGATTATTTCAATGACGCTTTATCCGTTCTCGAAGCTGTGTTTACTTGATTAAATATCGGCCACGTTTCTATGAACGTGCATTCAAAATTTTCTTTCTTTCCACAGCAAATAAATCTTTATCTTGTTTTATTTATAGTTGTGAATTATCTTCCAGATTACTTTCTACACCTTAACATCCTTTGCAAAAAGAATATTTGAATCTCAAACTAATAAAAATATTTTGTACATAACGTAAACTAACATAATTTACTAAAACCGATAATCGGGCTTTTCATCTCGCCTTTTATGGGAAGGTTTCCAACTTACCTTTTATGAAATCCACGGCCATTTCGAGGCCGTACGTGTCCTTATCGCAGTCGTCTAGGATGTGTGCTCCAATTTTCACACCTGGCACAATACCCTCTTCGTTGAGCTTATCCAACGTGTAAAGCATCGCCTCGAGTGCCTGCACGCCTCCTTGCGGCATTACAGGGCCACAGGTAACCGTTTCCCCCCTCTCATGCACCATCATTAAACCTCCCAACACCAAGTCACCCTCGACCACAGCTTCTTTTTTCACCAGCCAGTTGCCTGAGATTGGCGTGTTTTGATCCATCGATCGAAATTGCCGGCGACCGTGTCGAATCAGATGATGTGTTTCCGGGTTCTCGAACCGAAAAGGATACGCCCACTCGCGAATCCAGTCATCGTGATTGTTATACCTTTCCTCGCCTATCGATCTACCACCATCGAAACTTTCAATGAAATCCGTTGATTTCTCACGGTCGATGTAATCATCGCCGTCGAAACGAATTTCCTCGAAATTATAATAATCGTCGCTCGGCTCGCGATGGGCCGCGCACATGCAACCGAGCAGGGCAAGCAGCAGAAGCTTCATGACTTCATAGTTCTGAATGGTTGGGCTCTTGAATGGTTGTGGTTAGCCGATGACACGTTTTCCTCCGCCAAGTTTGATGTAGTCGGGCTTTAGAGCGGTAATGATTGCTCTTTAGCGAAGTTGTTGAATCGACCGTTTTTGGGAAGCGTTGTCGTCGAGACACGATATTCAGTTTCGCTGTGTAAGAAATCGCGCTTCGTGATGGCGAATGACGGTATCGTGGCCTGCCTGTTTCGGGGAAGAAATTTCCATTTGTTTCACTTTCCAAAGGAGTTGAGCTGGGCATTATTCGATGGTAATTGTCGAAGTTTCGTGAGATTAAGCGGAGGTACGAAGAATGGAAATTGATGCTGTATTGCGGCGAGTTACAGGCCAATGATGACTGTACTAGAGATATTTATCAGCATAATTCGTGTAATCGTTCGTTCCACGGTGAACCATCATATCGTTTTCTAATTTTTGATTCCTGATTTGTGTACTTTCTTTTTTGTTATTTATAATTAATTTTATATTTATTTCATATTGTCAAAGCGTTAAAATATATTTCGATTGTACGTACATAACGTTCCGAGTTTAGGAAAACCTTTAGGTTCGAAGCATTGATTTGTCGGAAAGAGTGTCAGAAAGCAAACAGTATGCGTAGGTACGTCGAAGTACATAAATAAAACATTCTGTTTGGTGTTCATTAAATTGAATGTTCATTAAAATTTGAAAATCAATCAACTACTCGTGTCGCGTGTATTTTATTATTTATTCGTGAAATAAAAGCTTTTCGATTTGTGAATCGTCTCCGACGAGATGCTCGTAGTTTCATATTGTCGTCAAATCAGCATCGTAAATTTCTCAGCAGTTTGCACGTAGCGGGCCCAATGACGCTTTTCAACTTCTCACAATTAATATTTAATGTGAAATTCATAAATACTGTTTAAAACTGTTTTGATTCACTTTTGAAGTTTTTCATTTAGGAAAAAACAAATTTTGAAATTAACACGAAATTAACAAATGTAAGAATATTTAAATTGTCCACGTGGATTTATATTACGGAACAATTTGTTAATTATTGTTTCATTACTCCTTCGCATTTTCTTTATATTAAATCCCACACAGAAAGTTAATTGACACCCACTACTAACCTTTTCTTATAACTTCGTATTTGTCACCTTTTATTTTCTTCCTATTTAATGATGTATCTCGATTTAGAAGCAAGCTTTTGATGAAACGAAAAAGTTCTGTTCGTGAAATTCTAATACTTAACCTAAATTAACTTTGAAATGAATTTAACGCGAAGAATTTAGTTTTTAAATGTTGAATTGTGTAAACAAATTTTGATTCTTGAAATAGGACAATGATAACTTTATTTAAAACAGAAATAATAATTTAAATCAATTTGAAAATGTTTCGTCTCAAAAACAATTTTAATTATGAAACCTTCAATTTCGTGGTTTAATTGAGTGCCATTCTTTCAAGATATAACTTATAACGCCTACAGTAATTGTGTTTTGATGGATATTTTGTTAAAAAGTGAAATAAAACTTACAGATGTCAAAATATATTTCCTTCTGAGAAACAGGGAAAAACCAAGGAGGATAATTGTTTTATAAACCACTTCGATTTTCGTTAGATTTAAGACAAAGATAAGATTTTAGATCTAATCAATTGATTATACGTATAGTATGGGCCAAGATATAGCGATATATCGTAAATTAGGAAGCGACGCTGTCTAATATTATCTATAATAATACTACAGTAATATTACTGACCAATTCCGTTCTTCAAAATTTTGAACAATAAAAAGGGTGGTGACTAATGGTTAACAATACTTTAATTACAAGTAAAAAAAAGAATTGGATGTTAATTACTATTTTATCAATGTAAAGTGAGATGGACAAATTGTAATATAAATATAAATTTTTATTTTAACATATTGTATAGATATGATATATTGACTCTACTAATAATTTTTACATATCTGACAAAGATTTGCTTATTTACTTATATTTCTGGCAATTTACTTGTTATGAGACATGCGTTAATTTTATATCTGACTGACTTCACGATATATCGTAATCTATATTACCTATAGCCCAAATAATTATAACTTTTACATATCAACGGGATCAAAGGCCAGATTACAAGTAGCACGAAAGAAACAGCGAAAAAACAGCGAGATTTTTTGATTGGATAATTTTGCTAGAAAGTTGTGGAACGCGCGGACCAGGCGGTACCAAGACGACGAAAGTTTAAATTGCTTGTGATTTTCATCGGGTCGGTCGCGTCGATAACGACCTGACCCCTCTACGAAACTAATTACAAACTTCGACATGCGGTCTCCTTTCGTGTCTTCCACAGCTCGTCGAACTTCCTTTTTCACCGCGTTTATTCCATCGATGTTTCGTCAGAGCTTCCCGCTGGTAATTTATTACGAAAGCTAACCTGTTGCACGCAGGATTCGCGAATGTTTCGTTCGCCTTCTCTACGAAATTCATTCTCTGACACGTTATTCCCTCCCATCCTCCCCCTCTCCCGGCTCATGCGTTTTTCGACAATATCTCGCGTTTTTGAAACGCGACAACCGTAGTCCAGCCATCGTAACTCGAACTAGATAGCGATACCTGTTGCATTTTTCTACTGAAGAAACAGCTTTCGGTTGCAGCGGCTCTGGCTAGTCGTGAAACGATCGTAGATTGTCTAGAAAGTTCCTCGACGACGATCGATATCGAGTACCTCCGACGCCTTGCATCGTTTCTAGTCGACGTGTTCCAAGTGGCGCTGTCGTATCTTTCGATGGCCACTTTGTCAGATGCGTACAGGAGGACGGTGTATTGTGGCCATTCGAGGGTTTTCTCTCGAGGATTCACTCGACGTGGAATAATCGAGGTGGCTATTGGATGGAAATAGAGGGGTTGAAATGTGGATTTTCGGAGGACGTTTATTGGAATGGTTGGAGGAATAATCGAGCTGGTTATTGAAAAGAAAACAGAGTTTCGTAGAAGAGGTTTGGCGAAAGGTTGCTGGATTCGTTTTATAAATTGTAATTAGATGGAAAACAGGATTTGGAAGGCGAATTCTGGGAAAAATTTTGGTATAAGATTAATGGAATACTCGAGCTGGTTATTGAAAAGGAAACAGAGTCGGGAAAGGGAATTTTGAAAAGAATTTTGGGGGTAAGTTGGTAGATTTGTTGTATAAATTATAGTTAGATGAAAGAAAAAGTTTAAAAGATGGATTTTTGGAGAAACTTTGCTGGTATGGTCGGTAGAATAATTAGGCTGGTTATTGAAAGGAAAAAGTGTTTCAGAGGAAAATTATTATAGTAAATTGGTAGATTTATCGAATATAAATTATAATAGAATTGGATTTGAAAGGTGGATTATGGGGAAAAGACTTTGTTAAAAAATTAATACAAAAACCGGGTTGATTATTGGGCAGGAAACAGAGTTAAGGAGGTGAATATTAAAAAGAACTTTGATAGGAAATTGATAAATGTTTTGTTCACATTAAAAAATGTACTTTCCTGTAGAGTGGAATAATGATTTTCAATCAGGATGATGGATTATCCTCGGAAATATCTAAGTTTGCTGTTTAAAAAACGGAATTTGTTACAAAACTATTCTACTAATTTGTTTCTAATAATGTTTCTAAATAATGCTCGTGTGTGGTCAGACAAGGAGTCGAAACTACATCTACAATTAAAACTATTCTTTTACATTTTTATTCTCCGACAGTATAAATCGTTATTTTTTTATTAAACTAATTAAAATTTTAATTAAATTATATTTAAAATTAATTTAACAAAAAATTATTGTACTTTTGTCAGTGCATATTTTTTATGGAAAATATAATATTTCGCTACTCTTGTCATCTCGTTAATTGTATAAAAAAAATCAAAAGAATTGGTAATATCATATCACATGAAATGGTTCTTCCTAGTATTTAATGAGCAGTTCAAGAATAATCACGCACAAGCAGGTAATCAATGAAATCCGAAAATTTGGCTTTGTACAATTCCTGCTGCTGCATTACCGTTAATGAACACCAATAATTATCTAAACATTCTCATGGTTATTTAATATATTTCGCAATTCTGAGGATTGTAACGATTTGCTTATGTGGAAATAAAATATAAATATTTATATCTTACCACTATTCACTGCTCATAAAAAAATTTTAACGATTAATCGAATTAATGTTATATTACATGTAAATGTAATTTGTCCTGTATCACTGTTTGATTATTGCACGTGAAAACGATCGTGAAAACGATAGGAAATTAAATGAATGATTGTTACTAACATATAGATTCTTATCGGAACCGGGGTCACGCATATGATTTTTTTAATTTTTTATAAAATATTAAATTATTATGAAATCTCTGATATGGAAATCTATGTAATTTTTGGAATTCTCTCATAAAAAGAGTACTAAAAAGTAGCAATTCTCGAAGGAAATTATTTCCCTAAAATCAGTCGGACACAATTTCTCAATAAACCAAAAATATTTTCATTCAACTATATCATGAATTACGAATAAAATTCTTTTCATTTTTTATTTTTACATGAACGTAAATTATTTTTCCAAAATATATAAGTGAATTATTTAAAAATAAATTATACAGTGAAAACGAATTTTATATTGATAATATACAACACGATATATACGAACAAAGGACTTTTTGAGATAACTCGGCAAATATCTGTGAATAGAATTGATTCGATTATTAACGAACTTGTTTAGGAAGACGAGTACAAAAGAATGGAACTCCTTCGGTGGAAAATAACTGGTTCGCGAGGCGCATCTGTTCGTTCCTACGAGTATGAGACTAATCTTTAAGCTTATTTACTCGGCTAGGGGAGCACGGTCTGCGCGATTAATAGGCTCGGTTAGCGGTAGTTCGGCGTTTAAATTTGTTTTTTTCCAAGGGAAACATTAATTACGGCGCGAAGGAAATATCAATACAGTACGAATTCGCTCTCTCTGTCCCCCTATTTCTTTGATAATAAAATTTTTAATTAACAATTTTTATACTCTTAAAAGTTGGACCACTTACAAATTCTCCGTGAAAAGAAACATTTCTTTCTTTTTCCCTTCAGTTTTACAATCCTTTTCTCTTGACTCGGTAATTGGAAATTACCAACGCGGGGACCTTTTAGAAATTTCCAGGATTCTTTCAATGGCTGCTTCGGGATTATTACACGAACGTGGAAAAGTATATCTCAAAATGGTGTTCTCGTCTTACCCTTCTCAAAATGTATTTACCAGTTCATGATGGAATTGATTCCTGGATAACGTTCTCGCGTGCGAAACGAGCACCGGCAAATTACAATAAAACCAAGCGGTTGCCGCTTAACGAATGTGATATTTTTCACCGGTCTTCTCTCGTCAAGCTCTATCGTCGAGGAACCCCAGAAGCAATCTTGCAAAGTGGTTCTCGCGTTATTTCATCTGCTAACCGTAATTGTCAAGGAATTATTTTTTCCCTCATTTTCGTTTCCTGTATTTTTTCAATGACTCTCGTTAACCAGCGCGTCCTTTACTTTTTCTCGAGCAGATCGTTAAATCAGAGACTCTTCCTTAGATGTCTAAGTCGTATTCTAAATATTTTTTCGAACATTAGTTTCTTAATATATTGAATTTTTCCTAGTGGATCGAACGATTACACCCTCGAATGTGCCATACGATTTAAAAGGATATTTAAATGATGCTTACGTTTCTTCGCGTTGATAGAATTTAGTAATAGAAATTTGACAGAATTCTTCGATAAGACGGAGAAGAAACGCGAAAGCGCGAGAAACGTGGGTTTGATCCTTCCGTCCACCTGTTTGATTCTTCTTACACATTTCTTTAGCCACAGTTACGACACCGCGATATACGATATCCTACATTTTCCATCCGGCGGAGTCTTCAATTTCAAACAGTTTCTCGATTTATGCTTATAAAATTCTCACAATAAAACGAAATAAAAATTCCGTACTTCCCACGAAGGGATAGTCAATGTTCTGAAAGTTTCTTAAATTCTTACAACGGTTGAATCACAATGAAATGAAGCCGCAAACACGAGCTGGCATAGAAGAGAATCTCTAGTGACGGTGGTTTCAGTTCCGTTGAGATAGCTGATACTTCTCTGTCATGATTTCACGACTTTCCGACATCGTGCCACAGAAAGCCGCTCGAGTAGTAGGAGCACGCGCGCGCGGCTCCGTGCCGTAGCAGCTACTGACTGGCTGTGCGACTGCATCAACACTACCGTCCTGTGAAACGTATCAACCCTCCACCACCCTCTACAATCCCCGTTTGCTTCGTTCCCTACTACCCTACCTTTCTCTTGCTTCTCCCTCCAAACCGTCATCTCGTGTTTCACGCCTGCTATTATCCGAAGGCCTCTCTGTTTCTTTCATTGTCTTACCAGCAGCCGCTTAAATCGTAGATCACGATTTCTTTTCTAGGTTAGAGAGAAAAATAAACTTGCTGGTAATAAAAATACAGAAGAGTGGAAAGGTTGAATTTTCTTTATTGTTTTTCTCAGAAAAAGTCTTGAAGACTGGTTCGTTCGTCGGCTGACTACCATCCTTAATCTTTTAAGAAGTACTTGGATAGATTATTGCCGTCGAACGTTAGAAGCTGATCCTGCGATGGCCAGAATTGCGAATAAGGAACTGCTGTGCTGAAGAGGTAAAAATGAAGGAAGATGTGGAAAAAAAGTAATGAGAACGAGAGTGTCTTTTATTCATTTCTCGAACAATCCCTCGGGGGACCGGATGTGTCGGTCATAAGGGTGAAATAGGCCATTGATAGGATCTAGTCTACTTTGCTTCTCCTCTGCCTGAGGATTTTTTACAATGGCTTCTTCGCAAAGAAAGTTGGTTTATAGAGATGAGAGTGATGGAAGATGAATTGGAAAATATTAGGAATGAGTGGATAGGGTGAATTTTCTTTTTGTAAAACAACGCTAGGCAAAATCTGTTAGTGTGATCTTGGTTTCTAACCCTTTGTTCTCAAGTATTCCACATATATTCTACCGCGGTTTATTTACTGGGTCATTCCACTGTGGGTTTACTCTACTTTGCTTTACTCTGTTTTGTTTTTTCTTCATTGAAATTTCTGTTTGGATAGTTTGCGAAGAAAGTTAGTTTACAGGGGGTGAGAGTGGTAAAAGATGAACTGGACTACATTAGAATATTGGAGTATAACTTAATATGACAAATTTTTTTTCTACGAGATGATGTTAGACAAAATTTGGTACTGTAATCTTGATTTCTAATCCTTTGCACGCTAGTGACCTACATCTAGTCCATTCGACATGTTTATTTTATCATTTATTTTATTTTACTTTGCTTTCTCTGCATTTATAAACTTCTCTAGAATAATTCGCGAAGGATAATCTTCCATCTAATTGATAATTTATCTTTTTCAGCATTGTATTAGGTTGTCCGAAAAGTTTCTTTCGTTTTATGAGGAAATAAGACGTTTTTTGTTTTATATTATTTTGCCGAATTACGTACGTTCCATTTTGTTCTATTGAGATAAACACTGCGACATTTCACAGGTTTTGTTTCACGTTTATATGAAGGTGCACTGTTGTAAAAAACACGTTTGCGAAAGGAAGACAGTTTTCAGACAACCTAATATAATGTTTTATTGTTGTTCTAGCATGCTCATAAATGTAAACTATAAATTTTGTCAAATATATAAATGAATATATCGTGAATAAATAAAGCTATAAACGAATGAATATACAATTCTCCATATTTATATACGTTTGGATAGAATCATAGGTGTACAAGTAATAGGTGTATAAGTAAAATTTAGCAACAGAACTTTCTAATAAGCCTAATGAATTTCTAGGATCTTATTGAAAATATAAGTCTTCAGATTTAACGCAGTTTAGTCATATATATATATCGTACACCAGTATATAGTATGTTTTGTTCGAGGAAATGACGGAACTCTGCGCTTTACTGTTTCGAAGTTGGTAATGTATCGAGTTCTCATGAAATTCGGGCATCGAAGTTAACCGGTTTCGCGTACCGATACTCGGGATCCAGTTCTCGAAATAGGAACTATCCGTGAGCGCAAAACTGACGGCAGGCGTCCAATTATAGGGGTGGGTGAATCGTTTAGCTGTGTCAGGAAGACGCGCTATTGTTGAGATAGTTCGAAATCTAAGAGCACACGCACGCTACACCTTTCAGTCGCCGTCGATCTAGAATAATCGAAGTTCTCCGGTTGATCTAATGAAACTTTCCTCCCGACGATATATATATACCTGCATTTACCGAGATTAGATGCGAACTTCTCTTCCAGTTTTATTACCTGAAACTCTGTCTACTTTTCTTGTCTATTTTTCTCTCTCGTTTTATCCTTCCTTACATCATTTTTCTTTTTTAATAGCAAGATCAATCGGGTGATTTTGACCCACTAACGAATCGGATGAAGAGGCTTCGATTTTCAATACTTCGATCGTTTTTCATATTTAGTTTGCTAGAGAAAAGAATAAAAAAATATGTTTCTTACATTTTGAATATTTGAAAACTATTTTGAAATTGGTAAAATTTTTATGTTCACTACCAGATACGATAAATTGTAAGTGTTTGACTTTCAAAGGAAGATAGATGTATTTTTGAATTTTATTTAAAAAAAATAGTAGGTAACTTGCCAGTGATTATTTCCATTTGTCACTGAATCATTTTAAAGTTTTAAATCCGTTCCATTATAGGATCATCCGTTCCTGCAGATTTAATTTGATATCTTATATTATAAATAAAGATATAGTGATGAATTAAAAGTAGCCAATCAATGACTAACTAAATTATTACGTTTGAAATATTGATTTTCATAATAACAATTCAATTCATTTTTCCCAGTTAATCAACATTTTTTATCATATTGGACACAGTCATTTATTCTGATGTTTTTTATTATCGCATCACATATGCATTACTATATCTTTCTATCATATACTGCTTATGTATTAATTTTTCTTGTATTCGTTACTGTATAATAAAAGTATACTTGACAAAAATATTAATATAATTTTCTTTGCAATTCTCTCAACTAGTCATTCTTCCCATTCATATTGAAAAAAGTATTTCGATTCGATTTTCATTTGAGACGTATTTCATCGATGAAATTCATTGGATGAAGGAAAGTGACATTTTAAAAATATTGTGGTGAAAAGACGTCAGTCGAGTTTCCATATTTAAACGCCTCTTCGAATTTAGTTCTTTCCCTTCGTTCGCCAGTTATTTCTCTTTTTCGTGAAATTCTAACACATTCGAAGCTATGAAAATATGAATGCTCTTAACAGAATTTCAAAAACAAGTCTAACATTTACGTTACTGTGCTTACAATAATTGTAGAAAGGAATAAAAGAATTTTTAATACTTTAATCGCTTTCTCCATGTATTTTTTAAATATACATTTCATACATATTTTCGGGTCAGAAGATATTTTTATTTCCCGCATACACATTTTTCAGGAAACTATTTCCGTGATAAACCTTTTGTCGGAACATGAAAAAGAGATAGAAAAATTAGAAAGAAGAACCGAGTAATTCAATGCAGCAAATTTCTTTCTCTTTTGGTTATTTAATGAAAGTTTAAGATCGATTTTCTTGTCGGAAAATGAACTCTCGTAAAGAAGTCGGAACTTTTTCGTATCGTAAAACCAGTTACACGGTTCTTCTAATGATTTCACGTCTAAAAGATTGCATAAAAGACGGATCTCTATAAGAATGTGCAGGGTACTTGATAGATAAATCTCAATAAAATATATTACACCTTTTCTTTGTTTCTCGTTTTGCTATATATTTAAACAAAATCCTTTTCATTTAAATTTAGTGTATTATCAATTCTGAATGTTATATTTTCATAGATAGAAATACGGTGATTACAAGAAGAATTTGTATCCTTGTATCCTTATCTTTAAATGAAGAATTTTTTTTATTAGGTTTTACATTTCATTTTGGTAGTATTAGAATTTAATATGGACTTAATTACTTAGTATGGAAATGTTCTAATAAATAATATAATGGATTAAAAATAATTTTTGTAACATTGTGTATAGTGCCTACTTTTGTCATGTATCAGAATAATGTTAAAATACAAAATAGCTTTATGAACTATCCACAAACATTTTCGCTCACCTTTCTACAGATTTGTCATATTAAAAAGATTTTGAAAGTAATACTTTTAGAGACACCCTTTATATTTTCTTATTTAAATATTAAACGATAGCCATATCACTTTCCCTTTTATTCTCTCTCTTTCTATCTCCCTTTATCCTCCTCTCTCGATTTAATTAAGTTGGGAATTGGTGCAGTCTTTTACCTTCAACCGCGAAAATGTGTTTTCCCGTGACGAACAATTCGCTTTTAAAAATCCTTCTGACAGCTCGGTGACAGTCATGACGAACAATCAAGTTTTTTAGTCGAGTCGATAAATTGATTTGTCACTTCCTATCCGATATATCTCTTTTTTCTCTGAACTTTTGTCTTTTTCTTTCTGTTCACTCTTTTTAATGTAATTTAATCGCGTTCGTCGCGTTGAAAAGTTTGAAAGAGAATGAGCACAAGTGGTGTGCCTCGAAACTTGTAGATTAGCATCGTAGAAAATATCATAACTGTATTCGGGTACTATACAGCATTGGTGGTATCGATTTTCGACGACAGAAAACTGCACTTTCCTATATTAAATTTCCTTGTTATATGCGTACGGAAAGAAAATTGTTCCTTAGGCAGTTTGACTTTCTTCTTTTTAACCTTTTTGTGTTACCTTCCGTTTGTATGACTTGGAAATAGATAGAGTTTCCTGAAATTGAAGTTACCTCGAACTTTAGATAGTTGGAGTTTTCACGATACGCCCGTTATTGAGAACTACTACAGTGATCTTAATAAGCAGTTCGTAATCTTTTTACGAATTTAAGGAACGAACTTAATTTAGGAATATAAAAATTTAATTCGTAGGTTTTCATAAATTTGTAATTTTTCATAGAAATTCTTCACATTTACAGTGCTGCATTTCTAAAAATTTGAATGACCCTTTGTGTAGCGGCACATGAGTCAACGAAAGATTCGAATCGGAAGAAACTCATATTGTTGTGCCTTGGAGTGCCAACGTTGTTTTGGTTTGGTAAGTTTAAAGATAAACAAACTCCAGACAAAATATTATCGCTGTTATTCGTGGTCGTCAACCGGAGTTACATTTGAACTGTTTGTAATACCACCGGTCGATACAAATAGACGAATATGCTCTCTAGGACAATCATTATAGCGAGTCATACAGTCAAATAGCGTACGTAACGTCGTGTTGAACAGTAGCATTAAATAAGCGACGACTACAACGGGCATACACTATCTCTGTACTTGTATTTAAAGTGATTTTAATATACACTGACTATTACAATTTTATCACTCGTCTCTTTAATAAACCAACACCTATAATAATCCACCTTATTAGTAAAATATATTTTTATTTTCCTCTAATTTTGTAATATCTGTTTGTTAAATCTTTTTTCCCCGAAATGTAAATATTTATGTTTCCGTGTTTTAATCGTCGATGGTTCTAGCGTTATATTTATAGCAATAGTAATTCATCTACAGTAAGGAATTATTGGTCAGCTTCTAAGTGACGTATACAGCAAGCTTGCGCGATGAATACCTGCAACTCCACTGCATCTGGTTTCTGTGAAATTTAGGATACTGACCACACATTCCTCACGGGTATCCCTACATTTCCTATTCGTATATATTGCTTTCCTACAATGTCTTACTTAAGAATATTTATTAATCTTTATAATTATTTATAATTGATATCATATTATTTTCAAACATTACAATTGGTAGAATTTATCAATTAAATAGTGATTGATAAAAATGTTTATAAAACTTCATGCCCATCTTTAATTTATTTTATCTCAACGATTGTCAATCTTTTAACTTCTACAAGATAGAGAAAATCGTTGAATTGTAAGGTATAAATTATAACAACTTGCAAACACTGTGTAAAATATTTTAAGATTAACTTTTATAATATTTACTCCTCAGCGTCGAAAATAAGAGTCTCTTGGAAATGTTTAACAATTGAGTTATACGCATCCTGCTATACCAATTTCTCTTACATTAGGAAATCAATTAGTAATGCAGTTAAAAGATTTTGAATTTATCGTTGGAGAGGATTTAGTTATTGGGATTTTTCGACGAAAAGGAAAGCACATTGTATATAGTTAGACACGGTGGACAACTTATGTACGTATATATAGCGTTGTATTGTATAATATGTAAATCGCTCCTGGTTTGAACATGTAAAATTTTCACAACGTTATGCATACTTAATAATAATTCGATACAATTTATGTATAATTCGAAATTTCGTTTGTCTCTAAAGCAGCGGTTAGAATTAATCACAGTTGCTTGCATTGATCTGATATCTACTTTGTTACTAATCACAGTTATTATTATCACCACAACATCAAAATCATTCACACTGTTGAACATTTTTTTCCATCATAAAATTTATCGTACTTTAATCATTCTAGAAGATTTAGAAATCATCGTGTCTCAGTTAATGCGTTAATGTACCTAAAGTTAATTGAACCTAACTAATTACTATGTAAATGCTATTAAAAATACAATAGCGTTCGGATATTCTTTGTAGCCGCTGTATATTCATTAAAATGAATCGTTTGACGAACAAATTCGTAATCCCTGAATCGAATTTAACTTGGTTAAGCCTAACATGTGTACATACATAGTTGTAACGTAATAAATAAGAAAGGCAATTATACCGTATCGTGGTCTGCCACGATTTACAACCTAATAGCGGTCGTAATAAATATCGCGTAACAATGTTGGCCATCGTGGTTGGCAGTTGGGAACGAGCGTAAAAGACGACCGACATTATTATCTGGATTGCTTCGCGAAGCATCCAAGGGCTGTCGCCCCTTTCTTCCCTCTGCCCTTCTCGCTTCAAGGAAACCATCCCTCCAGAGAATCATGGAAGTGATAACTAAGTATATTGGAAAAAGCTTCTTCGGGTAGTTGGCGTCAACTGTGTCCAAACGAACCTTTTATAGATACTTTGTCGGAAGTTTCAAGAAATTCAGTACTTAGTTCGAGATCATTTGAGGTTAAGGTCAGTTCGTAATGGGAATTAATCGAAAACGTATCGATATTTGATGGCTGCTTAAGTTTTGCTCTAGAAGGGCTGTCGAGTGGTTAGTAATCGAACAGAGTGAAGGGAAATTAATAGTGCTTCTTGTTGATTTTATCAATAATCTGTCGAAGAGCGTTTAAGGAAATTGTCAGATGGAGTGTAAACGAATTAAAGGATTAATAGTTGACGAAGGCATCAAGCGAAGTTTCAAAGTGGAAATAGAAACTGGATCTCGAGTAACGTTTGTGTTAAAGAACTTTTTTACGGCCTGCGATATTTGCTTTGAAATATGCCTCCGTTTTTCTTTTTTATTTTACTGTTCGGTCGTACGGTTCTTTCAAGGAAAGTAATTTCCTTGAAACCGCTTTCTCAACGTGTAGTATAGCTTACTATAAACAAGGCCTCTAATTATTTTCTTGGTTAAATTGGTCAATTATCTCGTACTATCAAATTGTTAACATAATTGTATCGTATTTCATTGCGATATTTGCGTTGCAATAATATTCACGTGTTCGAAGAGAGAAACTCAAATGGAATAGATCGCATGGAATATTGTTAATTTCATCTCGATGAAAAATTTCTCGCAATAATCAATCGCACAATGAATTGCAACAATAAAATATCTCCATATTGTATAATTCATTTTGGTTGCTACAAAAATAAAATGTTATTTTTTCCACATGATTAGTTTTCATCGATTTTACGGAAAATATTTATAATTTATATTTTATATTTATCTACACAACTGTATGCTATTATAATTATGACCCATATTTTCCTTTTACATTTTATATTTTCACAAATTTATTAGCATGTGAAAGACGTCACATTTGCATGGCGACTGTAAATTCTATTAAACTCCAAACAATTTTATAAATATTTTTCGTAAAAGAGAAAGAAGAAAGGGAAGAATAATTTTTATGTTCATGTTTGATACGTAATGACTACGAATAGAAAGGTGAATGACATACGAAGAAAAGTACGACTAGCAACCCTATTCGTTAAGGTCAGCCAGAAAATCTGTTCCGGACACGTTAGAAATCGGCTCGCATTCACGCCGCCGGAGGAAAATAGATTAGACATGTTTTTACGTAGTTACTTAGGAGATCCGTAGAGAATGAGGAGAACTGCCTTCGGAAATTCGTGCCGGAAGACCTGCGCTTTGCCGATAAATTTTCGCAATAGAGGGCGGAGATAAGGGCGTTGTTAACCGGCCGGAGAGTACCGTGTAATCGTGCGTGATTCGTGAAGAAAACTCAGATCTTTTTGTGGAAATCCTTCCTTCCCTTAATCGTACAACTGATCTAGGGTTTCTCGAGTTGCTAACTTGACCTTTTTCACGTAAAAAGTTAAGCTTTTTCATTGCCGATACTCTTGTGTTCTTGGCCTTCATCGAGCATTAATAAAATTTGTAACCAATAAATTGATAATAAAACACATTTATACACTTTGTCCTTAATTTTTAGTTGCTGATACTTCACTCTGTCTCTGTTTGATTGATAACTCCCTGATTTTAATTTGCCATTCATGTACGCATTTTTCACAAGCATTGAAACTTGCACCTGTATATTCTTCCTTTGTTTCTTAAAACTAAATTGCTGTGAATTTTTCATTCATACTATAATCTCAGATACTGATAACGTTCCACATCGAGTTTCATAAACATTTTTCTATCCCTTGAATTCTGTTCCATAGCTTCTTCAGCCATTCGATAAAAATCTATCGCTCCTTCGTATGAAACGTTGATAGAATAGTAATAATAGTGATTAAGGTAATCGGTATGTTGTACAGGTGCTTTATATGACTGGGTATCTCGAGAATTACTGATTTAAGTAGTATAGGCGGGTCCCTAGTCAGACGAGTAGTCTACTGCGTCTTATCGACCATCCTTTCGAAATCCACATTGTGTCTCTTATTTCAGGCCGATTTTCATCTTAACAGACGTACGTTTATATGCTCTTACAAACTTTAAATAGAAGTTCTTAAATAGAAGAAACTTATTTCTCAAACCAGTTACAAAATTGTTAGATTCCGTGTTAATCAGAATCCGTAGTTAATCTTTGTACCTAGTTACATTGTTATCTTGCGATCGAATTTAAAATCTTTTATCGTGAACTTGTTAGAAAAAGAAATAAAGATACACTTAGTTTCAATTTTTTTATATTTCTTTAATTTCTCTTGATTTTCTGATAAATGTTTTTGAAGCTACTGAAATTTGTATATTTCCTTTGTAAATTTCTATATTCCTCGTTTAATAATAGAGGCGATCGTTGGACACGTCGAAGAAAATTAAGAATCTCCCGATGGAGTGGTTGGAAATTTCTACCGGCCTCGAGATTCAACGAAGTCATTTGCCATGGAATTGCGTGCTCGCTGGTACGATTTCTATAATACACCCGTGAGATAACTCCAGTCGTTAAGCTGTCAACCGTGAATATCTAGTAATCGACTTCCATTCAGTCCGCTTCCTGACGGTTTTCGACACCTTCTCTTAGACTTTAGCCACTCATTCAATAATTATCCGTCCTCTTTAGACGAAATTCATCTCGAAATTAAACATTGATCGTTACATTCATAATATCTACTGTTTCAACCATTCTTTGATGGATGCATTAATTACTGACATATTTGATATAATGCCTCATCGACCTCGTTAATCCTTTATGGAAGAATATTTACATTATTCAAATATCAAAGGATCTGGTGTAATAATTACATTTTATTCATTATATATTTGTTTTCCTCCATCGTTTACAGCGTGCAATATTAAATGATATAAATTGTACGAAGATAGTTCAATTTCGAGTAAAGGTCAGGAGAAAAATAACCATTGCCGAGGGAAGAAGTTGAACTTCTGTAGTTCACATCACTGTTACTATTCAGAATCAATTATTCATAATAATGAAAATTCACGGATCGGATGGACCTTCGGATTTAAGCGTTATTCAATTGTGTAATGACCACGGTCACGAAGAATCATTTTGAGATTAGTCGAATTGATCAATCTCCTGATCTTAACACGAATAATTATTAGACTGCAGATTTTTATATAAATTCATATTCTTACAAATGTAACTAAAAAAATGCAATCTAAATAAAAATTTGTTTCACATTATAGATGTTATAACCAGACGTTTGCTTGAGAAATTTTATATATTTTTGTAATAATAATAACTACAAGTTTCTAATAATTACCAAATATAAAAATGTGTGAACATCTACAATCCAATAGCGATAACTTCATTACCAAAATTCATACCCGAACGGAAAATAATTAAATTCGATGTAGAGGATAAAAGTAAAATATGGTAGATTCGTAATAGATCGAAGGAGAAGATCGTAGATTTGACCTCGTTCGAGAGCTACAACTTACTTATTGTCTCTATCAATATCCGGTGATAGTTGCCAATACTTTTTACAGTGGGATTCGCTGCTAGTTTCTGTAAAAGGATTTTTTCTCCGATATCACGTTTACGTAGGATCCGGTGGGAACAGAACCGGGCCACACAGAGATCTCAGCTTTAAAATTTGAAAATCTAATTTCATCTGAGCGAGGATTTTGACCGGGAACGCTCCTTTCCTTCTTCGTTCCTTTTTGCTCGAAGTAACCATCCAATATTCCTTGATTTTTCTGGATATTTGCACGCGTGAATCTACGAGAATAAAAACTGGGCGTGTTTCCGCGGTCGAAAGGGGAAAAAGTTTGGGAAAAAGGCTGTTCCGATATTAAGTGGAACCAGCGAAGGGAAGAACTCACTCGATGAGATTCGTTTCTAGATTTTTACTAAAACTTGTACCGCTTCTCTCGGAATTTCGTTCCGTTGATGTGTTAAATCTTACGAAAGTTGATACCGATCTCGTGCATGCACTTTTCGTTCTTATTTCGGGAGAAAAAGATAAGTCTAAAGTATAAATACGTTGCCCATCAGTTTCATGGTACCAAACTTATCTTTTTATTTGACTTTGTATTTAACTTTGAGTAGAACGAAATATTTGAAATATTCATGATATTAGAATATAATTGTAGTATCGTGGAAATTTAGGTATAAATTTTTTCCTGATACTATTTATAATTTGTAATTTATTTACAATAAATTAGTTATACAGATATTAATTAGACAGAAAACGATGATTGTTTAGTTTGGAACTAAATGTAGCAATCTTACTCTAATTCGACCACTCTCGCAACTGAACAACGCCAACAACTCAATCTCTCAGCTACGCTAGTAACTCACGCAACTCCACAACGCTAACCATTCAATCTCTCAACAACGCTAACACCTCTCGCAACATGACAACGCTAACAACTCTACTCTTCGACTCCTCGATTAACTCTGCCCCCTCGACTCACTCTCACTTCTCGATCAACCGTCCAACGCTCCTCGATCAACAACAACTTTTTAAATTCAAATCGCCCCCCTCCATTAGCGTTATTTTTTCCTCTCTCTAATCCCGTCCTGTTAACGCTCCGCAAGAACTAGGTGACATTGTTTTGATCGATCTCTAATCAGGCTTTTTCCTTACGATATTACATAATATTGGTGCAGCTACTGATGAACTGATTTATTATCTTCGAATTTAACAAGTTATCTTCATTTTCAATCCATTTATATTAAAATTTTTCTATTTATTCGTAACGCAATATTAAAATCAAAAAATGAACAAGAGTATAGAAAAAGCTTGTGGTTCTACGGATTTCAATGGTAGCTTTATTAGTATACTTTGTTCCAGCATCTGGTGAACATTCCAGTTCACTTCTTCGAAGCAGGCCTGTAAAACGTGTTGCCTTGTTTCAGCTCTGAAGAAGTGAATAGGAATGTTCACAGAAAATTGGAACGTACACAACTGACTAATAAAAGTACGATTAAAACGCAAAAGTGAATACTCACAAATATGTCATCTAGCTTTTGTGAAAGTTTAAAATCTAAAAATTGAATACTTCTAAAGGTAAACAGTTATCGCATCTTTCTCCTATAATCTTCAAACAAAAAATATAACTTGTTGTGTTCTTCTCCTTTAGTCTTCGTACAGAAACAAAATTTCTTATACCGTCGTATATTGTTACACATAATGGTATATAACACCCAGTACATTTCGTTTTTGCAATAGAATTGTATTACAGTTTGTAGGACGGTTTATTGTTAGCTCGTTACAACTGCTTGATAAAGCTTTCCTTTCGGTACACTTGGCCGGGGGATAAAAATTCTGAAGAAAGTTAGCCGGTCTTTTAATGACTGGAGAGGGTTTCGCAAGGGACGGGTATAAAGAACAAGACGCGTATCCTGAGGTCGTCCCAGAACACGTTGCCTGCGAGTTTATTAAGACGAGCGTTCGCTTCTTATCCCCTGATACTGTAAGTGAATATTATCCTTTACAACAGCCAGAGACCGGTATATTTACACGATGAGAAAAGTCTACAGGGTTATTTTTTTCACAAACGGGCCACAAACTCGCGACTAATTTCACCCTTTCACCTTTCTCTCCCTTAATCTGTCCCACCCTCTTTCGCTTTTAGATATTCCGTGTCCATTTGTAAAAGACTTGAAAATCAAATATCTGCACCTGTGAAGCTTCTCATAGAAAAGGAAAAAGTTCACGCAGATCGGTATGAGTTATCGAAAGCTTCGCTTGGTAACGTGTTTGGCCGATGTTCAGGGTATAATCAACGATCCGGTTCAATAGAGCGTGTTCCTTCTTATCTATAATTACCATAGGTGAGGCGAATTTCCAGACTATCGACGGTTCGATCTTCCAGTGTTGAGAATTCGTTTAAACGTGTTATTTCGTTAAATACTTATGGATTCCTAGGGTTCTTTTTACGAGAAAGTTATTTCGTTGCAAATCAAGATGAACATATAACTCTGAACCTAGAGCCAGAGTGTGTTATGTACTCTTCCTTAAAATAATGACATTTTACATAGTTTCCGTACTAAATTTTTCATTCCTTCCAATGATATGTTAATATAATAATTTTTTTATGTTAATATAATAGTATAAAAATGATATTAGGTCCATACCTTGTTACAAGATTTCAACAATTATAATTTGTTCTCCTTTAAAGTTAAATGGATTTTGATACAATGTTTATATCTTTTCGTCTAGAGTTATCCTGGTCTCGTTGCATGACAGTTTAGTTTACTGGAAAATTTATCTACTGGTATGGCGAAACATTTTCATTTCTCTTTTACAATATGATATTAATATATCACGTTAAAATTGTAATATTGTAATTGAAAAATCTTTCAGATTATTTATGTAACATTTAATCATTTTATGCGATGCAATAGGGACCATTTAAATATTATATTTAATTGATATGATAATCACACGTAAACAGGAAGAGAAATAATTTTATGTTATGAAAAACATATTCATGCGCTTATTTAATAAATAATAATCGATATTTAGAGGGATTTGCATGTAGCAATGTGGTTAAGAGAATTACTTGTAACTGTAAAAGGTGAAGTAGCAGCTGTAAAATATTATTTATTTTCTAGATGTTAAATGTATTGGAGACACGTAAAGATACACTTGTATCTTGTAATGCAATTGTAAAAAGTTGTTTCTTTTTTTAGATGTTAAATATATCAAAAATATATTTTAAAAGCAGAATTAACTGTAAAACGTTAAATTTTTCTAGCTGTTTAAATATATCGAATTATTTTCATATTTCAATCTACCAAAGGAAATTTTCAAGCATTTAATTCGTAAAATTGCTTTAAAATATTCAACTAAACTGTCCATTTTCATGTCGAATTATCCTCTATATTGTGCATAATTTATTCTATTATTAATTCCATCATCGTATTTGTGTAAAAACTAACATTAATTTATATAAGGTACGATGATAATATTTTGATAAATTTTCGATAGAAAATTGTGTTGGTCAGTGGATAAGGAGTTATATTCTAATAGTCTTCATCGATTAACAAATCTATACCTTTTGAAATATCGAAACTCAATAAGCGAAGAGGAATGATTTTAGATTTAATTAAACTCGCGAGAGACGCGGCACGAGAGTGTAAAAATTTTAGCCGCGGTGATTATTCCTTTTTTTTCATCGTTCTCCCTCCTCTTTCGGTTGAATCCAATAAAACGAGTTTAGCGAAACACGACTGAGATTTTATTCAATAACAGACGCGTATATAGTCGATTCCATTGACACAAAAGGAGTACGTTTGTGTTTGATGTTTCCTCTACATAAACCACGGTTGCATTTAAATATTCCTGTGTTGAGAGACCATTGATCGTGCAATTCTCCAATCGTCCGACAAATAATATGTTGAAATAGAATGCATCGATATATAGAGTGTCGTAGGATTTAACAACCAAATATTTTTAGTATATTCTATGGGTTAAATTAAGAAAAAGTGTTATATATAATGGCTCGTGAACATATTCGGACATTTCTAGAAATATTTTTTTTTTCTCTATGTATTGCACAAAACATTTGAAATTTTATTAGCACTATAACGAGACACAACTATATATGTTGAAAAAATTTGAAACGAATCTGAAAATAAACAGTAGCTATATACACGATATCACCATTAGACATTGATCTTTCGTTTCAATATGTTTGTTTTTTCTATCATTGCAAAATTGACAGCAATGAGAAATTGAACTTACTACTTCGAGAAGTTATTTTGATTTTGCTTCATCTCAACGAAACAGAAAATTATTTGTATTAATTCATCAGATGCATCAATACTTGTTTGATGTATCTTTATTTTTTGAAGTTGTTGGCACATAGAAGTCAAGGACACTGACATTGGAGACGATATTGGGAGTCTTATATGATCTTTTTTATAAATTTTTAAATAATTTATCACTGTACAATTTGTTTACTTAATTATAACCATGCAATATATCGATATAGTTTGACTATTGATTAGCCCAAATACACTCTGTATATGCTCGATATTCTGCACGCATACTCACGTTTTTACGCAATATACGGAAACGAAAAATTCAATTAAACCTCTATCGAATTGAAACCGTGCACACTGACAAAATATATAACCGGTTTAAAGCTGGAAAATTTCGATTTATAGGAAACATCGTTAAATGTTTCTCTCGCGAATATAGACGACGAAAAATATTACTTTTTTAACTTATTTGTTTTATTTATTTTCAATTAGAATTTCTGGATTTTTTTTCGATTTTATCCATTTAACGATTTTTTTATCATCCGATGAAGCTTGGTCCTCGCGTATGTTTTATAACCGAACAGTCTACTATTTTGCAGCGATACGAGTTTTGTTTTGTTCGACGAGTGTCAATCCCCGTGTTGACGGTAAATACCGTATTTGCTAATATTTGTTTAAGCTCCTCCATTTGTCTCCCAGGTTTTGCTTCGTGTTACTTTTATCCAAGTATTTCTGATATTTCATCCTCCTTCTTCTGGCTTACAGAAACTTTCTTATAAAAAGTTTTGTTGCTTATTTTTCGGTTTGCTGTAAAAATCGACTAAATTCACAATTTTGTCTTCGGACCCATCGTGTTCGTAAATACAAAGTATACGACCATTTTAATATTTTTTTCTTTTTTTTTTGCATGACTGGCTTTCTGCTACGGGTCAAGTGTCGACAACTCAACGAAGGATCGTTTGACGAGAGACGGATTCTCTAGTAGCCCGTTTATGGAATATTTCAAGCACCATTCACGTGTTAATAAGCGTAAACGAAAATGTTCTTATGCAATATACTCCTCTATTCCTCTTTCTTTGACATCTTTTTATTTGATCTTAATTAACGTTCGATTGACGTTAGAATGATAGCCTGCATCTTTGATGTTATATGAAAATTTTGTTTCCATTTCGATGATTAAAACATCATACAGGTAGAGGAGAAAAATCTTTCTTATTCTGAGTAATATCTCTTCCATATATAGAGTGCAAAAATGTATAAATTGGTATTTTCAGTATGTCTGACTATGAGCCGATTATTCTACTTACCGTGACGTCGCGTCAAAAATGATTCTTAAATAAAGATTGCTAAATTACTGCAGTCTAACCTGCCATATTTATAAAAATAGTAGTATAAAATACAGGAACACTTAAGTTACTAGTCGATGCTCTGACTGCGCATGGATTATTCTACCTACTGCGAGTACGCGAAAAACAATTCATAAATAAAGGTGCACTTATTGATTACTGAATTGTATTTTAAAAATTGCTAAAATTATATTCTAGAATGATATATTTCTTCTAAAGAAGAAAAGTTACGTTATTACGTTACGTTATAGGGGGCAAAATTGGGATCCTTCAAAAACTCAATAACTCTGACGTATTTCCTTCCTTAACCCTTTAAAGTGCACTTGTTATCTTGTACTATAATGCCACCTCATATCGCGTGGGATTTTATAAATTTAATACTTCATTATAAATGCAAAAATTGAAGACTTTTCGAAAAAAATGTTTTTTATACAATTTTATAGGATAAAATGATAAACTGAAAGGTGGTGCTTTATCTTAATAAATTTAGTGAGCTCCTGAATAGTTGAAGAACTTTAAATTTTATATCCTAATTGAGAGTAACATTTATTAACCATCTTTTCATTCATTCATTTTTAATAATAATTTTTGTAGATTTAGTTTCAATTTCCAGGTTTGACTTGGAATATCAGATTCAAAATTTATTTTGCGCTTTCAATCGCGTAATTATTTTCATTACGAAAGCTCGTTTAATTCGAAGCTTGAATTTTTTCAAACGTTTGTTCCACAAACGAGATCGATCCCTGCTTTTACGCAACCCGATCCGTGTTGCAAAGTACATTCTTAAAATAGCTGCACAAGAGAAAACATTTGAAAGAACACCCACCAATAATTTATTAGTTGCGAAATGTTAGTGGCGTGCTTTTAAGCAACGTGGATGGAAAAAAAGAAAAACGCTCGTGACAGAAATGCAGAAATATTTTGCTTCTACGCGGACAAACCAGAAATTTCATAATTTCTTATTGTTTCTTTCCAATTCTTATCATTTCTATAAAACAGAATCCACACCATTTGTTCTAAATACAGAAAATTTAAACAAAAATGATTATTATTATGCTTTCGATTATTATTCTTCTAACAGATTTTCTACAAGCTTCACTTCGATTTCACCATCATTTTCTATTTGGTTTGATCATTTCATGTACTTAAAATGGAATCAAAATCAGAATAAATATCATTTTCGCTACCTCAGTCGATATATTGAACATTCAAACTTGATAATACAAACATTAACGATGTCATAAATAATAAAACTAATAAACAGTTCGAAAAAAACATCGATCGTGGAGAAATAACAATTTCACTAATGATTTATTCGATTATAAAGGACTACAAAGTTTTTAAAAAGGTAAATTTGAAGAAAGACAATTTTGAAATATATTTAAAAGAGATACAGTACATGCATTTTTAGCCATAATTGTGTTAGCTGGCACAGATTGCTCATCTAGTAACACTCGTAACAAATAACTGCATTCATTCCTCGTACGAGCGTTATCTTCGCGTATTTGTGTGTAACCTCAGTCTGGGAATTCGTGTTTCTCGGTGGAAATTGATCCGTATTTAAGATCATCCTCGTTTACACGCGAATAATAACAACATTCGTATGTAAGCGTAGTGAAAAGGAAACTCGTAATCAAGAGTTCGTGTTTTCCGATATCGATTGGATATTGGCGGAGAAACAAGGCGAATTGTAGTTAATTTATTCGCGTATATCTTCACGTGTTACTGAACCAAACCAGATGTTTCCAATTTATACGAACTATTAGGAAAGTAGTTATTCAACGATTAGTCGTTGCGAATACCTTTTATCACCGGAAATGACACCTAAAAGCATATATAACGTAACGTCGATGAAATTGTTAATTGGTTACTGCATTTTATTTCCAAGGTTTATTGTGTATGTAATATTTGTTGAATAAATGAAATAACAAAATATTTCGTGGATAGGAATACATTTTTTTCTTGTGGAACTAGCGAAATAGCAGTAAATATGCCGAAGAATATGTACCTAAGAATATATCTAAAGAGTAATAAATTTGTAAATTTATGAAATATTGATATTATCTATCGAACTGCTAAGGGGGTTATTGCATTTTATATTCAGAGTTTACTGCGTATTATATCTTTTGTATAGGAAATGAAATAATTCGTTGCGTAGGAAACATTCCTTTTACGCAAAATTATCTTAGGAAATAATAATTAGTGAAATGTTCGAAACATCGATATTATCTATTCCCAATTCCATCCTATTAATGCTAATTAACTGTACCTCGAGAAGTACTCGCATAATTGCATTACCACAGTGAAACAGTTGCTACGTTGTAATTCTACGCATAATTAGAAAATTCAGCGTATTGTTTCGCTTTTGAATACGCTCATTAATATTCATCAGAACATAGGCAAAAGAAAATTACGGATTTTCAAATTTTTTTTAACACATTGGTAGAATTTGGGAACTAGGTCAGAAAGTTGCATTGTAACATTCAGCAGCGAAGCTTCTATTACACAAATCTTCCGTGATTTTATCTCCATTTCGTTATTAGCTTCAATCCCTGCATCTGTATAATTCATACTGGATGAAAATTTCATTAGGTTCGTGGGAAATATGTGGTTGATTCTTATTCGGATTTTTCAATCATCATTATTCAATATAGGTATGTTTCAATTCTCATCGGCTTTTCAATAAAATGGATATTTAAACTTTAATAATATATCTTATTTGCTAGTTTTTATCAATTCTTTGTAACGTTATATGTAGATTGCAGATGTTATACAAATCCATATTTTCAAAAATGTGATTAAAAATGCAGAACCTTAATGGAAACGTGTTTAACCTACCAAGTATTTTATTACAAAAAACACTGTACTCTGGATATTTTATATATTTTTTCATATTATATTTATTCTGCGCAACTCTGCACTTAAACATTCTTGAAACGCATAAAAATTGGCAGTTTAGTTATATGAGTCGGAATATAAATACTCATGTACATTTTTTAATCCTCAGTTTAATAATTTATCGCTGCATTGCAGTTAATATTTATTTGATCACACACATAATTTATTTGTATAGGTTTTCTAATGGATCTAAATTACGTATTCGAAAAATTATATATATTATTTCTTAGCTTCTAGAACTTCTTTTTTTATAAATAAAATAAAATTTCAAGAACAGAGTGTTAACGAGACAAGCGTTAATGATGGACATTTCAAAAATCGAAATAATACACACTTCCTTCATACAGCCTTTTCCAAAAATGGAAGAAAACGATAACGTGTTTCATGGCCTGTGCTTAATAGTACTTTCTTACTTTCTCCATTGCGTGTGCTCTATTCTTCGACCAGTATTTATCACGTGCCGTGACATAAAAGTTCCTTTTTCTTCACCGAAAAACACGTATTCTATAAAAAAAAGTCTTCCTCATTTTTCATGTTTTGTTCTATAGTTTATATATATTCTTGGTAGCCAAATAAAGATAACTTTTAAATATTTATAGTGCGAAGTAATGTATGTTTCCTGCGTACAATTTATATACACGTTTTGCGTTAACAAAGGAATGTTAGAAAAGAAAGAATAAAGAGCATAAACGAGAGTGGAATAACAACACTTTCGCGTCGGTATAGGCGAATATCCACATACACATGTTCTAAGTGCTGCTCGTAAAAGTATTAAAATAAAACCTGTTACTGTCTTGAATACCAACGAGATTGCGTCAGCAAATGTAACCACGGATTCGAACATATAAAAATGTAAGGTACATTACATCGACCATCACTTCGTCGTGATGTTAAATGTTTGGGATTGAATGGTCAATTGAGCACAAATAGTAAGAAACGATATTTCTCAGACGTTGCACTTCCACGGAGTAAACGGTGTTGTTATTCTTACATTACTATTTTTATTTATTGTAGATTATAGAATATAGGAAGCATGTATTGAAAATAATATACAATAAAAATCAAAATTTAGAAAATAAGAACACTGATATATAATGATATACGGAACCATAAATACAGAGAAAGGAAATAGGAAACAAAAATGAACGAAATGATCAAAGAAGAGGAAGTATAGAAAAGAATTTGAGACACAAATGATTAAATGTTAAAATATTATTATTTAAGCCCAAATACAAGTTCAATTCTCACGAATTCTACCACACTTGTGCATAGTAGCGTACGTTTAACCAATTTAGTGCAATAACTAACAACTTTTAATATGACTTTTACATATTACTCAAATAACATAATTTAAGGTATCAATTGGATTCGACTGATCTGTACTGGAGACATCAAAAGAAAAATTTCTTTAAAAATAAGTATTATTAGATTTCGATGAGACGTACTTAAAAAGAGTATCCATTCGCAGCAACCTTTAAGCGATGAGACCACGTAGATTGTAAATTGTGTAGCAAGTAATACAGCTAATTGGCTGCGTACGTGATTAGATTTTTATTTGATTAGAAAGTTTATTCGACTATCAGCAAGAGTGCCATTGATTCTTAAAATTGTAATGTATCAAATTTGCTGGAAAACTTTGGAATTTTCTTTGATTCTGCGATTTCATTCTTTCTAATAATTTCCATTATATTCGACAACTTTTTCCAATGTAGTAGATTCTTCTCTATAGCAGATTTTCTAATCCATTTCAATGATTGATTCGATTCAATTATTTCATTTCCAATTATAATAAGAATGAACTAGTATTCTACGTATACATATAACGTTTGTGATTATTAGTATGCTCTTCTACACCTCATTCATAATATATGGAAATGTAATTTTACAATAATTTCAACCACTGCTAATATTGTATTCTTACTTAAACTAAGTCGATAACATCGCATGTGACATGAAAAAGCTTGTTCATCTGTGATAAAAGACCATGAGAGGTAAAGTGAAAGCTTATCGACTCGAGCTTGCAGTATGCCACGACTTTACCGACAGACGATATTTGAGTTATCAGGATACTGTAGAAATCTCTTCGGAAGCTCTGTATCGACACGGTCTTTATTGGAACATCTCTATTTTCCATATCAGATTTTAGAATTTCAAACTGATTGTCATGGAGGATAAAATCGCAGAATGAGAAAGGAAATCTGCTTGCTGATGCTACATAAATATAGTTGTATGGAATATAGTTCTTTTTAGGATTTTAATCTCACGAATTTCTTATTAACAAATAATTATCTTTTTAAATACTAACTTTAAAGTTAAAATGATAACAAATAGAAATTTAAGAAATTTAATTGAATTTAGTTTTCGATATGCGAACTTCTCAAAAGCCATATCGGAAAACACTCTGGTTTTCGTTTCTTTCTTCATTTCTTCACGTAGGTACACGCTTTTAATGTTTAATTTTCAAGAAATAAATTACTTACTGACATAAATCCATTTAGCACAAAAACATGACATAAATGGAGAATTTTAGGGAAAATTTAAAAAATAATGTTTGTCGTATCACCTATTTTCTATAGTATAATTTTTAATTTATGGAGTTAATCAACATGACTCCTGAATGGCTTATCTGGTATGTGGATGAAAAATGTTGTGATTCATAAGAAATAAAATTTTTGATTTCTAAGAAAATTGCAAACATAAACGTTACATTTCACACAGTAGATTCTATAAATCATAAAAATAGGGGTAAATTATAACTTTTTTTTATCAGATTTGGACCACGAATAAATAAGATGCTATGTATATATATTTCCGTGGATTAAATATACTTTTCAAATTTCACATCAATATTTGCGTTTTCATAAATTGTCGAAAAATTGGTTTGCCTTTTTCTCTTTTTACAAAATAGCTTTTGCTATCGAGAAACATCGAGACTGCTCTTGAGATACTGTTTGCACGTCTTGTTCCCTATCTTCGTATTCATGTCGCGCTGGAACTGTCGATATTCGTATCGAAATCACCGACTGCTATTATATACAATGCTTGTCGATTCATCGAGAGTTTCGCCCCTAAGTTACGTCGTGATCCCTTAAAAATACACGAATAGTTGTAACGTCTAAAATAAATTCGCTTTTGTCAAGGATTACGATGTGTTTCTTGAGAACATTAAATTTTAAAATTCGTAACTTGCATCAAAGTCGAATTGACAGAGAATTGTTTCGCTTATTTCAATTTATTCGTTTCGTTAGAATCGTGAAAGTCGCAAACTGTTGTCTTTGTACATGGCTGACAATTTGCTCTAAGAAATTGGACTGTTTCAGATGTTTAGTGTAATAAGGATTAAGTGGAAAGGATCCTTGTTAGTTTCATTAAAATGTGCAATTTAGCAAATTAGGAAAAATGTCTCTGTGGCTGGTAGAATATTACGGTGCCCATTTTCTTGATGTTCTGTCATCAAATTTTTAAATTGGATCCAATTACAGTCGCAGTGAACTTTCATTAAAACTTTCTGTGTTTCAAGAAAAATTTTAGTATAAAATTGAAGCAATGACTGTTTCGTACTTTCTTAGAACTTTGAAAATTGTTTAAATGGTGGAAATAACAATTAGACCGAAAATGCTTATTTATATAGTATATTCTCTTTAATTTTTTTAATAAGTTCTAAAGACTATTTTTTTCTTATTTGTCATTTCTTATTATTGGGTTTCTATTCTTTTATACGCGAAAACTTAAATAGAAAGAACTTCTTTTTGAGGATACCAAGAAAATATCCCTTGAATTCTGGACGATCTTCCTTATGAAATTCAGATTACATCGGCAATATATTTTAACTCTACATGTGTTCCACTTATTCGATTCCGTGTTCTTTTGAGAACACATAAATTTTTATAGACCGCAGAGGACAGTTCCTACTTGATATTTACATAACTTTATTATAAATTGTGAACGAAAGGAAAGCAATTCCTTTGAATAATTCTCTTGCTATTTCCTTCGCAAATAATCAGTAAAGAAGGATTCAATTTAGTAATTTCAATTTATTCCTCTTTCAGCGTGGAGATATGTGATATTAAACAATAGTCTACGTTTCGAATAGAGATCATGATTGCTTCGAGAAATAGAGGATCCTAATTACTCAATTCCGTACCAGCGAACGATGTCGTGATATAATGCATATCCATCACGAATGCAAACTGTCTCGTAGTAAACTGACACAGCGATACCTCCACGATATCGCCCTCAAGAAAATTGAATTCTAAAGAGCTTATCGTTTAAAACCTCCGCAATATTAGGTGCTTGTAGCGCTGTATCTCCTTCGAAAATTAATGTAAAATGTAAAATACGTTTAAAATTCGATGACTATTAAACATTTTTATAGAACCAGTTAATTTTTTGAGAATTTAATTTTGATTAAATTATGATCAAAATTTTATTTATCAATTGTTAATTAATGATGAAACAAGACACAACGTACTAAAATTACAATCAGTTTTATCAGAAACAAATAAATCTATCGTATATGCAATCAATAACTTGTTACTGTATTTGTGTTAATAACTTACGACTCTACAATGTTTAATATGTAGCATTGAGCACGGAAGGATTAAAGCTTCGAGATTACAATAAGTTCCATGATGTTTAAAAATTGAAAGCTCCATTATGAATATTTCCAGGTAATGTATGTAGAATGCATTGCAACATGATAATAATTCTAAATGTATGTTAATAAGCTTCAAAGTAAAATTCTGTAGTAGTGACAAATTGAAGAAGACTTAATAGTCTATCGTGTCTTTCGTGTTTTTAATTTCATCATCATTGATTTCACATGCTATTCGTTCTATTTTCTATTTATTTCATGCACTTCGTCTATTAAAGAGCTACATAATGGTGCACCACAAGCAAAAGTTCCTATATGTCTCTCATCCATCATTACGGTAGCTCGTAAAGGTATTTGTATTTTCCATAAAAAGCATTTACGTATATGTTATATGTGTTATATAAAACATTTGAAAGATTTGAGTCTTATTAGAATGCTAATGAAATTTCATGCTTCGTATGACACACATTAATACATTTATGAAAAGTGTGAAAAATATATCTAAAATTCCATGAAAATGTTCAACTATTTTTGTGTATTTTCGTTAATGTAGTAGATTATTCGTTCGCCTGTGCCATCAGTTGCGATGTAATAATCTGCTGTTGTATTGTTCAGGAAAAAGAGTGTACAAGAATGTAAGAGATGAAGAAAATTTAACCCTTGAACCGTAGAGGTGGGTATTTCGTGTCTAAGTTATTTTGACCGAGTTGAGTGGCTCGCAAGGGAGCAGGTAGAAAACCTTCTCAATCCCCTGCCTAAAAAAATTATTTGATAAAAGATTTATGATAACCTTAATCCAAAACATTTGAAGATATTATACGAATTTTTTGGGATTTTTCTAACAAGTGTTACCCACTGAAAAATGCATCGGACATGAAAGTCGGAGTTAGAGTTATAGTCAGAGTACTGTAAAAACGTTTACAGTCTAAGGGTGAACTTCTGACATTTTGAATTTTCCCGGGAACGGAAGTCGTTTATTAGAATCTTTCGTATTCCGGACGTTCGATCACCGCAAAATAAGTTTGGTGATCTAAAACTCGGGGCCGCAAGTTATTATCAAGTTGTCCAACGTGTTACGCGTAGTTTGCTATGCCGATATGCTTACTGGAGCCAATATCTACAGTACTTCTACAGTAATTTCATTAGATGTAGAGATGATAAAATAAAAAATTTTTTTGTATTTATTTAACATATGATTTGCAAGAAAATACATAGATAACAATTACAAGTATTTCACTAATGCACCATCGATTCAGGTGTACCTCACAACACGTGCACTTCCGAAGGAAGTACGTTAGTTACGTGTTGTTTGTTGTATATATACCAACGTATTACCTTTGCGACAACTAGCGACAGAACAAATATTTTATAGGCCACGTTGCGACACATCCATGTACTACAAACGCAATAGTAGTTATTATTTACTACATTAAAGAGCTACATAACGGTGCACCACAAGCTGGTAAAAAGTTCCTTTATATCCCCCATCCCTTTACTAGCATACTCTGCCTTTTGAGTAGTACTTAATAGCACCATCTAATTCATATTTTCTACCTGTATAGGTTATATTCGCCTCATGTTATTCGCCTCATGTTATTCGTAAAATATTTTAATCTTTTTCGTAGAATTACGAATAATTGAAATCTTTTATTTCGCTAAAATTTTCCAAAGCGAAACTTTCCAAATCAATCCTTCCCCAGCAATACTATATTAACGAATCATATATGAAGGAATGCATTTAAAGAATATAGTAAAACATTTTATTTTCTCTTCGTTTTCTATTTTGAAACGACATTTTGAGGTTAAAGATTCTAAAAAATTATAGGGATGCGGATCGTCATGTTAAGAAGAGCATCTAATAATGGTATATTTATTTTAACGGAAAGCAAGAATTGATATTTGACACTGGCGTATCAAAAACAAAGACTATATATTCTGTCTGTATATTTTTAACACTGTTATAAAACGTTGCGAGGACAAGAAAAGTGTGAAGCAATACAAATGAAAAAGATTATTTAATTCAAATGGTGAGCGAATGAGTAGTAGAGTGAGTCACTATAATGGCGCGTCGTAATATAAGATGACATCCGCGAAAGCCACTATAGTGGTACATTGCACCTAAGTGGTTAAATCCATAAAAGGAAAAATATCTTCGCTAATGGTTTCGCTTGTTATCGTATACAAAGGATTTTCGAACAATATTTTTAGAGGATGTTGAGACGAAAGTTCAGCATACCAGATTGTAGGATTATTGTGCACATTAATTAAAATTTTGCACATCCCTAATTGTTTTAATCGCCTGTGAAATTATGTACGAATGTAATCTGTATATCTATCTTATTTGGAAAATGCGACTGAATATCCAACAACCTTTTAATTTATCTATGTTATAAATATTTCCATAGAATTTTAATCCACGTTACACGGCTGCAAAAATGATCGAAGTAAAAGATTTTAAATAAGACATAATAAATTGAAGTTTTATAATAAAGTGAAATAGCTAAAGTAAAAGAAAATAAACGAAAATTTTAAAAATTAATGCAACATTTCTATATGTTTAATGTAAAAATTCTCCTAAGTTCACATAATGGCATATAAGTACATAAAAAAATAAAAATAAAAAAATAAAATAGTATATAATAGCGCATAGTAGTACATAGTAATACATATGTTTATTTCGTAAGGATGCAGCAGGAACACAGAATTTAACTTCCAAAAACTCGCTATAAAACTTCTAGGGATTATAGACTAAAGACATTTGCCTCTCGAAGGTCTCATTTTCTTCAAAACTGTTGCAACTTGTGCTTTTTATTTAATATCGATACATCGGTGGTGCAATCGTTATCTCTGTTACACTGTTTCCACAGCGCAGTTTTACAATTGCCGCATCGCCGTCGTGGTTTACATTCACACGTAGGAAGCGTGAAACGCTCGTGGAATCTATCAAACCGCTTCGCGGCATCGATCGATGCGTACAAACGGTAAATTAAGACCTTGGCATTGACAAAATATCTGGGTCGGGAGTATATTACAATGAACGGTGGAACGAAGCTTTGAAATCGTCGTTATATTTACTTAAGAAAAAAACCAACCTGATAATTTCACTTGCTAAATCCACTACATCCGAGCAAAGAATATAGTAAGAAAAAAAAAGGTAAAAAATATAACAAAGCATCTTTTGCAATGTCTGTTCGTTGATTTCTGACTCGGCAAAGCTTTCTTTCGCTTGATTTATATAGTAAACACGATCCAGACATTCCACGGGATATAATAAATTAGCATAAAACACGGGAGAGAAACAGGGAGAAGTTAGGAGAAAGTTGCTGAAATTTCACTGTTGCCTCGAGAAATAGTTCGTTAAGAGACGAAATTTTCCATACAGAGTGTCGCATCCAGGGTAGCTCGTTATTTCTTTGAATTATTATTCGCGTTAGGCGCCAACTTTTTCTGCTAGGGAGATATGTTCAAGTTTTGTAAAGTATCTTCCTCCAAAAACAAACCCGACTTCGCACAAAGGCTTTAAACTATGAGGTAACGATAGGTCGAGACTTGTTCATTCGAGAAGTTTTGTAGGAGAACGTAAATGACAACTGTAATTTTCGTTTCGTTTTAAACAAAAGCAAGCTCTCATGTTTTATTCTTATATTACAACAGAGAGATTTTCTATTCCTCATGATGAATGAAATTAAGTTGAAACGGAGGTAAATTGAAATTTAGAGGAATGGATTATATATTTTTAATGCGTTAAAAATTTCTAGATCTTTTTATCTTGTCTTTTTATTTTATTTTATTGTTATATTAGAAGTTAAATAAATAAAACAGAAAATAGTGGAGTGTTTAGAATAAAAAGCTGTTTTCAATCTCAGAACCAAAGCATAGAAACTTCGTGCAGTTTTTTTAGATTTTCTATTATTATTTTAATGGTTATGAACATCCGATAAAATTTTCTACAATTTATGAAAACAATTCACATGAGTAATAGATCATTTTATAAAAGACTTACGGAGTGTAATATTTTCATAGTAAATAGGAGATATGTCTGTATATAATTCGATATTATTATAGAACTATGAATTTAGCAATACTTCGTTTATTTTACAAATACTTAGGAGTTAATTAAATTTGAAAGTCTTACACCTTTTTTCCATTCTCATATCAAATGCTACCATACCATGGATATAGTCACATTTGATGGAAAATATTGGGAAATACTGCTGACATCAAAAGATCAATTGAGATTGGTTATATTATTTGGTTTTTCACTGCTTTCGCATTGATGAAAAATGCGTCAAGCAGTTTCCCCAACTGTAATAAATTAAAAAACGAGTATCGGTTACGGAAGAAAGAATAGGCAGCTTGTTTTAATTGCTTTTTATCCCTCTTTCAATACCACAAGATTGTTCATATTGACTTTGATATTTATTTAAAACTTCATCCTTCCGGTTCATGGCCATTGTTATTTATCATTTCTGAAACAAAGGATTCCAAAGTAATAATGTTACGTAATTTTGAATGCAATGTATTACGTGTAACCTGCATTTGCATATTTGCATTTTTCTTTCTTGTTTTCGATATCAGAAAGCAATTGAAGACCAAAGTTGAAAATCGTAATGTCACATTTTAAAATTCAGTATGTTAACAAGCAGCTCCACCTTAAAGGTATTTTTGCATTTGATTTTGGGATTAAATGTGTGTCTTTGTCCCCTTCATAAACATTTAAAAAATATTGATAACATTAGTTGAGCAGAGTAATTAACCACACCAATATTATTCGTTCTTTACAGCATACTATGAATTTGTTACTAATTTTCAAAAGAATTATATCTTATAGAAGTAAAGGAATCTAGCAGATTATTCCTTTTTTATACTGTTTCATGGTTTTCTTTAGCCATTAAGTAACATGAAATTTAGAACTTGTCATATTTTTCCCGTGTGGTTTCCAATGGCACTCAACAAAATTTAGATTAAACGGTGATTTTATTCAATGGTTGATAGTCCTTCGTCAGGCTTTCTACTAACAATTTCGACGGAACTTTTCGTATTTGTGAAGTGAATGAAATTAAATGGGATGCAAGCTTCTCCTCTTCTTTCTCATGGAAAGTTGAGCCCAAAAGACGTATCTGCCATACGATGTTTCTCCCTTTTAACGCTCTCTTGCGAAGTATTGCTAAGGATATGGAAAAAGTTTCTCGAGAAGTAATTTGTAAGCACTTCTATTTATTATTCGACGAGATAACATTTTCAGGGTCGTTCAGAAGCAGACCAGTTCTGAGTGATGTTTCAGCTGTATATCTCAAAAACAATATTTTTTTTCCTATTCACATAGAACCAATATCCAAACTCGTAGTTTAATGTAATATTTCTCTTGGTGATTACGAAGATCATCAAAGTTACATATAGTTCCGTATTTATAATTAAAATTATTAATACATTTTTTCCAAAAGATTTTCCCGAGCTTAAAGTTTCTTTCGATTCTTAAAAATTCCATGATACGAAATTAGTCGAATCTATCTTTCGAAATATTTCGACATTTTCATATATAATTGGCCTGCTCTCTATCGATTGTTAAACAAATTTTTATCTGCCTACAAGTGAAAGATGTGAAACCATAAAAATTTCTTTTTCTAATATCTAATTCACCTAATAACGTTTCATGAAGAATTTATTGATCGAACATGTTTTAGAAATTTCTATAAAGAACCTATTTCAATGAACTTTCAATGCACTTTACATACAGATAATTTAACCAATATCTCCTAATGGAATTGTATTTATAAACGACACTCGCCTAATGGGTCGATGACGTTAATGTAATCAATCGAATTGAATAAACACTTCGAATCTCTGATAAGCTCCGTCCGTCAATCACGCTATTAATTACTAATGGTACCGAGTATAAATTAATCACCAGTCCTCAATCAGTAAACAAATAAACACGTGCATGTACGTACCTTTGATGAAATCTACAGCCATTTCCAAGCCATATGTATCCTTGTCGCAATCGTCGAGAATGTGTGCACCAATCTTGACACCGGGCACGATTTCACGATCGTTAAGCGTGTCTAAGGTATACAACATAGCCTCGAGTGCTTGGACACCACCCTGTGGCATCACTGGACCGCAAGTGTAGTAATCCTCTCTCTCGTGCACCATCATCAAACCACCCAACACTAAATCACCTTCTACCACAGCGCTGTGTTTAACTGGCCACGGAGGTTCCTCCGACTGCAGTTTGTGTGAGGAATTATCCATATTACGTAAAGGCACATCTTCCGTCACACGAGAGTCTTCGTCATTCGGTTCCAATGACGTGACGATCGTATCGAAACTCAATAACTGATCCTCGTCGTTACTTAACGAAATGGTCGACGTTTCGATGTCCATTTGCATTTGATCGACTTCAGTCGATGAAAGCATTACGTTGTTTGTAGTAAGAAAATAATCCTTTGTAGTTTGATCCATTAAAGTCAGTACGATGGACGAATTCCTCGAGACAAATTCCAATGAATCGTTCAACGTAACTTGCGAAGCGACAGTTGTATCGTTACCAGTTTCTGGCAGCGTAGGATCGATGTTTAGGGTCGGAACGTTATTTTGACCAACCCCATGTTTATTCAGTATCGACGTGGAAGTTTCGCTAACTACCGTGCCTTCGACCTCCATAGTGAAATTACGTCTAAGCTTCATGGAGGTTCCAATTTTCGACGATCTGGACTTTCGTTCTTTTGAAAAACGATCGTTGATCAGAATCGTGCTCAAGGTGGTAGAATCTTCTGACACTCGATCTTCAGGATTGTCCACGATCTTGTTGCCCCTTTCGACAGGATTAACGTCTTTCGTAGTTTCATCAGCCAACTCGTCGGCTCCTCTGTCATTTTTCAAGGAAGATCTTATGGTCGGTTCATTAGCCTTAATTTCGTCGGTGTTCGTCGGAGTATTTTGATCCAGCAGCTCTATAAGTCTCGAGTCAACAGATTTGTCTTTTCCGAGAACGATTAGGGAACCATTAAGCCGTCGTTGGTTACTTTTTCCTTTGTCGTGCCCGATTGATCTCGATTCTTGGCTGTCTGATACAGAGACCGCTTTATCATTGATTTTACTACTTTTTGAGACCACTTTATCATTGCTTCTACTATTGGCTTTTTCTTCTTCCTTAAAAGTAACGGTTTCAGACACATTTGGTAGTTGAAATGGTATCAAAGACAGTTTCGACTCAGTTTGTTTCTCATTATTTACAAGCAATTGATCAGGCAGTGTATTTACGTTGAAATTTTCGGCCATTTTTCTTCCGTGTTGCATCGTTGACGAGTTACTGAATGGATCGTTAGCGTTCCTTCCGGTAATCTGGAAGAGGCCATTGCTCTTGAAGACAAAGCTTCCTTCGGCTAGACTGTTCATATCGTGCCTTAGATGCGTGGAATTCCTTTGAGCCGTAACCGAGCCGCGTGGTGAATTCACGAATACGTTCTCAGACTCCTTTGTCACGCTACTTAGCATAGACCTTTCTTCCTCGCCTGTCTGAATAGCGCCTTCCTGGCTCTCGTCAATCTCCGCCCACGACGCGTCTAATTCCATTCCATCAATTAGATCGTTGTTCGTATTCGGACTCATTAACACAGATTCGTTGTTTGAATTTCGAGTGTCTGTGTTTAATCGCAAATTAATTGTGGTAGGCGCTGTTGATGCAAATTTTTGTTTATTTAACGATTTCTTCAATTCTATTTTGTCAATCGAGTTTTCATTTGTGTCTTGGATTATGGAAGAAGATTCGTTGCTTGCCTTTAATGTATTCGTCTTTGAATAATTTCTATTTGAAATATACGATTTTACTAATGTTCTGTTTATTGAATCTGAATTTGTATCGTGGTTTATTGAATCAGACTTATTGGTTAATGTGAAGATACTTGTCATTAAGCGTGAATAATTACCTTTTGATGTATTCGCGTCTTTTAACGTTGCTTGGTTAATTAAATCTAGGTGTGAATAAGTTTCAACATTTGATTCTTCTAATTTTGTTCTGCTAACTGAAACCGGATTTACATCGTCGCCCCTTAAATTGGATTCGTTACTCGATGTTAAAATATTTGCCACTAAATTTGAATAATTGCCACCCGATGCACTGGATTCTTCCAATTTTGTTCTGTTAATTGAATCTTGAGTTATTTGAATACTGAAATTATGTCTTTCTGAATGTGATTCATTCCTCAACTTCAAAGTAACTGAGTGTACTTTCGTATCATTTCCATCCAATTCTTCTAACTTGTGTTGCCTTTGATCGATCAAATTTTCTGTGAAATTATCTTGAACTAAATCATACTTCAATTCTTCCACGATATTTCCCTCGTGGTTGTTTATCTCATTCTCCAAAGAACTCTTCATTGTTCCATGGAAAGTAACATTCTCCAAAGTTTCATCTTTGGGCAATGAATCGGAAACATCACCGGCTAGAACGAAGTTCCTCTTCTCTCGAATCGACGAAGAATGGGTGCCTTTGTCTCCTAGGTCGTCGTGTCCTATCGTTGATCTCTGTTTCGGCGAGATTCCATTAAATTCGCGTGTATTCTCCGCGTGACGGCGCGCAGCTATTGATTTATGAGACGCTGAATGGTGCCGGAAACCCTCGGCTCTCGAAGAATGATGGTTACCGCGTCCTGTCTTGAATATGTCATTTCGTGGATCGCTATTCGAAAGACTGGAATCACGCAGGGCATACCACGGCTCGAGATTTATGTTTCGACTCGGTTTCTTTTTCAGATACCGGACCGATCGTCCAAATCTCTTTTTACCATTCTCGCGTCTGCCTTTCGATTTTCTTGCAATAATCAATTTATTCGCTTTCAAATTCCCATTTAACCTTCTATTGAGAGAAACAGAGAACACAGAGTAGCCAGTTAAAAATCGTTTCTTAATGACTTTCTGTCTCTCATCTTGGCTCTTCGAATCCTTGAAAGAATTAGTCTCCCCTAGACTAATGTTTGGTATAATTTGCAGGGCATTCGCTTTATCAGATCTTTTTCTTTGATGAGAATCTCTCATTGAACGTTCTCGTTTTTTAACGCCTGTGATCTGCCCTTCGGAAGTCGTCAACGAATCGTCATCGTGCGAAATCGCTCTGACGTGATCGTAATACGAATATCCTTTGTCCAGCAGCACGCTTCCTCTTCGAATCGCCTCCGTCGTCGTTTTATGTTCTCGCGTCTTAGACGGTTCAGACAGTCTCACGCGGTTGATCCGCCTGGATATGTTCCTTATCGCGCCGCGAGGTATCCAGGAGGATAAATGCGGTTGTTCGGGAATTTCCAAGCTGAGACTGTTCGATCCTTCGACAACTTGTTCACTAGACTCGCTTGCTCGAACGTTACGAGATCGTTCGTTGGGATCGACGAGTTTGGATTGGCGAAGATCGTCATGGATCGACCGATCGTTATTGAAGTTTTCACCAGGCAGATTTATATCGCTGAGTTTCGTAGCTCGCCGTGTTATTGCTTTCGTCTCGCCTTTCGACAAGATAGTATTTTTCTTATTGATGTGCAAATGAGATTGTAATGGTGTTGTTGTCGAGGTCGATGATTTTGATGAAATTGGAACCGATGAAGGATTTAAGTAGTTTCGTGAGTTTAAAGATGGTTCGTTGGAGTTGTAAGTTCCGTAAGTGGTTTTGCTGAGGTTAACCGGCAGCTCGGCGTTATCATAATCGAGCGGATAACGTTCACCCGCTAAACTGTTATGTAGAATCGACAGCAATAGTGAAACGGCCAGGACGGCCAACCAACCATTGTTCCGCCGCATCACCTGCCTTCCGTGACGAACATATCCTGGTCCTGAAAGCAAACGTAGCACAATAAGATTGGATATATTGTGGATTATTTGTTAAATTAACGTGGACGTGATTTGAACTATATAGGTTTAGTCTGGTAGAAAAATTAGTTTACTCAAAGAAATGGATGTGGAGATTGAAAAGAATAAAACTTTCTTCAGTCTTGTCTTTAAATTGTATTATTAATAATAATTAAAGATCGACAAGAATAAACTTGTTTTGATTTCAGTCTTCGAAGTTTACTATTAACAATTGCAAATTGAAAAGAATAAAGTTTGTTTGATTTCATTATTACTATTAATGAATAAAGATTAGGAAGAATACGAGCTCCTTCGTTTCAATTTCTGCATTCCATTTTCACGAATTAAACTGCGGATATTCGAGTATTTATGAGAAGGTCGTACAAATTTGAAAAATGTACATAACGTATACAATATTCGTAGTATGACATTCATTTAATGGATGGAACAAGTTCCTGTTAAATCCAGATACGATTATTGTTTTTCGAAAAGAATAATTAAGTTAATAATTTATGCATTTTTGAACTACGATATATCCTTTAGAATGGATAGCTATTTTTTGAAACCACCACTAAAAGAATTTCATTCACGCATTCGATTTCGATGTCAAACGAAAAGGACATAATATTATTTTAAAACGCGTCATAAAATTAAGTTTTACTTCTTTAGTTACGTTGACGAAAATATAGATTTCCATGAATATCTGCACTGTAATAATGAATAATATATAATAAATAATAAAGGTCATAAGCCATTACCGAAATCATTGACACTCAGTTTTACTAATAGATTATAATAGGTCAATGGAGGTTATATAATCAAAATCACGTGAGAACCATCGTTAAACCATCGAAATCATGTGATAGATCCAAATCTACTTTCGTGGAATTTTTAATTAACTATCTGCTATTATGATCGTTATCGGAGTTATTAATCACGACGTATCATTGAACTGAATATTCGAGCAAATATTGATCATTTTCGAAATTTTGGAATGTAGCCGCATTACTAGGACTCTTGCCATTAAATCCGCATTGTTGGGATGGATACTAAACCCTAACCATTGGCCAGTTAGGTTTGGAATATTGCCATTAGATTTCTTGCATCTGCGAGTGTTACGTTATATCTAGCTATATACAGCTTTGATTGATTGGCACGACTCCAAACACCATTTTGTATTTTTATGGTTTTATTTTCCTTTTTTTGGCAGATAGATGGAATAAACGAATTTATACTGATGGATATTTAATTTGTTTAGCAAAGTTATAGCAAAGACTTCATAGACAGTTTGTGAACCAAATTCATTGTGCAATATTTTGGATAGGATTAGGACATTACAACATTGTCAACCTGATGTACGTACGATTAATTAATACTAGTTTCCAAAGCAACTTTTGAAACACAATCTCTCGAAACGGCACATTATCGTTTAAATGCCGCGCAATAATCCCCAAACTGCTGTTTCATAAAATTATCCTTTGTATATTTTACTATCATATTTTACTATCATAGTATAGGATTATAGGTAGGATAGTTAGGATAGATTATTGCAATTCAAACAACTCATACGTTAATTTAACAGTACTCATTCCTTTCGCAATTTCATCGTCCATTTCTCGGTTTTCATTTCTCTCATCGCCTGGTTCTCATAGCATAGTCCTCTCAATAACATCAAATAAATTCTACGAACCTGATCAACCTATTTTCCAGGATATGCTACTACTTAATTCACGGGAATCGTATCTAACAAAGATAGTTTTTTTTCCTTCTTGTCGCGACGACCGTCGTCTTGAACACAAATCGTGACTGGAACTTCCAAACACGCATGCTGGCTTAATGCGTTCGTAACTAAATGCCCATTGGAACGATTGGTATTGGACGGTTTCACCAGTATCTTTATCGACGAAAGGGATTGCACGATTGATAGGATTGAATCCTACGGAATGAAGCTCATTTCGGTTCGCCTTTGGGAATAGGCACGTCGGAAGTCTGTTACTGGATAAATTGATAGAATCAAAAGATTTCGTGGGAATGAAAAAGTATTAGAAGAACCGAATACCTCTCGTTGCTCAGTTATTGGAAGACAAACGTGACGTGATATAATTTACTCCCAAGAGCTGATTAACTCGATTCTTTCAAGAAGATACTTTCTACGTTAATTAAAGTTTCTTGTGGTTTGATGTGACTTGGTTGGAAAATGGTTTAATCCATTAAGCGTGAATAGTGTTTCTTAAGTCATTATGCATGAATGTGTAAGAGTTGGCTAAACGTTATATCGGTGGAATATGTTAATTACGTAACTCAGTAATTAATAGTAGTTATTATAGTTATAGAATAATTCAGACTAATTTACTAGAATAACCCAGTAATTATAGTTATAGAATATTATTACATTAGTCAGAAATACCAAAAGAAATTTCTGTAGTTGGAAAAAGATGGTATATTCTTAAGAATTTTATAAACTATTTCAAACTCCATAAAGTTGTAGAATTTGGATGAGAAAAGAAACGGCGGAGGAAGAAATATTAAGCAAATTTTTGAAATTCTTTTATAATCATAATGTTAAAAGTACCCTATTTGGCGCAACTTCTACGATTTAGAATAAGATTTATTTTCTTCCAAAGAACTGCATTTTCTTCAAACTCTGTAAAACTCCAAGATCTGAATGAAAAAAGAAATAGAGGAGAAAGGTATTATTTTTCATAGCCACAATATTAGGAAATATAATTCAATAATATAAATTGACTAAAAGAAAGTTGCATATAAAATGTTACATTAAGACAACACTGAATCTTAATGAATTAAATTCTTCTTAACAATTTGAACAATATATTACTACTAGTTAGATTACTATTAGTTAGATTACTATTAACTGTAGATTTTTTATTCTTTAGACTAGTTCATTAAAAGAAGCAAGAAAAGTGTAATATAGCTATCAAATATTATCAAAAAAGAAAGATATTGCTTGAAAGCTTGACATACTGAACTAGGTGTCAAAAACAATGCGTTTATCAAGAAATATTAAAAAACCCATTTCTTACATTTTTTGCAAACCTAAGTATTGCATTAAAATAATTGAATCTCTCGAATGGGAATACGAAAGAAATTTTCTATCACATATTCAGACAAAAAAACGTACGCGTCTCTGGGGACAGAAGCAGACAATTCTTATTGTGAACGACAGTGTTACCATAAAAAAGCAATAGATATTCGAAACATAATCTTTCTGAGTTCTTTTGTTAATCTACCTTCAACAGTAATCAGATAATGGAGCATGATTATTCTGTGATACTCATATATATTTATCGTCCAAGATTATCAGACACCTGCTCATTTTTTTTTAATTAAAATTAAAAAAGTTAGGTTGAATAATAATTTCGTTCACTTCTCACTAATGTTCATATTTTAAAGAAGATTACAAAAATTATTTAAAAAATGGAAAAATACCATATTCTAATTGTTTCATAAACGATATAAATTCGTAAAAAAATGGGATAAGACACTGCTTAATAGTAACATTTAATAATTTGCTATTAATTTACTATATATAAATAGATTTTATATGAAGATGACAATACTTGATACGCTGTTTCAAGAAAACGTGAATGAATCTATCACTCAATTTAATAGTTAAAATAATTAATTAAAAATAAATCGAATCGCAAGTTTATTTCTTAAAATCGCATAATTAGGCGTATAATAAAATATTACGATAGGATCAAATTGATATTTGAAAGTATGCAATAATAGAAGTGTTGTCTCTAATCGTCAAACCTTGCAAAATTATTTTGATAAATGGCAAGATCCTTATCTGCAGATTCTTTCATTTTTAAATTATAATTTGGATTAAAAAGATTCTTTTAAATTTTTAAATTATAATTGCATGAAGAAGGTTCTTCTTCTTGATAGAAAAACTTTTAACGTTAATGTGGGCAGTGATATTTAAATAACATATATATGCACTAATATATACAGTTAATAATAAAATATACCACTGCTGTGCCTTTTAATGATGTCATTTAAATTCATAGTCTGCTCACCTCATAAAAGGTAGTAACTATTGCTTATAGTTATTAACTAATCGTTAATTTACTCGGTTTGATCAAATTCAAAGTACTGTCAGCTACTACAAATCAAGTTCACTGTATTTCATAGTATCTGTCAGTTCCTCGATAAGGCAGAACAGATTGATAACAGAATGCACGTGTTTCACTCTCGATGCTCTCTGTTTGCAAATGAATTTAGGCAGTTGGCTAGCTCTATAAATGAAACGATACTTATGAGTATGTTTCTAATTAAAGTACTACAGCAAATGTTGATTAACACTCCGTCGAACCAATTTGACGCTTTAATCCCGTCGGGAACGTGGATTGGACTGAGCTAAATATCCCGTGCAGACCAGGAGTTGTGTTATCTTGATTAATGAAGATGTCGATGAACAAGTGTCATGAGATTAATGAAGAATTATATAAATGTAGAATCATAATATATTTTTAATTCTCATGTTAATTCTGGTTATCTATCGGAGATGAATGCAACTTCCATCTAATTATTCTTAGAAACAATCTTTTTATCTAAACTAAATTTTTGAAAAAAACTCGTAGCATTATAATTCTTGTAAATTTCGAAATTATGGAACTTTTGAACTAGTGGTGTAAAACGCTTGAGTTTATATATTCTTGACAATCAACAAATTTGCTACTTTTTAACAAATAGTCTCGATATTTGTTAATATTTTCCTCAGATCTTTCTTCTTCCTCTCTATTTTAATAAAAGATTTTTTCTGAAATTTAAAAACATACATATACATACATATCTCTTATTGAAATATTTTTAATGAACATGATCTATATCTTCATTGATGTTACATACTGAAACACGAAGCTTCTTACTCATTACAATTAATTTCTTTCTGTAATTCTCCTTTCTACAATTAATAAAATAATTTGTTAGAATAGTGTAAAATTTGCTGTAAAAATGAAACTCTGTCTCTTTTATCAAAATTAGTTCACAGTCACCATAAAACCAATTCAAGTGAATTATTTGAAAAAATTGTCTACAATCGTCGTTACAGGTAAAATGGTTAATCTATTTAGGCAACAAAAACTCCCACGTGATGCTTTGTAGAAGCATACGATCGCTAGGATACATTTAGAACACAAATGGCGTTTTCTTTTGATGAAGCATATTGGTATGGAACGTATAGATACTATGTTTTATTCTCTGCTGATGGCACATTCGATGTTCAATCAGATCCCTATGTTCTTTTCAAAGAATTTCAGTTGTCGAACGCGTTCTGTCGTCGATAATTGGCCATCGATTCAACTCTATGCGAACTTCATTCGAGTTATTTTTAGAGCGCTACTATCGAAAATATCGTGAAAAAGAAGGACGTACGACATACAGAATTTCCTGCTATTAGATGCATATATTATTAAATATTGTACTATGTATTTACAGTAGTTCCTCGTCCTAATTGCTTGTAATTCAAATTGCTAACGTCTAGGCCGTCTTCGAGAACACGTGCTGTTGTAACTTGCTCAATCCCAAATCCAGATAATCACGCCCGCCTGATCATACATATGTACGTATGTATATGCGTGAAACAGATGGTCTCGACAGTCGCTTCGATTTTCTTGCGTTCCAATTAAGGGATTTTGCACTGTGTCTTTGTAAATTATTGTATTTTACTTCAGCACTAGATTATTCTTCATTTTAATACTCATGAAACATTTATTTCATATTAATGATTTACAAATCTTTATGTTTATTCTTATAATATATAATGTTTTATATCGCCGTATCTTTATTAAGAATTAAATCGACACTTTATTAAGAATTTTTATTCAGCTTTAGTACGATATAAAAATTCAGAATTTTTAAGCACCGTAGCTTCTTGTTTAGTTGAGTACCTATAAAAGAATTGTCTAATGATAATAATCTATTAAACTTCACATAAAGTGTTTTATTTCTTGTATGTTTATATTGAAACATTTTGTAGGGTAATACTTTTCTTTGCGATCGCCTTAGAGCTTTAGTAGAATTTAAGTGAAGAATTTCTTCCAGACATATTTAATTCTTAATACATGAAGTGAGATTCATAAAGCGCTTTGTTTTCCCTGTGTTTCTATCAAGAAATTCTATACAGTATTTCTATCAGAATTAATTAAGTTTAACGCTATTTAAGTGTTTTATTAATTACGTGGAACAACGTTTAGAATTTTACGTTTTACATTTTCATAAATAATTACTTTTCCATATGAACACCCATAAAATGTTCATTAACAACAGTAATCCACAATTTGCTTAATTTTTCTACATTTTCATTAAAACGTCTATTCTATCGTTCTACTAGCAATCAACGCAAAAAGGTTTATTCTGTTTGAACACAATGATTTTTTCTTTATTCCAGCATCTACAATATTCTACAAAAATTCTTTTCATCAAGAACAGTTATTCGGCCATTTATTTTTCACATTGTTTCTAACGAAAATGCGGCAACACTTCCAATTTGTATGGAAATGTGAAAAACGAAAAAAGCTATTCTTCAATAACAATTCCATGGCACAATTTCGAATGTGGTTGTGTTTATTCCTCCGATAGAAGAAAAGAAAAACTCGTAGAATAGAGTTCCATAGCGACGCAGCATCCTGTGCGTTTCAGAAGAGAATCAAGTAAAGAACAAAAGAAATCCTTAATGCCATGTGAACGCGGAAATAAATGAAGGGCGAGCAAATGAATCGCTGAAAAATAATTGGAGGCAAAAGCCTCTGTTCCCGTATTGCGAAACGGAGGATTCTTAACAATTTTTTTCAAAAAAGACAATCATCGTTCATGCATTATGATGTAGAAAAAATACGATTAATTGCAAGAATTTAATCGTAATACCTTTATTCGAATCTTTGATCAAATGGGGAGATCGTTCTGTTCCGCAAAATCATTTTACTTAATACTTTAATTTTTATTTGACCTATAAATGAATGAAATACCATTTCTCCGTGAAAAAGTTTATTTTTGCTCCAATGTGTTACTATTTTATTACTTTCGACGCAAATTGCTTTTATATTTTTATCTCAAAGCTATTCCGCTGAAAAATGGAAAAATCGTGTGAATAAATTCTTTCCACTTAAAAATAATCTCCTAAGAAATTTGGTATTTTTTAAACATTAACATGATCTATCCCTATAAAGAACCTAAAGAAATTGATCTATAACGAAAAGTTCGTTCATTTAAATTTAAACGAACTGGATCCAATCCGATATTGCAATTACTTTAATCGAAAATTACTTGTATAAATAACTAAAAGTATCTCGAGCCATTTAATTTCCTCTTATATGTTTTTCATTTTAGACCACTTTAAAAATCCCCGCTTAATCGTGTACAGTTTGTATTTTCAAGAGAAAAATTTATTGAGTTCCTATTTCGTAATTGCTGCTCAGTTGATGAACATTTGCCAATCGAACGATTTTTCCGTTCGATAGATTTATAACAGCTTGACGGGAATCTTTTTGTTTTACGAACGATTTCGCGTACTGAGCTTGAGGCTGACTTAAATCTCCCAGACAGACAGCGAGAATGGGCTTTTAATCTCTTCTCAACGAGCGATCTGTACTTACTCTTACAAAGCAAACGAGGTATCGTTAACGTTCCATCCTTTTCGATCGAATCTCTTAAATCGAGAACTCGTTTCAACTCGAAGAAAGGAGAAAAAGTAAAGCGGAGGAAGAACGTGGATCTTGAATCCTGCAGTGGTCGCTTGGAAGTTTTACTACCTCAATTCTCTGATCTGGTACAGGAGAATTCTATCACTGGCAAGGGATACTGACAAGGATATATTACAGCAGTTTTAATTGGAAGTTGACGGGCAAATTCTTCAGACAAAGTTTTTATAAACACAGTGTGGATAATTTACAAGTAATGGTTTGTTAAATATTTTAATAACGAATGATGGTAAATACAGCGATTATTAGATTATGAGTGTGTATGTAATTTAATGACAAAATTCAAACAATATAAAAAATACGTAAAAGAATAGATAAATAATAATAATAATAAAATCGTTGCCCTCGTCGTTTTTCAAGATAGTCAACTTGCAACAACTCACAGATCTCTGTGCAGATCATGGTTCCACGAAGTTTTGTACGCTTCAGTGTTCAACGTCTTCATAATTCACGCGACTGCGACTAAAAATGGGTGTCGTAAAAAATAGGGCTTAATGACTTTCGCCATTCTCGCAGGTGCACGCACAGGTATGCCACGAGAGTATTATGTAGAAAAGTTGGAACGCGCAAATACTTCTCATGCCTCAGCAAATTTTTTGCTTGAAATTTTCTCAGACATTCTGGAGATTTTGCAATCAACTCGAAGCATAAGGAAATAATAAAACCGCTTATATTGCGTTTTCAGGCGATTATTAGAAAAAATTCCTGTAAACGTATCAACGAACTTATAATTTAAAAACTTCTTGACGATGTGTCACTCACGAGAGAAAATTGTGAAATTACATCTAAAGTTGTTAAAAATTGTCCGAGAAATGCCAAATAAAAACTCTTTAATCCATTTCTACAACCTGCGATTTCCTTCATAAGTTTTTATTAAAAACTTTATCTACAACAAACATTAAAATCCTATACGTAGAGTTAGTTTAAAAACAAAAAGGACGTCTCTAAAAAGCGGAATCACTAATGCGATTTTATTATACTTTGACTACTTCTAGTTCGAGCGACTGAATCTTTCCTTCGTCATTCGTTTTATACGGTAATTTACAACCCACGCAACATACATAGCATCCCGCACTTTAGTGTATAAACTTTGCCAGTATGCTCTGTGAATAAAAATAAAATTAAAATAGCATGTAGCAAAAAGTTGACTGAATGCTTCATTACGAAGTTAGAAAACCAAATCTGTATATGTAAGTTTTATTTTATCTATACCTACGTGTGCATTTCGAAGTGTCGTCTATCTTTATGAATGTGTACAATTATCGGCGTTATATTGAATTTACTGTAGATCGAATTTCACGATGACTTTGCCTAATTTCTTTGCGTGTAAGTACAGTAGAATCATGCGCAAAAACAACAAATAAATAAGCCGTTTAATGCAAAAGTGGTGTAAGTGAAGTTTTTAACTATTTGGCTTAACACCACATCTTAAAAACGCAACCTTTATTCTGTTTACTGCAGAAGTGGTGTAAGTATATCTTCATTAGTTTTCAATGGATAGTAGAATAAGTGAGAATCGCCGACTTAACTCCCTGCAAAATTTTTACTTTATTCCTCATTAACCAGTAATCAATTCCTTTTTATTTGCAGCATTTTTTCATTAAGCGGCTCTTATGTACTTTATACCAACACGTACCATGAACATTATGTATCTTGCTTTGTCCTGTATTAAAAGTAAGAGGAAGAAGTTCGACGTACCTACACATTTATCACCTTTCATACTTTGTTATAACATGAATAATGAAGCACTAATCGACTTTTTGCTACCTGACATTCCAGTCCTATTTTCACCCATAGAATACACGGATAAAGTTTATACAGTAAAATATAGGACACCCTGTTTATTTCTCACAAGATCGTCACTGTATATTTTATAGCTATCCAAACTTTGCATTCCAGTTCCACATTTCTTGATCTTTTGAGAGGTCCCAGTCCCCAAAGAAGGAATTCAAATTATCAGATCAACTGAGGGAAAAAAAATTATTGGTCAGTCCACGTTTCAGTCGTCCATCAAAGTTCAACCCTCGGTGGATGGACCGAGTTTCCTTGTCCTTCTGATAATTCTTTTCTTATACGAAAGATCGTGGCGATCGTTTTCCTTCGGCTGAATCAGTCTGCGAACTTACTTTTTTTTTTTTTGCTTAATTCCACGTATTCGTACTTTCCCTAGGGGGAGTAAAGCATAAAAAGGAAAACAACCATGATATGTATATATGTGACGTACATACATTAACACGGTCGTTCGTGAAACGAAAACGTCACGTCGTCGCGTTAAAATATTCAGAATGTTTTCATCGCGTCAATTTTGCTGAAAAAATGGAAGGGAAAAAAGGTTTTATTCCCTTCGTGGAATTATCCAAGAAAAAACTTGATCTTCTCCAGTAATACAGGCTCATAATGGTGGTTAACATCAAATTTTATTCCGGGAATTTTGCTTTGTAAATAAAAATTCTTTTGAGTTACCTATACATATATTAAGTTACGAGTTATCTTTTTTACGTAGCCGCAGGAAATTTCAGTTTTTGTAGGTGAGAAGTGGGAATTTCTTGCACCATTGCGCTATTAGAATCCAGATCCCTTTATTTGAATTCTAAATTCAAATAAAGACATTGTCGCGATCTAATCTGTTGTGATTAATTTGTTACGATCCAAGTAGTAATCTAATGCGTAAAAGCAATAAAATCGAGATATTATTTGATAATAACGAATCGAAAAATTCGAAAACTTACAATTTTATGCTTTGAACATTTGCCAGTTTAAATATTTGATACAAATAGTAATTTTGAGAAGTTGAAGCAGTATAATTATAGTTATGCAGGTCCTACATATGTTCCAAATGTAATCATAGTACGTAAAAATGTATGTGATTATTCCAAATTCATTTGGGTATTCCTAGGATTAGCTCCTTAATATCTGCATTGATGCAAAGCTTTTGGCATATTTGGTTTTGATTAGTTAGATCGTATATTAATGGAATGATATAATGTAACTGCAATATATATATACTAACTATAACCCTAAACCGAACCCTAACCGGCTTAAATCGAAAGCAGTGAATAGCAGTTTTTGAAACCTTTTATAATTCCGTAAACATATTCAAGGTCTTTTCTTTATTTTATTATTTTACATGTTTCATTATTTCTCATTGTACTCTGAGTGAAGCACAGAAAATGCTGGTTATAGAATGCTAAATAAAAATTGTCAAATTTAATCTTTGGTTTGAAAGCTTTAATGTGCATTTTGAATTTATGTGAAAATCAGTTTAAAAAATGAAGTATTAATCATTCTAACGCATTATTCGAAATTACAATGAATCAATCGAAATCATTGTTATAAAGTACATTTTAACAAATAAAAATTTCAGAATTTGTCGTAATATTCCGAACGTAACTAAGAAATAAATTACCGAAGATGTCAGTTTCGTTGCTTTTGGTCATCGTTACTCTGGTCGATTCGACACATTTTTGGGGCAAATAAATTCATGAGACGCAATTAATTACGGTACATGTATACCATATCTCTGTATCCTGTAAATTAACCGGAAATGTCCGTGAATTTAGCGGCCTGATACAATGATACTTATTCAGTACAAACAACGTGGAATTTTTCCAAATCACGAAGTCGTCAATTTAATTATTTAGCGGACAAACAGTTTATGTGGTCGTTCTATTGTAGCTACGTCACTTATAGCTTCCATTATGACGATTTGTGATTTCCGTTAAATGAATTAAAAGGATGCTATAATTTACCAAAGCATGCATACGCATATATCATTCCGCGCGAAATATTTCCTGGAATTAATTACAAAATTTGGTTCTTTATTCAATTTATTACATTTTCAAATTTCTCAAACTCTAAATTCACAGCAAAATCATTTGGTACAGATTTCTTTGTTTTACTGTATTCGATAAGATTAATAAACATTAAATATCTTTTTATTATATAGCGCTAATTTTACATTTGGATTCTTCTAATTGAAAATCATCAAATGCTATTCTAATGCTATTCTTAATTGAACCTATGTTATATTTATATAAACATTTAAAAGTATTTACGGGAAATTAGAAGATGCAAAAATGTATAGAATGTGCATTGTCTACGGAAATATATAAAATATGCAAAGTAAAGTATTTGATGGGTCTTATTTCTTTAACTATGTCCACAGCTATACAAATTAGCACAAACGTATATATATGTATCATATATGTATATTTCTAACTAGTAAATCAATAAACTTACAAAAAGTGTACCTGTTGTCATCTGTCGCCTGAATCGTTCAAAATTTCTCTTACATCATGTTGTAACAAAAAAAAAAAGAAAAAAGAAAAAGAAAAATGATACTCTTAATATGCTACAACGCTTTCTGGTCATTTTTTCTTCGTTTATTCATTGAGCATTTGTGATCTTTGAATTTAACAGTGATAAAGTATATTTGTATGTTAATTACAAAAACGTAGGAGCTTTATTTGATGATTCACTGGAGCATGAACTTTATTGAGAGTTCGTGGGCCTTTCATCCATTTGACAGTCGCATACGCTCTGTTTGCGTTTGCTAAAAGATATCTGATCGAGGCGTGGGTAAAATTTGAATCTGAGTGCTCGATAGAAGCCGATATGAAAGGGATTCTGGTTTCGATTAATACTCATAACGGGATTGCGGCTTTTATCAATGACCAAATGACGACGGTCGATTTACGACTGTGTAGTGTTCTCGGAACACGTGTTTTCAACCGTACTGGTTTTGCTTACCAAGAGGAAATCGATCGAGATTGTACTCTCGAATTCTAATGAAATTACACGCATCTGTTGGTCAAGCCGATAGTAGAATTTGATAGACATCGATGAATAGAAATTTATAGACGTAGAATCCGATAGTTGTATGCTAGTTGCAAAAACGATTTGATGAATTTTAGTTAGAAACTATAAATTTTCAATGAGAAAAAAAATATAATATTTTCGTATTAGAGGAGGAAATATAAGAACATGAATACTCGCTTTCTCCATTTCTTTGTAGTACAGTGTTTTTAATAAATTAATTCTAGATTTAGTTAGCCACCATATGAAATAAAGAGAATGTAGAGCACTAAAAATATCTTTACTTCTTACATTTGTTTTAAAGAATTAGTGATGTTCGAAATTCATTAGAGATTCGATTGATATGAATTTGGAAAAACGTTTTAACAAATATATGTAGAAAAATCTTTGCCTTTTAATATTTTGATAGTCGTGTGATTTTTAGAAATTTAGTACACACAATCTTTCATCACACAAGATTTTTTAACTACGTTAAAGAATAATAAAATTAAGAATTTAGACTTGAGAAAATTTATGACATAGTTTAAAAGATTAAAGATACAAAGAGCAGGTTACAGAAAAAAACAAAGTGTACAGTTCGAGAGATTTAGGAGAGGTTTAGGAGATCGATGTAACCAGCGTCACGCAAACATGCAATAAAGAAAGCTGAGAACCGCTGTCTGTTCGAAATCTAGACAAAATAAATTTCTACTGAACGCTTTTTGGTAACTTTCCTTCGCTCCTTTTACAAGAGTACGAAATATCATTTTGCATCAAAAATATCTTTTTACGATCCTCCAACATAGAGGTTGCCAATAAAGTTTTCACCATAATTCTCAAACAAAAACGATCACAGAATTTTGTAAGTACGACGACGTATTTTCTTTGAAATTTATTCGGTAGAACTTGGTAAAAAGCTATTCCGAGCTTGAAGCTCAGTAAAAGCCACGAATAGAAATTTGTATCGATAGTTTATCGTTTTTTGTGAATCAATTCCTTGTAGATGAAAAATTGAAATGTTTCCTTTCAGTGTTTTATAATTAATAATTATAATTAACTTGTATATATAATAAATTATATAATTATATTGTAGTATCGTAAATATATATTGTGATTTATTTACAATGAATGGATTGTACAGATGTTGATTAAACAGAAGAACGATGGTTGTTTAACGTGAAGTAAACACAATAACGCACTATAATCTAGACAATTCAATAGTTAATTTATAACTCTCGTCACAACTGATCCAACACCCTCTCTCTCTCTCACGCGGACCACACTCTCACGACAACGCTAAGGAACACTATCTCGACAACGCAACTCGCACTCTCTGACTTCTCGACTGACACTGACTGTTCTAGCATCCCTTTGTCTTTTCGTAGACTCACCACGCACGTGTTCCGCAACCACTCGTGGCCAGGGTCATATAGGCCTTTTCTACGAAACTATTCATTTGAAGGACCGACAACACATTGATGGGCCCGACGACGCCTCGGTTCTCGCGACATTGTTTATGGTTTACCCGATATCTCTTAGGCCTTTTTGTCCACGATACTACAATATTAACATAATATAATTATGTGTATAATTCGAAATTTAAATGAATTAACCATTCGTTCTTCTTCGAATATTAATTGAGTTATTAAAATTTTAACGATTGCATCTATGACAAACAAATTTCAAGATATGTTCAAAGGTCTTTATTTCTTGTACTAAAAAATAAATTTCTAGCTTATTAGTTAAAATGGTCCCAAATTTTGAAATATGAATGTAAAATCCCTAGAGTTCTTGTAGGATAGGGATTCTTTTTTTGTACGGGTAGCACGACAGGCTGGGTTTAACGGAGAGACCGATCTTCCTTTGTTGCACGGACGACGAGTGAAGAAGCACGTGTTCCCCAGACGGACGGATAGAGAGTTACATTAGAGAGACAGACAAGGTTATAGAATAATTGTTTAAGATTGCAAAGACTGAAGATTTAAGATTTAAGACTGAAGAAGAAAGATCGGTAGCTCAGGACGTTGAAAATCGATTCTCGATTTTCAGGTAAACATTGCACCAAAGACTTATAATTTCCCGTTTAGATAATCATCGTTATTGATTGTTATAGACGCATATTAATTGTTGTTCACTTTTGTATTTTATCCAATCATTTCATAATAAAAACCTCGATTTTCAGACTTCAGAATCGATCCCTGAATTACCCCATTATTGAACCTTATATGAATATCTAGTATTTTTTAAATATCTTATATCAATAATTTAGTCAAGAGAACCCGAGCATTTTCGAATATTTTTAATCACAAAATATCTCACGAAACTTCAGTAGAGCTGAAGAATTTCTGAATAGATTTATTTTGTCAGAGAAATTCCCAAGGCGTAGTTTTCATCATGAAATATTTGGTAGAACTAACAGGATGATGAAAGAATAATTCACGATTTAATTTTCAGTTTACTCATGAAGATTATTACAATATTTCTTGAGAATGTTGGTTCTTGAGAACTTTGATCAGTCTCTTAGAGAAAACCAATAAAAATAAAAGAATAGCGCGTTGGATTTTAACACCGGTGCGCTTTGTTCCATTTGAGGAAGGAAATTGCTTTAGAAATTTCCTTACTCCATTTCCCAGACGGAATCACGATGTCGTTCGAATCTTATTTCCCCGAACACTCAATCTGTATTCCGCTTCGTCGATGAGAGATCATATTCTTAACTTAAGTTTTCATAAATTCGCACACCAAACGGAATGGCAAAGCCATAGATTTAAATGATGCATGCCATGTGTATCCAATAGTATCATACGAAAGCATCTAATACCAGATGCTTCGAATTTATTTTAAAGCTGTTCCTCCAGCTTCGAATTTATCTTCGAGCAGTTCCTTCTGCTTCAAATCACTGCATTTCCGTCTGGTAAATTACACTTTCACTTTTAAAGCTACGCTCCATTTATATTCAGAATTGACTCTCTTACGAACTCTTATTGAAGAATTGCTTTACAAATAACTTTTACGTCGATTATCTTTAACAAGAATTCATTGCCGAAAATTATATTATATTAGAATTTGAATTTAGATGTACAAGATTATATGACAAATTATACTTTTATGAGCATGAGGAAGTGGCTGATTCTAAGAAAAAATACATCAAAAATATACAACTTCTCTAAAAGATATTTCTTAATCCTATAATATAATAATAATTAATATATAATAATCCTAAATATATATAATTCTTAATACGATTCAATGAATTCCTAATACGTTTAAAACATTAACAAAGAAATAAAAATCCACTAATTCTCTTTGATAATCATCCAGTCATGCAATCGGAAACCAAGTATTATTTTTTTCTACTTTTATTCACCAAATTTGCGTAATCACTATAAATGCATGTTAAGGAAAATGTTATAGGATCGTTTGCGAGAATACAGCTGCAATACAAAGCCGTAGATGCCTTTTCTACCTCGTTGATTACGCCACACCAAGGTTTATTACGAAAAAGGAATGTTTTTGCATCTGGGTTCTCTTGTAAAATTCCACCTAATAATTAGTCATTAATTTCATTGTCCCAAATTTATAAGGATTATTATTTCTACGATTAAAAAATGTTTAGAATCGGATTATTGTAGTTCCTTCTAAAATAATTTTAAAAAATTCTCTAGTTAGAATAAAAGATGTTTTTAACATTTCCTAAATGCTGTTGTGTTCCTAGCAACTTTCATGGTACATTTTTATAGTGAAATATTTTCATTATTCTATAATAGATATTTTTATTACTCTATAAATCTGAATATTGAATATGTGTAATCTATAAAGTGTTCCTTCTTCTTTAATGTAATTGATAATTGACAAGGTAGGTAATAGTGCTTGATCGAATTCCAATTTTAAAGGAACAACGTTTCATACGAGTCAATCCACAGTTAATTAGTAAAATTACCTAATAGTTGATAAATTGTTGCGCAAGGGTGATCTAACTTTGCTGTTACCTGTTAAAAGAAAATACAATAGAAGCCGTTCTAACTAACTTGACGTTAAAAAGGACGCATGATAAACGCGAACCATACTCTTGGAGATCAGTGGTGCATACGTAATCCCGGAGTTTAACGCGATAAATCGTAATCGTTGGAAACGACGTTCTTCGAGGCAATGTTTACTACGTGAGCCTCGAATTAAGTCGCGACGGTGCTAGAACGTGTTCGAAATCTTCAGAGGATTTTTTTTAATTCCACTCGTAACGGGAATGTTCTTCCGGCCAGAGGTTCGCAATTAATGGAATTGAATGCAAATGGATGCAAGGGGGTACACAGCGGAAGTCGTAGGGAAGCGAAACGATTCAAGTTCCCGAGAAATCTTGAGTTTTAATGGGGAATCGTTCGCACTACCGGTTCAACGACAAATACTTTTCTCCTTGCCATTTATCGGATATTGCTCGGATTCTAATAATGTTCACGGAGTTTTAAGGGATTTTTAGATTTATTTCATTGGTACACCTTCTCTCTCTCTCTTTTTCTGTGAAAAGTCTTAGGACAGTTATTAAATGTTGACCACAATTAGACGAAATATCTTGTAACAATTCATTTAACTTGATAAATTGTCTTAGAAAAGTGATAAGGTAGCTAAGATAAAATTTATTTAATTTACTTAGACGAAAGTATGCTGCCAATATATTAAGCGTATTAAAAATCTAAGAAAATTAAAAATTTCCAATTTTATTAAAAAATATGTGGAATTTAAAATTCACAATCCACACCACGTATCAAACTCTTATCAAAAATAGGAGATGTATGATTTTTGAGCGGGAGTGTATATCCGCTGATGGAAAATTAAAACAAACTTTAAATTTTTTAACTTGCTTCGATATATCTTTTTTCACGAGGAACAAACATAATCTGAATAATACTTTCATACATAGATAACGAAGAACTTTTTAACAGAAAATTATTTGAATACTACTAAAATAATGCTACTTAAAGATATAAATAATAGCATTTATGAGATTTTTAACAAACCATTATTCTTAACAAAAAAAGGTGAAATCTCATTCAGAAAGTAGCGTAGTTAGTTACATATTCTGTATGCATGTTACATGAATGTACAAAGATGAGTACAAGAAAAGATTGTACATGAGCTTAGTTGCAACGTTAATTGGATTTCCGAGCAAATCCTGCTTTTGTTCTCTTGGATATTTTTTGTAATAAATTGTATTTTGCTTCCGTTAACCTATACGTTGACACGGTCACATGGTTTTAATTTTGTCACATCACTTCTCATTTGGCGAAATAATATCCTTTTTTCCTCATATTATTCACGTTTTTACTTAACGAAACTACTTAAGAAATTGAGATCTGTTTATGAAGTGAAGGAGAAGATTCTACTCTGACTAATTAATTTAATGTTGTATAAATTGATAACAATCATATATTATATTTTAAAAATCGTATATGATATTTTAAATAATTCTCCTTTCTTGTGTAAAATAATCCTTTCTTATTACAATTCTATAAAATCCAAAGTATAAATAAATGGATAGAAATCATACGCATAGAGGAAATATTAATGACAGTTTTTTAAATATCAGTATCAATTTCTATTTTCCTATTATATTTCTTTTTCGGAACGAAATTTAGAATATGAAGTGACGGTAAATATATACTTGTAGATAACACAGGGAGTTACGAAAACAGCATTGACTTTCAAGGCTGCTACTGTAGGACATGTCTTTCAAACATACGAAACAAGAATCGCCCAGTTATCAACCTTTTACGGTACAGGCAACAACAAAGCCTCGTCGCAGTTTCGGTGAGTTTCATTCTAAAATATTTCTTGTAATACAGCTTCTAATATTAAAACTTGTATCTTTTGATTCGAGAAAGTTACACTTTCTATAATTATACGATATAGAATGTCTTGACGATGTTAGAATGTGTTTAGTAATAACCAGAAATTAATAACTATATACTAAAATATTTTATTATGGCCTTTGGTAAAGGAATTACATGTCTTTCAAAAGTTACGAGTTACTATTATCTTATTGCATTGTAAGACTAAAATTTGTATATGGTAATGGAGGGTTGTTCTTTCATTTAAAGATCTAACAAGTTTATGATTCGTTGTTTCTTATACACTCATGCGGAAATTAATCTCTTTAGAGCTTGAGTATACTGTATCTGTTAGATTATTTGGTAAAATATAGTGGTACAAGGTTCTGAACAATGATTAAAGCGAAGATCGTAAAGATAGTAATAAAATGACTGAGAGAAAATAATTTACATAACAGAAATTAGGGAATCTTTAAAATTTATTTAACTAAATTTTCGATATAGAAAATTTCTAATGTTTTTTCTTTTCCAAAATTTTTTGATAATCTTTACCAGTTTCCTACGTAATTTTCGTTTTTCAAAATTACAGCTCGGCTGTCTACCTATGAGTCGTGAAATTCATTAGTACCGTGGGTGTAGTAACATAAAAAGTGTGAAGAGGAACGAAACTGAAACATGTCATGAAAGCAACAAGTGCCAAACATGTGTTTCATTTTTAGGAACCGTGTATAAACTTTTAATAGTTTCTTCTTCATTTGCTATACATCATCCCTTCCAATTAGAAAGTAACACTAATTAAAGTAGCAGGAAAAGAGTTTCAAGCTTTTTCACTCCCCCTCTTTAGCAATTTGAAATAAATAATTAAGACAGTTTTTCAAGTTTATTAACTATGAATAGGAAGTTTATCAGAAATTTACAGTTTCTCATGCACTTCTAGTTTTGAATTAATAACATAATATCTCGACTTTCAATGTGTAATACATTTTTATCAAATTTTTTATATTTTATATCGCAGCTAGTGTCATAATTACTAAATAAACGAAAGCTTTTCCGTGAATCGTTTCCTCCCATGTTGTATAATTAGATTCGTGTAAAAAAAAACTCAGTTAAAAAGTGCACGAATGAAATGTTTTTGCGTGGGTTTATATGTTATTGCAACTGGCGCGTGTCTTGTAAATATTAATTAAAGATAGCGGCGCGTGAAGCCTGTTCATCGAATATCGATTTCTAATGGGACATATTGAGAGTACAATAAAATTTTATATCTTCGAGTATCGTAAATTATACTTCGTCATATTGTATCATTGATCGTAAAAAAGCTTCACGTTATTAAGAAACGTAATGTACTCTAAAAATACGTATTAATAGAAATGTTTATGAAATATTTAGTTTAACTTGATCTGTTCGAAACTTCATTACACAGAATAACATTGATAAAAATTTAATTGGTATTTTCTAGATTAATTATTTCATGTACACTCGATACACGTGTGTATGCCTTTCCTTTCAGCTTTTACTTTTTTATTTATATATTTCCGTTCTTTCATAGCATTACTTTTTAAATTAGTTCTTTAATAATCAAACATAATTTATAAACTATTCTTCTTCACGGTATTATTTTTTAAATTATTCTTATTTAATGATCATACATAGTTCACAAACGAATTTCATTAAAAATCGAAAACCTCATTGATCAATTGATCACGTCACATTTCTTTTAAATGCAATTATAACTTTTCAAACGGTATTTAAGCTTTTATCAAAGCATAAAATTTTCAGGATCAGATTTAACATCGGTAGGTTCTTTCTTGACGTAGTTGACCGAGAAATTCATAAAACGTTAATAAATCCGCGGATCATCGAGTAGGACTAAAACCACATAACCTCGTAACCTTCTTTCACATCGAATTAAAAGCGACCCAGTTTTCTGAAGTGATGGATGTCAATGTTTAAAATTGGTCTCCATGTTAGTACGTAATCTCGGATCGTTAATATCAGTTATATATAATTGGTCTTGCATCTAAACATTATCAACTTAAAAAAATAATGTGTTTTTTTTAAATTTGTGCCTATCGGCACCATCAAATCAATATTTTCTTGTTAAAAAATGTCTGCCTCGTTAAGCTTTTATCTAGTTATGTGCTTTCTTTCGTAATATTCATTTCCATATATACGATTTAATTTTTGAGAGGAATTTTTCATTAGAAAAAAGACGTCATATGCATATAATTGTTGATGTTTGAGAAGCTATGTTTTCATTGTGGAAGAAATTTTTAGTAAACTTTTCCAGCACGATTTAATTGCATATTTTTCTTGAATCTTCGGTTTACTTTCCAACTTCTGAAAGTTTTAGCTGTTAATCGTTTAAAAGGTAAAAATGAAAATTTAATTTTATTCCTCTTTTCTTTTTCTTTTAATGTTTGATATACTGTTATCAAGTTTTTAAAGGAAAGAGAATATCTCGATTATGTCCGGAAAAAATTAATTTGAACCGTGTACTCGTTAGAGAAATTGTGTACTCAACGAAGAAAAACTGACTGTTGTCGCCGGATGAAACGCTTCGCCAGGATCGCTACAAGAAGTTCAGCGGGAAAGTTTAAGATTTTGTTATGAGTTGAACTTTTTACGAGACGAGTGCCACTCGTAGATCTTTGCAATTAACTTTAATGAGATAACTTTTTGAATCATCCTTCCTTCCCCTTTTTTGTTTGAATGTCGGGAGGAAGTGAATCGTAATCTATCTACCATCACATATATCGTATATTACATTTGTCATCAATATCAAAGATATATTTCGAAATTCCAAATAAAATATACATTCGTTATTTTTTCTTTAAATCTCAAATGAAACAATCAAATTAAACAAATGAAGCAATTAAATTAAAGAATACCTCAATTCGCATACTGGCTTTTCACAGGAAGTAGAGATTACAAAATTACATTTAGTTTAATTTAGTAAATTACATTATAATTACTATATCTCATAGTGAGAGCGTAATAAAAGATACACATTGATTAGCGAGCATAAATGGATGACCATCAATGTTAAAACATTTATTGATATTTCGTATAAATTAAATGTTTTTCTTTTATTTTCTGATTATTTCCCACTCGCATTCTACGTGTCAATTAATGTATAAGAAAGTGAAATTTGTTAAACTTTTTTCGATGAATAATAATCCTAATACTTATAGTCGGTACTAAATGTATACCTACGGGAAATTTTAATGAAAATATTGGCAAATATAAAATTGTTTTCTATTCCTAATGAATATATTCATTTATTAGAAATGAAGACAATGAGACAATGAATGTATTTTTATCATGATTTTACTAGTAAAATTTTTAATTGTATTGTGAACACATTCTCTTATCAAATTAGTATATACCTAGTAAATGTACAAATTTCATTCACTTTTAAATGGACTCGTATTAATGTAGTAACATACGCACGTTTACAAAAATAATTAAATTCTGTCAAATTTTCATCTGCAAACAATTAACAAATAGCACTTGCGAAACAGTAGCTTAATTATGTTCCCTAAACATTGCGATTAGAAATGAAAGAAGCCACAGGAAATCCATCCTGTGGATACGAAATCCCGTGACGTAGGAACCACGTTTGCGAAATATATGTCTAGAATATAGCATAAATGCATTTGAGTTAACTTTAATCTTTCAACATATCGTGGTTACGTTTCCTCGAAGCAACACACTCTGTGAACTACGGAAACACAGCTAGGAAACGTTGATTGGCCAACTTTAACGATATATGGCTTTGCACCACAACGAATAGCATCACGACGCACCCTAGAGATAAATCTAACTCCTTTTACAAGCGATTAGCATAAGATTACTGGCAACAGCCTAGGACTTAATTCGTTGACCCCATATTACTCTCCTTTATTACGTAAAACTTGAAACTATATGCGATCTTATCGACTATTGCTTCCTCTTGAAACTATGTTCCCTTAGTTCCATATTACCATGAAACCAGCGTTAATATTGCCAAAGCAATAAGTCGAAGGTTGATTCATTCGAAGATGTACGCATAAAATTGTCAGAATTTGGTTACAGCTTCTATTTGAGACTATATTATTATCATCATTCTTTTTAAGTACTATCATTTGTTGTTCGTTAGATTCTACATTTAAAAAATTAATTAATTCAATTTCATCTTATTGCTTTTTTAATTTAGGCAAAGATAAATCCACAATTTAGAAAACGCGCGATTTTACACGAAACGAAGATTCTACACTAAAAGTTTTAGTTGAGTAGATTTTAATGAAATGAGGGATGTGGTAACTGTGATTCTACTGTTCTGTGGTTCTACGTTTGCCTGAAATTATACTGCATTTATCATATTAAAGCTGTAATAAAAACGAGAATCGCAATGGTTTGCTGAGTCTAGTTTAATATATAATCAGGATGGTCGTATTTAAACAAGCTTCTATCCACCAACGCGCTTTACATCTTTTCTGTTTTAAAAATTCATTTTGCACCTTAATGAACGTGAACGAAACTCAGCGCGGAATCGAATTTGCAAGTTTTACGAATGAGAGTCTCGTGGTTGTGTAAAATACACCGCTGTTTTTATTCATAACGGAGAATTCCAGGTAAAGCTTCCGCATTCTACGCCACTTTCGCAAAATACATTTTCTTCTTCATTCTTTTTATTTCTCCGCGACTCTGTAATGCCCATTATCATTTTATGCAGATTGCATTTCCGTGTTCATATAATGTATTTTATCTCAATAAAGATGTTCCCTCTCTCCTGAGTTTGTTCGTATTTCTTTCCTATGCTTGGTAATTCTACACGTGTATACCGGATAGAATATAGAATGTTTGAAACACTTTGTAGAATGCATTGAAGTGAAGTGAATGTTATAGGTACGAAGGAACTAATTGCATATATGTGTGTTAACCATGAAAAATATTTATATTTATTCAACGCGAAACTAAAGAAATAATGATTCTAAGTAACTCCAAATTTTAAGTTTACAATAGTATTTTCATATTTCTGAATCTTAAAATTTTCGGGCATTTAAATTTTATATATTTTCAATTTTTTAATATTGAAATTTTTTAATCTCTGAATCTTTGAATCTTCGAATCTTGAATTTCTTAATTTTTGCATTCTGTACTAATGTAAAGATAGAAATTAAATTAAAAAACATGAAATTCATATGATTGTATTTAAAGCTATAAGCTACATTAACTATAAAAAAAGAACATTATCAAACCAACTGGGAATAATACTCATATTCCTACACGATTAGATTTCAGCGAAAGTTAACAATCGTCCCATTTCATCTTTAAAATTATCATGCTGGGACATTAGGTAGCACAAGCAGGTCCACTTTCGTCCAACTAGCAAACCGTCGCGTCGTCGGTATTCGTTTTACCGAGCCACTTTGCCTTAATGAAACCGCCAAATTCGCCGTCGTTATTTCTCTTTCATGCACAATTGCAAAACTTTGTCGTTTATGGGACGTACAGTCATGTCGTTGATGTTAAATCGAGTGCGTGCAGTCGATTTAGTTCCGGGGGAACTCTATTATTAGGTACTGGAACTTTTTTTGGTCCAGTTCGTTCACCAAACTAGTCGTGCTTCTATTACGTCACTTTAGTCGTCTTTCCAGTCGATTTAAAAATCTACTTCGATTCGGATTACGTTCAAATATTTCTTTATCTAAATATTCCCTTATTTTTCCTGGCATCCTACTCTCGTCTAATTGGATTCGCGAATATCTCTCCACAGGGGATGCAGTAATTTTTTTGAACAAACTACTTGTAACTGCACTCGTCAAAACGTTTGATGAATTTTGCATTAAATTGAAGTTTGCAAATCAAGTACTCGGTTTCCCTCCCTATTTCGTATGGTACAGTCAGTCACAAAAGTTTACATACAACCCTTAAATGTAAAATATTATCGTAGAAATTTTAGCTTCACGAATTTTTCTGACACATTGTTAAAATGTAACACTTTATTCATTTGCACCTTTATCATACTCACATTTAGTATTATAATAGTAGATTTAATGTTGTGTCAATATAGATTCCCCACCTTGGTATTGATAACATTTATAATCTCTAAACAAGATTTTTGTGAATTAAATGTTTCCTTTTTGAAATTTCTGTTAGAAATGTTACTATATTGAGTGAATTCAAGGTGACTTTCTATTGATATATAGATATACATAATATTGTGACATAGTGCGTTTTAATGTTATAATATCATAATCGATGAGTATATATAGACTTTCCTGACTGACTCTATAACGGAACTAAATGAAGAATATTTAAAGAGACATGGATATGAAGGTAACAAAATTCCAAATTGGTAATTTGCGGTAATTAATCACATTTCACGGTAATACGAAGCTTTTGCGATATTATACAGTTTTAAAGAGAAGCAAGAAAGTGGATTGAAAGAGAATGGATCGAGGTTTTGTTTGATTCGAGATAAATTTCTTTGAGGACAATTTTACAAGAAACATTGGGGTTTTTCATTTGTTGCTATTTAATAGCGAAGTTAAAGATATCGACATGTATGAAAAATTTAATGAATGATTTAAGCGAAGAATTTCTATGTATTTATAACGTGAAAATTTTGACCAATATTCGTGCCAAGAAAGTAAAATCTGCTCTTTCCTCAAGATTCAGGGATGTTTACTATCGTACAGAGACATTTTTTCAAAGATTCATAACGATGACAAGGGTGCAAGCGTAACCACACGGATGTATTCGTATTCAGGTCAGCAAGCTGTAGAGTCATATTCATTTCAAAAATCTTATATATCTTTCATGGGAGTTTCATTTCCAGGGTGCAATCATATCTCTCGTGGCTGTAATAAATTGTTGGAACTGCAATGCACATAGATTGGGACGAGATTTCCTGAATGAGCTTAGGTTAATTAGAATTTAATTCGAATAATTTCGTTAGAAGGTAGTCCATATCTCCAGAATAAAAAGAAAAGAATTGGGGACTCATTAGTTTAGATAAAAAAAAAATTTATTTAATCGAATATTTGCACAAATCTCTTTAAAAAAATAATTCTTTTTCTTTATTTGATAAATTTACTTTTTCAAGTACCAATGTAATTATTATTCCCAATAAACGTAATTTTCATATTATCGACAAAAGTTTTATAGAGAAATTGCATTGTGCGTTTGGGATTCTCTTCATTCTTTGAACGAATTGTACTGCTCTTTTACGAATGATCAAACATATTGTTGGATTTCTGAATAAGTATGAAATATTGTAAAATAAATAAAATTTAGATAAAATAATAAAATTTTTCATCATTGAATAACATATCTAATAAGTTTTAATATTATAAAAAGATATATATCATCTAAATAAATCCCAGTGTTCCATATTCTACTAATTTTAATTAAACAAAATTATCTTTCTGCACAATCAATGATTAATCTTTGTATACCATCAATTGAACGTTGGTAATGGACAACTTACAAATTGTATACATGATCTACGTAAATCAACGAATATTTGCAAGTTTCTCGCATTTCATCCTCAGGATTAGGATTTACTCGAACACATTGAACCGTGTCTATAATCCATACACATTGCCAAGAGAAATGCTCATGCAAATGCACCGTTTTGATGTACGACGTGAATACCAAACGAATTTCATATCTAGTTATTCAACCTTTGAGGAATGTGTATTATGGTAAAAGATATATTTTCTTTATAAAATTCTAATCCAAAACCTTTTTATTTCATTCTTTTTATTTCTAGAATAATCATAGAAGAATGTTTTACAATTTTTTGTCTAAGATATGTTATATTATTTGTGACCATATTTCGTTATTTTATATTATTTCAGATGACTGAGTAATTTTATTTCCTTTATGAATAATTTTACAAGTCATAGTTTTCTTCTTCTTCTTTGAAGCTTTGTGTCATTAAGAAGGAATTTTTATTTATATCTATATCAAAGTGTACTACGCTTTTGACCAATTTGGAAATAATTTTTCTTTTACTTTTCTAGATATTTTAAATATAATTGAAAGGTCCATTGATTAATTGCTTCTTTCTCGAAACTTAATGTCATTAAGAAAGAATTTTTATTTATAACTATATCAAAGTATATTCCACTTTGACCAATTTTGAAACAATTTTTCTTTCGAATTCTCCTAAATATGCTAAACATGTATAGTTAAAAAATCATATCACTAATACATCGATAGAAATGAATGATTCTCCATTTAGAATCAATTCATAAAATGTTTACTTCAAACTCCACGTACGTAATAATGCACAGAACGAGCTGCTTACGTTTCTCTCCATTTAATTAAATTTCTCACACTGTCTGATTCCAAGCGTATCTTAGGTGAATTAGGTCGGCCACTGTTCTTAACGAACCATGAGTTGCTGACGAACTAATTGTACAGGCTATCGAACATCTTCAGGATCCTGGCCTAAAATCAAGTCTGCAATTAAGTACTTCATAGTGAATGATCAACATTTATGTGCGGCAAATCATCGTGTTTCTTACACATATATACACACAGTATGTACAGTTATACAGTTGAGGGTGAATTTGACAGAGTTGAAACTTTAATGAAAGCTATTAAAATGTTTGCGTAGCAGTTACGGAAAATAGCTGACTCCCGTAAACGCATTTGATTATGTTGTTAACTCTGTGTTGATTTTCCCGTATTTTCCACTCGGATCTACCCATGATTACGGTCTATGTTTGCGTAGTAGAATGGTTGAACGATGTTTCTATATCCTTCTGTATTTTATTTTTCATGTAGAAAAATTTCATTATAGTTGGACTGTAACTTTGAAAACATACAAGGAAATTAATGAAAGTTAGATTGCAAATAAAAGTTGGTGATTATATAATTAGGAGTTCCTCAATATATAATAGAAAAATAGACATTATCTCTGTTATATTCTCTAACAAAAATTGTTTCAATTTGGAATAATAATAAATTTATTCGTAACTGATGGAATATCTATCAAAATTCAGCCGGTTTTAATTGTGTGGTAATTTAGAAAACACTCCGATCATCAGGTATTCTAGCAGTTCAACATAATTTTTACATAAGATTCCACAAAATGACGACAATTTTACTTACAAACTAATATAGTTTTCGCACTTTTTCCTTTTGCGAAAGATAGTACTTCTTGTAGTTTCGTATCTCTTATCATTAGCTACAATACTTAAAAGACTGGAAGATCATCTATCCGACACTCTTGTTTTGCGCGAAGGAATTAAGAAACACTCAGATATAGTACACGCTGATCCAATGTCATTAAGCTAACGACGTTCGATTATCGTTCTTCACGTAGGAAATGTAGATACATTTCCGTACTTTAAGGAAACGTTACAGTAGTTCATAGTGATAGTGGTCCAATAAGATACTGTACTTTGATCGTTGTATCTGATTAACGAATGCTCTTTCTCTAGATTAACTTAGAAGCACATTAAGACCAAGTATATTATTTTGTCTCGTACGCTAAAGAACACATATTTACACACATTTAATATCATTTTTGTTTATTCATTAATACAAATACATTCAACAAATTTATCTTCTCTCTTCTCATTTACTTAAGATTTAGCTGTCGACATTAATTTTGATATAAGTATAACAGTTTAAAAATATACAGTGTCAGATAAAGGGATTTTTAAACGTAGCGAGTGTGAAAAATGTACATTGAGTAATTTTGTAAAAACCATTTGTGAAATGAAATTATATTCGACAAGAGTAACAAATAATTATAATATAGATGGTACGCATCAGAATAGATGACTATTACAAATATCGTAAAAAATACTTAATTCAAAAGTTACTAATATTCATGTACACAAGTATCAATTTTAATCTTTCTTCTCCACTGTGTATTTTTTACAATAAATCCTTTTTTTATCACGTGGTTTAAGAAGCTACTGTATTAGATACTCTTCCCACTCAGTCATTCCAGCATGTTCAATTCTTAACAAATGAAAAATTGAATGGTCGTGCCGAGTAATTCATTTACTACTTCAAATGGGAAACATTATTCGTGGAAACGTAATTCCTATTAAACGGTGGTGTACCGATCGACCCTTTCGACGTGGCTCATCGTTCAATGTTCTCACGTATCAAGAGTATTTGTTCAAGAATACTAAAATAGGATTGCATCCGACGTGCTTACTTCTAACCGCGTAATCTTCCCCTGTAACAATTATATAACAGGAAATGAAAGCACAATCGAGGGCAGATCGTGATCGAAACTTCGAACGTGGTTGGTGTATGTATTTTATGAACATACCGTAGTTAACAATTATTTCGTAAAATTCTACAAATTGTCCTTAATTCACAAATTTTACTTGAGTAATTTGCGCAAATTAATCGATATCTCGATTCAACTGCAGATGCATTAACTTTAATCCTTCGCACTCTGAAAATTTTTCACATGAATTCAGCACAATTTTATAGTAAAACCTTCCGGAACAAAAAATTTTGCTTCAGACAGAAAGAGGTTATAAATACGTATATGTGGATTTATCTATGTAGTAATCTTTCGTCATTTTTCCATTCTTATCGATAGAGATGAAACAAAATAATAATATTTTATTGTTCGTATCACACAATTTTGCAAATTACAATTTTGAATCGTACAAATTCAAATGAACAAACGTCCAATAAAGTTACTACATGTTGTATATTCATAGAAACCATACATAGAGGGTGAGTTTACGTTGATCAAAATTTTCGATACACGGGCGAAAGCAAAACTGTGTAATAAGATTGCCAATTAAATTTTACAAGCCTGTCTTGTGTAGAGTAATATTTATTCGCGCAAGAACATTGGTAGTATCGCTGATTCTAAGGGTAGGGTATTTCTAGGGGACGTTGCATAATGCATAACGTGTTAATTCGACAAGTAGTTTGCTACATTGATTAAAGTATATGTTTTACGTTTCTAGGACTTACAACTTGATTATATAACAATCAGTAACATCCATTGCATGTTCTTATGTGCAATGGGAAACACGTGTCGAAGATTACAATTTGGGTGACACGTGTGTAACGTCGAAGTCCACTAAGGCGCCATGGTTAGCATTAACGCGTCGTAATTAATGTTTGTTATGTAACAATGTAACAGGACGGGTTACATTGAAGGAGGACGCCCTTTGTCTTGGTCCATACTAATGGGAACTTGATATCGTCGAACGTACAAATTGCTTAATTGGGTATATAGTGTAGTAGGATTTGTAATAAAAATACTGACAACTTTTGATTGTATGGAACTTGTTCATTTGGATTCACAAATTAATTTTCCAATGTCCTAAGAATTTTATATAGATATATTTTAGAAGTTTGAAAATATAAAAATAGATTTTCTATTCTTAAGTCTTTTGGAATTAGAAATTTATGATCATTGATCATTTTGTTTTGGTTATCATTTATTGAGATTTAAAATAAAAATGTTCTAATGTATGCAATGCATGTAATTAAAAATATAAAAAATTTTTTGAAAGCTTTTTAGAAAGCTAAGGCTAATTTAGAATTATGTAGGCACTTATCTAAATAACGTAGAACGATAATTAACGTTATTCTATAAAGTATAATATGGCGGTACTAAAATCAGCAAATTTCTATCTAAATTTTTGCTAACAGAATTTCAAAGCGTCGATTATATTTTATGCACAGTAATGATGATGATATAGTAATTATTTTAAGTTTGTACAGATGTGCGAGTAACCGCGTAACTCGGCGTTCATTAGCGTAATGTGATTAAAATTAACGTGAGATAATTCGCATATTTGCAGTAGAATATACTTTCAGAGGACACGTGATAATGAGTGAGAACAGCTTTATTATCACTGTTGAAATTAGTAATTATGTGATTATTAAACATCAGAATTTAAGGCACTTTTTAAAAGCAATTTATTTCTATTTATGTGTTCCATTAGTTTCATGTATCTTACCTTGAAAGGTTCCATGCATTTCACAGCGCTACAATTTGCTTTTAGGTGGTCATAGGGATTTCTTAGTAACATAGTATACTGCAGTTTCTAAGGATGTCCTTCCTAAACACACGGTGTTGAAAGCACATTAATATTCTATTACGCGACTGAAGTTTCCACAAAGTTCCCGCTTATATCTATCAAACCCTTAACAGAACTTTGTGAAATTAATTGCTTCCTTCATACATAGTTCTTCGAGAGACAGTTAAGGTTAACACTTCATTAGCGTTATCTTTTCTAAATTTCTATTCAATATATATAATGCAGTGCTTATTAATATTAGAATCTCTAGAACTTTGTTCTACCTAAAATTTCGTGCATCTTCCAACAAACATAATGAAACATCTTTCTGCTGGATTAGAATAATATATATAAAATATATAAAAAATAGAAATATAAGTAAGCAATTTTTTACGCACAACATTTCATAAAAAAATATCAAAAATTGTTGAATATTACACTACTAATGTCAACAATACAAATAATATTATAAAGAAGAAGAAAAAGAGTCAAAAATGATCAAAATAATCACATATGAAATTCTAATATCGAGGACATTAATTTTCATTAGCCTTTGGCAAACGTAGACAAATAAAAATAGTAGCTATGTGCGCGTGGTAAATTATAAAAATCTTAAAAAAGAAAGAAACATAAATCGAGGAGTAGGTATCGCGATAGCTTATAATTTTTCTGGGACTACGAGCTATTGTTCCATGGGCTTCCGGCAATTTTGCGTGTTTCGTTCGATAGGAGTCTCAGCAAAATTATCACGCAGCCCTATAGGGAATGAACAAAATTTGTTGCTAGAGACTAGGCACGTTGGTCGTCTACACCTGCTCGGCTCCCGATAAGATTATTTACAGTGCGAACAAAATCGTATTACACGCATCTGTGCGCGGAAATTGGCACTTGCGTTGCTAGACGAGCGTCCTATCTTGAAGAGTGGAAATCGATTCAATTGGTTCAAGGCAGTACGGGAAAGAAGCCTTTACCGAATCTCGAATCGAATCTCGTGTATTGCAAACGTTAATTACTAAACTGCGACTATTTATACGTCTAAAGGAAATTTGCAGGTCCGAAAATAATGCACGTAATATGCAAAAATATATAAAATATCTAAAGCATAGTACTCTTTATGTAACATGTAACCAATAAAACAAATTTCTATAATTTAATTCACAATTTACATAAACATCCACAGTTTATTGCATAAGTTTTAAAGAAAAAAATAGTTATTTTCTATTTTTCTCAAAAAGAAGAAAATGATAATCATACATGGACGTGCAATGATGTGCACAATTTTTAACGGTTCAACAGTTACGAGCGATAGGATATTTATAACCTAATTATCATTAAAGAGGAAGTTATAAGACACATAAAAAATTGTGTACTAATTATGATCTTCTATTTGGGCAAGTTTATAAAACTTTGGTACTATCTAATTTATCACGAATAGAGTATATGAGTATCCAGTATCAGATTGTGTAAGAAGATATAATTCAGTGGTTTTTCGAGGTAAAATGAACGAGACAGGATTAAATCTATGACACGATGGTAATTTATCAAAAGTAACAATTTCGAGGCAGTTAGATCCACGAATATATTTAACTGTAGCGGCCCATGACCTTAGAGAAGGTCCAGGGGGTTGAAGCGCATGTGTTGGCCGCATGGCCTACGAAACGGTGTCCGAAAAATAAACTCTGCGACTTACTAAAAAGCGCATGGGCCTTCAAGGAAATTTATTTTGTTACACTGTTGAAGTTAGACACTGAGTACTTTAATAACACCCTACACATCTTCCACCTCGCAGCTATCGATTTTTCCTTGTTCGATGGGATACGTGCCAATTATTGTACAAATATTCCTCATGTGTCTGAGTCTTGTTCCGTTGCATGTTCATGACATTATTTGGTAGAACCTTGTTCTACCAAACCTTGTTCTACGAACCTTGTTCGTGATTATAGTTCGTATTAACATAGAACAAATTATCAGTTAATCTGAATGTACGATACGAACGTAGAAAATCTTTGATAATATCGTCTATGTTCTTTTTGAATTTCGTTATACATTTATGGCATTAATTTTCTCTAGATAAATGCAGAGAAACTGAATTTATATCTTCCTATGTTTCCGAAAAATCTAGGACTATACTGAGGCATTTATTAACATTTTCATTATATATGTCGGAGATGTAGGGGCATCGGGCCTTTCTTTTGGAAGATTCCCCAATACTTGGGCTCGAGGTGACATAACTGGTCGCCGAACGTAGCCACGGTCACGGGATGAACGAAATGTCTTACAGAGGAAGTACCGATGTTGAGGGATACGCTATATAATCAATCAAGTCTTGATCAGGAGCAATGCTGGTTTACGCGGAACTGCCTAGTTACGGCGCTTGGGAATTTGTTGATATTCCCGATCGATATGTATTTGACATATGTAACTTTATCTGTCTTTTATTTTGCAGTCTCCTTGGAGAGTTTACTGTCATCGTCTTGGAGTCAGTCTAAGAGAAACCCTGTGCCTGAGTAAACGTGTCAGCGTGCTACAAAATGTATTCCATTGTACAAAGAGTTTACCCGTTGACCGTGGATTCGTAATTGAGCCCAGGAACATTGTCAATAGCTTTTGTTATACTTATTAATTATTTCACGCCTAAAATTTCTAACGAAACCCAACATATACATGTAGTATCTTAGATGGGTCTTAGAGTAAGGACAAGTAATGATGTTTTATTTGGTAACAAGTTGGTATAGTTTGTGTATTTAATAACGATGAATATAATAATAAAGAGTGACAGATTATTCAGTGAAAAACAATGTCAACGTGTTCGTTCGGCTTAGCGGCTTTATACATCCGACCTCTCGACGTGTACTCTTAGAATCTTCAACAAGGACTACTTTTCTTAGATCATTTCTTGATCTTCTCGGGGAGACGACCCCCATTACACTCGGATCGCGTCACCGTTCGCGCCTATGACCACATATGCCGCATTCGTTTGAAACAAGCGGCCGAAATCGACGTTTCTGGAAGTCGCTGCTTGAATGCGCTCGTCGATACATTGTATGTCCCTCGTGGGGCAGACAAGGCGATCCACCTGCGACATTGTATGACCGCGAGCGACGGCCAGAAACGCGACCTATACTAAAACCTCGCAGCGTAACAGAACGTACACCTCCCTCTTTTCTATACTACATACATATAATATAATAATTCACTATATACATATACTACAAGTCAAGCGTTTGAAACATTTTATAATAAAAATAAAAATTGTTCCGTAGGAAGTTCATCGGTGAAACAAATATTTAAAATATCTTTTAATAAAAATAGAAATTTCTTCTGAAGAAATTCATGAATGAAATTTCCCTTGGCCATCGAGAATCCACTTTGTCTACAAAAAGTGAATTATTAATAAAATTGAAATCTTTGATAATAACTCGTATTAACGTAGGACAAGTCGTCGATCAATTAAAGCCCAATAATCTATTTATATTCGCTTTCAAATTTCTAAAATATCATCTATCATTCATACGAAAAATATAGCAAATATTTGATAAAGTCGCTATACGTTAGATGTTTCTCCGTATTGTATTGTCGTCGTGTAGACGACGAACGACTCATGTCATAATGCTGTCAGGCCGAACAAGGGTACATGAAATCATAAAACTGGATCAGTCGGCGTTCTCGTGTTTATCTCTACCGGAAACGGGACCGTCGAACCAGACGTCCCGATGGAAATAAAAGTCTTCACTTCCGGACAAACAGACTCGTTGCAATCCGAAGATGTAGGAATTTCCCACGCGAAGTATCATTTCTCTTTTTATTGCGGTTGCACGTGAACAACGAAACAGTGGATTTTTACGTCCTGTATGAGATATTAAATTAACTCTGACTCTCCTTTTGTATGTTAAAATTATTTCATGGTGTAAATCAAGATGATAATTTCTCGCGGATCGTGTGAAATACACATGCTTCGTGTGTATGTTATATGATATCAATTACATAGTTTTTTGTTTGAAGAGGAAAGAAAGCTCTAGAGCTAGATAAAAATAAAAAGGAAATATATGCTCTGATATGCTCGAAGCTTGTCTATGACTAGATAGAAGTAAAAAATTGCACCTAATAGATTTAATTATAAAGTAGGTATATAAGTTATGTTTTATAAAATTATGAAAGTAGTTGGTGTGAAATGTTTTTAAAATTCCACAATGGAATTTATATATTATTGAATTTTGTTTATACAAATTCGAGGAATACATATATGAAAATTTTTAAATAGCAATAAATAATTATACTCTCAGCAAGACTATGAAAGTATGAAATGAGAAAAGTCATAAGAATTTTATAGAAGTAGGATATACGTACTATCAGATTCCGTATAGTTACGGAGGAAATAAATTTCTCTTTGATTCAACAGAATTGCGAGCACGTGTAGACAAGGTAGATATTCGATAAAATGTGAAATACGACGTTATGTAATTCCTTTGAGTTGTATTGAATAATGAATAGGATATTATGAACAGCGTATTAAGCGGTAATCTGACGCAACCGAAACGAATTATTACGCAAACAGCGAACTGACTGAATGTTGTTGTGACAGCCAACGTAATATTCTATGAATAATAAGTTAACTGCATTCTACGTCATCTTTTATGCACTTCAAATTATGCTAAACTAATATATACATCATGTCACCACGATTTGCATGACAGCTAATTTTTGGGAATTCCATGTGCAACAAATATTTCCAAATAATAAACATTCATTTAAAAAATGAAATAAAAGGTTTCTCACAGGAATTGAAGAATTACACAATTATAATTGCTTAGAATTTTCTTCAAAATGAATAAAAAATTAAGATTGTTTAAAATCTTATTTAAAAGAAATAACAGATTAAGATTCTTTAAAATTGTTTTTAAGAGAGATAAAAAGTTAGCACAATTTTTTAAATTTTCTTTAAATATTTTAATTAACACAATCGTTTTCCTTGTGGTTACAATGGAATATAACAAAACGTAAGAAGTTTCATTTAAAGATGAATCAATCTGCAGAAGAACATCTATCACGGACAATTCTGTCGTTCGGCGATTTCTCTTTTCGAAACGATATATCGTTCAAGATAACTAGACACCCTTGTTCAGTAGGTGTATTTTCTTCTTTTTCTTTCTTTCGTATCTTTTTTTGCCTTAAGACAATGCTACCTGTCTGTTCTGAAATGAGACGGGAATTTAATTTATGATGGTGGAAGCTAACGCTTTCATATTTTTCTCCTTGGCTAAAGTTGTTCTTATCATGTTGGTCGAACATGGCTACTATGCTCGTTTTCTTTGCCGAAGAAAAATGACGAAATTGTAACGGAAACGACCGGGATCGTAAGTAAGACGCGATAAAACAGAATAACAACAAAAAGAATGATGCCCCATCTATAGCCAACGCATATCACAAATACGTAAAACATCGATTCTAATTTGAAATCTCATATACCTTACATTTCAATTCGTCTCTGTGTCATGAGTTACGTACTTTCTTTGTAGATGTTTTGATAATAATATTGAACAAGATGAAAGGAATTATTTCAATGGATTAATTTATATTTTGTGGAAGTTGGATAAGATGAAAAGAATTCTTTTAAATAATTTTAATAATTTTTGATAAATTTATATCTTCTGAATAGTTATACTTTTGAAAAGTTCAGTTCTTTAACTTCTTGTGTTTTATTGCACTTTGGTTCTACAATTTTATTTTCATAGAACATCTTTACTATTTTTTCTTTTTCAAATGTCACTATTGGAATTTTTTTAAATAGGAGTTTTAGATTTGATGTTTTACTTTTCAAACATTCACTCCAGTACAATTGATCCTGTTTGTTATGTTGGCCATGTTCATGCGCTAAAAAGGTCTTCTATTTTACAGATACATCAATTTTAGTTAAATTCTACAAAAATTTCAAATAACGAACTTTGTTGTTGTAGAAAACCGAAATTATGTAAGACAGTACCTATACATTCTAAGATACTTCATATATTTTGAAATTCATATATGTAGTATCTAAATGGATCTTAGAGGAAAGGACAAGTAATGATGTTTTGATTTAATAAATAATATTCAAAACAACGAAATGATTACAATGCTGTCGTACGTCTTATTCTCATACTCGGCTTTCGACTTCCCGATTCGCACTCTCTGACTTCTGCACTCATTCGCTCTTTTCAACTCACACTGCACGTCTTTTGCATTCGTTCTCTCCGGCTTCTCAACTAACACTGCCTTTAGCGTCTCTTTGTCTTTTCCCGTCCTATCGAACACGTGTCCCGAAACGCCCGTGGCCAAGGTCACACAGGCTCTTTCCACGAAACTATCCACTTGAAAGGACCGACTACACATTGATGTAGCCGACGATGCCGCGGCTCTCGCCACTTTGTTTACGGTTCGGCCGATATCTTAGGCCTTTTGTCCACGATACTACATATATTAGAGTAATTAGTGTATTGGCTGCATCTTTAACTATCGAAATCTGCTGGGAATTAATGACTGTCAATATCGTTTCAGTGAATTCCTTTGGGTAAAAGGAAGTAAGAATTGTCGTTAACTACGCGTCAGATCGATAGAAAGAATTCATCGAGCGAAATAACTCTGCATAAGGTTACCTTAATCTTCTCAGCCAAAAAATGTCTTATCTCGTATGAATTTTTCATTTTAGTTCTTAATTCTTCCGCCAAAATTTTGTCGCTTTTAATGAATTTTCTAATTATCACAAACTTGTTAGAAAGCAAAATTCTTTGTACATCTGACATATATTTTGTTACATATTACATTTTGGTAGCGTAAACATTGAAGATTTAACTAGGGAGCATTCCAATAGGATACAACTCGAGAGAGCAATACCTTTAATCTTTACCATAACATTTGCTAATACTATTTTGCATACTTCCATCATTCGTCCTTCTCGTTCACGTTTCCCCGAGAAAACTTTTCGTAACTTAAGACACTTGCTTTATACCGCACTGTGAGATACATTTATCGCCATATCTTTTTCGTAGAAAGGTCAAAAAATGCCATCGGTCGTTCCCTTATAAACTTTTCATTTTATTGAACTTTCAAACGTACATTTGTTAACTTTTTATTATACAAATCCTTTGTCTTTTTGTCTCGCTCCTTTCTTTTGTTTCGAAGAATGAATATTCGAATTTTTTAAAGTAAGGATTACAAATTCTGTCAAATTTTGTCAAAAATATCAGATATAAAATTGTGCAAAGCGCTAGAAATTGTAAAAATTCTATAAAATAGTAAAATATATGTATGTATTTGACACTTAAAGTGTGATGAGAGAAAATGGGAGTGACTCAACTGTAATGAGTGGCAGTTTACGGCGTCACGGTACATTTTATAACGCTGTAATTACGTCGTCGAAACGAATACTGCTACCTGCCATTTACTTTGACTTCACTTTACGGATTAGCGTCGAAGTATCAAGTAGCGTGTTTGCAACGTTATGAGCATAGAGTTCAAGTAGCCTTGTTTGGCATTATGGCTGCTTAGATGACTGGTGCGTTTAGAGTTTAGAGGATCGATTCGCCGGCGTTGAGGTATTTCCTTTAATATCCTATGAAGAGACTTTCATTTTTGATATGCACTTTACTAATGACTATTTGGAACACCATAAACTGGAGGAAGCATTTGTGTTAGAATAGAATAGAATTATATTATAAATATATTATTAATAATTAATAATCATTAATTAAATTAAATTTAATATTACAGATAACTTGATAGAATTTTAAACTAGAATAATATTTTCGTGCTATTGGTTGTTTAAAAAGAAAAACATTTGTCTTATCAAATATTTATTTGATTAAGTATGTATATATTTGAGCCATTAGTTTATACAATTTATTTTCTAAGTTTCCTACATTTTAAAGTCAACGTTCAACAATTATATTTTCATCACAGTCTATGCTTTTAATATTTTATATGTCGAATGGAAACAATGAAAAGCTTCCACACAATTTTTTAGTATCGTTCCTTGAAAAAAATATCCAGATTTATTCTATATATTTTCTCTCATGACAAAAAAAAAAAAAAAAAAGAAAAAAAAAAGAAAAAAAAAACTTCTCTATTTATTTCTTCTCTCAAACTGAGTTTCTTTTTATTTTGAAACATATTTTCATCGATAACGATTTTTACAAATCTTATACCGCAATAAAATAAAATCTTTATAGAAATCGAATAACAGGATCGCACAATACGATATGCTCGCGAAATACTGCGCGTTCTGTCCTAGATTTTCCTCGAAGACAGACTTCTTTAACACCATCACGTTTCCACGAACATATCCGAAAGTATATCAGCACGGTGCATTAGTCTTTGGTATTTCCGTCACGTTGCTTGAGTGTCGATTCTTTTCTTTATTTTCTCTCGCGGTGTAGAGACGTAACGTATTAGTAAAAAATGTATGTTTCGAATTTGCAGTTTGGCAGCGATCTTGACACTATCGTAACAAAATGTAGGATAAAGTTTAAGATTGTATTTGAGACATCAATGGATGTTTGCTTCTATTCTTTTTAATTTATACATCTATTTAGTTATACATACATTATCGTCAAAATATTTGGATATTCTCTTTCTTTCTCATTATTACAAATATGTAAAATATACTTCAAATCACATTCTTAAATTTAATTTTGACATTTGGTGTTTCCTCGACCAATCATGTATATCTTTGTTCGTAAGTATTAGGACATTTACGGAAAATGAGACATGTTTGAAAGATTATTAGCAAATTATTAAATTCTGAATTTAAATTAGAGTTCTATTATATTTGTTATTTGGTCAGGTAGACTTCTTAGTCTTTTTCTTAGTTCATAGCAGATTTTTTCTATGGCGTCTACGCAATTGGGCCTTGTAAGAGAAAAACGTATATTTCTCATTTTTTTTTACAGAAGTGGAAGTTTAAAATCTCTTACGTTGCCAATCAGTTGCATATTAAAAAATAGTATTCTTATATTATTTTGGATTTAAACATGTGTTTTTCATCTTCTTCTAAATTGTAAGAAGATTGAGATATTTGAATAGTATATGCTGTAATAACCCTATCTTGAGCTTCTGTAAAATTTCGTGAAGTTGTTAGCTATTTTTAAAAGGTTTATGACTATGAACCAAATACATCGTTTCCATTTTTAATTAAGTCATATTAAAATTCTACGGTTTAATCATAAAGTGAAATTAAAATCAGAAAATCAACAATAATATAATTTAAATGAATTCTCTTGTGGTCTTACATTAGCAAGGTTTAAAACTGCTCTTTTAGTAGTCGTTGAAAGATTTCTGCTCTTGTTTGTATTCCTTTAAACTTTGAACGTATACTATCATGTTCACATGTTTGAGAGCTTTTAGAATCGCGATGCAACACGAGATTTTCTATTTATATTACACGTCTATGCGACTAAGAGTATGATAGCTGTCGGTTTATAGGCGTCGTAGAATTTTTGGGGTCACTGTTTTATAGCGTTATAACTGAATAGTGGCTGCACCTTATCTTTTATCATCATTTCCCGCTTAGCGTATGATACTACAGCCAGAAGACTTGCGTGAAGTACTAAAACTGACAAGCAAAAGCATGCACCCTTTTCTCTGGAAAAACACGAGAAAATATGACGTGGATCCATTCGATGAATGCACTTGATACGAATTCTCAACGGATTATTTTGTAACCTGTAATAAGAAAACATTTTTCTTATGCAGAAAAATACAACGAAATCGGTGTACTTCGATTCTATTATAGTCTTTTTTCGCTATCTTATCCCTTTTAATTTATAAAGTTTATTGAAAATTGAATTTTTGCTTTTCGAAGATCTGGAGAAATTGAGTTGAAGTGGCCCAAGAAAATTAAATAACACTGCTTTTTTAGCGAAGTGCTGTCGATAGCAGTAACATCAAAGGAAAGAACATTCTATAAGTGAAGATAAAATAGAAACTATCGAATTCTATTTTTACAATTTTACAATACTTGGACGTTAAATTAGGAGTACCTAAAATTTGCAGTATTTTTAATTTTTCTAGCCAAATTGAATTGGAACACGAACGAATTTTATTAAAATTTTTTATTAATTACTAAAATATTATACATTACAATGACTCACAAAAGTATTGGACTATTTGTAGGATGCTTTAATGAATATATCACGTGCGTTATACCAAGCATTTTGAAATTTCATTAGCATTTTAGTGTGACCGGACTATCATGACTATATTGAAAAATTTTGAACATATCCGAAAATGTACATAAAAACTATAAGATATTTAGTAAAATTATATATTTCGCAGAAATTATAATAGTATTTAAGCAATCAGTTATTCGCTATACATATCAAGAAGCCTCGACATTCAGTTGGATTATTTTATGTTTATTCTTGTGATTTCTATACAGATCTTCAGATTGGTTTCAAATCTTATCGATATAATTATGACACTCGTGATTCATTATAGTATCAATGAAATCTCAAAATGTTTTATATAAGAGACAGAGTATATACACAAAACTTTTCTATCGTAAATGTTTAAATAATTTTGTGATACACTGTATCGTAGCCAGAAAAGTGAAATTTCTGTACATGCAATTCGACAACCAGAAACTGTACTTTAATATAAGATATTATTTGTCGAATTATTTTACAATACTCGTTAATACTTACGTTTAACAAAATACTCGTTTAACAATACTCGTTATTTTATGGATGATGATAAGAATTTAAAAACCACGTGCAGTTTACCTTTTGCTATGTCAGTTGATGCAGTTTGAATGTTTAAATAATGACGCCTTTCATTATGTAAATTCGAAGTCGGACTTAATAAGATTTGCGAAGTCACTTCAGGGAATGCAATTTAAGCTGTGAGTCAACTTTCTCGAATTTATTTCCCACGCCTTCGTACGTCGAGGTCAGGAAAAAGGTGCACTATCTTAAATTATATAATACTAACGAACGACAGCCCGGTTGAGAAATCAACGGGGAAATCGATTTCCTCTTTTTGCATCGGTTCCGCCATCGTTACGGGACTGTACGCGTTGCCTTTTTGTTACTTTTCCTTGTCCCTTTCTTTTTTGATTTTGTTTTTGTTGATTGTTATTTCGAAGCGGCAGCTCGTTCCATCGCCTGTTAGCCATTTTACGATCCTCGTAAATCCGAATATCGATGTAATATCGAACGAATCGGGTTGTTTTGTTTCTTTTCCCTTCCACGATGAAATATGTTTTCGAATTTATTATAAATCCTGGAAGAAATTGGTAACGCTGCAAAAATCTGTGTTCAATGGTTAATAAATAAATCAACCATTACGTATTTTTAATCTTGTGAGCTTGTTGCAGTATTAGAAAATATTGTTACATTTAATTTAATAACTTAAAATGTAGTATATTGAAGAGTATTATAGTTAGAAATAAATAGCAGATCTCAATTTAGCTTAATAATTTTCTAGAATATGTATGTACATAACGTACATATTGGTATTTAGTAAAACATATTTCTCTTGTAACTTTTCATGAAATTTTTTCGACATAGACAGTTTTTAATCGAACAATCGCAAATCAAAACGAATTGTTAACAAAATATAAAAATGAATAGGATCATGTGTAGGTAAATATTTCTTCTGAATAACACTCTAAATAATTCTTTGCAAAATAAAATAAATCAAATGCCGAGAATATTATTTTAGTTACCTCGTGAAAAGTATTTAAAATAGCCGAAATATTTATTTATCGTATCATCTCCTAATTTGTCATTACATTCTATTACAAAATTTTCCACGTTCAAGCTCGCTTCGCTATTCAAGTCCGCTAATAGCGCTCCCTTCTCGAATTACAAGATTCATATCGATTTTCACGGGAACTTCGTTCATTTCGCGTTAATGAAAAACGTCACGAGACATTAACCTATCGAAAAGCGTAAAATGGATGCGCCGGTAAATCACATTCGATGAATCTTTCATCAGGAATATTAAAGACAGCCGAATATCATTATTTCGATATATCGTTTCAATATACGTATTTGTTTCCTAATTATATGATATCCTGATGATTTAATTAATTTTCCCCGTCGGCGTCGTAGATTCGAGAAAACATCAATAATTAATTGAATTCTGCTACACGCATACGCTGATACGATGTGTTAAAACGGGATATGTCTCGTGTATAATATTTTCTTTGACAAAAGTGTTACGTGGGATCTACTTAATCAGCGACATCGAAAGGAAAATCAATGCTTCCAATTAGTTAATGAACTTCTTCTGTCTCAGATGTTATTCGATACGATTCTCTAAGTAGACGTGTTGATTTAGTGTATCCTACGATTCGCACTTTTCCACTATTCTTCGATTGTTAAGTTTTTTCACCAGTGAAAAATAAACAATACTTAAGTTACTAATATTTCATTTTCTGACTCTTATTCTGTGGTTTTCCTTGAAATGTCTAAATGTAAAATGATATATATATATATATATATATACAAGAGATAGTATAGGCCAATCTGATTAACTATATTTTTTGAATGTTATTGTATAATAATAGTACGAAGTCTCGTATTGATTAATCAACTTACTGAATTTGCAATTCTAATGCTCCTTGTAAGAAAAATACGAAATGTGATCTATCATGTCCTTTATGTTTATTTTACATATTATACATAGTAAGTCACAAAAGCTTACACATATATTCCTGTAGGAATGTAGTATATTGTAGTATCGTGGATGGATTGCCTGGGAGATATCGGGTGTGTGTTGTCAACGTTGTCATGGAGTGTTGTCAGCGTTGTCATGGATGTTGTCCGCGTATTTAAAAAAGAACCGTTGAAACGAAGTTAGTTAATGACGAATAGTGACAGCGTAAACATAGATTGATGAAGCATCAAACGATATTGTAGCAATCATACCGTTACCAAATCTATATACCACTATATAGCACTATACCATTTTCCTATATTCTTTATATATAAAAATGTTAACTTTCGAAGTTTTTTAATGCATTAAGATACATATTGTTGAAATGTGACACAATTTATTCACTTTCATCTTTAATTAAAAAAGTAGTAAAAATATATAAAATACAATGTTTTTATGAAATCATTAATCCATAATGGTAAGTTTAATATCATATTGTAATTTTGTAGATATCCTATCTAAGCATCAATAACGTCCTGTTGTCTCTTTGGTATTGAACAAGTTAAAGATCTCAAAACTTTTGAAGTAATTTTATCATCAGATTTTTGTGAATTAAATGTTTTAATATTTTTCGTTCCTTTTAAAAATACATTGATGACAATTTTATTGATATGTAACTATAACTATTTTTGTGACAAAGTCGGTTGTCAGTTTCTTTAAAATAAAATTCGATGAATGTATGTAGACTTTCGTTACTGATTGTACATTCTTTGCATCTTGTCCCCATAAGTTTCCCATTGCACAAATATTCTCAGTCCAACGATTAACTATATTCTTCATATTCAACAAAGATTAAACCATGTTAACAGACGACTGAAAGGGGTGATTGTATTCGTCGTGTACACTTAAATTTCTCGGTTTTCCCCTCGTCTATTTTCTTTTTCGTCCCTTGTTGATGTTAAATTGCATTTCAAATGTCTGTATACTTTTTATACAAAACACACGCGAACGATTCTCCGTGGAATAATATTTTCTAATGTCTAGAAATTCAGCACGTGCTAGTGGCCGGGATATTATCACTTTTCTTTCCCATTGAAGAAACTAATCGACGTTTTAACGACGTTATGCAGGTTGATCTATCATTTTTTATTTCAAAATTGTTGCTGACCGATCTGTCAACGAATGCGTGTAATGTTTCGTCGTATGTTGTTGCATAAATATTCCAGCCAATCGCGACTTTCGTCGTAAAATCGACTGGAATCCGGGGAAATAAGCGCGTCGCGAATACAAAACTTCTCCTTTTGGAATTTATACGATCTATGAAAATATCGTCGATACTACGTTTTGTTGCGACCGGTTGGAAATATTTCCATAATAGGTTTTCGAACATTTCTTTATCGATGAATGGAAGGAAGCTTTTCGCTGGGTTTCATCTTGATCTATGAAAATATCGTCAATACTACGTTTTGTTGGGACCCGTTGGAAATATTTCCATAACAGGTTTTCGAACATTTCTTTACCGTTGAATGGAAGGAAGCTTTCCACTGGGTTTCGTCTTGACTTTTTAATAGCCAGCACGTTTTCTGTATCGGTCAAAACTTACTGGTTAACGTTTGAGGAACCTCATAGGGAAGTCCGTAACGGCACTTAAAAATATTTTAATATACTTGGAAAAATATTTGTGTCGAGATATTCTGAGTGATGAACTTCGTTCTAGTAAATTTCGTTTGAGTGGATTATGTTACTTTAAACCTACCTATTTTTATGCGAGTTAAGTGGAGAAAAGTAACATACTGATAAGGTTAGCAACTATTGAGAAAATTACTATTGTTAAATCTTCTAAAAAGTTGCATAAGGTGAAGTGTCAGAATTCTTTGAATAATACAGGCACAGGAAAGTGAAATAGAATGAATTAAAGTTCTTAAAAACATACATATATAGTAATGTGTAGCAGCATTTGGATCAAATTAGAAAATTATGTGTAATCATAATATTTAAATGAAATAAAATTTTAGTATTATAACCGTGTCCATTTCATTGCATAAATGAATGTTATGAATAAAATTAATAACTAGAACGAGTAAACCGTTAAATTCTCGAAAAAACAGCAAGAAAATATAGTTTGAAGAAACTGTTAAAAAATACAGAAGGAGTCTATGTTAACGAAATAAAGTTAGTCATCCTGTAAAATGATGTTTCTTTCGCTATGTAAAAGATCACTATTTCATACAAGTAACATTCATTATTACATGAACCTTAAATCTGTCACGGATGACGCATGAGCCATTTCTACTGTTCTATTAATCATTTAAAATCAGCAAAGTTTTGTCGTAAGTAAAGATAATTCACTACAATGCACCAGTAACAGCCTTTTATCTCAATTTAATTCACGAAGTCAGATTACTTATGATTAAATACAGAGCTGCATCTTTACAAACACGATGTAATAAATCACGAGACCCAGTGGAATTTTTTGACAAAGGGTATTAAGAAGTCGGCTGGAAAGTATTCAAAGAATGTGAATAAGTAAAATGGGACTAATTTTCTAACTATTAAAACTTTATTCAAGAAAACGAATGGAAAAAAATATTGGAAGGACGAACATAAATAGTCGTGTTATTCGAATTTGCACGGGTTTCAGAAGATAGCACGAGAGACTGCAGTTTTATTGAAATCGAATGAATTTATAGAAACTTTTGACCAATCGTTAACATAAAATGTATTCCGAAGTATATTAAAAGCTTTATGTAGGAATTTGTTGGTCGTCAAAAGTGAAAGAAGAACATGAGAGATTCGGCAACTCCATAAATTCAAACATAAAGAAAGTGATAATATTTTAAATACGTATTTGCTAACTTTATCTGGGAATTTACGAATATTTATACCAGTTTTAATACTAGGATAATGAGATTATTAATGGAAATACAATTAACAAAGTGGCTCGTATAGTCCGCTACACTTGTTGATCCGAATTTTTCGAAATTATTTTAATCTCGACTAGCTGCATCTAAATACACTACAGATACAATTAAATACACTTGCAATTAAATACACTACAGATTGATAAACCATATATAAATTCTCCGACAAATATTCTTACTTGATAAAGCAATTAATATCTAAAATCTTGCGAAAACATTTCACGATATTATTATTTAAAAGAATACAAAGTATTTAATTTCGCAATAACTTTGTTGTAATCATAATATAATATATCCTTCTATTCGATACCTTAATTCGATATAAAATATAATGAATATATTGTGATACTTTCAATACAATATAGTACCTCGTAATTTATTAAAATTTTTACGTAACATAATTAAAGGATGATATAAAATTTATAGTCCAAACGGAGTAATTAATCTCTAGAAGACATTTTCCAGCCAGAAAGATACCGCGAAAGTTTAAATTTATCGCGATGAAGTATTGACGAAGAGTCCCTTATTAAATAGCGATCTGACATGTTTCGCCTGGTTTATAAATCTTGATAATTTCTCCTATATTTCACTCTTTAAAATCGTGTCCCTTCGCGGTGAATGGCATCTAACGAAAGAATAGACCGTTCAGTTTCACGAAGTGGCTTCTACCGAGATGCATATCTATTAAGAAGTAGATTCTCCGACTCTGTTCTTGGAATTTCAGCATCCACGTATAATAGAGTTATTGGGACGTGCTTCAATATTAGAAAGGCATTGCCAAGTGGTATGCATGGCACGACGATAAACTTTCCGCATTAACTTTTTATTTTACGATCAACCCGGAAGATAGTTCCTTCTAATACTTGCAATTTTCCACTCGGTTTCGATTACATTCACAAATACTTACGACAATCAAATTTTTTTCCGATATTTATTACAATTTTACTCTACAATTTTTAAAGAAAAGCTCTGAATATTAAACATCTGAACAATAAATAACATGCAATAATCCTTTCAATTACCTTTCAATTTTTTGAAGAAGTAGTTCGTGTAATTTCCTTTATTTTCCCATACAATTACATGTATTTTATTTCTGATATATCGAATGTGGTTCCAAGAACGAATCTTATACAAAATCCCAAAGTTTTCAGTCCCTTCCAATTAGATTTTCGAATAATAGGGTGGCACACAACGATCAATTTCTGATTCAATTTATTGTCCAATTTTTGAAAAAGTGTTTCGCATAGTATTGAATATTCTTTCCCATAGAATTTCATCTATTTTATTTCGAAAGGATCGAATGATATTTCAAGAAAAAATCTTATCCAAAACTTTTTGCTTTTTTCTGATAAAATACGAAAATACTGGACAACTTATAATAATCAATTTCTTTTTCAATTGATCTACGAATCTTTAAAGAAAAGCTTTGTATAGGTTCGACAATCTTTTCCATAAAATACCATACGTTTTATTTCGAAAGTATCGAATGGAATTTCAAGAAGAAAATTTCTTTTCAATTAGGTTGAAGTATTGGATAATTAATAAGGATAACTAAGTATTGGATATGGCAATCAATTTCTTTTCTAATTTATGTATCTACGAATTTTGAAGAAAAAGCTTTGTATACATATACAGCCTTTATCACAGAATTCCAACCGTTTTATTTCGAAGGTACCAATCGAATGAGATTTCAAGAAGATATTTCTCACTCGTTTCCTATGAAATGTTCAAGTACTGGTAACGTACGACGATTAATATCCTTTTCAATTCTTCTACCAATCTTTCAAGAAAAGCTTCGTATTTATTTGGAAACCATCAAACGAGATTTCAAGAAGAAATTTTGCACGAAATCCTAAATGAGAAATAGCGTTTCTGATGGGCGAAAATTCCAAAAGTGATTGGACTTGAGTGTCTATCTTGAGAAAGAAAGGAAGCATAGGTTGGAAACAAAGGGATGGACGCAATAGAAGCGTTGATTTCCTATTACTGTCGAACAGTTTGTTTCCGATTGTAACGCCGTAACAGAAGCGTGAAAACAGAAATCAAGGATCGAGATAAAATCCATCGAAAATAATTGTCGACTGTTACCACTTGATGATCATGCGCGAAAAATAAGTCTACCCTTTTTTACTTTTCTAAGTTTATTTTATGATATCATCTAATGATATTATCAATAACTATCATTTTAACAGGGATATTCTAAATGATTACATATTTTATAAAGAATAAATATTAATAATATATATAAATAATATAAATAATATAAAATAATTATAGACAATAAATATTTTAATAGGAAATAATATAGTTGAAGAAGAGAATAATTTAATAAATTCGGAGATGTAAGTCTTTTGAAACTAGTGATAAATCCATGCTGTTCTGTAGGAAACAGAATGAATAATATTAGTTTAATTGTTCCGTTAATTTAACCTAATTAACATGTTAACTGACACGGTGACGTATGCTTTTTACTAATTTTTTTAAATGATTAAAATAAAATAGAATTCCTAAACTAAACAATTTTTAACAATGTGAATAATTTGGATAACAGTGTTAGAGAAACAGCGCGTAAATATAATATTATCTAATAATTAAATGTTATGTTGTAATACACTCTATTTCACTTCATTGCGATTTCCAGAACAGAATACCTAAAAATCGCGTAGCAGTCAATGTGTTAATATAAGTCTACTTATAGCTGACGTTATTAGTATTTTTTCGATATTCACGAAAGTGACAAAAATACATATTTAATCCTAGAATCAAATAGAAAAGTACCTATTTTTACGTGGAATTAGTTGGCAACATATTGAATTTTTAAATTGCTTCTCGATAAAGCACAGAAAATGTGACCTGCCGTGTTTTTCACCTTCTTCATTTTTAGTACACAAATACGGCCAGTAGTTCCGTGTTGAATTTACTCTTATGTACTTCTTCAGTTCCTCTGGCCCTGTTCACTCGAAATTTTTTTCACGGACTGCCCGACAAAGGGTTCTCAGCGATACAGAAGAAGATGGCAGCAAAACAACGAAGGAAACTACTCGTTAAAGATAAAAGAAGGCTTCACGTTCCAATTATCTCGCATGAAAGAAAATAGTTTGTTCTTCTTATTTTTTTATCTTTTTTTTCCTTTTTTTTTATTGCCTGAAGATTTCGATGCACGCATAACTATGCATAACTATGAATTAATAGAACAGTTTGTGTTCCGAGTGCACCACCACGGCACGAAAATCCATCTTGATAGAATTGTTTAATAGCTTTATAAACTTGCCGCACGAAACGATCCCATTCGAGTCAACATTGTAGGAAAGTGTAGACATAGTCATTTTCAGGGAGAAACTTTTAAGTAGGTCAAATCGCCGAGGGAAGTTAACCCTTTGTAAATCTGTGGACTCTGGATACTGTTTCGCTCGATTCTTTTTACTTTGCTTTGATTCGAAAAGAAGGAAGTTAAACATAATGTTTAATGTGAGATATGTAGTCATATACTTCTAGTAGATCACAATATCCTAATAGATTTCAGTGATTTATTTCTTTTCTTCTCAGATTCTTTTAGTAGAAATAACTTAATCGTAAATTAAATACCAGTTAAATCTAACAGACAGTGTAAATTATATGAATTAAATTTTATGGTGATATATATCTGGAGCAAAGTTGAATTAAATCTAATTAAATACCTAAACATTAAAGATACGTACTATTAAATATTAAATATTACAAGTATCACCAAATAGTAATATTAATATTATCTAAATAATATAAAGATAATATCACAGCAATGCTAAATGATATCTCAAGGTAATATTAAATATTAAGATTATATATTAATAACTATAACATTTTAAAAAACATTTTAAGATAATATATTAATATAAAATTAATATACAATTAATTACATATATATAAATAAATTAATAATAATAAATATAATATAATATAATTGATGTAAAAATAAAACCACAGTAATATTAAATGACAAAAGAATACTAAAATAAACACTTTTGAAAGTAACACTTTCAAAAATGGATAGAAATCTATTATCCAAAAAATTGCACGTATTATCTTCAAACCCACAGCCCAATAAAACTGCCATAACTATATGCAAAGGAGAGATGGAAACCGATATTTCCAAGTACAGGTAGCGAAGAATATTTTTAATAAAAAGATATCGTAGGGTATTCCGTGGGAATAGAATCACGAAGGTGTGAACTTCTATAGAGACTGTAGACAGATGTAAAATATCATACTAAATAATGTCGACCGGTCGTATTCGAAACATACATATTGAAAGACGAGCCGACGAAGAACTAAAAATCGCGGCTGTTCTCTAGGGTATAGCATCGCGTAGCAAGCGTTACCATGACTCACAATGCTAGGAGATATATCATCGTAACAAGTACATATATACAAAATGTAGGAGATCTGGAAGTAGAAATATTATGGAACTTTGAAACGAAAATTTTTTTCATCTTCATAAGAGCGATCGTGACGAAACTATTGGAGTGAAAAATGAAATGAGTAGAGTCACTAACACAAAAAACGAACCGTATTTATTATTTAAATGGTTGCTCCTGTTTCGATGGTTTAATAATTTTCTAGAAAAATCGTGGAATCTTTCTTCCGCGGTTTTTCGTTGTTTAGCTTACGAAGTTACTTTCCAGTGAAATATGTGTTGGCGAGATGATGTATACCCTTCAAGTATTTGGGTTAAAAGTATCCATTTTGTATGTCTTACAAGTAATGTTCGTGCGCTAGTTTTCCAGTTGAAAATATTAATATAATAGATTAATATATAGATAATAAATATAATAGATTACTAAAAGCTTTCTCAGGAAGTTGGTCTTAAATCATTCGTGTAGAGGAATTAGAATTCTTCTGAAAGAATTTTATACGCTGTTTGTATGTACATTTTTAGAACTTCGTGTAATGTTTGGGTGCTATTTTTTAGATCCAGGCTAACTTATTGCAAATATTTCATAATAGGCTCACCTTGTATGATGTAAAATGAGGAACTATAATTTCTCAGTAGATAACTTCTTATTTAGAAAATAGATATCTCTTATTAATTAAAGGCATACTATATGTGTTATATAATACGTCTATTATAATACTATATTAATTAAAAATGTTCGACATTGACAAATTCTTTTTAATAAAACTTTCATAAAACAGGAAGTTCTATATCAACATCATTTATCAATGAAAAGAAAATATCTTCTAGCAATACAGAAATTGAATAATACAGGAAGATTCTTTATCAGAAGATTAGACATACGAAAATTCTTCATTCTAAGGAAGGAAAACAATATTCATAAAGAATAACATACCTAAATGAGAAGCGACGATGAAAAATTACATTTCTGGACACTATTTTGAGATTGTAGACTAAAAAATCAATAAACTTCATTACTCTGCAAAAACAGAGGCTTTTTCTTATTACGGTATGTTCTCGAGTCTCAATGGTAAAGAGTAACTTTAAAGGTAATATTACAGTCGGTCTGATATGGAAATCACAATTATTCCCGAACACTAGCATGATAAGAAAGATGACGACTATTCTACTTAGCAGATAAAAATTGGAAGAAAGGAGAAAGGAAATGAAAAAAAAAAAAATAGATGCAAGGGAAGAAAAATTCCCCTAACTCGTTTCTTTCCTTTTTATTCTTTGTACATCTTATTCTTCTTTCTCCTAATTTCTTGCTTTTTCTTTGAAAAAGTAGAAGAAAGAATCATCCTTGATATGGTAATCATCTTAAGAAGTGGAAATATTCATTGTTAATGTTGAAGCCGGCAGTAGTAATTTTCGTTGTCTTTTAGAGATGTCTCGCTTAAAAGACGCCTCAAAAAAGAAAAGTCATGTATTTTCTTTGGTCTGTTTTTATTCTTCTATCTGTGTGTTTCCTTTCCTCCTACTTTACATTTCTTAAGAATCATGTGTTTTTCGTCAAATGAAGTCATTACATGATCTAAATACGAAATAATAACCTTAAACAATTAGATATTATAAAAAATCAATCCGATACTGATAGGTCATATTTGTTTATGGTTCCTTTTAATTCATAAATTTTCATTAACTCAATTAAAATGAGTTTAGGGAACAGAAGAATTCAGAAGGTAGCACAATTGTCACATTTATAGGAAAAACAAATTTGTTAATGATTATTTCTTATCACTTTCAGTAGAAATATTATTAAAATTTTTATTAAAATAGCTCCAAGTGTTATTCTCTTTATTCTTATAAGTGAAATATTTTTGCTTTATAAGTAGACTTTTCCGTATTATTGCATCATGCAGTAGAGATATTATATTTTCTAGCTTCTCTTGGAGAACACATCTGGTTAATGGCGTACGAAGCATGCAAGTATGCTTGAAATAATGCAAGAATGCTAGAAACATTTATACGATTTATTTTTACTTTTTATGAGAGAAAAATCCTCATTAATGCTATATAATATACAGTATAACTATACTTGAAATAAAACATGATTAATAAAAATATTTATTATATTTGGTTCAATCGTATTATAAACCTTTCTTACATTCTTTAATAATAAAATAAGAAAAACGTATATTTGTGCAAATTCCATTATAATAATCTTATCAAATGAAAATTTCCTTTACATGAAAATTTCCAATAATAAAGTTTTAGCCAGAAAAGAACCCTACTTTAAACAGATCATTGTTCCGTTTTAATCATCTTGATATGTTTGCAAATGTCGCATCGTATTCTAGTAAAGTACGCTGCATAAAATTATGCAAATCGTACAACGTTTACGAATTTTGAAATACTCATACATGATTTTAACAAGCTTATTAGCGTAGGGAATTATTTTACGTTAAAACGGAACGAATTAATTGAATTTCCTTTATTTAATAATTACGTTACTGTGCGTCACACAAGCACGTAAGGTTGTTTCAATATTTTAATCTGTCCGCTTAATTAGAAAATTATATTTTAGTTAATTTCAGTTAATTTAATTTTAGTTAATTTTGCTCGGTTAAATTGGCACAATTTTATCAAGTTAAATACTTTGGCCAATGAAGTGTTTATGAAGGACGAATAACGACTATTTATGAAATCGATTGAATACTTTATGTGCAATGTAAATAGCATTTTCGTTGCTGCTGTGAATAATTGAAAATTTCTATTGATTTCGATATAAAATGCGTCGCTATTACTTATATTGCCAAAATATCAATTGCGGAACCTAAATTATTGCCATGTTTCCTCTTTTTATGGTTGCTATAAAATCTATATAATCGATAGAACAAATCACATAATTTTTCATAAAAGATCAATTCGAAGAATTTTGCTCCAAACTAAAGTTATGTGAAGTTTATTTATATTCGACTTGTGAAATCAATTTAAAATCTTGTAAAAGTAGATGTTCTCAATTTTATGCAGGCTAATACGATATGATATGACCGATAGTCTCATGAATTTTGAGTAAGTATATTAAATCGATAGCATGTAGAATCAAAATACTAAATGAGAACACGATCTCGAATATAGGATTTCTATTATATATGTTCTTCTTATTTTATATCATTCTAAAAACAAAATAACTTCGTAATGTACGCGATGTCAAAATATTAGAGTCATATTTTTCTGTTATAATTTATTAATTATTTAATTATTCATTGGACATTATAAAAAAAATATAGAAAAACGTACGAATAAGTGGAGACAGCTTGACATAATCAAACCGTGAATACGCATACATCGTACATTTTATGTAGGAGTACAATAATTAAAAGAACTTATTGAAGGAGAGCGACATGATTTCTCGTAGTTTGAACAAAACTATTTGTAAAAAACTATATACTGTATTTAAGTATTAAGCGACTAAACACAAAATTCTTTTTATTGATCGAACTTATAACGACAAAACTTGTCAATGAATTGGAAATAATAATGCTGCAGATAATTTGGTTTTTGCATATAATAATATAAACAGAAAAGTGATATTTTTCTGGAAAATAAATCAGAAGTTATAAGCCTATTTAATTAATAGCAGTAATAGTGTTTAATTTGTATAACTACATTATGACTATATTACTGAAGTAAATGAGTTCCTTACGACGTAAATTTAAAGAAGAACCTAACTTTATATTTCCTCGCAGCCCAATGTTGAAGTCATAAAATACATCTTTATCTTTAGTCGAAATTCTTTATTATGGAAAATACTGTTATCTTAAAATTCTTTAACATGCAGTGGAATTATTTCCACACGTACACATGGTCTGACGTTTAATCTTGTCTGTAACTTAGTCTTATAGTCTAGAAATAATGATTATATCAAGCTGATTCAGTCTCTCAAGTTTATGACATTCTGAAAATCGATTTTGGGGTTAGAGGCAGGAAATTCGGTTCGAGAAGGTTTTAATATCGCATCGATTTGACGGATAAATCGTTTTAAAGTAGGAAGTCGAGGAAGTTGGAAGGGTGCACTCAGAGAAGCAATTTCAGTGTCTTGTCTGACAGTGTTAGGCTTCTACTACTTGTTCAACTTCATGACTGAGTCTTCGTGTGAGGGTGATGGTGGTGAAGCTGATGAAAGCAATGTTGTATTACGGATGTTGGAAGTTTTGTTAGAGTTCCTTTGAAATTTATAGATAAATTCAGAATCCTGAAGTTCAAGGTTGTTAAGCTCATAAAAAAATTTAAGAATTTTTAAGTTGAAATTCATCTAAAAAGATTTCTGAACTACATGAACAGTAAATTATTAAATTTTAATTGAGTAGTTTTATTTCTTCTTCGTTTATTTTCTCAATGTAACATACAGTCTCCTTCTAAAAAATTTATACTGTTTGTTTGAACATATAGATAGCACCGAGGCAAAGCAGGTAGAATTTCTTGGATACGCTCTTAAATTTTCATGCGCGCAGGAATTCTTCGCAAACAAGAGAGTCACATAGTTTCTCAGTTTCAGTTCAGTTTACTTGAAACCTTGCCGAGTTTCAGATACATAGAAATTCTACTGTATACACAAATATTTTGAATATTATTAATAACAAATTTTTACATTTTATTCTATAAATACCTTTGCAAAAATTTATAAGAAAACATTTTCTTTTCTCCAGAGTTATTTTTAAACTAAAAAATTTTAATAAGTAATGATTATTGTATATAAATTATTTAAAATTTTCAAAAAATGATGTATGTTTTGTGGTAGCTTTAGCTTAAAATTTCTAATTAATTTGACTTTCAATTAAGCTCCATGTCAGAGTGATATTTCCAGTGGAATAATATTTTTTGATCTGTTTTGTAATGAACAAGCACTTGACAGAGTTGATTCCATCGATTACAAACCATCAAAGAAACAGAACTGAAAATATCTCTGTGCAATTTGAACCTTCTCAAAGAGATCGAGTAACACGAAGAAGCCACGGTAGTCTCAATTACACTTGGTATGTAGTACTGAAAAGGACATCGAGGAGCGATAAGTCACAACGAATTTCACTTTGAATTGGAACCGCAAATATATTTAGTGCAAACGTAAGTTAACTCTTGTTTGAAATGTCGTGCTATTTTCTATCTGTTATTTTTTAATCATAAATTCGTTTTCCTATATTTGAAAGCGTTTAAAATCCATTTTTTTTTTTTAATTTCAGGACGATCGAAATTTCTTTTCTTTGAATTTTAGATCCTTTGAAAAATTGTTCAAAATTCATTCCTTTAATTTTAAAACATTTGAAATTGTTTCCATTGTCTGCATTTGAAAGTGCTTTTTTATTTAAACACGTTCGTATTTCTTTTTTGTATTTGGAAGCTAACATAAAAATAGTTAAAATTCGCAGATATTGCAAAAATATTTTGTCATTAGCTTTCTAATTACGGTTTATTGATTTATTTTTGTTTCTTCGTTCTAGTTCTATGTCATTACATAAATCACCTGTGAGGAGCAGTAAATGCTCTTAATTTATTTTAATTATACCTAATCAATATCATATATGTAGCGAGAAAAAAATGCCAGAACATTCGAGGTAATCAGTACTTTGTGCTACTACGATCTGCAGATATCTGACAGCTGATCGACCGTTGGTTAATTATAATCAGAAATACATTTCGCATAAATCTATATTAACGAAAATGTGCGAATGTTACGCAACAAAACTAAATGTATGTGTGTATCACGTTCCAACAATCACATACGCCATAAAATCATTAATTAAATAGTAATCATGTATCGCCACGTTAAAGTCTCAGACTTTTATATTATCTCAATTTTAATTAAAAAGTTTTCGTATAGCATGCACACAGACTAAAGATAGTTAGATAGCATTTTTTGGACTAAGATTATTTGAATTTTGAGAAAAGCGCAATAAGAGATAGCGTAGAAAATTAAAAAAACGAGGGAAATAGAGAATTAGCGAGAATTAGAAGATTAGAAAATCAGACAATTGGGGAATTAGATAATTAGAGAGTTAGAGAATTGTAGATTTGTAGAATTAGATAATTAGAGAATCAGAGAACTAGGCAATTATGAAAGTAGAAAATCACACAATTAGAAAATTAGTAAGAAGGTAAACTGGAAAGTGAGATAATTAATCAATTATAAAATTAAAAAATTTGGAAATTCGGATGTTCAAAACTCTGAAAATTCAAAAATTTCCAATAACAGAGGCAATTATTATTTCACAAATATTCCTAAATCTTGAGACGATTTCAAATGTCAGTACCTAACTATACCCAATTACAGTGTCTCAACTATGTAAGACTTTGCTTGTTAAATCAATGCAGGAAATTGTTAACTAGAATTTTCGCACGACAATTCCAGGCGTAAGATGTTTTTTGTTCACCCTGGACAATAGTTAAACGTAGTTACGTGTTCATGAAGGGCTAGAGATAAATAAACGATGTTTAATTTACTCCTGTCGTATCTTTGTATGCTCATGCAAGATTGAGTGATTCATTCGCCTTATTTTATTGTGCTGAAGGCGTGAAATTCAGCGGAAACGTGGTTTGCTGGGGACTTGAGCAAGGTTAACTAACATAAAGCACTGTTCAGAAAACTTTAAATCCGGTAAAATTATCGTTTGAAACCGTCGTTACTGTCGTCACTCTGTTGCAAACTAAATTTGTACTGCTATCGTTCCATTTAGACGTGATCAAATTTTGATTCAATTAAAAATAAAATAAATTAGACAAGATACGATAAATCATTTCAACTAATTTATTATTCTTAGCTTGAATATAACGTATGAAAGATCAACATCAAATAAGTTATTTTCAAATAATAGTCTCATATATATCTTAACTTAGAAAATCAAAAATAAAATACATGTAGATGTTCCGTAAATTACTGATTGCTGTGGTCCAATCGAAAGTTAAAGTTCGCGAGTCTCTATTTTAGTTAGTCGTTTCAGCTCTGAATATAGAAGAAAGTTAAGAGAATTATTTATCACTATGCTCTAGGGATCTCTGTGATCTGTGGTCGGTTAAATTGTATTTTAGGGATTTTAGGCCACGAAGTGAGCTGTAAAGTGACCTTCAAATATGTCAGCATTCACATTGATGTTGAATAATCTAAATTATTAAATTAATCACACAAGATTATATTTCGATTTAAAATTAAAATGCTTGCTGTAGTTGTGAATCATTCTTAATAAAGATTTACATTTATTATTATGTATTTATTATCACATTGAATAACTGTCAAGATAAATTAATGTGATAGGATTATATAAGGTGATATCTGGAATATAACTTTGACCGAGGGAAAATCGTATTAAGCGGTTCATAAATCAGCGCTTTTAGAAACACAGGGACTTTTGTCAACTCCATTATGCGGGAAAACATCGCGTGGTTCCACTTTGGCCCATGGTGTTCACAGATTTCTTTTTTAGCTTCTGTCGAAAGCTTCCGATTGATTAGCGTTATTTTTCACGATGTCAGAACTCCGTGTACAAATACGTCGAATTCCTAAACTGCTGTCGGAGGTGGCTGATATAGTGGCAATGAAATATCCCCTCCGGAAGCTCGATAAAGTTCCTTCGAGTTTTTGGTCAAGTGTTCTCTGTCACAGAAACAGGATTGTTTCCTTTTATGGATAATATTTCATTTCTGATGTGGGTAAAAAGCTAATTTTTTTAAGGAGAAAACTAAGAAAAGGGAACGAAAAAAGGATGAAAAGAACACGCAGAAAGACGGAAAGGAAGAACGGAATGCAATGTAGAAATAGAGAGAAGAAATTTAAGAAAGGGATAGAAAACAGGAAGAAATAAAAGGAAGGAGTAGAAAATGAGTAAAAGAACAATAAAAGTAAAGAATAGAAGAAAAAAAATAGATGAAATGAATAGAAGAAAGGAATTGAACAAGGAAACAGATGAAGAGAATAGAATAAAGGAATAGGAGGAAGGAATGGAAGAGAGAATTGGAATGAAAAAGAAAGAAATGTGGGAAGGATGAAAGAATAATAGAATAGGTGCCTATTATCTAATTAATATCTGCTTAAAATCTTTTTATACATATATAATTTAAAGATTACAAATCAAGTTTTTTCGTGTACAAAATTTTCAAATATTTTTTCAAGCTTTTGTCTATCTCAAATCTTTAAACCCACGAGAGTTCAAAATATTACAGGATAAAAAAAGAGAATTAAGTAAAATAGCAAGCAAATGAGACGGAAGCATAGCCGGAGAGAGTGCAGCAGCTTTGAACCGTGAAACCACTTTTGACTATCTCCATTTCACAAAATGCAAGCCAGTTAGCCTCTTTAACTTGCCAACTCGCAAAAATATTTACCGAGAAATAAAAGCAGCCGTTTCTCTATTCAAAGTTAGTAGAAATCAGTGGAAGTTTTTCGAAAACTTTCACGGTAAATAAACGATGCGACTTAGCGATCGACTGTCGAACGAAGAAACGAGATACTTCGGCGAAGAGTTGCTACTTTCAAGCTTTATAAGGCACTTTCGAACATCACGGTGCACGCCCTTTCGAGCGAAGAAAGAAACTTTTCATTGAGGCAGCTCGAAGGACGAAGAAATTTCGCAATCCAGCTCTGGTTCTCTTTGCTGAAGCCTGTAAACCTGGTTGCAGAATGATTCCTCAATGCAAGAAGTCGAAGACCGGCTACTGAACTTCCTTTCGATCCTTTTGTTTTTACTCCGATAGAAACAGTCGACCCGTCTTACTTCGTTTGTCGTAACAGTCAAGCGAATTTGTGTTGGGAAATTGAAGCAGAAAAATGTAGACCAAGGAAAAAGTAATGACAGAGAAGAAAGGTAGAACGTAAATGAGTTAAACACGATTTCTAATTCAGGAGGTTTGAGTTACTTGGGTTTGAGGTTTCGGGATTTGAATCGCTCGAGCTCCTTTTCAAGGACGTAGAATTGGATGTGTTTTTTTTGAAATTTCTTGCTTAGCGTGTTTTTTTATTTATATTCAATCTTACATTCGAAAAGCAACATAATATAAAAGTATATAATATAAATTCCCATAGGATAGAAGTCATTAAAATTTTTATTCAAAAATTTAGATTTCAATGTAACTTCTCTTGAAATTTTTTGTTAGATATTTAAATTTAAGAGAAAGTGGGTTACTTTTATTTACATATATCCAATCCTACGTTTAAAAAGTCGAGATGAGCCACATAATGTAAATTCTCTCAGGATAGCTGTTATTAAAATTTTTATTCAAGATTTAAAATCGAGGGTACTTCTCCGCAGATTTAAATTTTTTCATTTAAAAGAATTAAGAACATTTATATAATATCACGATATTTATGCTACATAATATAACGATCTGAATTTTTATTTAAGTATTTTGGATTGATATATTTCTCTCGAAATTTTTAGTTGAATATTTAAGTTTAAAAAATAGTAATGTCTTTTACCTATATTCACTCTAACACTTAAAAAAAAGGAATAAAATATTATATAATAGTGTATAACATATTATAATTTCGAATTGTTTGAAGGAAGAATCTATTTCTTTATGAAACTATTCATTGCTAGATCCACATGCTTTAACCTATGAGGCGCAGCAGCAGTTTTTCAGACAACCACTTATTGTTAGCATCGTCTGTAGGAGGCGTATTATCGAACTCTGTGCGTGACACTTCAAGTTCTTCTCTGTTATATGGTCTGTAATACTAGCACGCTACTATCGCAAACTATAGTACTCTAGGCAGTCTGGGGCCGAGCTTCCGGGTAGTAATTTGATAGCTACAAGTACCCATTGTTCTTAGTTTAAAAGCAAGCTAGTGCTCTTGGATATTTTCTTTCTTTACGCTTCCTACGTTCTTATTATCTTGTAGCAATACAAGAAAGCACATCTCTTGAATACTTTGATCTGTATTAAGATCGGTAATGAAAGAAATGATCGACAGATATTTTTATATATTTCGAATAAAATATTATTTTCGTATTAAATTTGCACTTAATTTGTACTTAAAGGTCTCTACAGATGAAAATTTGCAATTTTTTCAAAATTGATTTTTTCGGAAACTATGGGTCCTAGGGAAGAGACGGTTTGCAGATTCGTGTCCAGCTCATAAAAGTCTAGAAGAATCACTTATTGAAGGTTGCAGAATAGGTACGTATTGAACAGTGTTATTTATCTATTTACTATTACGTCAATTTAACGTCAATTTATGAAAAAGATTACAGTCAGACGATCACGTTAAATATTTTCATATTTTCTGTTTATCCATTGTTGGAATTCCTAAAATTTTAATTTAGCTAGAACATAACAGTTGTACTTACAATTAGAGTGATTTGCTTCTAAGTTGAAGAACTTGTGTAATCGTAGAGGCAATAGGCAATTGTTACTCGTCAAACATACCGTTGCTCATAGGAAAGTTTTAGGAACTCCAGTGCCATAGCTCTCTGATCTCTCGAGCTGCGCTTGGCATGCATCTGAGGTGGATAGGTCGTGATAGTGCTACTGCTGGTGTATAAGATTTTTGTCTTCATCCGGGTTGCCTTCTTCTCAGTTACGAATTGTGTAAAACAGGACTATGAGTGCCGGGATTCGAACCTGGGTCTTAAAGCATTCTTAACCAATTATGTCAACTACTGCGCTGCTGTCGTCCGGTTTAGAATAGGGCCTTTGTGTAGCAAGCCACGGGACAGAACCCATTGGAAAGTTTTTGCTGTCGAGTGCCGCTACACATCTAATTCTTTAACTAGCACGAACCAATTATTCTGAAAGCCTAAACTATAAGTTAGGTAGGTTTAATAGGAAACCGCGACTTTTCGTATAGAATCGTGACAACGCCACGCGTTCTTTCGCATTTTCCAAACATTCCGCTTCATTATTATGTACTTCCAAATCCTTAAACTCTCTAATTCTATAATATGAGCGCGAACAAATATCATACCCGCCATTTAGAAAGTTTCTTTCTGTTTTCTCTGATCTCTATTTTACAGGAATATACATAATCTGTTGTTTTGTGCTTTGTTTCTACGTGATTAAGGGAAAGTAGGACAAACGACGAAGAAACTTTGGGTTTAATTGAAAGAAACGTAAAAGCTGCCGAGCGCGTTTTATCCCAGGTACAGTTAACAGCTTTCGTTGAATTAAGTCTGCTAGCTGCATTATGCCAAAGACTGTGGACGTATCAGGGAATTAAGTGCACAAGTCTCTGTTTACTAGACGTATATTGCAACGAAATTATGTAGAGTGTGCGCGGAGTCACAGGACAGTATTAACACGAGACACAAAATCATTTACGAAAGAATATTAATCTTGTTGCGGAAGTTGTTCATTAATACTGAGAAAAATGACAATGAACAAAATTGAATATGGAGATTACAAAGAAAAGATACGATAAGTTCATATTTCTATCTGACGAAACAGATTTTATTTTAATAGAAAATTCACCAAATTTTTCTTAAGAACATTTAATTGATCTAGTTCTATACTTTTGTCATTTAAAATATCGGTTTTCAAAAACAGAATACTTTCAGACGATAGTATAAAGTGTTAAAACGTAAAGATTAAACGCACTTTGTATCAAGTTAATATCTCGCTCCGTTTGGAATATATGGAACTTGATAGTTTATATGCAACAGAACGCATACCATGAGTAGATTGTCAGATCCCACGACCTACATTTTTTCTTGGAAACTCGCGCGTCCTAAGTAGCAATAGTAATCTAGTGACGCTTGTCACTGACCATGTCACGTGCACGAGCTTGCGGCAGATCAGCGAATGCGTACGCGTGAGACATCCTTCTCTAACTACCAACATGGAAATTGACCAATTAATAGTAACGTCAATTTCCCTCACCCTTCGAACGAAGACTTTCCTCTGCGAATCCGATGATCTCGTGCCCTTAGGCACACCCATCATAGTTTTCTTCGACAGCGTCACCGTGACGGAGAGACACTCTCTGGTACGATCTCATCAACGATTGAATTGTCATCCTTATACGTAGTGATTGCTCCTTGCATTAACATTGAGTACAACTTAGACGCTACAGAAGAGTAGAGTTCGTCATCCCGTTGACCGCGGATTCGTTATTGAGCATCATTGTCTTTAGCTTCTCGAGTATCTAATTATCGCGATTACTTGTCAAATTCTATCATAGTCATATTTGCACTAGTAAATATCTTCTCTATTGCATAATGATCACATCTAATGCCAATAGGGATTCGTTTCACGCCCTTAACCCTAACTCTAATCTTAACGCAAACCCGACATATATATTCTTAAATAAATATACTCTTAAATTTAATTTCATAGTATTGTATTTCATGTTCGTTCATACCTGTTTCATACCTGCTAGTAATATCGGTTGGCATCTGCGACTTATGCTAACTTTCTGTGTACATTCAAGAATTCCGTCGGCTAACATTCGTTCGAAGTTTATTCGTGTCTCGTGAATAACGCATCCACCATTCTTGGGTGTATTTGAGGAGCGAACTACGATAAAACGTAAGAGTCTTATGGTAAGACGCTCTGTACGGGATTGCATTATGCGCGACATATCGAACCATCAGATTTCCCCATACTGTATACTTTACTTCGTGATTTTGTCGTCAATTATTTTGGAATACCAATTTTTAAGTCTTATTCTTCGAAATGTTGTTATTGCTATCCAATAATACTTTCTCGTCGATAATTGTGAAAATGAAAATCGTTTCGTGGTGTTATCTGGTAAGGAGCTTCGTCAAGAAATAGATTTCATCGTCGCTAGCATGTGTTGATCAGTACATCCGGTTTGCTTCATAAGCGTATTATTAAAGAAGGTAGTTGGTTCAAAAAGGCTTTAAAGTGCAGCAACAGCCATGGGAAGTTGATTTAAACCAAACATCCATAAATTTAGCGCAGCTATAAATTCGAGGATAGAGCAGAGCTGCTGGAACCAGACTGATCAAAGCAGCATAGCGTTGTTTACTTTTTTATTCGGATGTCGTACTTCTTTTCAGCTCATTGATTTATATCTTAGAGAATTTTTAAAATTTTGGGTCGCCTGGTTTTTTAGGGTTCTAAATATTTATCCGTAATGATAGGAATACATATAATAAAATATATAAAAAATTGATATAAAATAGAATAGAATAGATAGAAATAGATATGTATAAATAAGAATTTTAAGCTGTATACTTTCGCTATAAGGCGACACAGTAGGTCACTGTGATATTAGGAAATTTATTAATTCATAGCTCCGAAAATTATAAAAATATTAGTCGAGATTTACTATGTTCAGGTATTTATCTTTCCTAATACAAACGCGAACAACTGTTCTTTAATGTAATATATTATTCTGTAAAAAATTTTAGACTTATATTTTTGTCATACATCTCACTAAACACAATTGAAGGTTTTACTGCAATAAGAGAGCAGTTCCGATATTTGAATTATATGCATTACAGGAGAAAAAGAGGTAAAGATTTCATATGCAAAAATGCAAATGTTTATTATTACGATTATTAGTTGACTATGAATTTATAGCACGTTTAGGTAACGTATTTGATTTCTATTGGTTTATATATTTAAGTTACTGATAATTGTAATTGCCTATGAATTCATTGAACGAATTAGATCAAACAATATAAGAAATTTCAAACTTTCCAGAAGTGAAATTAAAAATTCGAGTAGAAAAGGACGTGAAACAATCTTTTGAAAATCTAAAATTTTCATTTCTATTACTTATATTCGAAAATATTGTGTTCGGATATTACAGTACGAAACTGTGGAAAATTCAAGCTATTCTACTATCAATATAACAATGGATTTATTCTACAAAGTGATACAAATGTCAACAAAAGAAGAGTCGTGAATAATAGATTGATACTGAATCTGATGCAGCAGTTCTCTTTCACGGCAGGAGAAATTGAACTGCATGTTGTATCAACATTTAATCTCGATTTCTTTGTTTCTCCGTGAACGTTGGTCGGTTCAACGAATCGATTCGGAAGATTTAATAAAAAAAAAATGCTCTCGTCAGAAATGCAAAGGGAGATGTCTCATAAATACAGATTACGATTTACACGCCAATATTTTTAGAACTAATTAATACAAATTAATATAAACTTTTGACAGTTCTGAATGTATTATTATGGAATAGTTATGAAATTATCGTATTGGTTCAATTATTACTGCAGTGAAAACAAATTTAGTCGATGGCGAGAAATAAAATGACTGATGGTGGGAAATCTGATAAATTCTATTTTTATCTTTAATTTAAATTCACAATGAATTTAATACAATTTTTTAAAAACTAAATATGTAATAATGCGTACTATTTTTGAACCTAATAATAATTTTGCAAATTTCATTCTGAATATTATTGAATTGAAACAATTCAATAATGTTGAGATGACAATTTTCGAAATACGTTGAGGAATAAAGACACAGCTTATGCTAACTTTCCTACTCCATTCATTAATAGATATACTATTAGAAATTTATTTATTTTCTTAGGAAAATTTGGCATGTGTGTGAGTTATGTCTGTGTTATCTATGCTTGTTTTATGTTCTATGCTCTTGTTTTTTTATACTTCCAAGGGAATTGCTTAGTCAGAATATAGGGTTTAGAGAATTTTTGGTACAGATTGAATTTTCTTGGGATTCTATTGGCATGATGAATTAAAAGCGGAACATAAGTTTGGTATACATGTATGATACATATCTAGTATTAAGGAAAGTTAGGATGGCTACAGTTTGGACAATTTATTACTCTTTTGTGTGTTGGAGTATACCGTAATTTAGAAAAAACTGTCACAAGTCCCCAAGTCGTGTATCAGTTAACATAAACTCAAAGCTGAACTTCTTCAAATTAAATCTTCTAATATTCATAAATACATATGTAACACATACATTATGTTTAATCTTCTGAAATATCTATTCGCCAGAACATATCGTTGGTTTCTTAGAAAAGTGACTCAAGCAAAAAGATGGAAAATTATTCATTATTCATCGACTATTTAACAATATAAAAATTTCTTTTTTTTTCAATGTAGTTCACGATCTCTATTAATGAAGAAAAACTTTCTTTGGGAAGTCTTTATTATTGAAGCTTTGAATTTTAATTGCAGACCTCTGCAAATAATTCAAAAGTAATGATTTTAGAGATTCGTTACTCCTCCATAAAACCGACTATATACTTCAAATTCATCGTAGATTTTATGAATTTTTTTTTATATCTGTCACGTGCTCTATATTCTTTAACCTCGTATTACTTTCATACAAAGAGTTTCATACCTAAATTAAAAGAATAATCTTGCAATGTTAACCTAGGTTGTGATTTTGTTCGTTAGAGAAACACACTTTCCTCATAGTTTCGCTTTCAATCGTTAGCTTGACGAATTTCACAAAAAGCATTAAGATTTCAGGAAATGCATCGATCACCGTTAGGTCGCGATTTAAATCGATGAAGAAGAACGACTGACGAGATCGCTCGAGTGTAAAGCCGAAGTTGATTCGATTTACCGGTTTACAAAGCTTTTAAAACGCAGCGCATATTTCCTCAGGAAGCTGATGGCCTTCAACCAGGTGTGTCGTGTTAACACCTCGTGCTAACCTCTCTTTCTGTGGAGAAACATTAGGGGTAAGATTGAACGATGGATGTAAAAGAAAGGAAAGGAGAGTAGATATACAAATTATTCATAAAATGAATTTTCTGATACTAGAAGATATATAAATTATATTTTTTAATAATATTCTAATCATTTAAGATATCTAAGTTTTCAAAATATTTAAGAACATGGAGGAGATAAGCAGACCACGTATTTTTATGCAAATATTTTTATGAATATGATTTGGAAGAGAACTAAGTAGAGATTTGTTTCTAAATATCATATCGTGTATTTTACTTTGGATACTTTACATAGTTTTTCATATTCATACGCATTATATTATTATATTATTGTACGTAGTTTCTCCAAATGTGGTAATTTCCTTTATATAATTTCTCTCTCAAATTTTGGGTGCTCTCTATATCTTATAAATGCATAAATATCCATAACCAAATGTTAAATCTATTTATTGGCAATTAAAAATTTTATCACACTGTTAATCAATTTTTTAACAGATCCAATTTTCCATAAGTACATAAACATCTACAATCTAATGATAAGTTAAATACATTATTTACTTTATTTATTAGTTACTTTCTTTCTTACACAAGAGTAATTATAAAATTTAATATTATGTTAACCAATCTTGCTAAAATTATCTTCTTCTTTGGCTTTGGAATTAAATATTTCTCTAAAATATAAAAAGAATTTGATAATTGTTAAAAATTGAAAGATTTTTATGATTCGTCTCGAGAAAAAAGGAGAGATAATATAGAGTCTTTTTGTTTATAAAAATTTCCTCTTAGTTACATCTGTCCCCATCAATCTGAATGTACGAAAAGTTTCAGGGTAGTTCTTTTCCTGCTGTTGCTTCCTTTGTAGCGTGCTTGCAGAAAGTAATATAGATCCTTTGTACGCTTCTAAACATTGAAGGAAAAGAAAGAAGCCGTGCCTCGACTTTTATTTGATGTCGATTCGTAAATTTGAAACGTACGAATCTCAGAGAATGAAAGACGCAAAATTATTAGCAGATTTTGTTAAGATAAATTCATCGTTTCTTTCTCCCGTTTTTAAGTCATCCAATTTTCTTTGAACCCCTTTCTCACATTGTGATGGATGTTCAGGTCAAACGAAACATCTTACCTATAACTTTGAAGCTGAAACTCGAAACTTTCTATTTAGCAATTCATTCATTCATTGTATTTCGTCCGTCCGTATATTCCTTTCAATGCTACTATTCAAGATGTGCGTTGCTGCGTTTGTAATTGTACGTGGCAATTAAAGTTTCGTAGTTTCGTACGGTGGTAAGATAATTTCCTGTAGCTTCGGTTTATCTTCGGCACGAAGTTTAAACATATTTCCGGATAGCGTCGAAAAGTAAAGAGATTAAATAACCGTCAGGTCGAAGTTATTAAGCCTGTTAACACGATAAAATTTATCCTTACCTCTGCCAACCAAGGGTCATTAGTTAGGTAAAGTTTCTCAGTATGCTACGAAGTCTATGAAGTTTCATTCACTGTAAATAAAATGGCAGTCATTTTCCTCTGGAAGCCGCTTATTTATTTAAGTCATTTAAGTCTGAGTTTATATTGACTCGCACTACTTACGCGATAACAAACGTTCATTTTCCTGATTTTCATGGTCTTTATAAGTTTTTAAGGATTTTGAAGATTTTATATCCCTTTTTATAAGGACGATGAATAATATAAAAATTATATTTGTAGTTATAAATTTAATCTTTATACTGTACACAATATCAATACAATACACGTATTTACGCAAAAATTCTCTAAATGGAATTTTGGCTGAATTCTTAAATTAGATTGGATTTATTTAGCTCTATTAATTAGAAATTCTAGTTTAACCAAACTTTAATTCATGTTTAACTGAAAATAAAACTATAGGATTTTAAACACTAAATTTAAAAATTCAAACATATTATAACTTTTGTAATATATAGAGATATGGAGTTAGGTTGGAAATGAAATTACCATTATAATAAAATAAAGTCATTTTCTCCTGGGATAGGAAAATGTACAATTACATTGGCAATTATTAGCATGTATTTAACTCTGCAATTAAAAATGAAAGAATTTAAAAAGAGATTTGATGTTTTTGTTTGATACGGGGAAAATACGTGCAGTGCTCCTATATTTATGACACACTTTCCTGTGTTCCATCATCCAAGAAATTACGTACGTGATGAATGCTTGATAAACGTATGTGGCCCACTTCGCTCGTAAACCATAGAAGCAGAGTACAAGAATGCATAATTGCTCGTGCAATCTCGTGCAGTACACACTTTCCTGATGCACTAAAATGGTTTCTCCACGCAAAAGGGCATTGCTTCGTTGAGTATACGCGATTAACTTCCCATCAAGGACGGTTTTAATCTCATAATCATTCCTTTAACATATTCGCTTTTATGATGTGTATGTGATGTCGACTCTCAAGCATTATATAAATGTTGAAAATCTCGGAGCTGAACAAAATTCTTATAATAATTGATACATTCATATTCTATGTTTAATACAATTAACTTAATCGAAATTGAGAAATTCCGAAGGTAAATGATAATATATGTAACCGGAAAATGTTAAATACATATTATGTCAAAAATTGTTCTCTTCTAAATATTTGATACAAAAATATTAGTTACTGAGCATAGTTAACAATAAAATATCTAAGCCGCGATACGTGTATATCACATATCATAGGAGCATGTTCGAAAAGATCATCCTTCCATATTTTCTTAATATTCTCAAAAAATTGATTACAAATCAAGAAATTCATTAAAATCGAAGAAGATAACACGATAAAAGTAGGGACAGTGATTGGAGCGAAAATTTAAACTCTTGGGATCTATCTTGGCCAAAAAGCAAGGTCTTTCTCTAATTCAGAACTCGGACGATAGAAGAAGATGGGGGGTCGTGGAACGATAATAGGAATTCCAGTCTCGTAGCGGAAAATTTCACCAAGACGGGGACAAACAACGTCGCTTTACCGAGGACCAACGTATTTTTTAAGCCCCATCACGCGCCAAGCCATGGGTCATAAAGTTTTGCTACCCTTCTTGGTACTTTAACGAAATGGATTCTACATTATAGTGATCACATCGCAACGTGTCGATAACACGGCTTCCGTTGCCGTTGAGATATTAAGGACAGTTTTCTTGCTTCGTACTATTTTTATTTCTACTTTCCTTTCTTTATTTTAAAACACGTTTCATATGTATACTTCACCGATGAGATGCATTCCGACGCATTTCTCTCAGAGCGCAACGAATACATGCGTATTCCCAGCGAAACCAACGACGCATTAACGTTATTCATTTTCCTCTTATTTTTCTTATTTCTCTATCCTTTCATATTCCTTCGCTCTGACGTTTGTTTTATTTCTACGGTGTTTGGTGGTATCAAGAAAATGTAGCCACGCTTTTACACGACGAGGAATTTATAGGAAACTCGAAGTGAAATGATGGCGGATTTATCGAATATCGGAAGTAATATTCCCCGAGAATCGGATAAATCATATATCGAATGCCGACGTCAAACAAACACGGGATGTAACGGAACGATATTTTTATAAACAGGACTTTGCTTTGTTCGATGTTCTTGCAGAATCGAAGGATTAGGAGATGATATTCGATTGTTTGATCGCGTTGTTGTGGAAAGAATATCTCGTCATGTATCATGAAAGTAATTCATTGGATTTCTTGGAAATTGCAGGTATTCCTTTCGAATTTGATAAGTTATATAAGTAGTCTCAATATTAGAAAGTTCGTCGACCAGAACAACATATTTTCCAGCGGACTTTAATACTCTGATGCTTTTAGAGTTGTTATTTGATCTTCTTTATCGATAGGAAATAGTGAAGAATTTATAATCTGTATCTTTTCGAAACAAAACTTTTAGTTTATGTAATGATCCCATCGTTTACTTTACACGAAGAAATTTCTTCCATAATTTGGTACTTGAAACATGCTAAAATGTGATTAAGTACCATATTATTTCCATATGACGATATACATCTGTTAAAGTATACAATTACTTGCACATAACTTATATTACATAGAAAAAAGACAGTTATTTTCTTAAAAAAAAAAAAAAAAAAAAAAAAAAAAAAAACAATCAATCTTAATGGAACGGAGTTGATCACCACATCTATTCTAGTTTACAATCAAATTGTTTCCCATACCAATGTTTTCTATCGTAATCCAATTTTCTTCTGAAGTAATTTGATTCTCTTGAAATTCCTCACAAAACAAGATTTTATCCTCCCATTTTTATCAATCAACGCGTATATTTCACCTTTTTTACTTTTGTCATCGTGTTACATCCAATCGTCTATCGGGAAAGATCGATGTTTACCTTGGATTATTCGAAAAGTTCGTTTGCTCATTTAAACATAATATAACGTTTCGTCGGTATGTTCACGAACATAATTCGCAAAACATAGCTCGGAATTATGTTGAAAGCAAGCGTGAAAAGAGCAAGGTAAAATTTAGACTTCGATATTCTTTGCGTCAGGAGACAGCGTTTAATTAGTGAGAATATGCTTCGTAGCATTCAGCTATACTAATGTGAAGAAGTTGAACATATTGACATAACAAAAATTGAACATGACGATATTAATTTTCTTACGATGGCTACCAAAATTGTTAAGAAATATTTCTACATAATTTTATGTAGAGAATGTTACTAAAAATGTTTAGAGAAATTCATGTTTTCGCAAAATTAAAGAGATTTATGTCACCTACTAAATATTGTAAGTAGAAATTTACTTTGAATATTTTATATGTTTTTCGGTTTCATCATGTCCAAGTTTTAGATTGCATAGAATGTAAAGGGCATTCGTAGTACTCTTACAGTCATTTACAAAAATCTTCAAAGATTTTATAACACGAAGACCTTTGCTTCATAATTCTCTTTAGAAATGCTTTAATTGACAGAACATTAAATAATTTAGAATATCCTACGAAAGGAAAGGCCAAAAACCTAAATATATTATTTGAAATATTATAATCAAAGTAGTAATACAGACTGAATTTATTGAAAAATTATTCCACAACATCAAAAGAACTCTCGTTATCGACACAGAGAAAAATTGTCTCAGTAATTATATTAAATTAATTAATAACTTCTTAAGAAATTATCCATTTTTCTTCGGAGGTAAATACGAAATATTAAAATAACATCACAAAAATCTTTATGCATAAAGTAAAAAAGATTTTCATTCGTTGTTTGATCTAAAACTTTTACACAGTACTGTACATGTGTCGCATCTTTTCTTCCGCTTTGTCCACCTTGTTACAATTTATTTTGATCGAACTCTGACTGGTGGAACTACTCTTGAAGTGCAATTTTCTTTATTTCTTTTTCTCTTGGTACATCGTAGTTTCGTGACCTATATACACATCGTGACTCGTGAAACATTACTCACTTGTCGTCAAACCGAGCTGCCCTAATTTATCGTTGGCTTGCATGTTTGCTTGCAACAAATTTGTCGCGAGATCACACGGTTCAGATGTTTTACGTAAAATATGCAGATTGTAATATATTAAATAATTTTAAAACATCGATGCTTCATTCTCATATAACGAAGAAAAATAAGTGATTGCATTTCCTTTAAAAATCTTTGGAATTTAAATAAAATGTTAAAGAAGCTGTTATTTTAAATTGAAAGATGATGTAAGATATATATGTTCGATTTGTTTAAAAAGTTTATATAAGGATAAGGAAATTGTCCTTCTGAACACACGCAATTGTGCCAAATGGGAACGAAGTTGCACGAAATGTTGCATCACTACCATGCTACTATTGTAGTCTTACAGATGTACACAGAGATGTAAAGGAGCAACTCCAAAAGGTAATAAGAAGAAAGTGGAGAGTAAAATGAAAGGAAGAAAATTGTAACAATCTCGAATGTGGACTCGACAAAAATGAACTAGGTTTCACAAGAAATGTGTTATACAGAGAATACGTTGATATAATTAAAGGTAGAACAAGAAACATTTTTAAGTAGTAAAATAAGAATTCAAAGATAAAAGTTGACAATTTTCAAAGAGACTTATCAAAGAAAATATTTTTATAGATAATTAATAAAGTTCTTTGTTAAAAAGGACACATATGATAGAATTCTTCAACCAAGAAGCTTTCTCGCAAAAATAAAATAAGATCCTTCACCAAAGTTAAAATTTCTTTCCGAACTTGAAGAATTAAAAGTATAGAGAAATGCAAGAAGCGGTATACTTTGAAACAAACTATGAAGAGGTAACGCGAAGTATTTAATGGAAAACTTCGCCTTTTAACAGAGCTAATAAACTCGATCCCAGCCCTATAGAAACCCTTTCTTGTCCAGAAACTTTCAACCTCCGTTTCCTTGTTTTATTCATCTCGAATCACGCCTCTCTTGACACATTTGCAGGAAGTAATTTTACAAGAAATCCTGAGATAGAGAATTGCAAGTTTCTGCAATTTAAACAAGAATTTGAAAAGCTTGCTTTTAAATATCATGCATTGTATCACTTACCACTTTTAATTGGGATAAATGCAAGAAGTTCTCCTTTCAATAAACCTGGAAAATTTCCATCATTAAGTACCACTTTTTTGATTCAGAAGAAAAGTATCTCCTTCTTCATACTAAAAGACACACTGTACCAAAAGATACAACGTCACCTTTACGGAAACAGAGATCAATGAATAACCATACAGCATTGTTAAAATGATGTAGAACACATTAGAACTAAAATCAAGAAGAATTATATAATAGTTTGGTCAAAGTTAGGAATCGATTAGACTCGTAGAACTAAATCATTACATGAACAGAAGTCGCTTCAAACTCAAACTAAACTGAACTAGATCTCAGTCAGAACTTAGTCAGTTAGTATGTATAGGCTTCTACATATATATATACACTACCGGTACGGGTAAGGAGAACAGAAAGGTACGTGGTCAGACAACCGTGAAATTATTGTTACAAAGATTATACTAATTGGACAACTAATGTATCCAAGAATTTTTAAAATGAAAAAGATGCGAATCTCATAAATATAAAACATATTTGACTATTGTAAGGGGAATAGGAACATATATTGTCACATATTATGTATTATACATATGTAATATACATATATTAATTGAATAACTTGAACGAGTAGAAAATGTGTTATATCTAATTTAACAGATTTTCAAATATAAAAGATGAAACATTTGGAAGAAGTGAATTATACACCAGTAAGTGGAATAAAAATATATGTGGTCAAACATACTCGAACTTTTCAAATATAAAAGATGAAACATTTGGAAGAAGTGAATTATACACCAGTAAGTGGAATAAAAATATATGTGGTCAAACATACTCGAACTTTTCAAATATAAAAGATGAAACATTTGGAAGAAGTGAATTATACACCAGTAAGTGGAATAAAAATATATGTGGTCAAACATACTTCAAATTATTTCACTCGATTGTTCCATCTATTGTAACAAATCGATATCCAAATCACTGCAGTCCACTAGTGTATATCATTTTAAAATAATCAGTTTTCGCTTTGCCGATATTTTTAATCGTTCAGGAAGGCTTAGGAAGAGATGTATAGATGTATGAACATATGCGTATATTCGAATAACGACTATGGGTCTCGATACGGATACAGCTACAGAGCAGACAGTTTTTGACCGTTAAATCGTGTTTTTGATGCATAAAGTGCGATGCACGTGAAAAAGAGCTTTTAAATATTCTACTAGCAGCTTTTCAAGCTCGTATAATCCTTTGAGGAATCCGATGACCAGACTATACGGCGTAACCGATTCATTAGGATGTTGCGAATGGATGGGTATCAAAACGACTATGGATCCAGACGGATACATGAATACGTGTATCGTGCGTTCGTGTGGTAGACTCGAATGCGCCCTGAGTGTGGGTCGGTTGCTTTCTATCACGATTTACATACACCATTCTGCTGAGTAATATTATCCCAATGTATATATAGCAGAAAGCCACTTCTATTTCTGATTATTCGTACCGTTAGAATTGATGAGAAACATATCTTGCTTCTGAAGATATTAAATCGCGAATTAATTAGCTATATTGTAAATTTGTATATGTTTTATTAATCTTATTGCTTTCGTATGATCATTCATGTGTGTTGGAAAGTTAAGTAGAATTATGATAAATACATAAAATAATATCGGGTAAAGTGTTGGATTCATGTTTCGTTCAAAGGAAGGAGGATGAGAGATACTTGAATGGGAGAGTTTGAGATAGGATTCTGTAGTGTTTGGTCTGTTATTGTTATTGTTTGTTGACTTGTGTGTAGCATCTCTTGTATTATAATATAATAGCGTTTCATATAATGGAATTTTCTAATGATCAATGAAAACTTGAGCCACTCAGAAACCATGCTAATCAACTCCAAATATTGAGGAATACACAATCTTTTCATCCTGTTCACAGTAAATTGATCATCTATGCACTATGCACTATGTTCATTCCATTAAAAAATCTTTCATCAATTTTTCAAGCACAGAATCGACTTTCCGTCAATTTCTCCATAATTATATTTAGATCGCTTGCATTAAAAAGGAAAGTCTTTAAAAAACGTGCTTTCGAAAGATTCTTCTTCCTTGTTTCGCTTGCAAATTTCCAATAGAAAAATAAAAATTATTCCGCTACCTAGTCTCACTAGCAATACGTCATTAAACAACACTGAATTATTAATACGCGGATATTTGTACAAAATTCATATTTTTACGAATAAAAAGTGGGATATAGGCAGAAATATTATAACAAGTACAACACTCTGAATACACTATATTTTTTTTATTATGTCTGTTCTGTGCATTTTCGTACTTTCAAAATTCCCACAAACGCATAAGGATGCATTGTCTATTAATTATTTTCTACAACCCAAGCGGTTCTTTTCATCTTTTTCATATCTGTTCCAACAAAATAGTTTTTGAAGCATAACCAATAATGTCTCCAGACCTCATTCACGAATCACTACCATCTTTATTGGTTCTGTTAAACTATATATTACATCCCATTGGGATTACGAATCGCGGCATTGGCATGGTTTTCTTGAGAACCTCGAGGTTTGAATCGATCCTTAACCTTGCGCCCCTCCAGCCACACAACCGTTTGCTTATCGCATAATCATCGTTCCGTAGTGCAACGATTACCTTGTCACGAGGATCTGCGAAATCTTAGAGTGAAAAATAGCTCATGGTTACTCTGAACGAACCTATCAACAAGTACCCTTGTTTTAACGTTTCGTAAAAGTGGCAATTCCAACGCGATATTTGCAAATCGCTTATTATAATAGAAAATTGCATAAGGAGAACCTATTATTTGTTTATTAGTTATCTTATTCTGATCAATGAACAAATATTAAACAGGACCTCCAGTTTACAATCTTTACGATTAAATATAACTGGTGGACATATTTTGTAAGAAAACGGAAAATGTCAGTTTCGAAAACGGAAGTACGAATTAGCCTCAGATATGGTTTTGATATTATGGGATTAAGTAACAATCATCATTAATTATCTGACTGGATCTTCCTACGAAGTTTAATTGACACAAAAATAAAGCAAATTAAACGCAGTCCGCTAATGGTTAGGCTGCGAATGTTCATGCGGATGTTTATGTATTTATGGTAAATTTAAATATGCAAACATATACAAAGCGTTCATAATATGTAAAAAATGTACGACAAAATATGCAAAATATCCAAAGTAAAGTACTTTATTCATTTAATTAACGTTTAGTGGGCGCAATAGATCTGTATTTCTTTAATAATGTTCAAACAAATATAAATTTGCATAAACATCATTAATCTACCACTGAATTCAACGTCATGTAAAATTCAAATTATCAAATAAAGTAAAATATTAATCAGTTGTTTGCCTAGTTAAGACATAACTAGTAATCAATTAATATTCATAAGAATGAGCCACTAAAAAGATGAGGTGATCCATTATGTTGCATTTAGGTATTCTGTGAGTGTACTACTATGCAAGGATATAAAGTGTGGCGCAGACAGGATGCATAAAATTGGACAGGAGATTACTCTGGATATGCAATTTCAATCCAGGAGGTCATTCATTACTTATTAGGATCAGTTTCTGGTGAAAATTCATCGATGATGTCGACATATGCAATTCTAGCCACGGATCGAATATTAATTTCTGTAAATTATCATTTTTTTTTTTTGTTGGTAACTCAGAAATTATCTTATAATTAATTATAAAAATTATATTATAATTAATTACTATAACATAAAATTTGGAAACAGTTGATGTAGAAAGATAATTCATAACCGTGTTTCTAATTTAAAATAATATAACTTTCCTCTAAAAATCTTCATTCTTTACTTTTTTTACGTACTCTATTCGGAAACTTGACTTCTTTTGTTATTTGATACCATGGGCATTGACAGCAATATATTGTCTTTTAATAAATATTAAAATCTGGAAATTAACGTTCTTTTGCTATTATTCCTTAACGATATAAAAATTATTTTTTAATAATTGGTTAGTAACTTTTTACGATCGCCTTCATTTTCTTTTTTTTTTTTTTTTTTAACATTGAAGAAACATTTTAAGTAACATTTTCTAGAAATTTCCAAAAGAGCTATCAATCTTCTTCTAAAAATTTTTAAGAAGCTATCAATTTTTTTCTAAAAGTTTGTATAAAGCTTGTTTCTAAAAATTTCCGGAGACTAGCTACAAATACTTTGTTTAAAATTTCTTAAAGGGCTACCAACATTTTCCTAGAGTTACCAAAATTTCTACGTCTCTCAGAGAGAATCTTTAATCAATAGCATACGCACGATTATTTGGTTGAGTTATCGATTGTCGACGATTGTTGAGAAACTCTGCAAGAGCTCGTGATCGAAATAAGGAACGCCGCAGGGGAATTGGTACGGTGATGGAAAGGTAATGAAATAAGGAAGGAATGGTCGTCTCGTATACTCTTGAGTCGATAATTTATTCGAGGAATGAAAGAAGTTAGGATATTCCACAATTTTGTTCCGTTCACGCTTCATGTAAAAACGAAAAATAAGATACAAGATGAGAGCTTTTCAAAGATCGGATGGAACGAAAACACGGTAAAAAATATTAGCAATCTGCTATTCTATCAACCTCGAAGCGTCACAAAGCGGAAAATGTGAATTTCGAAACTCGATGGCTTTCCTATTTATTTCTTTTTGCTTTTCCGTGTGTTTCTGATGTTTCCTTTTTTTTTTTTGTTCTTTTTGTAGTTTGTCCTTAGTGTTCTACCTTTTCTATCGTTTACGTTTCTTTTGTGGTTTAATTGATAATTAATTCAAAGCTCAGAATTTGATTTCGTTGCAATTAATTTAATTACCTATCTGCATTAAATATATGTGCTTATTGTTTCAAACTCTGGATTAGATTTAGATGCCTAATGTTTTAAAGTCTGGATTAGATTTAGGTATTTAATGGATCTAGACAATTAAAATGATTTGTGCTTTAATGTAGTTACGAATTCTAATATTTTTGAAGAGTAGGTATTTTCAAATTTACATTTATTTAGATATAAAAATTGATATGTTTCTAAAATATATGTTAATCATATTTATGATTAATATTTTAGCTTTCAAAGTTCTCTAAGTTTTTCCCACATTTCCTTAAGATATTCACCGGCATGCAAATTTTATATACTTTGCCGTGAGAATCGCAATAGATTGAAATAAACTACACCATAACATTTAATTTGTCCAAAATATCATTATACTTGCTCGTTTTCTCTCTGATAATACTATTTAAATCATTGTTCAAAATGTGTCATTTAATAAAATTTATCTTATTTTAATCATTTAAAAAAATTGAGTAATATAGTAGCAGACAATGTTAAATATACTATAAGGAGATTATGGATGTTTATGTAAATTCATATTTTTATGAATATGATGAAAAAATGAGATCTAAGTAGAAAATTGTTAGATAGAGAGATATACTTTAGATATTTTATACGCCTTTGCATATTACGCGCATTCTATGCATTTTTGCATGTGCAAATTTCTCATAAATGCATAAAAATCTAATTATAAGTTACAAGTTCAGATATAGGATATAAATTTACAATTTCGAGATTCTACAGAAAATTTCACAGAATACAATACAATAACTTAATTATCGAGTGAACTCGATCTAACTTCACGATAGAACAGTTTGTGCGATTCTATCCATTCGTTGCCGCACCTCTCTTGCCCGTTAAGAATCACGGAAAATTTTTCTCTGGAATTACCTCGACGATTCTTATCCAGCGACCACGAGAATTTCACTCCAGAGGAGAAATATTCGGTTGGAATTCGGCTTGGGCGAAAGTTTCGGCCTCATCTGGTATAATTTTGCTTTGGTCGAGAGCACGACACCGCAATCAAGAGAAATCTTTCGACGAGAGCTCGAGAACCAGCTCGGAAAAACGTAGTCGAGCTAAGGGATAACAACGAACGTTAAGAGTAGAGCCAAAATGGGAAAAGAATAATGGAGCGATGAAGGGATGACAGTCGTAGAGGGTAAACTAAAGGAAGGATGAGAAGGTAGGGCTATAATGGGAGTAGAGGTGAATATTTTAAAGAATGTAGAATTATAATACTAAAGTGATTGCAAAGGATTTGAGAAAAATGTTGAAGCATTTGAATTTCTAATTAATGAACTGAAATTTATAGGTAAATTTCATAATCAATATAGTGTAAAGTTACACAAAATGTACATAACATAAAAAATATATAAAATAGCCAGTACTACAGTATAGTACTTTCCGTAACACTTAGTGGATAAAACAATTTTCTATCGAGATTTTGTTTGTTAATTGTGTTTTGAAAAATATGGATTTGCATAAAAAACCGCAGTGTAGTAATTAGTGAAACTTGAGACTGATAGAAAATAAAAAGTAATTCTGAAATTAAAAATAATTGTAAAATTCTGGGCTTATGGAAGGATTTTGGATATTCAAGATCTTCAATTTGGGATTTATTGCGTGTGTAAAGTTTTCGATGTAGAAGATACATATTTTATGTATATTAAGATTCGAATTAAATGTAATATTTGGATTTAGGTTGAATATTTCTAGATCGTTTGTCTTTCATTGATTTTGACTTGAAATTCTATGTATGTACGCTATTTCGTGTAAATTAGGACCTCCAAGGTTTGAATAGAAAAGATCAGGATTTGCGGCGAATTTTTTATAGTAGGAATTTTTTACAATAAATGGAAAATTATGGCTGCTATTGAGGAAAGGGATGTCGAGGATTTTCCTAGAGTATGTCCTCGTTACACCTTCGTTTAAATTCATACTGTGAAATATAGCACTAACAATGGTGTAAATAAATTCTCTTTATCTTGACAGCTGTTGAATATGAAAAACTGAAATTATTCTTATCTTAATTCTCGGATCTTTAAGTAACACTCATATTTTAATTAAGGCGAACATTTATTCGACTCAAAAGATTTTAAAAAGTTGAAAGTGGAAACGTTAGACTTTTCAGTACTGAAATTCCTGGAATGGTAAACGTAAATCTGCATCCAGTGGAATTGACGTTGTTCATAAATCATTGGTTTCCGTTTCCTGTCTTTCCGTTCTGGCTCATTATGCTCAGTGTCGTTGCGAAAGATATATGTGCATTGCTAAAATAATTCATGGAAACGAAATTTCGTTTTCGACCATAGAGGATTGTGAAATAGATATTCGTTATACCAACGAAAAACTAATTATAGATAGAATCTCTGGTAAATACCTGAATTTATTACAAAAAATCATTACATTCATTAAAAATATTATACAACGTTATTTCTTTTCATACCTGTTAAACATAATTTATTTGTGAAATGAGAACGAACTTTTGATTATTCAATACCTAAACTATGAATCAAGTAAGATGATTTTTAAGTGATAGAAAACTATTGACGTTAAAATAAAACATTAAACAAAAATCAAGCAGCGATATCTAAAATTGATGGTTACATCAGCTCTATAGTAAAAGCAGAAATATACACTACCGTCAAGTTTTTAAATAGACGATATAAGTTTATAATTTAAAGTTGTAATAAATTTATTCTTTAAAAAAAAAGAAAAATAAAATACAGTTATAATATATTTATTCTAAGCTTAAATGCAATATTTTAGATAAGACAAATTTATTCCGTTCAAAAAAGAGAAGTGAAATATTGTCATAAAATTTATGAAAATTTATTATACATGTGCCTTAGAAAGAAAGTTCTCTTCATTTTAATTTCTATTACGATATAATAATTTACCCCATCAATCAAACGTTTTTATTAAGGAAGAGTATGTCACACATAAATTATCTGAATCTTGATGAAATAATCCACACGCTGCATAAAATTGAATTAATACGCGTTCTCTATTTGAAAAAGGTTTCACGTAATTATCCCCATTACGTTTGAGTTCGGTGTTCTTTATGAAAAAATTGCGTCTAATTAACGAGATTGCACTTCCATTTCGAATTTTACGAAACCTTTGAAATCGTACCTTGTACTTCGTACGAATTCAATCAGAGGTGAACAAGGATCACCTGTTCTAAAAGAAGCTCGTTAAATGATAAAAATCGGTAGCTGTCGTGAAATTGTTGAGAAATTATTAACTATTTTTGACTTATTGATATTTCTCGAGCGTTGATAAATCAACCGTAAACACGGCAAACGATCGCAGGAAAATAATTATATCGGATCGTATGGCTCAGTTACGACTAACGATATTAATACGCGTAATTTACGTTACTTGATAAACACTAATAAATCGTGAATTTCGTGATCCTGTACAAAATTATCTATTACAAATTACCTTTGAAGAAGAGTTTTAATTTGCATTTTTGTTTCGTATATTTTACGTAAATCGTAGATGTGAAATGTCGCAAATTATTAAAAGAAGGCTGAATCAGGGAAATCGATGCTTCTAACATTTTTCTCGTCTTCGTTGTTTCTATTTGAGCTTTTGAACACCAGAGGAGTGGTATCGAACGTTTCTGAACGAGATGGTTAATAAGATTTTTCTTTGCGTAAATTAAATTACACAAGCAGGTCTGATGTCTAGATTTTCGATATTGAAATAAATTAATGCTTCATCATAGACGACAGGAGTATATGAATAAATTCTTGTTGATTTTCGCCATGTGTATTTTCTCGCAGCGTTATCTCTCAGAATGCTTAATGCAAAGAACGTCAGATTCAGGATACATTTAGGTGAGTATACACGTCTAAGGTTTATGTACCAAGTCTATGGCAGGATAGAGGATTATTTAGATAGGTTAATTAATATTTACTAAATATCTGAGATATGCCTTCCTATTGCAATTATAATTATAATAATATAAACGTAACTAAAACATAGTTAAAACATAAGTTCTCTACGTCTACGAAAATTGAAGAAACAGTTTAATTTAGCGAAGAAGGAAATTTTCACATAACTAAAATTTCAGTGTTTCTGTCTCAAGATTGATTAAATTTTATATATGCTTCTTGCATTAATTGATACTAACTTGCCTTGATATAAATTAGCTTCATTTGCGCTACAATTAAAGATTTTAATGAATTCAAGAATGACAAATTCTCTTATATATATAATATTTTAATTTTCCTATTTTCCAGTAGAAGAGACGTGAAGGTTGTAAATTGTATCATTAACATATAGAAGTTCTATTACCAAACCCGCTACAGTTTTGCGAGAAAATTGGTTAGCACTAGTAAATTTTAACAGGTGACTCATAAAATTTCGTTAATAATATTAGTTGAGTTGTGTAGCAGGATCTAGACAGCAACAAAGAGGAATCTTTATAAAATGCAGCGACGTATAACACATAAAATTTTAACTCGAACGGGGTGCGTTTTCGTTTTTCTTCTTTTTCATTTCGCCTGATCTTCGAGTTAAGCCGGTTTAACTAGTTAAATTTCTACCGTGTGGCATGTGCAGATTCCACACTCGTACCAGATTTGAACAGAATGTGTAGTTACACGTACCTGAGTTTGCACTACATTCTGCTCGATTTCTCAAATTGATAGAATATATTTCTATTTTATGGTGTGTAAAATCAGGCAGTCGATCGTTTATTTCCATTCCTTTTCCTTTCCCAAGAAAAGTAACGATTGCTTTGAAAGCAATATTGTTAGTAGCAGTTAAAAATAACTTTGGAAGAGGACTGAAGTTGAATTATATTTTACTTTGTACTCTTACATTACATATATAAATTAGAAACGGAAATATTTCACACGTACACTTTCAAAAGTTCACAGTGTTCAAAGATAAAAGATAATATACTAGTTGTAAAAGAAATAGATTTTCTTTGTATAGTCTCTATCTTTTCTTTTTCTTTGATGCTTTTACTATAAATTTAAAAATTTTTTAGTAAGTATCATTAAGCTGTTTGCTAAAGAAGATATCCTCTGAATAGAGTGATAGCATTAATGCTTTCTTCATTTCCCAAAGTATTTTCCGCTGTTAAAATGGCTTGGCTTCGGTTTAAAAACACTTCAATTCTCACAATGTCACTGTCTGATTGTATTAAATCGGTCATATTCTTCTAAATTTTATTTTCGAAATGTCTTCTAGAAGATTACTTTATAACGATATAAGAACATTATTGATTTAATAAAAAAATCGATTATTTAGAAATGTTTAGAAACATTCTATAATCTAGTTTTTACACTTCTAAAACTTTTTTAAAAATGTATGGAACAGACACAGATTCTTTCGATTTTTTCTTATTATTGCACGAACGAATATAACTAAAATATAATATTATTAATTTTTTTTCTTTGAATAAGGATTGAACGTTCAATTTTTTATAAATAAATTGCAGATGTTTATGCACTTTTGCGACATATAGATGTACAAAAACATTTATAAATGTACGTGAATGCAAAAATATACAGAATATCAAAAGCGAGTTACGCGTTATGATATCCTGAGGATGAAAAATAGAACACTTAGGTTTTATTTTTTAAATTTTATAATTAGTTCTGTACGAAATTAATACAATTTCCATAGTATTTAGTTGTGATTCTGATTAATATTAAATAACAAAATAATTTCGATGCTGATGTGACGTATTAGTGCAATTATTTCTGTTTCAGCTACTGGTTAATATGAACATGTGCAACTGAATTATTCATAGTCGATCAATAGTCGCTACTCATTGATGTCTGGTTAAGTTTAAGCAAAGTGTGAATGACGTTTGACACACTGTCAACAGCATGAATACGTTCGAAAGTTCTACACGAAATTTCTCAGTTGCCATATTTGTACTTCGTTCCTTTCGCGAAATTTGCTCACCGTTTTACTCGTCAATGAAACGACTCTTTCAGATAGGAAACGTTTCAAGATATTTTCTCTCTTTTCAAGCCGTAATCTGGGCTACGTCTTTACCTTCTGCTTTTTCTGTTGAAAGGAATATTTAACTTGATATTTTATCTCTGCATATTTATTTCCAAGAAGAGCAACAGTTCTTCGTAGTAGATTTAATATTCGTTATTTTTCAGACACAAACAAAGAAAGGAATTACAAGCAGTTTTTGATTAAATCGTAATTACACATTTCAATCGAGTTATTTTTATTGCACGTTGTATTGTATTCGCATTGTAATTTTGCGATGGCATCCATAAAATAGCTTGATTGGTTCTCTGATGATTCCATTGTCTCATCGTTGGTCAAATTATGTTGGAAGCTCGTGATATCGAGATCAGTATGCGGATAGCCGCGTGCAAAGCTCATGCTGCATTACCAGACCTATGTCACGCGTGTTCGGTGCATAGGATCGATGCATCAACTCGACATCGTCGATCTAAGTGCTAAAGCTTGTATCTTGCCGGAATCATTTTTTATTTTTTCAGTGATTGATACACCGGAATAAAATAATTCAAGTTCTAGCGCACGATTCTATCTAGCGCGCTATATTTCTCTGTCAGGAAGTTACCTCCCAGCTATGAATAGTCACTTCTTGTTTGCAAACAGAAGAAAAATCAGAATTGAAGAACGGAAAATTGAACGTCGATATCGAAATTCAAAAATTTCAATGTGATTGAGTGTTTTATGAATGAAATATTAGAAGATAATGGCATATTAAATTATAAAATGGATAAGAAGGTCTTTTATATCATTTGTTAGGTCGTCCGAAAAGTTTCTTTCGTTTTATAAGGAAATAATGGATGCACAACATTTTTCGTTTTATATTATTTTATCGAATTACGTATGATCCATTTTGTTCTATCAAAATAAAGATCATAACGTTCGACAGATCAGGTTTCATGTTTGTGTAAAGAAGCATCGTTGGTAAAAGACGTGTCTGTAGAAGAAAGACACCTTTCGGACAACTTAATAGTGGACAAAGACGATTAAAGTATCAGAATAGAGAATTAAAAATGAGAATTAAATGATCAAGTACCTGAAAATGAAGGATAACAGGGATAAATTATTCCGGACAAAGTCGAAAAAACAAATAAGTTGGATTTTTGTTATCACATTTATGTAGTATCTGAATGGGTCTTAGAGGAAAGGACAAGTAATGATGTTTTGCTTTAATAAATGATATTCGAAGCAACGAAATGATCACAATGCTGTCTTATTCTCATAGGCGGCTTCCGACTTCCCGATTCACAGTCTTCGGCTTCTACACTCGCTCGCTCTCGCTTCTCAACTCACACTCTGCACACCTTTTGCATCCGTCCTCTCCGGCATCTCAACTAACTCTGCCTTTAGCGTCTCTTTGCCCTTTCCCGTCCTTCGGAACACGTGTCCCGAAACGCCCGTGGCCAGGGTCACGCAGGCCTTTTCCACGAAAACTGTCCACTTAAAAAGACCCAACGACACATTGATGTACCGACGATGCCGCGGTTCTTGCAACTTTGTTTACGGTTCGGCCGATACCTTAGGCCTTTTGGCCCCGATACTACATTTATTGTAATGGTTTATAATTCTGAAAAGTGAAGATTGAAAAGCAAAAATTTAAGTGAAATTTTAAATGATAATGGAATTATCATTTTCAATAGAATAATATTAATATAACTGGAAAAGAAATAAAAAGTATTTCAAATTATTTTCTAAATAATGTTTGCCTAATTTTTCCATGACTTTCAAATATTTGAGAAACTGAAATTTCATGTGAATAAATCGTTTGCTTCTCACTCGTTCAGTATCTTGTGTAACAGAACGGACTTTTTACTGGATATTCGTGTACAAAGGAACAGAAATATACTTGAAAATGCAAATATGAATACCGCAAGGGAGAAATTTATATCGTAGGAAGATGCAGCTCATGGATTATATATTTGAGAATCGTATATCGTTGTGGTTTTCTATTTTTAAAAGATGTGATGGAAAAATGAAATACACGAAAGAGAAATTGTATTCGAAGCTTGAATTAACAGTTACAAACGTGATGTTATTTTTCATCTTGATGTATTACACAGAAAAAGAGTGTACGAGTGAATTGCTTGACGTTTCGTCAAAAATATCGTATATTTTTTCCATACATATGAGATCAAACGCATGAAATGTTGAAATTTCCAATTCCCCTGCTTAAAGCTCATATACAATTCTATTTGCATCATAATTCCATTTTGATTCAGTATAATGGTCATTTCACTGGCTATTTCATTCCTTTCTGGGCATGTCTTTAAATTATGTTTACCTATTTTTTACATTGTTTTATTATTCGATGTTTATTTCTACGAGTAACTGTGCAAAAATGAGTAAAGAAGCCTAACGTGGGAAGAATTTTACCGATTTTTACCGAAATTACAGTTAGTCCCATAATTAGCCATAAAACACTGATTAATTTAAAATTAAAGATTCCTTTCAGAATCCATTGTTTCATTAATTATATTTTCCGCGGCTACCCTGCATATTCAGCTTTTAACGCGGTCATATATGCACTCGAGGTTTATTAAATCGATGTAACATTGTGCAATATTTTATTACATCGACAATAGAGATATACACGTAGAGAACTTTTAAATAATTTCAACTAATCTCGATTAAAGTAATTATTTTTGACATTTTTTTTCAATCGCTTACCACAAAATGAAATTAGTTTTTTCCCCTTTTGGTTGACTGCTCTCTTTGCCGTGTGATAATTAAAGCTTTGAGAATTAAAATTATAGTAGAATACAGTTTTTGTATTTTAAAAATTATATAATTATTTGAGCACAAAATGGAGATGTATGAAGTACTTTCAACTGAATTTCAACTTCAACTGAATGGCAGAATTATATTAATTACATCAGAAAATTTATTTGCAGTTATCACGAAGTGAAGTTAAATTTTTTCTTATTTTGTTAATTGTTTTCTCTTGTATGCTTTAGAAATTAAAATTTTGTTTGAATTTGTCGAATTCAATCGTAGTTCTTATATTTGTGTAATAATAGTATTATAATTCTTATAATTCCACAGATACATTCTGGCTTTCAGTTTATTTATCGTAAAGAGCTGTTCCAATATGTGTCTTATCAGCTCTACATATATCTTTTTCAAAAAGGGAAAATGTGACGCGAGAAAATGTAACGAAATAATTAAACTACCATAACGCATTTTAATGACAACTTTTTCGTTGTCTCTGTTTCCACGTGGCTACACGTGAAATATTTCATAAGGTTACAGAATTCATGAACAGTAGATATCCTCGTAACCGGGAGAAAATATGGTCAAACGTCTCTTTTTTATAATTTTTTAATGTAAAACTAATTTTCTAAAAAGTTCGCGTGGCACGTTATTAAATGGGTCCCTGTAGACTCGTATAGACCTATCATGGAACCATCAGTCCTTAACGTTTATGTATAAATATGCTCCCTTGGAAAATACAGGGGAGAAGTGGATAGAATTTTAGTAGAATAGGTCGACCACCAATCGGCCAAACGGTGAGTAGAATAGGTCGTATAGGCCAAGGTGCAGATTAAGGGTAATATTCCTGTACGTGAGCAGACAGCCAGTGAAGTGAAATACGTGTGCAGGTGATCGAAATATAGCCAACATTCTTTGATGATATTGAAATTCTTTTTGCGATGATATTCTGCTTGGTTGGAGATGCGTTTATGATAATTGATTATGTATTTCTCAATTAAAGTAAAACACTACCTGTAAATACTTTGGATCGATCGAAGTATGGAATATTTTTCATTAACTTTCTTTCCTTTTTATTTGAATTTGTCATTATCAATGATTTTTTGGTAACTTTTATCGTTACATACAATTGTTTCTTAAAAATTAATTTAATGTAATTAGTTTATTTAATGACGTATATCTATTTGTCAAGATTTTTTGAAACTGGAAGCACTCAATTCCTGATGCTTCTCACTAGACATTTTTTAAAAAGAAGTTTTAAATTCCAAAATTCTACAAATTCTCAATTTTTCCTGAATTGTGGTAAGGAAATAAAAATTCAGACTTCTTTAAGGAATGAGTTAATTATATTAAACAATAAATAAGGGTTGAAGATTTTTCTTCATCATTTATAACTGAAGAATTTCTTACACACCTACTTGCTTCATAAATTCTTTTATAAAAGTTTTCTTATGAACAATTGGTTGTTTCTTTATAATATTGTATCTCCAAGATATATATTATTCTCAATAATCTTGAACTACAATATATTTGAAATATCTTAACGAGCAACGCTAGCGAGTAAAAATTATTTTCTTTTCACAAATGTAAAAATTTATTCATAAACAACGAGACAAGAATTTTATTCGAAACAAACTATATTGTATTAACGCATTTCTTTATAATTTCGAAGAAAGATGAACGAATAGATGTCTACCTCCCATCAAAGTGATGCATGCTTGATCGAGAAGTTGCACTTATCTTGAAATATTTCCGAGAGATATCCACTTCCTTTGTGACTGTGAAAGAAGGTCGGAATCTAGGCCAGGCATAAGCCGTTCATACTAATACGATTTCGTAGGAATACAGGTAGGAACTGATTAATTTAATAATTAGGTCAGATCGCCACGATTTGGAAACTCATTAGTGACACGTGAAACACATGGCTGAAAGGCATCTCGACGCATAACGATAGCGTTTCCTCTTAATTAGGTTCTATTGTGGAGATATTGGAATTGTTTATGAATGCAACCGCATTCCAAAGTGTTGCAATTATGGGAGATTGCTTTGTATCACGCTTTATATTTAGAATACATCCAGACCCAAGATATCGGATTTTAGACAAGATAAACAGGGATATATCGTTTCTTAATACTTTCTCTCTATTTCTAGTCCAAGTTTGACTCTTTCATAACGAAAATTTTAATGTTTTGTCATGGCACTTTTTCGACATTATTCACTTCGCCTACTATAGTAATAAAATAAAGTGAAGAATATAAATGAAAAGATATCAATGTTGTATAAAATAATATTTCACAAATTTCTACACTTCTATAACTAGAGTCTCGATATTTCTTGATAATACAGCTGTTTAAAATTATTCATAGTTTCTACCATAATAATAGAATAAAATTGCGAATAGAGAAGGGATACGTAATATGTAAAAGATACGATAATGCAAAAAATAATCTTTTCTTAATTTTTACCTCAAATTGCACGCATTTTTATGCGAACACGAATTGTATCACGTTCGATAAATAATTAATCATTTATCGATTTAACGTAATTAAATTTCATTGCGCGAGTAATGCGTTAAGTGTGATTATAATCTCGATACGCGTTCATCCGTCAAGTGTTACTTTCATCGTCATTGGCGTGCGGCTTTTATACGAATAAACGTGTTGACACCTAATTTATTAATAATTTAATAAACTCTCTGCAGAAATCAAGTGTCGTGTTAGTTGCACATATTGTGAACAACATTGCAAAACTTTAATCGTAAATAAATTTCCTTATTAAAAATTATGATAACTCGAATTAAATCGTTTTATTAGAAAAATGCATAATAACAAAATAAAATGAACCTATAGTAATCGTTACAAGAAAAAAGATAATGCTGAATTAATGATTTCGAACGAATAAAAATACGTACTTTTTTTAGAATTTCAAATAGATCTAATATCTTTCATGATACGGTGGAGATATCATTTCTTTAATTGCGCTATATTTGTATTGCTGACCACGATGTTGTAATATCTGCGACTCCAGCTACTCATTAGCGTTCATAAATTTTACTAAATATAAATTTCGTTTTATCGCGAATAGAGAAAAGGAAAACTAAGCTACCAAAATGGGATAATTTAAAAATCCCTTATCTGACTGTAAATTTTTGGCTGATAATTTCTGCTGACATCACAAAGTGTAATTACGATTTAACAGATAATAGCTTACACGGCAAATTATTATTTAAATAAAATTAATATTGAAACTTCTTCAAAGAATAAAACTAATACATAAAGAAACTACTTGTGGTAAAAGATAAAGAATTGTAATTTAGAATAAATTTTATTATTTTTTATTTCACCAATGCATTCGAGAAGAATGTTATTTTACCTCGCAATATTATTGGGTGAAATAAAATGTAAATCCAATAATTCACGGGATATACTATAAATCGAATTTAATTAATTAATATAAGAAACCATATTAACAATTAAATGTAATATATGCAATAAAGAATATATCGTAGCTCAATTATAATACAGCGTTGTACAATGTTGTTACAGGCAAGTTTTATATACATCGTTTTTAAATTTCATAAATATTACTAGTGCCCACTATATCAGATTCTGTAACTATTTACAAGTATTTTAACAGCAGCCACTGAAGTCAGACAAACTTGTAACAAATTTACTATGTTGTGTATGTATAATGTTATTCCTCGTACCAACATGAACATCAATATTTGTTTCGACAATAATACTTGTTCAGACGAAACGAAGATTCTCTGTTTACAGAACTTTTCTCCCTTAACTCCACAACGATATGTATCTACCCTACGTTATTGCAAAGCAAACAGGAGAGATGTCCTTGGAATGAATTACAGATAAGCTGGAATCTTCAACTAATCTTGCGATTGATTGTGTTTGCTGAATGTAACCAATTCCCATTGTCGTTAGCTGGGTCTATTGTTTGCTATGATACTTTTCACGTTTATTGGAGCAACAAGCGTATCGTCCAATTAAAGGCTTGTTTCTGATATAGTGTACTAGACTTTCTATAAAGTCACTCTCGAAGTATCGACAACAATCGATAACTTGCATCTAACTTGTGCGATTAATTCTTGCCTTGTTGGTATTTCTTTGTATAATAGAAATCTTCTCGCGCGATTGAAAATAACGATTCACGCATCATCATATGAATGACAATCTTTAATTATTGTTGAATGCGAAGAATGATTATCGAGGAATTAATGAAAATATCCTAATATGAACTAGATCTGCTTTCAAGAGAGATGTTGTAGCAATCTGGGGAAGTTGCAGTTCTCAGTCATCATCAAATTGGTTTTCGTAATCGACTATTAATTAATTTATCGAGTCGGCAACTTAATATCTATGCTTATAGGTAAGTCACGAGAGCGTGAATAGTTACACAACAACGAATGCGTTCGATGGTTCACGTTTCCGAGTACATTATTGCGATGATCTATCTTCGTGTACTAATTAGCACACTTCAATTTACATGAAATCATTTCTGTTCAATAAACCAATGGTTCTTTAATGTAAGTATAGTATAAATATAATATAATAAGCATAGTATAGTACATTTTATAATTATTTTCTTCGAAATCAGTTGATAAATATTTTCAAGGAATTTTAGAAATCTTTTAAGGCAATAATTTTATAATTTATCAATTTTAAAATCTTCCACGGTTATTAATATTTTTGTTAACCAATTAAACCGGGAAGAGAAAATATATCTTTTAATATCTTTTTATGATTTGAATCATTCTACGAACTAAATACTAATTCACTATAGTTCTCTTGATAAATTGTAACTAAAATTTATGATCGAAAGCAATTTGATATAACCCATGTGTTGCCATAATGGATGATACCACAATGGAATGGTAGTGACGGGCTATCAGAAAAAGCTATCTGACTGTTAGGCTGCCAGGGAAATTTTAAACTTTTCCAGACAAAGACACTTTGTAGCGGTCACATCGATTAATTTCACTAGCGATTGCATATGACGGCTGAATGTTGCTACATTAAAAGACGCTCAATTCTTAGTTATTCATTTCGGTACATTCCAATTCAAAATAACCCGCATATGTACAAACCTATAAATCAATATATGTAATTCTTTTACCATTCGAAACTAAAAACATTCGAGATCAGATTTGGTACTTTGACTGCTACGCGAATTTTATATAGTTTGTTCTTACATGTTACGTATTACTTACTTAATGTTAACTTAGATACTTATATGTTAATATGTACACAGTGTGTACCGCATACCTTCCGATACAATTCTTAAGGTATCTCCGACAATCTGACAAAAAATTATTTTCAATAAATGTTAATCAGCTTTCAATCGGCTACAAATTGCGATATAAGAAATTTCTCAAAAATTGTTTTCTCGATAAAAAGTTAGTTATCTGGACTTTTCCAAATGACACTACATATCCTTAACTTTACTCTATTATAACTGACGCTAAAATAAGTTGAACGACCTACTATTCTATGACCTTGTTATGGCCTCGAATCTTCAAATATAAGCTTAATCAAAAACAATGTTATCGTTAAAAATTATTTTCTTTTGATCAAATTATACATTTGACATTAATACATTCAAAATGTTAACCATACCGATATAATCACCAATTATTACAATATCGGGCAACGCGTTGAAGGAAAATACAAAATATAAATGAGCCAAGTTTTTTAAAGTTTTCGAAAGAAGAATAAAGTCATGATAGTAAGGAAAAATTAAAATTGCGATTTCGTCCTTCAGACAGGTGATTTATAGACTCCCTCTGGAACAGAAGGAATGAAAAGTTTAATAGGCATGGCTGATAAAGGAGAAGTTCGTGGAAAGATTGTTTCATATTCCGGATAACGTTGATAATCGAAGTAAGTCCGTTGAATAATTCTTTCACGCAAGGATATACTTTCGAATCTTCTGGTTTGTCTCGCGTGTTCTCTCGAAATTTTTGTATGCATAAAAATACTTCCTTCAACGAGTGATTTTTTCGTTTGTTCTTGGTACTACCGTGATACACCAACAATGCTCAAAGAAAATATGCAACCAGTTTATAACGACTGAGAATTTTGGTCTAACACATTGAGAATATTGGTCTAACTTCTTGCAGAAAAAGGGACGTTAGAAAAGAAGGAACATTTTATCAAATTCTAAGAATATTTAATATATTATTTATGATTTTAATATATAGCAGTGTATGGGACAAAGTTTTTTCAGTAACTTCTTAATTTGCAAATTTCCATATAATAAAATATTTGAGAAGAAATATTGGAATATTAGAAATATTTGACAAATTATATATATTATCTAAATGAGAAGAAATATTGGAATATTAGAAATATTTGACAAATTATATATATTATCTAAATTATTAGATTGAAACACAATTTTTAATTGAGGCACTTTTACATTTTTTCTGGGTGTACAATTTATTTCGATAAGTTGTGTTCATACAAAAGTGAAAAAACTCATTTTTTCCCAATCAAACCTAAATAACATAAAGAAAGTACATATTGCACTAAATATTTCATATAACATTTGCATTTTAAATAGCGAATTATTCACTTTTTAAATGTTTGAATTGATTTTTTATCGTTCTCACTATCTCATATAATACCGAAAGTTCGTAGAAGCATATATTTCATGGGAAATTGTAAAATATTATAAAAACAGTCGTTTATATTACCAAGTATGTAAATATGAAACCGGAATTTTTGTATAGAAAATACACGTTTATTGTATGAAAATGATTAAAAATATTTTATTCGAAGTATCCCTAGCCCATCGCTAGCTATACATTTCTCCCACCTGTCTGGCAATTGGTGGATGCCACGCCAAAAAAACTGTCGCTCTTTTGAGGCAAACCAGTCATCGAACCATTTTCGTACATTTTCGTAAGAAGTGAAGTGCTGGTCAGAAAGTGCGTGTCTCATCGATGCAAATAAATAGTAATCGGACGGAGCCAAGTCTGGTGAGTAAGCCGCGTGCGAAAGTATTTCCCAACTGAACGCCTCAATCGTTTCCTTAACCGGTTTTGCTGTATGTGATGGTGCATTATCATGAAGAAAGAAAAATTACTTTGCGTTGCCTTTTTTGATATTCTGGTCGTTTTTCACGCAAAGCTTGATTCAAATCGATCATTTGTTGTCGATAGAGCTCAGTATTAACGGTTTCGTCAGGTTTTAACAGCTCATAATAGATCACGTTCCACGTTCCACGTTCTTCGTTCCTCACGTCAAAATTGCCACTTCTGAATTTTTTAAACTACTCAAAGCACTGTGATTTACCAAGAGCATGCTCACCGTAAGCTTCGACAAGCATTCGATGCGATTCTGCAGCAGTTTTCTTCAAATGGTAACAGAAAATCAATGCTGTCCGCAAATCGTAGTTTCCAGGCACAAAATTCGACATGGTCAACGCTATTACAAACTATGCTGTTGTATGAAACTTGTATTGTTCTGAGTCGAAAATGTTTGTGAGATGTCAACAAAGACTTTTGGCATCAATGACGCAGTTTAGTGATAACTACATTATCAGCTAGGGCCATCTATAGGCAAATTCCGGTTTCATATTTATAGACCTGATAAAAATGTGCAAGTAAAATTTATACGACGGCTGATTCATTTACGAGCAAAAGTCTCCTAATTATTTCTGAATTTATCACGGTCCAAGAATTTCCGCATATTTTCACCCACTTAACCCAGCCACAAGTATTTTCGATGGCCCACCAAGAGAGGGCAAAAGTTCCTGATTCGAGGAGAAACAAGAGAGAACAACAGAGAAAATAGACGTGAATCTACATCTGCGCTAAATTATTAAATACCGTGTATGTATTTTATGCGCATGCAGACAGGTTCACGATAGTATTCGTATACTTGTAAACACTTCTATGTACTATGTACTATGTACTATGTACAATGTACATGAATGTACTATGAGTGTCAGACAAAATACGAGTATTAATTAAAGTAATCAATTATCCATTTTATTGATAGTATAAACTAATTTTCTACTAAATACATGCTTAATATAAATATCTTATTAATAATTAATTTAGGTATTATAGGTAATTTCTCTATAGATTTTCAGATTCGTATCATATTTTTTCAAGAACGTGCTCAGATAGATTTTTGATTTTCTAGTAAATATGTGTTTACATTAAATATACTGTAACTTTTATATCAATTTTCAAATTAGTTTCAAATTTTACCAATGGAATAATGATAATCGCGTTTCACCGATGATTAAATTTCTATATGTTTTATATAATACACACAATATAGACATAAAATTTTCTATGGTAGGTGTTCAAATACTTTCGTCAACTAGTATATATGTTTGAAAGAATAAGTCGAATTTAGAAATTATAGGATTCTTGAATTGTTAATATAGGTAATGGGCGACTAATGTTTACTGGATCATTAAATCATTTTATTCGTGAGTTACGACGACCAGTAGTGGTACTCTGCTTGGATAATATTCGAATCGTTGCTTTGTAACCTGCATGCTCCAACGATGTGTTATTACTTGCTGTACACAAAGCTCCCTTCATAAATAACAGGAAGCTTCCCTTGTATCACGTTCATCTTTGTTGAGATCTAGCTTCACGAGATAAATCCTGGCTATGTGTTGCTGTATAGTTGATTCATACATGGGTCGTGTAGAAGCCACAAAGACAAATCCGCAAATTGAAAAGTATAACAAAATAATGACGTTATAAATATCGTTTTTTAAATTTACCTTAGAATTCATCATAGTTCGTATCATCTTCTCATGATGAATGAATTTGTGCAAGTAAACCATTTACTTTTTGTGAATTAAATATTAATTAAATATTAATATTTGGATTGTAAAATGGTACTGTTGTATAAAATAATATTGCAATAACTATGTTACAAAGTCTAAAAGAAAGTTATTTTATGTGTATTCTGGATATAATTACTTACTTATTGGTTAATACCTACGTCCCATATGATGTGACAATTATTAATCTTAACAATGTATAGTTTTCGTTAATTATATATTTATGAAATGAAATTAGGAAATTAATAACAATCTGAATTGTTTACTTCAACTCCTGAGAGATTCGTATCACATTCGTGGATATTAAGTAATCAAATTTCCAAAAATTACAAATCGCAAGATAAGCACCCAATTGTGCCGAAAAATCTCTCAAGAAATCGGAGGGAAAGCCTGAGTGAAAGAATAAGTTAGGGAGTTTCTATTTCCGTGCAAACGTTTTCTTGTCGATGGACCGCAATAAAAACGTCGATGAGGCAAGATATTCCCCCGGGTCTCACGGCGTCGACGAGTTTCTTTCGAGCCATGCTGTTTCCCCATTGGATCGGCACACAGGGAAGTAAAGCGAATTTGTTGTTTACGATGCCGTGCACACAACCGCGAGACATGTTCGCCACGGGTGGTTATTCGTGGCTTGGAAAGCAGGCGCGATAGAATCCGAGAAAGTTATAGGATAGATGTCAACCGCAAAAGTGATGATATATGTACAACATGTATGTACAAGGTGCATTAATACGACCATGGAACGTCTATATATTACGTCCTACTAGGTATGCTTTACATCGAATCTCGATTTAGAATGTCTATCGATCAGGTTCTTTGTCCTGGTCGATTGTTTCCTTTACTCTTTGGAAATTTCCTCTTATATGGAATATAATTTTTTGAAATTTTTGTGACTTGGGATATTGTGAAACCTGGTTGCTGCATTTTTTGAATAATGGAAAGTTTTTATTCTTATGCTATCATGCCTGAGAACTTATCATGTCTTATAAATTAAAAAATTAGTAAACTTAAATACGTTATTACTATTCAATATTAAACGAAGAATAAAAAAATTATTGTTTGATTAGTTGATAAAAATAATGACTTAGCAATTATATTATTACAGTAATGTTTACCTTTTCTGAGAACTTAATAATACTATCCGTGAAATATGTGGTTACCATACTGAATCCGTAAAAATTAGTAGTGAAAGAGTCAAACAAGATTGGCATAGGGTGAAATTTCACCCATAATAGCCTTTAAAGTTTAAACGAAGGGATAAATCGAATGTAGAAATTGTAACAAAGGAAAGTGAAAAGCAATGATAAAAATTAATTAAATGTAATTTCTAGACGATTTGCGACAGAATAAATTGCTGTTAGAAATTAACAAATCACCGGAAAGTTTTGTGGGATACAAGGATCATGACTTTCTACGTTTCTCTAATTTTAACTGTTGTTGAAATAAGTGAACGGTTGGATTAGAATCATGCAATACAGAAATCAATTTACTACTCTTCAGTAAATTCCAAGTTTCGTGAAACCCTTTCTATTCCTTTTAACGTTGCGAGATTTGTAGGAGAATAAGTCGAATGAGGTAAAAGGCTGGGAAAAACCTGTCCATTAAAGATTCAGAAACGTAGTGGTACTTCTGTTTAATTTAGCCATTGATTGCATTCGTCGATTTCGTCGAAAGCATGTACATCAACATCGTAAGAGCTATAGAGAAAGCTCGTTGTCAATGTCTCTGTGAAGTTTCGACAAAACCTCATGATGCTCTTTCATTCGAATTTCGAATCAGCGAGTTGTTACCACTCCAACGCAATTGAATCGAAACGATATCTTGCATTCACCTGGCGCACATATCTTCGTTATGTTCGATGAATAACTTCCAACCCTTTATTTTTATTTGATGCCTGACATTGTTCTCCACTCGATTAAAAAAAATATTGGAAGGCTTCTTCGTGAAAAATTGTAAAAGAATTGTAAAATGGAAAGTATAAAAAAGTATTTTTATGATGAATTCGAAAGAATTTGAAGAAGATAAAACAATTCATAAAGATAGTGCCTAATGATTATAATGATTGTTTTAGATAAACATAAATTGCATTATTCTAAACATAAACGAATCGAAATTCAACTATACAATTGACTAAGACAGTGCTTTTTATAAAAAATAATAGGATATTTTTAAAGTGTTGCTGTTTTCAAAGGTCTCCTTCTTTTGAAATGTAACGCTAATCCCACTTTTTCTAATTGAGTTGATTTCATGTACACTATCACTCATGAATGTGTAGACATTTTGATCTATAGTTAATTTTTAATTAATAATACATAAATATTACCAAGATGTATAAACTAATACTAGTAGTATTTAGAAATTAATCACGATATTACCTATCAGTTTGGGAAAGCCATCAAAGCTAGTGCGCATTATTTGTCATTTACAAATATCGTATATTAATGTCTTAAAATAAATTTTATAATATCATAAGGACTAAAATTGTCATCAATCTTTTTAGTAAATTAGTAATTTTTAAATTAAATTAGGGTCCAAATATGCAGTTTCGTTTACGACAAACGTTTTATAAATACATTTGACTAACTAATTATTTTCTACTAATTTCAATTAAATATCGAGCTACACGAAGTGCCTGTTAAACGACATGAATGTTTAAATAGTAGTTTGATCAATCAGATTTGGTGTGTGTAATCAACAACCACCAATAATTGAATCACAATTCCAAGTAACGTTTGGGCAAACCACAATATCGCGATCAATTGATTTGATTCTCAACGAACTGTCACAAGAGCAACTTCATTCTGACGTTACAACACCAAAAACTATGTATATTTGTAACTGTTTCTCATTAAATTTCGTGATTTCTAACAACATTTTAAACCACGAATTTCTACACTATCTAATATAAATATTATTCAATTCAGTATTATTAAATTCATCATTCCGTTTGCGAATGGTTAATAAGAAATATAAATAAAAATTCGAAAGGAGAATGAGAAAGTGGACGGTGGGATGAAAAACTAGAAGAAAACTCGTTGGTCCATAAATATCGACCAGACTACCAGGGAAATGGTGCGCGCTCTGCAAATGTTCCATGTAATTTGCATCGTTACTTGTTACCACGTGGTCGTTCCGTGTTGATTTACACGTTTACAAAGTCTGACAATGTCATTACCATCGAGTGATCATCCTACCGAAAATTATACCTACACGAGACATGCTCCAGAACGCTTATGGGACACTGTAACTTTATTGTGCAATTGATTTACCATGATCCTTCGTGAATTATGTACCCACCGACATTCTACAATTTACTTAATACCAGGTACATTTCCGAATGATAAACATTGTTTAACAATTGCGATTTTACGTTTTGATATTGTTTACCTGTCCATTTTTTAGACATGTTTTAGTTCGTAAATGAGGGATTATGACAATAGAACTTGTAATTAAAAAAGAAGTATTTAAAAAGATTTGAATATCTTAAAATTCAATAATCTAATTCAAAACTAATTTTAATTTATTGTCATCATCTGTGGTCTTTTGATGTTAGTCCAGAGTTGTAAAATAGCAGAAAAAATACATGTTCGAATAAACAATAGTTCTCAAGCACGGTACAGTAATAAATCGAACAGTGTCAGTAATTAACAGCCTGTAGCAACTGAATTGTTCTCGCGCTATTGTAATTTCGACCTAGTAGCTCGTTTTCGAGATTAATTAACGAACAAAATACGAATGATCGAATTCTGTTCTGCTCCCATTACGAATACTCCGCGATGGAAATATTAACGATCTATCGGTGACGATCGCTATAAAAGTGAACGCGAATATGGACGCTGGCTGTGATAAAATAAATTATAGATACTATTAGGTCATCCCATAAGTTCGTGCCGTTTTTCGAGCGGTTATATATGTTAAGATTGTTTATATATCTTTCAGTTTCATGAAAAAATGTAATCCCCCTCTCGTTGTACAACTTCTTACCATTTTTCTGGTAGGACCGTCTGTTCTGTTATTCCGTCTCGATAAAAGTTCTCTTGTTTTTCTTTAAAATATGAAATGTATACACAAAAGTCGGCACGAACTTATGGGATGACTTAATATTATGAATGTATGACGAGAAACAAGAATAGTCAATGGTTATCCTAATTTGCACGCTGCAACCTTTAACGATCTGTAGAATTCTTTAATGGATCTGTAAGTGGAATTATACGGATCTCGGAACTATACGAAGGAAAAATCAATATAATAAGAAGAAACCAAATTACCAAATATTTTAATATGTAAAGTAATAATTAATTTGCGGATATTTATGCAGATTCATATTTTTGATAAAAAGAGATGCAATAGAACTCGATAGAAAATTGTTTTACATACCAAATAATAAAGAAAGCACTATATTTTATATATATCTTCGTATTATGTACATGTTTGGGCAATTTGACACTTTCAAATTTACTATAAAAGCATATCCGTAGGCTAATAATAATTGTTTCAATTTTTATATAAAGTAGTTAACTTCTATTAAATGCCTGAAACATATGACGGACTGAGAGTATAGTAATGTATATGTGGCGTATGGCCATTTTCATTGTTAATAATAAATGTAAAAACGTTGAAGAGTCGAAAATAATTATTCCGCGTATGTGTGTATAAAGCATTTTGCACAAACGCCTCTCAAATGCACACGGATATGGTAATTTATTGTCTGGCGTTTAATGTTTCATCATTTTACCAATTTGCAATCGCATTGATTGCATTTTCATCTTGTGACTCGTGGCTTCGCTCGCAATCGAATTAACTTGCACAATCGCTTTTCCATTTTTCCGTTTTTATGTTCATCATCGTATTAAACAGAATCTCTTTCCAGTAAAAAAGAATCCAATTCCATCGTCCCATTTTTTTATTTCGTTTTATTCTCTATATGATACAAATATAAAAATATATGAACATTCAGTGATAATATAAATATAAAAATATTGTTAGCTTTCAAAGATTTTAACATACAAATTTTATATTAAGGTTTGTTTTCAGAAAATGGAGGAATTTCCATGTCTGGAAACGTTTCATGTTATTCGATATTTTGATTATATGTATAAGACGGGCAACAGAACACCTCAGCCGAGAAAGCCGAAGTGCGAGATTCTGAAGTAAGATCTTGGAGGAAAGCATCCTTAGTTTGAGACGGGCTCATTTCGAAAATTTTACCGTATTTCGACGGAAAAAAGGAATTATTATCTATTAAATTTAGGAAACCACCACATGGTTCTAATAGGAAAGGGATAAGCTTCCACCATTATCTTATGAGTAACTTTACACCTTGGCCATGGATTGTAAAGGAAACTTGTCACATTTCGTTCCATATAACTTTTTTCTCTTGTGTTCTTAATCTTTCTCTTTTAGGATTTTAACTTTTTAAACTTAAAAACAGCAAATCGCATAAAAAAAGAAATAAAATACAAAATTGGGAAATGTACATATGTATCATAAAACTATAGATTTTTTTATGCAGTTTTTCAATTAATCCATTAAGAACCAATGTTTCGTTAACACGAAATTTGATTTTCAATATTTTTCAATTAATTTAGATACATTTTCGTACGCTATTGCGTTCTTCATAGTGGTTACGTATGTGATAAACGTTACGCAATTGTGGCTCCTGAAGGGGCTTCAAGGATGCGTTTAATACTATATTCGTCACTATTTCTTTCTCCTAGATTCTGTAGTTTTATAAAATTTCACAAAATTGATGTATTTGTAATATTATAATAAATCATATATATTTCTTGGTGTTTAATGGGTTAAAGAGTAGGCAAAAATTAGCGTACGACTTAGACTGCGTGATTGAAATTATTTAAGAAAAGAAATAAAAAATATTCTAGTTTTGAAAGAATTTTATTTTTCGACAAGCAAACGGAAATACAGATGATAGCAATGAAATCGTGGATAGTGAAGCATAATAATGTTGTTTCACGATGCAAATACCGTGAAAAGGATTGCATCCGTATGCGTCGCGATGCTATGGACGACAGGGAACGTGACGAATTTTTACGTCTCCCGCAAGGGTAGGTAACGAGTGTCGCTGAAAATACATTCAGTTTCTGGTTGCGTCTCAAAATTTTTCACACTGAGAGAAAACGACGATGGTGAAAACGTGGCTGGATATAGAAACTGTGTATGGTTTAAAGGTTTTATTTTTCCACCAAAGTTTTATCTTGTAATTCTGTTCACGCTTGAAAATTTGCGATATTCGTCTTCAAAGTTTGCCCTGTTGATTGCACATCGAATATATAATATTATACGATATAAATATGTAAAGATTATCAATTAATCGATGATAATAAAATGTTAGCCATTTACGACATTTCATTTAAGAATAGTTGGAGATGACAGGTAATTTGCGACAATCACGCTTTTAACGCGTAGTGAAGCCTTTGTAAAACAACGGCTTGTACCAAAACTACAATTCATGCGATGATTGAGATTTTCAGGTTAATAGAGTTTTTTGATGCAGTATTTAGAGGAAAAAATAAATTTTTATTAAAATATTAAAATGTTTATTATGCTGTATATTTTTCATGATCTTTTTGTTATTTTATTTATATATAAAGTTTAATAAAATAATTTTTGATTATGTATCTTCATCATTTTATATTCTTCTATAATACTTGTTATTTTATATTTAGTATTCTTGGAGAAGTACCTACATTATTTATTTTCATTATATCACATCAATTAGAATCATCTACGTATTGTAGATTTAAGAGCATTAAAAATAGCTTCGTAGAACAAAATTCCATAAATAATTCTAATAACCATATATTTACAGTATTTTTAAAGCAAAAATTATATTCCGTCATCTTGAAATCTACAGTCTTTTCACAATATTAGGAAATCGAATGATTTGATCAATAGTCCAACAGCGAAAAATATGAAAGATGAAAGAATTTATTTTGTATTATGAAAGAAGCTTCTGGGATACATATATATTCTCGATATATAAAATGGATTCAATCGGTTGATGGTTGAGAGATACTGGAATTTTGAAAATAAAGTTGATCGATCCGTGTCCCAAGTCGAATTCCAAAGAATAATGGACGTGAAACCTTGAATTACCAAATACTCTTTGAATATTTGAAGATAAGATCTTAGAGAAATGCGAACAGAAAGTTTCTGTATATGATAATGGAATGCTTTCTGAATTATCCGTAGACCCAGCAGCTTGTCTTAACACTTTCATCCTCGGAATATTTCCAAGACTCTCTCCGACCGAAGAAATTAACAGAATAAAAAATCGCGATTTTTCATCTTGTTGTGCTTGTTTCAATAATACACAGTAGGTGGTCAAATTATTACTAATCACTTCGAAATTTTTACTTATTTAAACATATATTTAAAACGAAGCCTTCTCTATAAGATATTAAGGATTTTAAAAACTCTACGATTTATTAACAATTTTTAGACATCGCATTCATTTAAAAAAGGTTTCTTCTAACTATTTAATTCAATTACAAGTTTTTATTTCATTAATTTAGGTAAATTAATTTAGGTAAAGCTATCGGTTTTCAAAAAGTATGGAATTTTTGCAACGCAGTTTACATTATCCAGTTATCATTAAAATAGATGGCCACATTTTGAAAACTATAGGTGAAATTAAAAGAAAAATGACTTTAATATAATAAATGTTGCGAAAAGAATTCGTTCGTTTCTGGGTTAAAATAGAAATGAATTTTCTCAAATATATAAGACGTCGAGTTCTCATAACGGAGTGCAATATCCGACTCATTTCTGTATCCCTCGCTTCAATTTCAGTACCTATAATATTTTTCCAATATCCTGTCTTTTTCACATATTAGAAACTTTCAGTTGCATTCAGAAGTTTACGATAATATTCACGTATGTAATACTTATTACAGTCTTAATTTAGCCTTCCTCTCGATATTCATTTTCGATTGTATGAAATCATTGATACTCACAGATGTAAAGGTATAATTCAGTATGGAACGTAACGCAAATCTGTCTTGAGGATGCTGAATTGTTTACGTGGATCGCGATATTCCGATAATCGGTCTCTCGGAAAATTGATTTTCATATAATCGATCCTTATCGATAATCAATGTTCCGCTGTACGTTCGTATTTCGCATCTGGATATTTGATACCATGCCGCATTCAACGTACATCGACCATAGAAAGTGGAAAATTGAGAGGATATTGAACGTTTTACACTCTTGCTCTGTAAATCGCAAATGAACAGTAGCGTAAAATTTTAGTTATGAAGTAGAAAGAAGTATTAATATTCGTAGCACAAAAAGAAGGTTAGACACTTCAATATTCTTTACATTCTATATCAAATTGTAGGTACCGAAAAGAATAATTTACATTTTTCGTTCTTTTTTCTTAAAAAAAATCTTTTTTCCCTCTCTATAGGGTATCTTCTGCAAAAATACGTCTATTATGTGAAAAATCGTTTTTTCACTTCATTAAATGTCACATGTTCTTTCTCACTTAAATAGTTTAAAGTGTGTTGTTTTTTGGATTAAAAATACGAGTCTATTTTTATAAGTGCAAAAGTAATATGAAATACAAATCGTTGTGTAAATTTCGTAGAATTTATCAATCAGTTTTATGTTTTATTTGTTCTGAATAATAAATACTGATTTAATATTCTTTTCTTAATAAGAAAGTAATTGTTTATCATTTGTCGACGTTATTTATTTGTAACAGAATAAATTTCTATTTATCTTATATAAAAATTATAAGATAACAAAGAATAAAGTTGGTAAATATTTAAATGCATTATACCAAAAAATATTTGTATACAAAATAATTTTAATTACAAGTGCTTTGTAGAGAGCCGCATTTTATTGTGTAGTTTCACACCTAGTAACACGACACGCTGTGAATTAACTTTAATTCCGTACATATATTTTAACTCACATGTTTCAGGAGTATACACGTTCATACAGGTTCTCTCATGAAACTAAACAGGTCCCTTTGGTGTTATTGAGAATATATTTTAGAAAGCCTGAACCTTCAAGTTTTCACAAGCTAAGCTTGAAAAAACTTCTTTATCTTAGTTTTTACTTTCATTTTGCTCTGTATACGCCACGCAACATATCTTTAACGCCGGACTAACATCCATTAGTTGATTACTAATTTATATGTGTTAATAGATGAGCTTCATATACCAGAAACAATGCATTTAAAAATAATATTGTTCCAGAACTCCTTAAGAATTCTTTAAAATTTTTGTAAGTTTATCTTCTTTAAAAAAACTTCTTTAAAAACATTTGGAGAATTTACTTCACTGCACATTGAATTCTATTAACTTCTCAATAGATATATAACACAATTTTCATTTCCTACATATATATTTTGTATATATTTATAACTTTATAAATTCTTCTAATTTATTTTGCTACTGTCAATAAAGTTTATATAGTTTAACCAATAACTCAAAAATTCATACTCTTGTACTCATAGCTTGTACTCCACTTTTCTTCTTACGAATTCTTTAGCAACATTCTTGTTTAATTCCTTTCCTTTTTCCTTAATTCGATATATCGGATTGCATGATTGATTCGATGGTTACGTATTATAGTATATCTGGTTCAATTAGATAAGTCGTAGAAATTGTAGTGGCATTGCGAATTCTTTCAGCGAAGTACATCGCTGTGCAACAAATATCGACGGACAAATCACAACGCCTATTCGTAGATCGTGATAAATCCTTAAGGGGATTGGTTAAATTACCGCGAAGTTATACTAATCTTCCTATACTTCTGATTCACCGTATCGCCTTGTTCGATTCCAGAACACGAATATCAATTTTCGAAAACGAAATTTTTCTCCGGACATTTCCATCATTAACAATAGAAAAATTTATTTGTATGGTATCGTCCAGTTCTTTCTTTTTCTTCTTTTGAATCATTGGAAATTGTCTTTTTAATTATAGTTTTGAAATGTTTGAATATCCTAGATGTTGTAAACATTGTATGGATATAATACAATTGTCCAAAATTAAAAGACATATGACTATAAATTATACATTTATGAGAAACTGAAATACGCAAAGATTTTAACTCAATGCCCATAGGATGTACATAATATGCAAAAATATTCAAATACCATAAAAAATGTTCCGAAAGAATTCTAACGAATGTGGAATTTTAAAATACCTTCAGAACATAAAGGATGGATTCTAATCCAAATAACTCGCTCTATATAAACACAAATTTAAAATATCGATTTATGAGAAATAAAAATAATATTTTGAATTAAAATACTCGATTAATGTGAAAAAATTCGACTAAAGAATTACCCATTGAAAAATCGCTCGAATAATTACGCTGAACCTTGCTAAAGCTATCGAAACTATTCTTCGCTATCGCGTGAGCGAATTAATTTTGTGATAACGCAGGTAGACTAGAATTACATTCTCCATCCTATCCTCGAATTCGCTCGTGTATCACCAACGAGCAGAGATATTCGATTTCGCAGAACACGGCTTTGTTCCAGTGTTGCGATATAATCAAGTTACTCCTTGCTTTTTTTAATATGTTCTCACAATGGAACATTTGCTGCATCGAGAAAATGTGTGCCTTGCATTGTTAGAGATCGTGATATTTGCGTTCCAATAAAAATGCTCTGCCTCCGACCTTGCTGTTCCTTTTTCTCCTTTCAATCAATATTCCTTTCGTTACTGCGTTACGTTCCGCGAAAGAAACCAGAAAATATACAGAGTGTCTGAGTAATCACGTACGATCAACAAGAAGGTGATTCTACGTGGAGAAAGAAGTCGAGAATGTGGAATAATATTTTCTCACGTGACGCTTGGTTTTCGAGAAAATCAAATTTGAAGATTTGTCAAGTACTACGCGAATTTGAATTTGATTAGTATTTAATGTGAGTTTGAGTAATTTCTGAGTGGATAGGAATAAGTAATCGGCAGAAGATTAATCCAGATATGATGATAAGTAGAAAATATAAATTAAGATTTTTTCATTTGAAGTCTAGTTTTTTAGAAATTCCTAAATATTCTACAAATCATTAAAGCTTCGTTAGCTACATCGTTTCAAATCTTAAAATTTCTTCTTAAATCTTTCATCGATTTAATGATTTGAGACTGTGTCTTCTCCACTTTTTTATACGAAAATACCACATTCTGCCGGAGAAAAGTTCTAAGGAAAAATATCCAAAAGTCAATAACATTGTCCCAATTATGACGTCACTTAATGTATGACTCATTATGTTCCTTTTTCACAGTCTTCCTATATTTCACAAAGTTTCGAAGTCAATTATCTCGAAAACAAAGTGTCGTACGGAGATAAAATACCATCCTATACTTTCAATTTATATTTTCACATAGCACTATCCCTTTTCCGATCCTACCGTGATTGCACTGAGACACACTGTATAGCAGAGCGGGCTGAATCTGGAAATTGGAACTGTCGCACCGATAACAGAATTTTATTTGTTTCGAAACATTTTTTAAGGAAACTTGAAAGACTTAGCGGGGAAACAAGAAACGCTAATGGAGTTTCAATGATAGTACGAAACAGAACTTATTATTGAAAAGGATAACATCGAGTGTAAGCTGTATTCTTCATTGAAATTGAGTTGTAATCCTTTCGCTGTTATTCCTATTTTGATTCGAATTTTCTTCTGCTTCCGGATCCTATTGAAACAGTTTCGATTTGACCGATAAACATCCCTTCCGGTGGCAATAATGTTTTCAACACCTTTTTACGCATAAATTTAAGTCTTGGAAAATTGAAAAGCTTTAAGTGCTTCATCGCAAAGGCTCTTTAATTGACTCGTGCCACCTACCATTTCTTCCCAGTCAGTGTTTCGATTAAAGTTTGTTAAAACTTTTCGGCGTCATCGAGGGAGCAAAGCCAAGCCTTGAAAAGGGAACTTAATACGTGAACTGATTTGATCAGTAACATTTGTACAACGACGCGATATGTAAATTTCCTTTTTCTTCCCGTTTTCTTAGTTCTCTTCTGAATGATAAGTTTTGACGTGCAGATGGTCTGTTAAATAAGACCAGATAATTAAAATGTACGGCTCAAATTGCTTCAGTTAAATGCAGTCACCATGAAGCCCCCTTAAACTTTCGTTAATTAATATTCCAATAACGGAAACTGCTTTTAGAGATAGCGCGAGATTGTTCGACGTCCCAGCTGTTGCATTTGCGAATAATTAACTCTTTGCTGCGCTAATTTCTTACTGATCAAAGGAAGTTAGTAGAACGAGCCTAGGACTTATCGGATGGATATACTTTTTTCCTGTCTTTATCGGTTCAAATCAGTATAATCATGTATGCATTTACATCTTCTCTCAGAACATAACTCAATGTTTCAGCAATCGTATTAAATAATAATGTTTATTCATATAATGATACTTAATTGTTTTTCGTATTTAAGTAAAAAGACATGTAAAATCTATACAAAGAGGGTTGAAACACTATAAAGTCGGATAATTTGAAACAGAAGCAGACAAAACAGATATTATACACAATAATATATAATATATATAATAAAGAATATATAAAATATCTAGAATACCGAAAATAAACAAAATCTTTGCAAAATTAAATAATCTCAACGTTCCACAAATTTTTTTAATCGACTAATTATTTTCGTCTTGATTTAAGTTTTCAATTTCGTACAAAATTTCTATATCTTTTTAATGAGCACAATTTCACATTGCGTCCATTTCGATTTCGTTTCCGTTAAAAGATATAGCATCGTAGTTTGAACCGGAAAAATAAAACGATGACTTCTAACATCGAATGTAAGTTTTCAGGGACAATGAAATGTTTCATTTTATTCCAGTTTCGGTTTAAAAAGAAATAAACTAAAATAAAAGGAAAAGAGGCAGAGGGGCGTAAACGTTGTAGGGACTCGCTGACTAAAAAGATTTTGTTTCTTTGTTCCCGGCACACGGATGGTGCAAAACGATTCAGACGACAGATAGGGAGCTGATGTGGTCTTGAAACGTTATTAGGGGGAAGAAACGAGTTCGAGAACGTGACACGCTGGTAATATCGTGACCAGTTTGTTACTCGAAAGTCGAGATTGAAATACATGCGTGGAACGTTGCAATAAGAAGTTCTGATTTGCTAGAAGAAAAAATATAATTTCAGTATATGGAAATGTAAGCCTTTTAAACGTTTTACCTGTACTTGACAGGATGAAAAATAGAATAAAATAAAATAAATTTTTTGAAAAACTTATTCTTGGGAAAATATGTATACTGATTTATTAAAGGAGAGAAATATACATCGAGTATATAGAAATGTACGCCTTTTAAATATTTTATGTGTACTTGATAAGATGAAGAATAGCATAGACGTCTTTTGAATAAAGTTTATTTTTAGAACAGTATTTGCTCTGGTTTGTTAAAAGAACAATATAAGGTCCATTTATATGGAAGTGTAGGCCTTTTAAATGTTTTATATGTAATTGACAGGATGAAAAGTAGCATAGAACATCCTCTTGAAGGAAATCTATTCTTAAAATACAGAATTTATCGAACGACATTGTTAGTAATTTTCATGAAAAAATGTTCTTATATAGCTTTCAACATGTTGTCAATATGTTATCAGTGTTTTTATTTTGATTTTTTATTCTCTTTATCCTCTAATTCTACTTTGTTTGTTTCAAAGATCAAATGATTTTTTATTATACGTTAAAATCATGATTGTTAGTATTACAATATGTAAGAAATAAAAATGTTATATTATCATAATCAATTCTTGTACTTTATTTTTACACGTATATTTCTCTTAAATTTTACTTCAACATTCGATTTAATATTTAATAAAAGTGGTTGACTACGTTATAGATAACAGCTATTTCAAATATTAACTTGAGTAAACATTCACATATAATGTAATAAGTAATTGCTTCTGATCAACTACAGGATTTATTTTTCACTTTACAGGTAGAATTCTAATTTCATAATTTGTTGAGTTAACTTCTGCTTGTATCTTTTATTTTTACTGTTATATGATTAAAGAGGAGCTACTTTGAATTAGTCCATAATATCCTACGTTTAATCTATTTTCTCCATTTCTCGCATTCAATTATACATAAACATATAGAAACTGAATTCGTTTCCTAGTGGAGGATCGAAAGCTTCGATAGATTACTTTCTAATTTTTTACTTAAAGGAAACTACCATTCCATGGAACTTTTTCTTGCCTTTTCCTTATATATTTGAAAAGTACGTACGTTCCGTGCTCCTTCTGTGAATTAAAAGATATTAACCAGCAAAATGGCCCGATATAGAAAGTTTATAAAATGCGAAATATAAAAAGACAATATAATCTTACAAAATGGATTTATATCTAACAAGAGCAATGAATATATTATATTATATTATATATTATATAAATAAATATATACCGCAGAATGAATAAAAAATTTTTGGTATAAATGTTATTCAAATTCATAGAGTAACAGTTTTAAACATTTCATTATTCGCTACTATATATATTTCTCTCTTCAACTGTTTCAATTTTATACCACTTTCATTTACTTAGAATATCTATTTTGGTCACTTTGCCTTCTCTTTCGCCATTCAGTTCAGAAATTTTTCTCCCTTTTTTTCTCCTCAGGATAAACAACCGAGTGCTTTGAAGAAGCTCTTGCTATTGGGCAAAAATAAATTCAATTCAATAAACGGAGCAGTAAAGGACGTGTCGATATTGAGATGGATAAGTTGGCCTGCTCCCAATCGCTCATATTGGAACTTGGAATGTGTTTCCTTACTCCCTTATTACTTTTCCCCTTGCAATTAGAGTTCGAACTAGGAAATCAAGAAATAATGGCACACTAATGATGAAACGGTTTTAGCAGTGGGAAATTGAGATGAAATTTCGAAAATAATGGAACATCAATAAAGCAACACATTTGTCAGATGTGAAAAACTCAATATTGATGTGAAAAATTAAATTTACAAAATAGTGATACACATATAACGTAACACTTTTGATAGCTATGAAAGTTGAAATTCAGGTATGAAAGATTGAAACTAGATTTAGAAAATACTGGTGCTTTCCTATAACGTAATAAATTCAGGAATTTCTTCTTTCGGTGTGGAAAAATACTAAGATAGAACTCTGTAATTTTTTTCATGCTTTCGCTGACCAATCCAAAACGGTTATTTCAAGACAAATAAATTTTCGGCAAATATAAAAAATTTAACGTAAAACGATCGAGGAATGTCAGAAAACTGTAGGAAGTAACAGATATCTTTTTGTGAAACGATAGGAATCTATTCTCGTTTCTTTTTATATTGATCTTAGAAAGACAGTTCGGAAATAAATTCTAGCTTATCGCCTTCCAACTATCGCGCTAAACGATAATCAATTCGTATCAGAACCTCTATTGCGACAGCTGGAAGCCAGTCGCTGAGAGTTAAAGGAAGTTGATAAAAATTTGTGCATATAAGCATGCAACTTTGATGCGTTTTTGATGGCTGATATTTCTTTCCTAGAATCCATTTCGCTCCACTTAAACGAAATACCTTATGATTTATGGGAATCATATAATTTTTTCGTAATCTGTTCGTATTGATATTGCATTAAGAAACTTATGTTCTTTTTTCATGTATCACTCGTGCATTCCAATTGATTTCAAATTTCATCAACATCATCGTAACAGTTATGTTTCATTATCAAAACCTTGTGCTATCAAAGCTTCAAAATGTTTTATACAGGACATACGATATGACCATAAAAGTTTTATATGATAGATGTTCAAATACTTCTATGAGCCAGTGTATAAGTCTGATATTTTGTATTTAAAGTCGTATTTAAGATTCATATCTAGCCAGTTGTCACTTTGTTTCCTTACTTCCCAGGGCGTGTATAAAAAGAATGAAAAATATTTGTTCCCTGTTGAGAACAAATTGTCACTATAAATATTCCAAGAATATCTCTCTTCCGTATGGAAAAATATTGAGATGGAACTCTGCAATTTTTTTAGAGTTTCGCTGCCGAATCTGTAACGCTTATTTGAAGACAAATAACAGTGAAAAATGGCGTTCCACTATATCATTGAATCTATTTCAAATTTTACAACTATTATAGATAACTGATCGATCGTCGGTTCTTTAACATTTACTTCCGTTCCTGTCCTATTCGTTTCTTCTTTGAAGCAGAAAAATATAATTAGAATGTCGAATACACGTATGAGATGAAAAGCACGAGAATACTGGAAAAATGTATCGCGGTAGATTTCACACGTAGCTTCCATAATCATATTCCTTTCTGTACACTCATATCTACTTTCATATTTGTGATATATATTGCAGAAAACATTAACTAAGAAAGTTGTGAACTTAATCTTCGTAAAATACCAGGATGGAAGGTAGGAGTAAATTGGAGGATAATAACTACTCTTTCGGTGAGAAAATACGAATGTTTTAATCGGATTCGACAGGTTTTTCGGTAACTAAAATATTTTTATAACTATGAATTGGCAATTTAATTTTTGCAATAAACTTGTGGATTTATGAGTAACAGAAAGTCGCAAAGAGTCGGAATATTTTCTATCATCAAGTACTCTTCCTGATAATCGATTTGTTTAAATAAAATATAAGAGAAGATATTTCCTGGAAATATTTTACGATTGCGTAATTTACCGTTTTACAAATAGGTTTTGATGAAAATTTAAAGTTAGACTATTCTTCATATGAAAGATAAATATTCAGATCATGTTATAATTGGTATTACTACCCTCCATTAACCCTCATCTCAAGAAATTCATTTCTGACGCACTGGATGTCGACTTTTAATTATTACAAGTCCAAATCTCACTATTTCTCATGTAAAATTTAAATGAACTTCAAATTAATATTAAATCATAATTTCACAGTGTAGTAACTATCTTCACAAGAAATCAATTTACTTTATCTTGGCCCTCTTGTCACAGTGTATTACAGCATAATCTAATTCTCGCAATCTATACAAACCATTACCAAACGAAAAACTCCTCAACAAAGCCGACTTCAGACGAAACGAACTATCATTTTGGAATCACTCGTCTTCAGTATGAATTAACTTCTCAGGAAGGTGAGGCTTTGCTGCTATTACTTTCCGTCGAATAAGAGTAGATGGGTCTATTTCTTTGTCAGTGAACATGTAGGTCATAGCCTTATCAAGCAACCGTAGAAAAAGGAGGAACGTCCTGTGATTGCCACGATGTTTGAGCGTACTTTGATCCATGAATCGAAGATGACAAAAGAAATCGCGAGACCTTCCTGGGTTGTCACAGATAAGGGATAGGCAGAAAATTCCAATCGGAACCGAGCTTCAACCGATATTCCAGGAAATTTCGATGGAACTGCAGCTGACGAAAGTTTCCTCCAGAATGAGTGAAAAAAGAGAGAACGTGCCTGGTAGAGGATTTTCGTCGTGTACGGCGTTCGAAATCGGTGATTAGGTTATCCAATGGCCAGGCTAAAGGAATATAGTCCAAGAGACTAAAGATCGCCTACGTGCCTTGGCATTTTCCACAATTTTCAATTTTGTGGCCTATCTTTGCATTCGAGAATAAATTTTTATTTTCGATGATATTATGGATGATATTTTGTCAACTATTTATTGATGTTCACTCTAAAATTGAATTTTGACGGTACGTAGATTGCATTAAAGCTTGAGTCTTTCATTCTGTAGAATATTTTTAAACTTGGATGTGTTGTGTTTAAGTATTTCGAAGATTACACTTGTGTAATTAGTAAAGTTTTCTACAGTTGATAAAAAAATCGTATAAATTATTCAAAATTTTAGATCATAAAAATGATCATAACAATTTGATCTCACACTGTACGTATGTATGTATGCTTATTCATTGAATATAAAGAAATAATCTTGAAAAGTGTGAAAATTTCGAATCGTTTGACCCTAAGGAATTTTATTTAAAAGGTTTAGTTTTGCACGAAACAGAGGCTTTTTGGTATATGACTGGAAATTCACTTACAACGCCCACCAGCTTTGTATCATATATCCAAATTGCTTTCCGGTATCACGCGTCATTTGCATCTCTTTGTATCTAACTTCATTGAGGACGTAATCGTCGATGCATCGCTGCACTTTCAACCGTCGAAATTTTCTCATTTATTGATTCACTGACTCGATCGCAATTCTTTCTCTTACACAAATTTCCGGCGAAATTTTTATATTCTTTAAGTAGTAGACATAAAGTTAAATTTATTTATCATTCATGGGGAAGAAAATTCGAAAATCAAAATTTATTTCGATGATTGAAAGTTAATACAGGAAAAATTCATAATCAAAGAAAGTACAAATGGAACAATTAACAAAGGAAATTATTAATCAACAAAGAAATGAAAATGTACGTGAAAGAAAATTAAAAGAAATATTTTTCATAATAATTAAAATCATTATTATTTAGACGAAGAGAGAGAGAGAGAGAGAGAGAGAGAGAGAATATATTTTACACAATAATGAAAATCATAACTATTTTTTCTATCTAACTTGTTAAATTTTTTAATAATATTTTGTATTCTTAATTAAGATTTCATCTAGTGCAAGATAAAATTAGTACATTATCTGTGAATTTTTTAAAAATGTACATACGTAATTCTGAAAGCAATTAAGTAATGATAATTTTCCAATGTCGTACTTATTTCCGCTTCCCAATTTTTGCAGCTAATTTGACTGTAATTGGTGAAAAGATGAATAACATCCGAGTGTCATATGCAAAAATAGGAATTTTTAATGTAAAATATACGTATCATATTATGCATATCGTGTAATGTGGGTTCATTCGTTAAAACAGTGTAGTATGGGGTAAAATTTTTTGTTAAATAATATCAATCCAGAATGTAAGTTGATGAAAAAAAACTTTCCGATGTTGCCATTTCCAACAAGAAAATTATAACGAACATCCGATTGCTTATCGAAGCTCGTTTTAATTCTCTTCATAGGAACAAATGAAAATAGAAAATTCGAAATACCAGTTTTAAGTATAATTTTCCCCCAAAGAAAAGTTATTTTTCCATCTAATTAATTACAAAAAAAATCTTATGTTATCATAATTTAGTTTAAAATATAGTATCCTTTTCCAGATGGAAGTACAAATTCGTTTTACGCTAGGAGTGCCTTTACATTCGGGATATTGTTTAATTGTATGAGACTACGTAATTTTATAACACAAGGATAGACGTTTCGTATGAAATCAGTTGTGGAACGTAGAAAAATGACACTGAACAATTAATAAATAAAGAAGACAGAAATACAATAAATTAATTGTAAATTACAAAAGAAAAAATAAAAGTTTTATATTCAGTCGATAATGTATAAAATTTCAAAAACAAACAGATTTTTCGTGTCAGGTGATATTATTAGCTCCCATAAAGATCGTTCGAAATGACAGAAACCGTCAATAATTCCTTCTTCAACCTTTGGTGAAGGAGTACGTCCATGTTTCTTACATGAAATTTGTAATTTTGCGAATGGCCTTCCCCTCGATTCGTATTTTGTAAAGTTATTTTGAATTAATAATTAATATTAGAATAGTATCGTTAGAAATTAGAGAGACCATTACCATACCATATAAAATCAAAGCTTATAAATATTCATTTTTCTTATCTATTTAATTTTCGACATAATTAACTTTTTAGACATTAATTATCAAATCATTGTAATATCATAAGAATTCAATTCTTATAATATTTCTTCTTTCAATTATACAATTTTCGAAATAATTAAGTCTGGAGATATTAATTCATAATGCTCAATCAACAAAAACTCGAAGTATGCGATCCTTTATTTTCCTAGCGACTTAATTTCCAAGATTCTCATTCAAGCATTAAACTTATCTTTCTCGGCAATATAATCGGTTATTGAGAAAAAACAATTGGTAAACTGCCAATAAGCGGTTAACAGCAACCCTCTTTAGTTACACTCTCGAAACACCTGCAAACTTGTTGCATATGATTCCTCCGTAAAAACTTCTTTACCATTTCTGTAATTTGTTATTTCTTGCCCAAATAATAGTTCCGAAAAGAAAATTAAAAAATAGAGAAGCATTTCCATCTATCGAAGGTTTAATCGTAGGAATTCGACACTCTTAACAAACCAGGACTCGTTTCTTTCAATTATACTGGCGAAGATTACCTCGGAGGAGATTTTCGAATCGCAATTATCTTCGAAAAATCGAGATAAGCTCCGCATGCGAGTAAGGGAAAAATGGAAATTGGCAAGTCTCCAAGGGATGAAACGTACCACGTCGTTCGAGTTTCGAATGTAGACGCGGTAACGGACTTCCGAGTGTTTCTCTTGAGCCTTTGAAAAATGGAATTGTAACCTCTCCATTGTAGTATAGAATTCTTGACTCACCTGTACGTGGCAGCTATTCTTCCTTGAATACTTTTTGAAGCAATCTTTCTTAGGTTACAAGACCTTCATCTTGACGAATGGGTGAAATTTAGCATTGTACAAGTGCTACGATTCCGTGGACGAAATTTAAATTCGTTTTTGAGAAAATATCTTATTTTATGTCGATTTTTATTGACGAATATAGGATAGCTGAAAGAGGGGCTGTCTTAGAAAAGTGGATTGTGAGGGCTGTAATTTCGCTGACGATGTAGTCTGATTTTATTTCGATGTTTTATTTCGCTGTCAATATTTTATGTCACATTCGGAGATCACAGAGGGAAGATATGGTAAGTCACAATTTTCTGAAATCCATATTAACAAAACTGTCTTTCTATTAAACTTAATTGTGGGATTCTCTTGGAAATATTTACATTAAAAGTATTGATCTGAACTATCTCGGAATATATTGATTTCAAAAGTATTAATCATCATACTTTACATATTACATATAACATTAGCCTTTTTTCGTAAGACTTGATGAATTTACCACCTATTGCTGAAATACTTGTACCAAATAGTATCATACAAATGAAAATCACAGTAGAAAAATATGATAAGAAAATTTGTTAATTTTTCTATTTTGATGTTTTTTATATTTAAAATAATGTATTGAAAATTATTCGTTTATTAGTATATTATATATTAGTTTATATAATATGTATTTGTATAATAATATATTAAAACACACCCTTATAATTATTTAATAACATTAAAATAAAAAAAGAAAAACATAAAATTGGACGTATCATAACTTCCTCCTATAATCTTCATTTCTATGATATTATTTCAGTATTCAACAATTTCTTTATATTCTTTGCCATGTCTTGTTTCGAGATTCTGACTAATTAGGGATTAAAATTTAACGAGGAACTGTGATGTATTGGTCGTATAAAGTTAGTGGTTTTTCTAGATAGATCTGGGTAGGTAGTAAAATAAAGCACGTTCTTTTATTATACCCTGAAATTTCTTATCGAAATGGAAAAAGGTCTTGTTAAGGTAAAGAACCTTCTGAATCAATGAACTATCGTTCATATATACGTGGATTTTTCGTGGATGAGTTATAATAGCACGAAGTGCACTGTCCGCGATAATGGTCTACTTTCCATTAGATAAATCATTGTGTTCTCCTCGTGTGATGCTCTGTGTCGCTGAAAATTAACTATATAAATCTTGGTTAGAATTATATCACCTCGTAAATTAAATATTTGTTCTAGATTTTATTGTAACGACGTTCATCTTGTTTTTCTTCTTGCAATAACTAGTCAATAATAATATTGTTAACATAATGCCCCATTCTAATTTTATTTAATAAATAATATAAACTCTAAACTGAACACAAACTGAACATAAGTCATTTATTTTATGCTTTAATTTAATTTTCTATGACGTAAAATTATTATATAAATCCACGAATTCATCAAAATTTCTTCTTAATCTGAAATATCTTATATATGTAGTATCGTGGGCAAAAAGCCTAAGATATCGGCCGAACCATAAACAATGTCGCGAGAGCCGCGGCATCGTCGGGTACATCAATGTGTCCTCGGTCCTTTCAAGTGAATATTTTCGTGGAAAAGGCCTGCGTGACCCTGGCCACGGGCGTTTTCGGAACACGTGCGCGATAGGGCGGGAAAAGACAAAGAGACGTTAAAGGCAGTGTTAGTTGAGAAGCCGGAGAGAACGAATGCAAAAGGCGTGCAGTGTGAGTTGAGAAGCAAGAGCGAGCGAGTGCAGAAGCCGGAGAGTGTGAATCGGGAACTCGAAAGCCGAGTATGAGAATAAGACGTACGACAGCATTGTAATCATTTCGTTGTTTTGAATATTATTTATTAAATCAAAACATCATTACTTGTTCTTTCCTCTAAGACCCATTTAGATACTACATATATATGTACAATATACTTTTAACATTGTACAGTGTAGTTTTACATTTCATAAATGTAATTTGTATGTACAGTGTTTAATGTTTTGAAAGGATTTAAAATTGCATCATAATAGTGATTAAAAGTTGATTTGCACATATTGTATTTCGTTGTAGTTTTAAGCATAACTGAAAATTTACTTCAGTAATTTCACCTTATGAATAATCTTATAAATTGTTGATTTCATTTATTTAACTTCAGGATTTAATCCAGATTCGAGATTTATTTTATTCCATTCCCAAATCATCAATCAATAATTTACAAGCCCAAATATTTTTCTAGCAAGGATGAAAGTTTTTAAAGGATTTGATTAATTACTGATGCGCATAAAAAGTCATTTCTATCGTTTATTCCTTTTTCTCTGCATACAATAAGAAGTTTAGTGGGAAAGTTTATCCAGAATCTGTCTATTTCATTCCGAATCAAAACGAATTTCACTTCAAGATTGATTATACTTCACTTTCGAGGAGCAAAACGGGGAAGATAATTAATTCGATTTCTGTGAAAGGTATAATTGAGATTCTTTTATGGGAAAGGGGTCAGAATATATTTTGCATAAATGTGATGCCTTTTGAACATTAAAAGTTTAATTAAAACCGCCAGTGGAAAACTAGGTGGACACAATGACAGTCTCAAGTTACTCGAATTTCATAGGTTACTCTAATTTCATTCTACTCGTTGCAAGCACGTTTACTAAACAAAAATGTACCGTGACATTTTAGATCGATAAAACACGTCAATTTGAAAAGAATGTGAAAATTCTTGTTAACTAGCAATTTCATAAAAGAAGGAAATGTTTATTATGATGTATTAATTTGTAATCTGAAAATGTCAGAATCGCGAGAGAAGTCAAATTTTTCAGAAGGTTATTGACAAGGCAACAAAAGTATCATTAAATGTCATTAAAACATTCATTCCTCCTTCAATATTCAATCAGATACGATTCCACATAAATCCTAATTCTTAATTTATTTTTTTGTATGTTTCTCCCACGCAATAGCAATCTTAATTCAATTTCATTTATTAAAAATTTTATATAACTACTGCTCATATCAGAAATAATTTCATCATGTAAATATTATTTCTTTGTTTGAGAACATAAGGTATTTCGGTCATTTAATTAAATAACCTTCTGATTCGTTTTCATTGTACTCTATCATTTTCAGTTGAATTTCATTGTAATATTGTATAGGATCATCTTTTCTATTCTAAGATCATCTTTCTATTCTGATTAATTTGCGTAATTTTATAATAAATGTTTAATGAATGAAAGAATTATACGTTAGGGAACATTTGTGGAATGATTGGAAATAATTTTACGATTCATTCTATTTCAGATCAAAAACATCAACGTTCTTCAGTTCTAAAAAGTAACGGGAGGTTCCTTTATTGCGTCACGGAACGAGACTTTTGTCGCTGGAAGTACAAGTAGAGAGTAATTCCGGTTTTAACGTCTTACATTACGCGCAACGACCCAGCAATTACGAAGAGAGCAATTTTTCCGAGCTCCAAATGAATCTCTGCTACCTTTGCGGTTCGCGAACGTTAGACGTATTAAGAATTCTGACGATGGAGGAAACTCTTCATTATCGGCAAGTGCATTCTGATAATAAAAATTTTTGTCAACTAAGCATATTCTATATCCTTTCGTTTTCAATGATTTCAAAGATATACGAAGCTTATATAAAACTTAATTTATTGCAAGAGATATACGAATATTTTTCTGAATTAGAAAATCAAAGAACAAAATAATTTTCTTGATTATTATTTTATATTGAGTTGAATGACAAATTTTTTCATTTCCTACTTCTTTGCTTTTTTCTAATTCATATATTCTACTGTGATTACAGCTGCAATTATGTTTCTTTCTGTTCATAAGTAAATGGGAAAATCCACTTGGAAAAAGAATAGAAATATATTAAGTGGAGAAATTATAAGCAACTTTCTTCATATTCACTGAATGAAACACCGTGTGATTACTATTTGTTCAAATCGTTACAAAGTTTTATGTATCGAAAAGAGTTTAAAGACTATAAAGAAGTGAATATTGATTTTCCAAATTATTTTACTGGTTGTTAATTCCGTAAAATTTATTTGTGAGGTAGTAATACATAATAACACGTGTAGGTTATATTACTGATTATGATATCAATATAATCAACTCTGTACTTGATATAATAAAAACGCAAAAATTTTTTATTCAACTCAATCATATTGTTTGGTAAAATCAATTAAACTTTGCGAAAGTTGGTTCCTTATAGGACTGAAATTAGTGCGCACTTTTCATCCAACCTGAAACTCTTATTATAGGAAACCGATTTGGACGTATTCCTGTTCGTGCCATAAAGTCTTTCTATTACATTGGTCGATGCAGACTGTTACAGCATGTAGTTCTTATTTCTACTAAATTTCTTTTTTTGCATTTTCCTCAATAAGGAAACTTATCGAATCCTACTCAAAGAAAACACTTCAAATAAAAAAATGACGATCAACGAATTAAGTTTCTTTGTAAGATGAGAATTAAGAAAGGATTTCTATATCTCTTATTACAACTTATTATAACAAATGATTATGATCGCTATGAAATTATTATTTATTTGGAACTTGCACAAAACAGAATTGAAATTGATTATGCATTAAAATAAATCTTTCTATATTACAAAATGTATCTTTATATTGTCAATAATATATTATAAGAGTTTAAAAATTCACAAATTATTAAAAGTCTTAAATCATAAAATATGTATTTTTCATTTAATCGCAGTAATACGATCACTATAATAAATTCTCAATACAAAATGTTTCGATCGAAAGCCTCCGATAGATTGTCAATAAAGATAGAAAATGTAGCAGCGGTTCCAATTAAAATTTACGCGGCAATCGCGATAAAAAAGAATCGAAGTTGGTACGTGAGAAAAAAGTTTGAACAAACGTTCTAATTAATTATTCGAATAAACTCACAAACGTGAACACGATGGTCGTAAGATTTATAAGACAGGCATGGAATTTTCCCTATGCAGCTTGAAATTTAAAATAGACGACTTGAAGCTTAAGAAGATTACCTAGTAGCCCTTGGGCTCGATTTTTACAAGCAAATAGTGTTGAAACTTGCTACCGCGTAATTTTACTTGTGGTTCACAATCCTTTTTGATCCTCGTTTTGCATAGAAATATATTTACCTTTTTTTAAGAAAGTGTTGAAACTTGTTACCGATTATTCGATAGTTTTTCTAAAAAAGCAATTCAATTACTTCCTTGTTAGTTGAGATATTTCTTTGTACAAAAAAAAGAGGAAGATGAAAGGTGTTTAAAAAATTAATAGAATAAAACTGGTGAATAACGAGAATAATAATCGTTGTCATAGATATTGCGCGCATAGTCGATGTGACAACGCGAACAAATGTTATTCTTTAGATTTGGTTCGTAGCATTCGTCCAAAGAAAAAGCAGTAACTTTTGGATTTATGGCGTACAGTTGCGTAAGTGGCTGTGCGCCAAGGGTGGAAAAAGGGGGAGCCACAATGACCAGTGTGTCTGACATTTTTCCGCCACAGAGGAATCGTCACTTTCCTCGATGACAAGTGTGACTCATTATTTAGAGCACCATTTATCCTTGGAATGTACATGTTTTTGTTTCATAAGATGTTATTGCGCTGTTATACTAATTTTCTTTTTAAATTTAATATTACAATGAAAGGTAAAATTTTTTATGGGGAATTGAATAAGAAACTTGTACTTAATACATCTTTAGTTTATAGGAAACTATTATATATGTAAAATATAATATAAATGCAATTTGAAAATATAATAGTTTAATATGGAAGAATTTGTAGTCATATTTGCCTTGTTCTTGATAAATTGATATTTGAGGAAAGAAAATACATCCTTTAACAGGAATTTGAATAAGGAATTTGTATTAGAATTCTTCTAAAATTGTAGAGTATAACCTTAGTATATGGTATCAAGTTGAGTGTCAGCACGAACGATGTTCTTGCGAACTAAAGTTGTAAGGTCTTGAATCATTACCAACAGGTGGTAGAAGGCGAACTTTCTCACTGCAGCTGCTAGAAAATTTCTCGTCGATGAAAGAACTTGATTATGTGCAACTATGACGAAATTCTACGCCAGGGAGCATTCATTATATTAACAACATTATCCTATATAAAATATATTAAGGGAAAAATATATAGGATCATATTTTTTTAATAACTTATGTTTAATTTACAAAGCCGATAATTAATACTCGTTCGTTTAAACGTAACTAAAATCTGAATTTGTATTAACCTAGAAATAAAAGGAAATATCGAGTTGAATGGAAAAATGCTTTTGTAGCAATTTCTTTCACTTCGCAATTCTTGTCCTGATTTTTTGTTTTAATATTTCGTGATATGTGCGGCACATATTGGATACCTTGTAAAACGAGATTCTAATTTGTCGCATTCGTATTGTTCTTGCTGCCGAGCTGTAGAATCGAAAAAATGTTTGCAAACAAATTTTTCGAGGATCGTATTGTGGAAAAATGCCATATTCCACCCACGCCCGCTCGTTGGCATAACAACGAATATGTCAGCAACCTACTCAAAAAAAAAACAAGATAAATAAATATGCATGAAATATTCACATGTCAATTTATTTAAATATCGTTACTACCGTTACATACGAAATATTTATTGTGTATTGCGTCAATATAAAATAATTCTTAATATTAGCATGATATTTTATTAATAATATAATAAAAACTTTCAATTCAGATGAAAAATTAAAAATCATAAAAGGAGTTCAAATTTGAAATTTCTAGGAATCTAAAAATGCTATTGATTTTAATAAAATAGACGATTATTTCATGCGTACTTCCATCAATTCTTCTTCTTTATAAATTTGTTATTCTCCTTCTTTTCCTTTACAATTTTTTCACATTCTTCTAGCTTCGTAAATCATTTAAATTTAACAGAGTTCATGTAACATATACTAAAAATAAAAATCAATTTGCGATAAAACAACACACTTGTAAATGAAACGATGTGAAAAATATTGAGAACGAAAAATATTGAATTATTCATCGTTACACTATTGTAAATTGACAAAGTGGCTCTCACGCCACTAAGTTCTCCCAAGTGCATTTGGAAATTCATGGAATCATTTAACATGAAAGACGTGACACGAATTACTCACGTTGAATAATATTGTGAAACATTATTCTAGGATACGATTGTACAAATTATTATAAATTATTGTAATAGAATATTTATAGGAAATACCGTCGTTTATTATTATCTTGAGCCATTATTTCGGCGGATTATCTTGAAATATTATTACGACACTATTAGAGGGTCTTCCTGTAAAATATCATAATATGACTTTGTTACGAACATAATGAAATTAAACTAGAAATTAGAAGACGAAGTATTCGACAAAATATTCAATTTTCGCATTAAAAAGATAAATTCGTGAGAATTATAAAAATTGTAAATTGTAACAATAATTGCTATGGAGAATTTAATACTACTGAATTAATATGAATTATAATTATTGTCATAATATATATCATCATGAAATACTATCGTCAAAAACTACTGAAATATCACTCTATGAGAGACGCATGTTCTCTTCGAAAAATAGGAGAATTAAAATAAAAGTTATAACGGAGGGAAAGTCGACATAATATTTAACAGTTCCTAAGCGATGTGAACTAGTTCATCTAAAATACACGAGTAAACAAACCTAAATCGACGTAACACAGAAATGTCAGCATTCGAGATAAATGCACATTCGCAATTCCCCTACCAACATTTTCTATAAATGCTCCTATTTACAGAATCTACATCATTTAACGATATGCCAGCCGCTAGCACATGGATAATGCGGGTTCCAAATGCGGAAAGACCGATAACAATCTGCCAATATAATACATACGCTCGTAAAAGTATTTAAGCACTTGGAGACATCTTTTATGGATATGTTGTGTTATATGAACCATTTTGAAATTTCGTTAGCACTGTAATGAGATACGAGTATCACAATTGTATTAATAAAGCTTGAAACAAATGTGAGATTATAATGTAGAAATTACAATATATTTAGTACAAGAATATGAGTCGCAGAGATCACAAAGTTATTTAAGCTATAAACAGTCAATCATGCACTATATTGACAAACTTCAATACTCAATAGAACCATGTTTAACACTTATTATATGCTTAAAATGACTATTGATGGCGTATACTAACTTTTTACTAAATTCGTGTCTGTAATAAATATCTCGTAATTTTTATATACATTTTCTATTCTTCTACAAAGTTTTCTGTGGTAAGAGTTCAAATACTTTCGTGTACGACGGTACAAGCATATATTACTTCAAACTTAATTTACAACCTTAATTATTGTTTCTTGGTGTTATGTTGAAGATCCCATTGGTGGCAGAAAATTTGTACCGAGAACCCGTCCGTTGTTCATTTGACGTTTCATTGCGGTAGCCATGAAATTAACTGGCTGGATATAAATGGAGGTTTGTCTTGGCGAAACAATCAAGACGCGTTGTTATTTACGGCATTTCCATTCCTATGGCGATCGTGGTGGTTTCATGCGAATTTACTCGTCGGAACATTATCAACTCGACGCTCGTTTTCGATTGTTTTCGAGAGCCCCTAGTTATTACGTGGCGTGAATCGAACAATATGAACGCGGCTTGTAGAATTAATGAACGGGTGAAATTACGTCTGCTCTGCTTCATGAATTGATGATCCCTCGGCTGAGAAATTAGTAGTCATTTTACAGCAACGAGAGCGCGAGTTTTTTGACGTGCTTGCACTGTCGTTTTAGTTATTTCTGTAGAATACAAGGAGTCATGCATAAACTATTTACGATGGTTCACAATACTATTCGTACACTTGCCATACTAAACTTTTATCTTTTATTCGTATATTGCGCGTACTATATCGATTACTTATTGCACAAATATTGTATATCCATCTTTTGTAAAATTTGAGTTTTTAAATGCAACACGTAGTTCTTGACTGTTCCTTTATGCTGTATAAAAATTACTTTTATATTTACTTCAATGAAGTGAATATAAATTTGTCAAAAATAATATTTTTATTTGTTGTATTTAATGCATATAGACGTATTTTTAAGAAGCATTATCTACGTTTATCATTTTATGTTCCTAAAAAGGATCAACGTACAATTTGCAAAAAGTTTTATAATAGCTCTGATGAAGATAAATACGGTGCAAACATTATTTATTTATTTATATAATACTACTGAATTTTTGGAATTTCTTATCTCAAAAACGCTAAAAGTAGACATAGAATATTTGTGCAGTGACTCATCGATATAAAACGTTCTGAAACTTTATTTAGTCCGTAATGATATCCGATTATACACATAATATGTTTATAAAAGGGATCCGTCAGTGTACGAATACTTCCACGAATTATTGTAGGTGAACGCGTATAAATATAATTTCCTCCAAATCGGGGCAAAATGTAGAAAACCGACTACGAGTATCTTTGACAAACGTTTTCGAGAATTCGTCGGGTTTCTTAACGCGTTTTATACGTCTATTTTATATGAAAATGTGAGCCGACTGAATGGTCGCAATTTTATGTAAGTTACATAAAGCTAACCCTAAAATTTCGAAAGAAGGGATTTCGCCGTTATCTTTAGCAGTTTCCAGGACAAAGTAGTTTGTAACCTTTTATGTGGGTCACCGCGTATTCATGACGATATTACGCTAGTTATATTGGGATTCTGATATGTATTTCTTTTGAAAGATATATAATTTTGCCTCTTCGTTGGAAGAGAAGATGGAAATCTAAAAATTTTTGTGAGGAAAAGGGATATGAAAGTCACTTAAAATAGTGACAACAATGTAGAAGTTCAGAAGAAAAGTGATACACAGAAGTGACAATATCTTGATTATATTGTTTTTTAAATTAATAAAATTTATTCACCTTTCTTTCTTGAAATATAAATTGACTACAATAACATGAATAACACGAAATGTGAACAATACTGTCAAATATTGCAAAATGGATACGAAAGTTATTTTATAATCATACTCCTGGTAAAATAGTAGACATATCTTGATTAGTGCAAGAGAATGGTAGAAATAATTGAACAAAGATGAAGCAAATGCTTTAAACATATTACTATATACGCACTCTAGAAGTTGAGAAATTCGTAAAATACTTTTTAACTAAATATGAATATTGTACATTTTAGGAAAATACACTTTGATTAAAAATAGAAGTAACTTATACATTTCAATAATAATTTATTGTGTTCCAATTTCATTTTTAATAATTTTATGCAAGAAAAATTAATCGATGAAACGGGTAATTAATTTGACATTTCCGAATATTCTACGCAGAAAGATTCATTAAAATATCTTGTTTGTAGAAAGTATGATGAAAAAAGAAGAAATTGTAGCGCACGTGCACTGTCTGTGGTTTCAATCTCGGGACCAGTCAATTTCGAAACATGACTAGTTGTTTCCCGACTTTTCCACCGAAACATTTCAACCATCTCGCCGTACAACTGAACACACGATGTCGAATAATAGACACTCGTTGAAATCGACTACTTTTCACAGGGATTCACCATTTTTGATCCAATATTTCTATCTTTCGTCAGCTAAATAAAACATCAATTCAAACAATAGTTTTAAAGTTGATCGTGTACGTACCAATTATCGTGTCATAAAGAAGAAATTAATCATTCCTATCAACTTTCTTTGAACATTCGATATCTCAATCGCTTAATATGTGAAAAACAAAGTCCTTAGTTGCCGAAGTATTATAATATTAAAAAGGAATAGCTATTTATTCGATAAAGTATTAAAAAAAACTTATTAGTTACCAAATATATAAAACATTACCAAGTCAGTCTCTCTATTTCCATTCTTAAAATATTTTGACAAATTAATGAAAGACCAATGTTAGTTACACCTAAACAAATATGTTCATTATTCAAATATAATTAATTCCGCCAAATTTAGACAACATTACCCTAAGTATTTGTCGAATATTAAGCGATATTATATGTATAAATGAATCTTGTGATGCATCCACGATTGAGTAATTCTTATCTTTCTTTTAGGTTGGACGGAGAAGCAAGGCAGAAGTTCCGCAGACAAATTCCACCAGCATCAACAGGCTATTCTTTACCGCGTAAAAATCGATGCTGTGGAATTTCTTCCGGATAGTTTCCTCATCTGAGGATTAAAGAACCGTCCGTTTATGTCAGTAAAGCGAATCTTTGATCACTAGACTGCGAACTTTTATACATTTATGGAAAATTTAAAGATGTAGAATAATAGATGAGAATGCATACGATACGAAAAATGTATAAAATATTCAAAGTATAGTATTCTTTATAATATTTGGAATTTTCAATTCTAATATTCTTAATTTTTAAATATAATTCATTTAATTTTCAACATAATTATAATATTCTAAACACGATATTTATTTAACGCAATATTTAAAATATTTAGGATTTTAGAATCTTATTTTGATTAGAAATAAACCTATTTCTTTAGTATTGTTTACAAAAATATAAATTTGCACAATGAGTTTCTTACTTAATCAAGACGATTATTCTTTATATTATTTTGGAATTGATACAAATCTTTGTCTAAATCCTGTTCTTTTAAGTATATGAATTTACATAAATATCCATAGATCAATAAACACGTTTTTACTTTTTATATTCCATGATTGATTGGGAAAGGAAGAAAGGAAATGTGACAAGGGAAAAGTAGTGCGTCACGATTACGTTGTTGGCTACTGTCGTCAGAGACAGGTTCTAATTAAGAACTTTGGCGTGCAACTTTGCGCCCTGAAAGCGAATGACGTGTCGTTTACAGCGTCAGCTTTTTGTCTGGTATTTCGAAATTTAATTTGTCAGCAAAATCGAATATCGACGAACTGATTGGCTTGAGCTAAAAAGGTGATGGATCTTAGGACCGATGGAACGGACACGTGAAATGTATAGCAAATCAAAATTATAATGTTTATGGTTTTCTTTTAATTGGTATAAATTATTAAATATATATTATTAAATTATTATTAAAACATTTGTTAGCTTTGAGGAAAGTGTAAAAGAAATCTTATTGTAATATACATAGTTTCTGAATTAGAGCGAGATAGGAAAATGAAAATTGAAAAGCACGATTAATTTCTCATAACAAAAATTATTGAATAGTCAGATATAATTTATAGATTTCAGCTTCAAGTTCTTCGTTATATTTTATATTATTGTTATATTTATTAAAAACAAGTATGTAAAATTACATGATGTTTCCACTGTATACACTGTCTCCTGTGAACTCCTGACTGGCTTTCTTCTGTTTTACGTACACATATATGTGTCATCGACATTCTCAGTGTTATTATCTTCCTCCATTTATTTCGACATTGCAGTACATAAAAATAGTGGAAACATCATATGTAATTTATATCCTGATATAGATTTTGTTGAAAATGACAACGTGAGTTCGTGCTCGCCCTCCACATGCGGATGCGTTAGTTACAAAAAGCAGTAACTAGAAGATTGTTCTAGATGCAATCGATAGACTCGATCGATATTTTTTAGATGCTCATTTGTTTTTTCCCCTAGTCTATGTAAGCGCGTGCAATAAAGGTTTTTTCGGCTCAGAACGGTGTGATAGATTTATCCGTGCAATATTGTAATAACTATTGTGATCCTACTTCTGAATATAAAAATAACAGATTTAAATAAATAGAAATTTATATTCTATTATAAACCATATTTCACAACTATCACAAAGATTTAAGTAGATCAGTAAGACTCCGTTTTTTTAAAATGTCTTTCATATTGTGTTCCTCGTTACGCGAAGTGTACCTTCTGTCATTTCTCAGTTACAGTTCGTTATTATGTGGTTATTATTTATGTGGAAAAATGAGAAGAAGAGACGAAGGAGAAGAGCAGAATTCTTTGAAAAGGTTGAAAAATCGCGTGAGTTACGAATTCAATCAAAGATATGTGGTTATCAGGTGAATCATCGGATTGAAGGTGCTAAAAGTGCAAAGGAACGATTAAACCGGCATTTTGATGGTGGTTTGAGGAAGATTGTGATTTGATGAACTTTCGTATATATTGATTTTTCTGGTATAGAAATAATTAAATTAAGAGAGCATTATTTACATACAGTTACAAAAGTCTACATATACCCAATTAAATATAAGATATTATAGTAAAAATGTTGGCTCTATGAATCTTTTTGATACATTACGTTACATACTAATATGTATCATAACTTATTCACCTTTATTTTATTAAGAAAAAAGAAATTAAAAAATATAAAACATAATGATATAAAAAATACATACATCTGATATATCTACATGAAGTCATAAAAATAATAGGCTTTATATTACATATATCTTGAAGAAGTTAAATGTTTTGTAACTTCTAATATAATTTTATCCCAAAATCTTTGTAAGCCTTGGATGCTTTAATTTTTTCAATTGCTTTTGGAAATACATTAATAATTAATGCGCGAGTATAAACAATTTTGTGACAAAATACATGTTTAGCTTCTGTAGTAAGTCAGATATACAAAATTAGATAAGTGTATGCCGATTGTATAGTGTCTATATCTTCCACGAGAAACAAATAATAAAATATTCGTGCTACTCTGACACTAATTACTTTTCTTTCAAATTTCAGAAATGATAATTCGTGACTTACACGTATATGTATCCTACAAAGCAAATTTCGCAATAATATTCTTTTGACAATTTCTGAGCATTATTCAACAAAGAAGTTTGCTTAAAATAATTCCCGTACAAAAGTGTAAAATCTCGGCAGTTTTAATAATTGCCGAGTCGTTGGGCCGGGGTCAGACCATCAGTAAACGACGGAAGCACGATCTTATGTCTTCCCGTACCTCAATTTACTCGACCACAAAAGCAGCTTTTCATTCATTAGCGATATAATTAGATTCAGGAACCATGAAGACGATTATTGTAGCCCAGAGCCGTGACAAATGTAGGTTTCTCCTCGAGGGAAGAAATTACTTGGGGATGTTACTCGATTACGGCGACCGACAGAAATTCAATTAACGAAGCCTTACTGCCATATCACATTAGATTCCGTGCAATACTTTATATAGATCCAAATAAAAATAAAATGTTTATGAAATTTATTGAGACTATTGTACAGGATGAAAGACAATTTATAAACTTCAAGTGTCCAAACCACATGTGTTGTATCGACGTAAATCGATCAACTAGGGGAAACCAAACTTTATTTCCTTCAACCAGCCAAAACCTCTACTTACTACTAAACAACAAATATTAATCATTTCTACTAATTTTTACCATTATTTTCATTTTGGATTGGTTAATAGGAATATTTTGAAATATTTCTACGCAGAATAATTTTGCTCTTTTTTCAAATTTTTTTCATCATTGACTTAAATTCCTCGATTTATGATGTCGAAACATATTCGATGTTACATGAGAAAAATTATGGTTTCACCTTAATGAAGACAAATTGTATTCGTAATGAAATATATTCCGAGCGCAACTGTAATATTCCATCATACCTATTCCATATTTCATTTTCACTAACAAGTCGCACAAATAGAAATCAACGCGAGAGGTATTAACAAACACTTCACAATTCTGTTCGGAAAATTACAGGTACGAGACAAAATTCACCACCGAAATACATGTATTATTATTCAAAGCATATACAGAGTCAGTTGCGTTACACGAGTACCGTTGTATAAACTATACGCTTGCCTCAATTAAACCGTACTCTGATTACCATATTTAAGAACAGAAGTTCCGTTTAGTTGCGTTCTACACTGGCAATGCTTGTCATAATGTAATTCACATTGTTAGCTATCGAATATTCTCTTTTTCGTCGTCGAACGTTTTCGGACTACGTAGCTGACTTCTAGAGATATTTTCAATAATTAGCTTTAGGATTTTTTTCACGTTCACCGGCGTTTGGTTTTATTACGAACGTTCTTGGCATTTTCATCCACGTTGTATATGTTTCATGATTCGTCCCGTTTTCTTCCGATAGTTCCAATTAACTCATAAATAAGAAACAAAATATCGCACAACGTTCAGTTGATGGACCATTTTATTAAACAACCATAAATCGAAAATGTCGACTGAAAGGGAATTATCTTCATATGACAACTAAATTTTCTTAAGAAATAAAATACAACAGTTCGTATAGTTCGATAGAACAATGATACATACATGTAACTTATAAATAAAATAAGAAACGAATAGAGAATAATTTCCTAGGAGGAGAATCAAGTTGATCGTCGTTTCTCGAGCAACAGTAGATAGTAGTGTTTGTTATGTGAAAATTAGAATAATTTAATCTCTTAAGCAATACGAGTACATATAGGTAGTTCATTTAAACATGATTCTAGAAGATATAAAGTGATAGATTAAGTGATAACGCATGTGTACATTATTTTTCTTTTGTTATTTCAAAATATTGTTTGGTATTATCCTACATCATTTAACATTTCTACATAGATATTCATATTCCAATGATTCTTGTAACTGTTAAACCTTATACAATTATTTTGTTACTTGGGAAATTCTTCATTTTTAGATTCATTACTTCCTAAACTAGAAATCAGATTAAAAAGGACTTCTACATTGAGAGAAAGACGTCGGATATTAATATTATACAATAATAGAATTTTATATAGAAATTGAATTTTATTATATTTACTAGTATTACTTATATTTTATAGTAAGGTATAGAATTTATAAAATCTTATTTCTTATGAACTTTAGTAAAAGTTTATATCACCTTCTAAAATTTACAAACGGTACTTACAACATTTTGTATATTTCATCACGTATATTATGCACACTTAAGTATACTGAAATTTCGCATAAATACACGAATAACTGCAATTTGTTTATAAGTATACTCTAAGTAAATACACCTGTACAATGAAAAGAGTAATTATCCTTTTCCGGGCTCAATAAACTCGCTCTTGAAATAGTTTAGATGTCAGTTTAAAACGTAGAAACCATGTAAAAAGACATGGTTCAATGAAGTAACCTACTGAAAGCGCATTTTGAAAATCCTCGACCTGACGAGGCCGCTCTTTTATACTGTTCTTTGTACTCATTCGAACCAATTTATCGACTACCTTTTATTCTTCGGTACAGATCGTCCCTCAGAGAAGTTACATCCTTGATAAAAGTTCAAATTACGAGAGATATTCTGAAACTTAAATACACTTTAACTTTTTAGTCATTTTATACTTTAAATTAATTAAACGACGAAACAGAATCAGAAAACGTCTTTTTGCAAATATCAGGATGTATCAGAAATTAAATCTATCGAAATGATACGTATATTGGGAACACGATGAAATGAAAAACGTAGTTCTGCAATTAAGTTACAAACTTTTCGAATTTCTTACTAATTATTTATTTAAGCTTAATGCTACAGGTATTAAGAATAATTATCTTTATTTCGTTAAATTTATAACTAAATTTATAACTAAATTTAAAAAAATTTATAACTTAAATTTATAACTAAAAATTTTATAACTAAAAATTATAACTAAAATGGGAGAATTTTAATGTGACAATTTTTTCTAATTTTAGGATTCGATGGAGCACGTAGCTATTATAAATTATTAATCTTTACCTCTAACAACTTTGATTATAGACTTCTTTAGTCATTAAATAACAAAGTTTTATTAAGTTTTATTAAGTTAATATTTTTTTAAATTCTTAGATTGGATAAAACACGGAATAGTTCCAAATTTTTGATTGGTAATTATTAATCTATTCTAATAGATAATTTAAAAGTAAATGATAATAATAAGCAGCGTTGCTGTAAACATTTATGGCATGCAAACTTGTAAAAAGTTTATCGATTAAAAAGGGGTTAATATAGATCCCATTATTGGTGTTCCAACGTGATCGCATGTCGTTAATAAACGATAAATTTTTAATTTCGTCGTTGTTCTCTTTCATCTCCGCTGTTTGATCGATCTACTCGTTGATGATTCGCTTTCACAAATCATATGTCACTCGTTTCGTTCGTAGCCTCTTGAAAATGTGCACGGTCGACTCGATTTCTGTCATATCTCTTTTTTTTTTTTATAAAAAGTGAGATTGAACTTATATACACACGCGCAATCTCATTGCCAGTAACAGAATTTATCGTCGATAAAATTTCTTTGGCCGATTGAAACCGTCCTACCGGAACTTGAAACAAGTACATTTTATACAAACCTACGTTTTCAAATTGTGGAAAGTAAAACTGTTAAGAAAAATTAAAAGTGGTAAGACTAATGGATTCGTGGAATAATTTTCAAATGAAATATAATTTACGTACATGCATGATAGGAAACGTAATTTTACAATTTATTGTTCAATATACTATTTAATATCCAAATTTTATTAATCAGTATATGATATTTAAAACTTATAGAGTATTTAAATTAATAATTTAGAACTATAGTGACAATGATAAAGTTTCCACAGAATTGAATTTTAATACAAGAGAACACATCTGAAAATCAAAATTATAAAGTGAAAGGAAATTGCATACTGTGCGTAACACAAATTGTCGCAATATCCGCAAGAAATATTTTTTAAATCACATGTGTCCATTCCGGAAGAAGATAATCTTTTTTTTAATTCTCTAAACACTCCCAGTACTATAATAGAACTCTTAATAGCTGTTCAACTTTATCTCTAGCACTTTATTTTCGAGAATTACTTGTTTTTCATTCTCTTTCCCCTTGTTTGCTCATCACGTGTCCCACACACTTTCTTTCCCACCTTTTCTAGTCTCTTTATGCCCTTCTTTATACATCGTTACACATCGTTATCCCTCGTCACACAATATCTTCTTTTTCTAACCACATACCCTTCTCTTTCAGCCAGTTTTTCTCCTTTTTCCTTTTTTCTTTTCATAGTAAGCTACCTTCGACAATGTGTTCTGCTATTTACCATTGTCCAGATCCTTTCCTTTTCTCTTTCTACTCGCTCTGTCTATTAAAACCACTAATTGCGCATCAGAATCACCAGACCTTTTGGTTGATTTTTTCCTGATTAATTAAGTTTCCAGTTGTCAGGAAACATAGGGAGATTCCTTGACTCCCTTCGTTCATGGCAAGTCTTTGACGAACGTAACCACCGACGAAAGTGATTTATCATTTTGTTTTATAGCGGCGAGCGCTGGTTATCCGCAGACAGGTCGCGGAAAATCGCGCGGGTACGCTTCCACTGATAACCTTGTCAGTCCCCGAAATTGACTGCCGTTATAACTCTTTGGCAGGCAGCTAGGCCAGCGGGATGATTGGTATTATTCGTGTATTGGTAAAAAAATGTGTGTCGTTGTTTCGTCAAAGTGATGTATCCAAAAGATCGTTAATTTTCTGATACAATGGGATCTACATTGACATTGTCAGAACACCGATTAATGGAACGATAGATTTAAATGTCTACCGTTGTTTTGTCAGAATGACGTATTTAAAAAAATTGTTCATTTTAGAATACAGTGTGATGTATATTATCAAAACAACGATTAATGAGACGATCGATTATCGGAACACATTGATGCATGAATATATGAAGACAGTATATTCGAAGATAGTCTTATGGGCTCAGTGGCTCATGAAATTATTTGGATACATATTATAGAAATTTTTTATGAATTCCTTTTGTATATTATATATTATGTGTATATTATATCCTTATGAAATTTAAAATATGTAAGAAATATCTTATTAATTCCTTACACATTTACAGATTCGTTTTACATTTCATCGATATAATCATAATAACATGTTTTATGTAATACACGTAATATATTCATAAAGAGTTTCTATGAATTTTCGAATACTTTTCCAAGCTACTGTATATGGAGAATTGGAAAACAAAAATTTATAGTTATACAAAATTTGATGAATAGGCTGATTAATAAAAATTGATTCGTAAGTAGATTACAAACTGCTTACATAAGAAACATTCGATTCTCGGATAATAAGAACTCAGCAGAATTTCAATAAATCCCTTGTTAAGTAGAATTTTCCAGTTCCAGTTAATGGAACAGTACCGCATACTTTCTTAGTAATTTAAGAGGATATTTGTTTCGTAATGTAATATTCCGATGAAATTCGCCATGATGAATGGTAAGTACTCTATCATCGCTATTAAATGCAAATGGATTTGCCTACGTCTTCGCATGGATATAGGGAGGAAAATTATTTGAATCTACTCCCTTGCCTATCGAGTTATCGCAGACATCTAAATCGAACTTCGTTAAATCACTCGTAATGGATTCTATGGGAATGCCTGCTACAGAAATCAATGCACAGTGTTTTGACTAAAACTATAATCTGAAAACAACACGTACGTAATTCAACTTTACTCACAGTAGAAAGTATTGGAACATACGTGGAAACCTTATATGAATATATTACGTCCTGCGCAAAGCGTTTTGAAATTTCATTATATTTGTAACCACATCAGGCCATCGTAATTTTATTAATAATGTTATACTAATATACTAATATTTCATTAAAAATATGTTTGCAATAAATATTTTGTAATTTCTATATAAATTTTCAGATTGGTTCCGAATTTTACTGGTATAATACTAATGAATAGACTGCGGGCATTTATGCAAATTAATATTTTTGCAAACACTATTCTGGAAATGGAACCGAAGCAATTGATTGCTTTAAACCGCTGCTTTTAAACCAATTTACGTACAGTATTACCTTTAACTAAATTTTCATAATAAAAATCACAAAGAGTGTCCAGTGCGACATAATTCTTTTACTCAAAATCACAGCCACTGATTTACCGTGAAATCTGAAATTTGAAATTTCATTATGTAGTCCTGCATTTCCAATTCGATCCAGGTCCCAATTAAATAATTTCATTTTCACGCCCTGAATAACCTGAAAATTTTCCATGTGCCCAAGTTATGAAGCAGTTACGCGGAAACTCGTCAATTCTAAATAACACTTTGAAAGTATGTTACTCGACCGAATTCACGATAGTATCACCTAATCTCGTAGTTTCTTCAAACGCATTACCTGTATATCCACGTTGCATATAATATATAAACACCTGAGCTATTTATACGTAGCATCTCATGAAGATGGTAAGTGTCTTTTTGCATTATGCATTATAAACTTTATGCATTATGAAATCAACTATTCCGTGCGATAGTTTGTTCTTATATTTGCATTTCTATTACAAAATCATGTGTTATTATTTTACTATATATGTATTCTATTACGAGTTTTCAATATTCGAAGGAAGATGTTTCCGCAATCATTTTTTTAATTTTTTAAAATTAAATTGATCATTGATACTTTTGTTTTCAACAATTATTATTTCTCCTCCCTTTCCCCTCCCCCCATTATTATCATTAAGAAAGAAAAGGAAAGATAATAAATGAACAAAAAAAGGAAATGTAAAGTATAGAAAATTTTCTAATTTTTTAATTTTTAATTTGTCTATTCGATCATCCTCTATACTGTATCCCTAAGAATTGTAGAGTTAATTGATCAATAAACCATTCAATGATTTTAAATATTACACAAACGATACAAAATGTAGAAACTAAAATAGATCGTCACACGAAAAAGGTAAGAATTATAATTGTCAATCCAAAAATTTTTCAAGCACTATATCTGTAAAATTATATCTAGAACTACGTATATTTATATCCACAGAATACAATAATATACATAACACAATAATATTAATAAAATTCTTCTAATTAAAAAATCCTAACTTTATGTATTAATACGTCAATCATTGCGGTAGTAAACATAAATAAATCCCAATTCTATTCGTTTCGATTCTAATCGGATTTTATACTGATCTTACCACAAATCTGAGAATGCAGGTGCCTAATCTCGAGATTAAGAGAATAAACCCATTGTAACTCATATCCTTGTTTTCGATGCGCATTTTGGTAACAATGTCTATTCACTTAACTGCAACTCTGCGAATCACTTGTCACAGAACAGTTCGATTTGCCGAATCATCCAGCAACGTAAATTTACTTTGAGACCATAAACACAGATTTATGGTAGAAATTCAAAGACAACATTGTTACTAACTGGTCCGGCTCGTCAGTCAGCCTTTGTCGAAACGTACACGCGTTATAGTCGACAGTTTGCCAGAATTTACCGTGACAATCTGGCGATTGTTTCGGACTGCTCACTCGAACGATTTTGTTGTTTCCTGACGAAGCTTGTAAATCCATTACGGAAACTGTAACTCTTATTGGTTATTATCAGGTTTTGACATTTTTTTTAAAGATTCAACGTATTCTCAAAGATTTGACGAATAATTTTTACCATGAGAGATTTGTTCGTAAATATCGATAATATCGATTTCTCATAGATGATTATTCGATATATTTGGCTACAATTTGAACTTACATTTTCGAGAGATTGCAAAGTTTCCTTGCGTAATTACGACAATTTTGAAATGATTTTGTTTTGAGTTCATGAAAGCATATGGGCTATAACAAATGAAATGAGTTAAAAGTTTCTTCGTTTTTGTAGAACAATTAAATATGTATTATATATATATAATTCTAATATAATATACAATATAATAATATAATGCATATTCTGTATAATATAAAATAAATATCATAAATAGAACTTCGCTTATCTGAACGTGCCAAGGAAAAAGCAGTTCACTGATTCTCCCACTATTTGTAATTTTGCTCAAATAATAACAGTTCACGTCCAGATAAGTAGATTCTATCAGCAGAAGGTCATTTAATCAGACATTAGATAATATGCTATTCCAGTAAATGAAGTCTCTCTGTAATCATAAAAAGCTATTCATTCAAAATACATGAATATTGTAATAACCACAAAGAGGTGTGGTGACTATTGGTGTTTAAAATCATGTTCCGCGAAAGGAAAGTCTATTTGCATACATTTAAGGAGGAAATTGTTTGAAGAATATGTTTTCCTGGTATCCTAGTTTTCTGATTGAGCATTCAAGACTTTTATGGTAGAAAAGCTAAAGTAGAAAAGTAGAAAAGTATAGGTTATCTATGTAGATAATAAAACCATAATGTCTGTAAATTTATGAATCATACTTCGAGAAATGAGATTAATATTTAATAATTCTAGAAATCAATTCTATTTCATAATTCGATTTCATAGTCCTTTAAAAGAGACCGCAAAAATTATTGATAACATTTTGCTGAAAAATTCTTAAATTATCGTTTCATTTTATAACATCGAACAATCACAGTTTTGCGGTTCGTAGTGGACTCGACGAACGATCAATAAGTAAAAATTAATGGTAACCTCTAGTTCAAGCGTGGTTCGACGATTTTATCGATTTCGGACATCCCCAATTTCCGCGAATCGATGAACTGGAACTCGCACGTTTCGCGTCCCTCCTTAACAAACGTACCTTCCCCCGTGAACTTTTAGATTCGTTTATCGTATTAGTTTGAAAAACGCAAATCCTACATCTAGCTAACGCTAACACAGAAAAAAAGGTTTATCAATCATTAGCAAAATTTAGAAGGTTGTAATTTCAATCAAAGGAACAATATCATATCTGAAAATTCGGAATTCGAGAATTATGAAAAATGTTCAATATTTCAAAATTTCAATAGAACTGATTTTATATTTTCATTGTACATGTTAGATTGATAACAAGCCAAATTCATTTCTGAGTAAATCTTTGATAATAAATTGTCTATCAATTACTTTAAAAATTTTAATCGATAGAAAAGTTATAATTTCAATTTAAATTAATAAAAATAAAGTAATGAAATAATAACTTTAACTTATATATAACAATATATATAACATAACGTATATATAACATAACATAACATAATATATATAACAATAACGTTAACTTCTTTAGCTTCTTTATTCTAAACTTTATTGATATGTTTTCATATCCTAATTCATATACGTACATTTTCGAGTTTATATTCGAACCTAAAAATATATGTGAATTTATATCATTAATATAAGAAGCCTCCCATCCTATTGAAATATAAACCAGTGAAGTAGATGAAACTCTGACAGTAAAATCATTTAATCCGCGACACAAATAATTAAATTAAACTTGTACATACTTCAACCTATATCTTCTAAAATGGAAAAAACCATTATCAGAATTATTTAAAAACACAATGGCTACAAAAAGATTTTATACACTCTTATTTTTCAATAAAACATTTTTTCATTGCAGTTGGATCTATAAATGCAATAATGGATGCAAAGATGTACAAATATTGTTTGTAGCCACCGTCAATCTCCCAGCTTCTCTTCTGATTTCAAACATTTTATTTTCTTTCACGTATAAATGTGACTAAAGCAAAATGGATATTTTATAAAGTGTCAACCACATTAATGGAATAAGCACGATCGAGTGTGTTTGAACAGCGTTCAAATCAATAAAGAATGCATTTTCTACATAATGAACGGAAGCGTTTCGAGTGCGCTTTCCCAGAAGAAGGTGAGTAAACAATGAAACCATCGAATTTCCTTCCATTTGCATTCTAGAATCACTATTCGACAAGAAGGAACGACAAATCGATGCCTTCAATTATCGCGACGCGCCTGTAAACAGATTTTCTCTCTTCTACGCGTAACTATAGTCGCATTCTTACAGGCGCGCGAGCTTAAAACTCCAATTATTTTTTTCTACTAATTAATCCTTCTCAGAACTATAAAAAGAAAAAGAAAAAGAAAGAAACAAATAGCTGTAGGGAAGTGCAAAAATGGGGACAAATTTAAAGAAAGAAAATTGCCTCAAGTCTACTATTGTCACGAAGAAATTATAAAAAAATTAATTATCATCTTGAATCGCAACAAACCAACTCAGTTTCCACAAAACTAGTAATATTTCATGTTTCTAATCGCTATTCCGTCTATTTGACTGCAATTCAAATTTAAGTTTACGAAAAGTTGCACAGTTTTATTATATATTTCCCTTTCTTTTGATTCGGTTTCGAATTTATGCTGCCGTTGCTTCGTTGTAATGGAACAAGATTTTATTAAATAGATTGATTTTGATTTTATTTAATAGTCTGTACAAAGATGCGCACAAGAAGCGTGTGTTGTATTGCACGATTGAAACGATACAAGGTGGACTGGTGGATATCTTTAAAGAATTATCGCCTTATAAGAATGAACAAATACACAAATTACAGATGTACTTACTACACTCACCTTTAGTTTAAACACCGTTTTTCTCCGTCGATTTTCTTTCAATGTATTGGAATAGTTCCATCGTGGCCTTCACTCGTAGTCAAAACGTCTCTTTCGGTCTACTTGTCAACGTTCTCTGATAAGAAACCCACGCTGAAAAATCCTGAGAGGGGAAATTTCGTAATACAGTGCATTGTTCGCTCGATCACTCGCGGTAATGTAGCTGTCACTTTTGTTCGTTCTAACTGAAATAATAATTCCCCTCCCTATACGAACTTTCGACAGTATTTTTTATTCGACATCTTTATTATTTTTCTTTCCCTTTTTTGGTTACGACACTGTTTCAAAATAGTTTGATTATCGAGGGTTGATATCGTTGAATGGTCAAACTATATCGCGAGAGAAATACGAGCACGACTGATGTTTGTGGTCAATGTAGCAAAATTTCACGCCAAAAGTGCCTGGAAAGTTTCCAGGAGAATTGTCCGGTTTCCTTTAATAATAATATAACGGAGATTAGTGATATGTGATTGAAAATTACACTTTACAGGTCCGCTTGTCACCAATTTTCATCTACCATATATAATATCGGCAGTGTCACAGATTTTCGTCCACAAATCTACTTTTCCGTTTCTTTCTTTTTCTTCATTTCGTTCTATTTTTCGGTGCAGTGAGAAATAGAAACATCTGAACGATAAAAAAATGATAAATATAATGGAAGAAAGAATTTCCTGATCGAGACGATTTTATTTAGAAGACGAACGATCACGATCTTCGAGTAAATAAAGATTGAAACACGAAACTCGGAGAGGACCCGAGCTAGAGTCCAACCGAATGTAGCAACGCGCGTACACTGAAGAAACTCGTGAAGCGAGGGCGCCGGCTTGAACCGCATCAACCCCTCTTCCCAGCATCCCACGCGTCGCGCATTCTCTTATCAGAGAGTGCCGTTCGGGATTTCGCCTAGATCTATCGCTACAGATGTGCAGAAATTTCAGTGTATACACGGACGAGCTAAAGAATCCTTTAAGGGCTGACAAGTGCTGAGTAATCTGATCTTTGTCCGAACTAAATGTGTGTTGATCGCTGCCGAATAGATCGATGAGATGAGAAATTGAATTTTGAACAACCTTTTCTTCTTATCTTTCTTTAGATTATGGCTGGTTTCAATTTGATAGTTTTGAACAGTTGCAGTCTTCTAAGGATTGAATTTAGACAACTTCAGCATTCAAGTAAGTATGTTTTTCAATGTATAAATTACGAGATAATAAATGGGTTTGTATGCAAAATGAAGGAAGTTTACTTTATGTCCCATCATTCATTTCCTATCCTACCTATACACCTACAATCTTTTTCCATACTCTAACTTATTCCACGTCTTATACTCTATATTTACTGTTCTACATCCCCAACTGATGTCAACATTCCTGCATCCTATATTTCTTTCTCCATATCCTATTTTTACATTCTACATCTCATAATTCCCGTTCCACTTGACAATCATATCACAAATCATAAATCTCACAAACTATTCTCTCTTTAGTTTCACATATTATGTCCTATTCACTCCATATCACACGTCGTAGATATATATCACATCTATAGTTCCCACATTTTTATATCTCTTGTTTCATTTCCGAAATCTAATATTCTCTATACTTAACATACTTACTACTTTCATACTTAACATACACAATCCAACATTAACATTCCGTATCCAATATTCCCTACATTCTATATCCAATACACCCCATACCATCATGCCACTAACAATGTTCGGTAGACTTTATCCAACGTAACTAAATCCATCTTCAGTATGCTAGCTCAATTTCATTCTTTCGAAATAAAACTAAGAGAAAACTCGGAAATTTCCATAAGACATATTTTTCCTAAAAAACGCAAGATGCTGCCTACAAAACCCATAAGAAATCACCTTTTTCCACTGACAGAATATGTCATCCAACAAAACTGAATCGGTTTGCGCTCTCACGTCGGTCTGATGCTCTAGCTTGCCGGTCAGTTCGGTTCGAACTTTGCTATTCTACAAAATGAACATTGTTTTTCGCAAACTCCTCACAAAACTCAAAATAAGTCGCTTTCCGCAAAATTTCTCACAAAACCTACAAGAAACAGCCACTTCCCAAAACGATATTCGCTATCCCACAAAATAAACTTAATAAACTTAGAAAGTGGAATTGAAATTTAATATGCAACTTTTAAAGTATGCAGTGTGGGTAATAAAGCATTAGTTGTACAGTACATACGATATATGTACGATATAGGATATAGAAGATGAGATGGGATAAGATATATGGTTTAAGATGTGTGACCTGAATAATGACATATAAAAATGGTATGTCGATCCAATACACAACATGTTAGTACATAGATTGTAAAATATGTTTACTATATACCATGATTTTATTGCTAATAAATGTAACGTCGCATATAATGTGAGCGGTCATATTAGATCAAATTTCGAAGTTTTACTAAACGAACTTCCATACTGTCGCCTGGCAGAGGAAGTTTAATTTCCGCATTATGAAAAGGATACGAAATAACGGAAAACTGCTTCCACCTGGCACAAAAATTTAATTTCGTAAAGGAAGCTAATACTCAAAATGATGTATCAAGTAAGTTCATATTTATTTATGATGACACATAAATAGGAAGGTAAGGAAATAAAACTGTATTTGTATTATATTTGACTCTTCATACATATTATCTTCTATCGTAGGATTGTTACATGATAAATATGGGATTTGTTGTACGCCAGAAACATTTAATTTTATTCTTTCTAAATAAATTTATTAGAAGATAATATGATAATAAATGGTATAGAATAATCGCATAACAAGTAAAAACTTTTGCAATATGTATGTAATTAAGTGTTAAATTAATTTTAATTTGTATTATTACTATTGAGTTATTATAATGGCGTTTATTGTAAAGAAACTGTATTTGCAATTGTTTATAAGTATATCTTTTAAAAAATAGGTGACGAACGTGTGGAAACTGTTATTGAAACACAGGGTACCATTTTAAATATACGTACGTGAGAATGTCCATTTATTATTAGACATTGAACTTTTAATAACTCGTGTTTCAAATTAGAGAAAAATAGGGGATATAAAATGAGGGATGAAAATGGAAACTTCCTCCGCAATTTAAAACATGGATATATGTACATTATATTTATAACCAAAGAATATATTTATAATTAATTTTTATAATCAAAGATGTCTTCAATCAGCGAAGTTATTTTAATTCAATATTTTTATATCAAAATATTATAAACACTTTTAATAATGAATTTCGTGATTGCGACATATTTATAATTTTAACGTGGACAATTTTTTGTTAAATATATCGAAGGCAAAATTTGAAAGTTGTAGATCAAGATACGTTTTTGTTCCAATGCTAACAAGAACTTGTTGCGATTTGTATCGTGCAATAAATTTGAAATTATTGCCCGCCTTGTTCTTTGCTTTATATCATACATCGTCTCACCAGCACCATCTTCTTATAGCTCATTAAATTTTTGATCGAAATTATTTTGTTTTGATCGTCCAGCTCTTTCACTTTTCTTCCAACTATTGTAAATCGTTATCTGACCGATGCGCACGAATGGGGCTCGAATAACAAACAAACAATTTACGTAAATTTACAAATGTTTTCATCAGGCAAGCTTTGTTATTACTCTGAACACATCTCTTGATTGGGATGCACAAAAATAAATTTAGAAAATCTGCAAAAAATTTCCATGGCCACACATTTTTATTTACTTGCAATACAATTATTTATTTTTCTTCAGTTTTAATAATTGTTTTTATTTATCGAGTTAAATGGAAAAGAATTGAATTGTAGAACTTGATCGCTATTTAGTAAGATATTACACAAAAGATCTATCTTGTTGGATTTACAAGATAGGCTTTGATAAACGTATGAACACAGTGTTCCCTGCTCAAACAAGTAGAATGGGTCAGTGCCTAGTCAAACAAATAGAGTGTGGCAGGGCTTTAACGTAACAAGTGAAATGAATCGATGCGTGGCTAGACAAATCATAAAGGAGAAAGATAGCTTGAATATATAGTTGACTAAAGAAATTTATAAACTATTTTGTCAATATAAAATTGGATAGAGAGGAATTATAATCAATTATCTTTTTCAAGTGCAAAAAATAGTGAAAAAGTCAGTTTAAATATGAAATGTAAAACAAAAATTTCGTTTCAATATCCTTTTTCTAAATTTTGTTGCATACAAAATAAGATAATATTTTAGATATAATGAAATGTTGTTTATACTCTATTTTCATTTTAGGAAAATCATAAATTTCTCAAATTAACAATAAAAAGCTGTTACTCAGTTAAAAGTCATTTCAATAATAAATATTTATGTGCAGAGTTATTTTATGAAGGAAGTGGAATTTGTATAAATTTTATTGCACTGAATTGGTTGACAAGTTATAAGGTACAATCATAACTTATAGTAATTGTTAAGTAACCTTTAGAAATTTTTATGCTATGTTTTCAACATGGACTGCCATATTCCTTCGCAGGATTTGTCGTTTGATGTAGGATTTGTAACGCAGGATTCGTTATAAACGACAGAAAAAGAGATAGTTCTGTGACAGAAATTTGAAAAATGTTTGCCGGAAACGCGAACGAAATTGTGAAGGCCACGCGATACGACGGCGGCTTCATTTTTTCAATCTTTCTGCCTAGGAAACGAAAAATATCCAAGGTATATTGTTTCACCGCGAATCGAAGAGGAAATTTGTGAAAATGAATTTTTCAAATAACGAAATTGAAAAATACAGGAACGCAAGTATTGAAAGTTTCAGTATGTTTTTTTCTTCTATCAACGGACAACAATTTTTGGATAACTGGATAACACTATTAAGAAGTTAATTTCTTCCTTCATTCTACATCGATAAATTTTCGAATACATAATTTTTACTTTAAACAAGAATTTCAATTGTCTGTTGAATTCCGTGATCGATTATAATTGTTGAGAATTAATTGCTTGCATGTAAGATACAAAAAATTTTGATAGCATTTCATCTTTCTATTTACTTATACGATGTAAAAGTTTGGTATCTTTGTCATTTTAATAAAATTTTTGTGCCATGAGCTCTCTCTTCTTGTCCCGTTGTGTTTAATTACATTTTACAACATACATTTATGAATAATATTTCAATGCAGATTTATTCTGGATCCACGTAATTGCAAATAATATATCTTGTAAATTTCATTAAAAGTATTATCTCAACGAATTAATTAAGATCGGATTAAGAAGATATAAAAATATGGAATAATATGATTATTAAAACTGATAACATAACTGATGACATTTTTATATAATTATACAAACGACATGTTTATTGCATATTTTACTAGTTTAAGAATAAAATTGTCTGCTTATTTCCGCAGAAGATTCAAGTTCGTTACGTCACTGACCAAGATGCTTCTTACCACCAAGTCTGTCTTCTCTCATCTCTTCCTGCTCCAAATAGCATCTATGCCGTTTCCCATATTGCAAATAAAATATATGATACGTAGATCTTTTATCTTATAGTAGATAATTTATATTTTCCTTTAATTGAAGTCCCTTTAGTTGAAGAATAATAAAAGGAATCAAGCAATTACTAAAGATTTCATTAAATATTTAATAAAATGTTAGGTCATCCCATAAGTTCGTGCCGACCTTTGTGCATACATTTCATATTTTAAAGAAAAACAAGAGAACTTTATCGAGACGGAATAATGAAAAATGGGAAGAAGTTGTACAACGAGAGGGGGATTACATTTTTTCATGAAACTGAACGGTATGTAAACAATCTTAACATATATAACCGCTCGAAAAACGGCACGAACTTATGGGACGACCTAATAACATTTGAGTCTCACGATAGAGTATAAACAGAATTTCTTTAAATAAATTAGAGTGGGTGTTTGATAGAATGTTATGATACGTATCAGATAGTGTAAATTTATTTTAAATCTATTTTAAATACAAATTTTTCTTTCTTTTCGCGGGATAAATAAACTACAAAATGAAGTAATTTAAACGATCATTCGCGTTCTATCCTACTTCATCTTATATACGTTAACAATCTATATACGTAAACAATGTTAAAAAAGGACTCTTCAGTTTTATGCTTTCTTTTAATTCTAAGAATAGAAAGATTTATGTCTACTCAAGAATGATATTGTTCTTCTCATTGCCAAATAACCCCTTAGTAAAATAATCTTCCTTCTGCACGCTAGAAATAATCAGCTGATTGTTTGTAGATCTTTGTTAGTAGACTACTTGAAAGAAATTCTATAGTCTTGATACCAATGATTGAGAATTAAAAGTTCTTTTTTGGAATGTTTTTACCTTTAATGGCTCGATTCCTCTTTTGATTCATGAACAATGATTTCTTACGAGTTTTGTTTGCTTTCTGGGAATTATGTATCGTTTATTGTGAGTTGTAATGATGCTAAAAAAGTACAAGATTGATGTAACCGACCATTAATTAGATATTATTAAATATTTTTTATATCCATTTTTGCCTTTATATCTTATTATGTTTTATTTTATCTTATATCATATTGTTTTACTTTAGATAGTTAAATAATGTAGAATTTTCAATATGGAACTTACTCCTACCTTAATATCAAAGCAAATGCTACAATGATAAATATCTAAATATCTGAAATAAATAAGTAACGACGATACATTTATATTTGAAAGAAATCGGAGTTTAAATCCAATGCTAAAGAGTTCACAGTCTTCGGAATTAAAATGGAAACTACGTAAAAGCGAGAAAACGGGAACTTAAGAAACATTTGATCTTTCCAAATGATGTATTTGTAAGTCATGAAAATTTTATGGAAAAATATTTCTTCTGATACCCCTTATATAGTAATCCTTAAAGTTAGCAAGTTGCATAATATTCTTGAAGAATCGAAATTATGCGAAAAGTTATTTTAAAAGGGCTTCGATCTAGCTGTAATTCGATCTAAACCTAAGAATATTTTGAACATATTTAGCATTTCAAAACGCAATTATTAGAAGGAACAAAACCTAACCCCATCGCTTGAAATTTAATTACTAATAATTATATTTGGTCTGTTTCAACCTAGAATGAGTTTGGTTTGATTAAATTAAATTAAATCGCATTCAACACAAGATGGAAGAGCTTTCTAGATTTTCCTTATTCTTTTTCAATTTTTGACACTGCATTTAGTTATCCGGTTGTAAATACCGTTTTTATTACAACATTGTCTGAATTAATAAACTGGTGCTTGAAAACTTCTTCATTCCTTGCTCGATCCGATTCTTCTCTTGTTGGCTTAATTTTAAATTTAACAGCTTATAAGATAAGTACAATAATCTCCTTTTCAAAGAACAAGCAAAATGATACTCTGGTCATTGTTACGATAAATATAATAATTCTTATGACATTTATGTTATAGTATTATTAATAGGAGTATTATATTTATTAATTTTCCTATCAAACTACAGTACTTTCGTTTAATGTCTATCTCGTCTTATAAACTAACTTGATTTTTACATCTAACATTCTTTCATATCACTCCTACTACGCACGGTTAGTCTAAATTCCACTTGCTGCTGTCGCTCATTTTCTTACAACACTTATTTATTTATATATATTACATGTTTCAACCGTCCGCGGAGAGACGCGATCGCGAGATAACGCGTCAACGAGAATCGTAAATTCTTGTTACGATTAAACAATCGACGCCACGAACTGATTGATCCCCTATTTCTATTACGAGAATAGAGGTGGTTAGGTTTGAGTGTATACGAACAACTACACTGAATTGGTTGATAAAAGTTTAATAAAAATAACGAAGCAACAAGTTCAGTTAACGATCAACAATTAAAAACGAAAAATATAACAGTTAAGGTTTGGTTAATGGTTTGCTTATAACGAGACCTGTCGCACTTCGCAGCTTGAGATACACGTTAGGTGTTAGATTCGATTCAATGTGTAACGTTCGACGCGTCACAAAGAACTGTTCATCTTTAGACAATTTCTTTGTCTCATTTTTAAGACGACCCCCACTATACTTAGGTCACGCCACCGTTCGCGCCTATGATCACGTATGTCTGTCTTGCGTGAAAAACGTAACGGACAAAATTCGACGTTTCGAGAGCTCACTGCTTGGCGACAACTATGCGCTCGTCGATACATTGTATATGATCCGGCGGTCAGATAAGATGATCTGCCTGCGACATTGTAGGGCCGCGAGCGACGGTTAGAAAATATAGCCTGTGGTAAGCCTCGTGGCGTAACATTACAAAATATGCCAAAAAATATAAAAAATTTAGTACGGTTTAAAAGTTGTAATGTAAAATTCCCAATACAAAAGACACAATGACAAAAATCGTTTTAATATAATAATTATATGAACTAACATAACAAAACGTATGGGAGTGAATGTGTTATTACATTATTACCATTGTCATTTTATGATTATTGTGAATTTTTTGGATATTTCATACATTTACTAAATATTAACGCAATATGCCCATAAACTTTTCACAAACATGATTGCAAAGTAATTTTACCATACTTCGCGATTTTTGCGAAATGTGCATTAACAATCCCAATCCTTACAATGGGTGGCAAGTTTTTAAAAATTAGCTAATAGAAATGCAAAAATTTAATTAATATATCTCATTCAAATCCTAAGTAAAGGCAAATTGACATCAGTTTGAAAAATATTACAAATAAAATTCAAGCACATGTAGGTTAAAAGTATGAATCATTGATGCAAATGAAATTTCCTTTGAACAGCGCATCAGTAAAATTCCAAAGTTTTTGAAGTGCATTAAACTACGTATTTCCCCTGAAACAACTCAATCGAACCATTTTTTTTGTGCTTTTTATCAATGTTTTTAATTCACTTGCGATAAATCAGCGAAATATTAAAGGATTGAGAACATTAGAAGTTTTCTAATGAAATGCGTTCGAAACATTTTCGCGATTCGTAAACAGATTAATGGTTAACTGGGAACAGGCAGGTCGGCGGAAGAGTGGAAAATATGCGAGGAAAAGAAGAACATGTAACTTCAGTTTCACTGGCTGGGGAATTAATAAAAACTGCCGGCTGCAATTATTGCGCGTGGCTTCATTTAATTTAATTTTAATTTCCCATTTTGATAATGACCCATCCCGGAAGTAACTTGTAATAGAGTCACGTTTTCGAGAGTGTTTCGTCGACGGCGGTATGCAAAGTCGCGAAATTTTCACGTCTCTAAGCTTGCAAATGTTCTGACAACCGTGAAAAGGGAAACGAAGTTGGTCTGTAAACGAAGTTGAAGCGTAAATGATACGATAGGGCAGTTCTCATCCTTCCATTTTAAGCGCAACGTGAAAATCAACCGTTCCTAACGGCTTGTTTGTTTCCATTTTCCGTTAAACCGATTATTCTTCGCGAAATTGTCCCCCTGATGATGTTTAATTGAAGCTTTCTTCAATTATACTTCGTACTTAACGTGCTGAAAATGATTAACGCGTGAATCGTATACGATTTGGTATACTTTATTCCTATGCTGCCTACAGTACTGTAATTCCAGCAGCTTCGTTTAGTTTGGTTTTGTTTCGCCGAATTTTCTGGGCGGAATTAATTCAAGTAGAATAACGATGTACAATAAATCCTCTAATTGCAGATTGGTTGGACCTTTTATTCCATTAGCACCATTTACTGAAGAATTTTGTAACTTTCAGGACTTAAGTACTCTCATTTTTTTTTAAATCTCCACAATAGTATATACGTATAACTGTAGTAGCGGAAATTCAATTTTTTTTAATAACTATAATAAAATTATTCAATATGTTTCACACTCAAAAAGAGAGAAACAGTTTGGTAGAATTTTGATTCTATGTAAAAACGTTTGTATGAAATATTTAACTAGAGGAAAATGACATCCGTGATGGACTCCTGAATTTTCTGTTTCTTTTTATATCAAAGAATATTTTTGCACGTATAAATATTTTTACAATACGTTAGTCAATTGTTAGATTCCTTGACGTAACATAAAACACATTCAAATTCAGGAATACGGATTTTATCATATGAAAATGTACGACTTGCAAGAGATATTCCAATTAATAAAATCTATGTTTCAAATGAAATGTTTCCAACTGTTCCTCAACGAAACTTTCTTAACTACATAGGTAATTGTATGTATAATTAATTTCAGTATTTCGATTGTCTTTCTCTAATGACATTATGAGAAAGGAAGGAAATATTTTCGTATAAATTTAATTTCGTCGGCGCGGCCCGTAGATCTAAAATGTAGGTTAATTTCACAGAGGGTAAATATTGCGTAAAGGAAACAACGTCATGTTATTACGCGGGTAAAAATCCCTTTGGGAACGCGGCATTGCTTCTAACGATAGAGAGAACCTTTAAATATTTATATTTTCACCCTTAAAAGCATATGACGCCCTGATAACGTCGTTTCCCCTTTGTAAACGGTCCCTTGGTCGAAGCAAACGAAATAAATATTTGATGATATTTCACTGGAATAGATTTAAATAAGTCCTTAATTTTAGACTAACACAAAGTTTTTATGGAAAAACTCGATATATGTCATTGGTAAAATGGATTGAATAAAATTCATGTAATGAAAGAAATGGAATTTCATTATTGGAACAGCGGGAAAAAATTTGAGTGCGGCGAAAGTAGAAATGGACAGTATCTGATCAGAACACACTTGGAAGTATGAAAAGAGAAGTCTGTGCTTAATTTTCCCCTGCTTTCCTTATCTATTTTCAATTTGAAAGATTATTTCTACTAATAAGTTTTTTTATATTTTTATAATACTAGAAAGTTTTTATGTCTCAGTCCAATTTTTTATTACTGTGAAATGACACTATTATTCGGAGAGTATTTTTTCTATCCACATCAGAAGGGAAAAATGAATTAAATTTTGCTAAAAATTTATGTTGCTATCCTGTAATATTTATGATCCTATCTTTTAGATTTCTAGAGAAAAGAAGTTTTGTTCGAAATGAAAGATGTCAGAAACAAATGTCTTCGAAAGCAATCCTTATCACGATGTCTCATTTGAAATTTCGTCCAGATCGTCCAAGAGCAGTGTTAAAAAATATTCTTTTAATATTTACAGCATACAAAATTGTTTTTCAAGATCCAATCCAATTTTGCTAGCGATCATCCCTCAAAAGAAAATCGTAGATAAATTTTCAAGCACGTTGCACACGATGAAAAAAGCGAATATACACTCGACCTCGTATAATGCTACTTTTGAAGTGGAAAAACAAAAGTCGCGTATTTTAGGTGTCTATCGTTGCAAAGTTGAAGCTCCTCGCGGGCTTCTCCACTTTACAATGCAAAAGTCTCGTACGAAATTGCTTAGAAACTTTACCAAGCAGCTGCTGTGTGTGTTAATGTTTGTAACAAATTTCGAAACGTGTACAATTTCGTGGTTTTAACTGCAATCATTCATAGAAAATAGTATTCAGACCGTTGTATCTTCTTATTTATGTTTTATTTTATATCTATAAAAATAATTTTCTTCCATTACTCTTCTTTTTTACATCTTTCTTTTATTATATAAAGCAAAATGTATGAAGCCCGAGGGAATTTAGTTGTAGAAAGTAGGTTGCCCTTTTTATGATTCACTGGTTGTAAATTTTTACTGCTGAAATACAATTACAAATCTTTTACTATTCCGTTATGCGAAACTAGCAGGAAGCACGCGCTATGTTGTTATTGCCTCGCTATGTTGTATTTATGGAGGGGAAAGGAGCACGAGGGGAAAACGATTTACTTGAATGGGCTTCTAAACGAAATTGCTAATTTCAAAACTTCTATTTCCTTAATCTTACTGCTCATATATTTGCCAAAACGTTGCTAATTAAAGAGCAGGCAGTAGCCCAAGAAAAATTCTCTTCTTGAAGAAGTATTTTCATGATACATCCTGTCTTAATTTGTGTTGTAAAATAACAAGTCAAAATAAAAATTAGGATAAAAATACATCTTGTGAAACTTTGAAGACTAAAATAACCTATTTCGATGTTAAATTTGATTTTTTATCCTGTCTATTCAATTAAATATGTAATGAGCAATGCGGTGAACAATTTATTTGCACTTGATAATAGACCTTTCGAATAGTTGATTATTCGAAAAAAAGAAATTATTTATTTACTTTTAATCCTTTTTTTATTGTACTTATTCCTAAAGGATGATAGACTTACTTAATAACTTTATTTGACGTGATAAATCGAAGATTATGAAGTACTATTGCAGTTTTGAATTTGTGTGAAATGATTATAATTAGTAAAATTATGTTCAACCATGTAAACTCCATTCTTACTCATTTTCATTTTCGAGATATTCAGATTTTCGATATAATATCAACTAGACCTATATACGTATAATATCGTGGGGCTAATTTCTTCTGAAAATTTATATATATTAAAAAGTCTACTATATATACTTATAATACAATCGTTACAAAGAAAAGTGATATACATAAAAAAAATCAACATAAATTTAAAAACTTTCCCCCTAAAGCATTTAATGCACTCTGTATAAGGTAATCATTGCAAAATCAATTTCTTTTAAACAATTGTATATCCAAATAAATCGACTAAAAGTAGTCGGTATATAATCATTACAAAATACTATATACTCAGTATTATATATAGTCAGTATATATTCAAAAGAAATCAAGAAGATTAAAACACTTACCTCCAACGAACAAGCTGAGCCATTTATCGTGCTTTCATCATCCTTGTTCCAATGTGTTCATCAATCAGATAAATCACATTATCGGTCGCATTTAAATATTTCCCGATATTCCCCGAGGTTAAGTCGTCTCCCTCAAACCAGCAATATCGTTCTTCGTGGAATGTCTTCAATAAAGAAGAGAAGGTAGAAAAGAAAGCTTTTCGTCACGGTCCAAAGTCCCTGCTGGTTAAATGTAAACGTCGCCGCTTTTATTAACGCGCCGTGGTTGTTACCGCGCCTATTAACTTTTAAGCTATCCCTCACAAATTTCCACGTTTTCAAAATACGTGAACGGTGAATAAAAGTGGCCTCAGCCTGGTTCTTCCATTCGTATCACGTGGCACCTTTGGGTGCCAATCCTCGATCACACGGGTGCTCGTAAGCCATGTGCTCCTCCGTCGATGAAATTGCTTCAGACACTCGTAAGTCATCCACTATGGACGAATTAGGCCACTAATTATCAAGTTGGTAGAATTTTACACAAAATTTTCGTGCAGTGAAAATTTTGGAAAATTGTGGTAAAAGAACTTGAGAGAAGATTATGTAGAAGGCGCAGAGGATTTATCCTCGCTTTTGGGATCTGGATTTTCGGTGATCTTGACGAGTGTGATGCACGTCGTGCTAAGAATGATGAAAGATATCAGGAACAGTGTGAATTTTGAAAATTTCATTTCGCATTTTTTTATTTTTATTAAGTTATTAAGAACTAACCAGTGAAATGATGCGTAAAAGTTACATAAGTTTAGGATCATTGAGAAATGAATACAGCATGTTATGTTAAGTTACATTTAAAAATAGAAATCGGAAATCTATATTAATTGAGAAAATTGAGTACTGACTTTCAATGGCCCAATAATTCTTTAAAATTATAATATATCCAAATTTAATCAGTTGAATTAAGTAGAATTTTTGCTGCAAATCTTGTTGATATCGTTTATGAAAGTTTCTCCTATTTACCTTATTTTAATAAGCTTCTTCATTTCTTTCAGATAAATTCAAATAAAAAATTTGACAAAAAAGATCTAGAGAAATCTGTGATTATTATTTTCAAGAATAATTTCTCGAATCTAGAATCCAGTGTTTTTATTTTATCCTTACATCTCTCGCAAATTATATACATGCGACTAATTAAATCTTCCACCAAGTTCCTTGAAACCGCTACGGGCCAACTGAATTGATAAACTCGTTCTTGTAAATGTCGTCATCATCCAGGAAATTAATAACTCGCAGTCGAGAGGGTTTAATGAAGCCGGGCATGGAAACGCGTATCGTTCCAATCAAAACTTTCTTCAAGGGAAAAACCTCTCGGAAAAATTTGGCTTTCAAACAGCGGCTCTACCATTTTGACTTTAGTTATAACTACTTTCGCAATTTATGAACTGAACCATGTGAAATAAATGTAAAATCCCTTGTGAATTATGTATGTATAGACTTCTGGTACACAAATAATTTTTAGAATTTTACAATTTTACAGAAACACGGTAGTCCGTTGATTTCTAATTTGTAAATAAATAATAATTTGCATATTATCAACGTCTTCAATGAAGTGCCAGACGAATATAAAGGATTAATGATATAATCAAAAGAATTCGTCAAATTTTCTGCTTCAAAATGAATGAAATAAAACCTTGTCTTTGAGATCGTTTAACTTTCGTTCCTCCATCGACTGATCGTTTGTCTTTACAAAATTTCTATCAACCATATTGGAAGTTTGGATTAATTACAATTGTTACAAAACTTGCTGCGTCTTATTTTGTTATTACAAAATGTAACTTCTTCAAATAAGTGAAATAAAATGTTCCCTTTAAGAAAATTTGTTTCGTCCCTAAATTTCCATCTGCCATATTAAAAATTGTAATTAATTGTAATTGTTATAGTGCAATTACTAATAAAATAGGCGAGTTAGTGATATAATCAAACAGATTAGTCAAACTTTCTCTTTAAGAGCAGTTAAATTTCTTCTTTAAGATCATTCACTTTGTCTTTCTGAAATTTCCACATTTCATAGAGAAGAATTCTAATTAATTGCGATCGTTAGACGGCAATTATTCGTGCACCTAAGGTGTTTGGCGATATGAAAAATTGACGGATTTTTGAAGCGCGAAACTCAGTGGCCACGAGAATAAGGCGTGGTGCACGTTAAAGAGAAAGGATAAAAAGACAGAGAAGTCGTGGAATTCCTCCGCTTAAACGGCTGAGAAAGAAAATCTAGACAAATTGTACCGTGTTTTTCATCGCGCAGCAAGAGAAATATTCTTTTAATATCACAGAGAAAACAAAGAGACGCGTGTTTGAAATTAGATGAATCTCGTTCCCGGTCGGGGATTCCGGTAAAACATTTTTTTCATGGTTCGCGTATGACTTGAAGATTTGAATGTAAAATCACCGTGCTGCAGAAGTTAGTATGTGAAAATTATTTTAATTGTAAGGAAATCTCGCGTTTTTCTTTGACCTTTCGTTGTTCAAGTTGTGTTCTTCAGTTCTTTACTTCCTCTTTGCCAAGTATCAGACATTAGCAGTGGTATAAGAGATTCCTATGACTCGACATCACGTGAAGGAATATGTACGTATTACATAAAAGTTGAATTATACATTGAATTTTATACATTAAAATAATAATTTAAAGTTTGTAAATTAATCTCGTCAGAGATGTATTTATTAAAGGTGAAGAAAGATAATTATTTTAATTATTAAGCTGACAAAAATGATAAAACAGTCTATACTGAACGCTTTTTTATTACATTCGTTCACCTGTTATATTATTAAAAGACTCATAGCTAATTCATTATATACGTGCATTATAGTGAAAAATACTATAAAAATATAACTTGCTAATCCATCATTGAGTGAAATTAAAGGACCGAACATACAGACTGTCATGTAATTGGTGGCACAACCGAGTCGAAAGTAGTTCTACGCGAAAAAGTAAGTCAAAGATGTCGAATAAAATTATTTCATTTGAGGCTATCTGTTCAACGAGATCGAGTTTGAAAATTTCACAATATGTCTTAGCTAAGGCATATTCCTATGACACTAAGTAACACATTACAACGTAATACAATATAACGAGATACGTTCTAAAGTAACACTACATATCGTAATATTATATAACGTAATACGATATAATGTTATACTATATAACGTGATACGTTATAAGGTAATACTATAAGAAGTAAGACTACATAATGTAATACTATTTAACGTAATAATATATAACGTACTGCGCTATAACGTAATACTGTATAACGTAAAACTATATACCGTAATAACATGTAAGGTAATAGGATATAAGGCTACACGTTATAACGTAACACTACACATCGTCATTCGATATTATGCAATACTTTAAACTGATATACCATATACCATTATACCATATACCGTAATAGGTTATAACGCAAATTCCTTATAACGTTAAACGATATAACATAATATTACACAACGTCAGAGGTTTCAACGTAACATCATATAACGATATATGCTATAACGTAATAGTATGTAACATTATACAATATAACGAAGCAGTATATAACGCTATAAGATATAACGTAATACCATATAATATTTTGCGTTATAACGTAAAACTACACAACGTCATACGTTGTAACGTAATTCTATATAACGTTATACGTCATGATGTAATACCATATAACGCTATACGTTACAACGTATTACTATATAAAGTAAAACTACAAAAAGTAAAACTACAAAACGTAAAACTATATAACGAAATACTATATAACATAAGACTATATAACGTAATACTATATAATGCAATGCGTTATAACGTAAAACTGTATAACGTAATACTATATATCGTAATACAATATAAGGTAATGTGATATAAGATAATACGTTATAACGTAATATTACACACCGTCATTCGATATTACGTAATACTCTATACCGATATACGATATAACGTATAACGTTATATTGTATTACGTTATAACGTATAACGATATATACTATTACATTATAACGTATAACGACATATACCATTACGTTATAACGTATAACGTTATATGGTATTACGTTATAAGGTCTTACGTTACGTAGTATACGTTATAACGTATGACGTTATACAGTATTACATTATAACATCTAACCTTATATAGTATTACAGTCTAACGTATAACGTTATATAATAATAGGATATAATGTATAGCGTTATATACAATCACGTTATGACGTATAGCGTTATATAGCAGTACTCAGTAACGTATGACGTTGTGTAGTACTACGTTATAAACTCTAACACTATACGGCATTACGTCATAACGTTACATCGTGATATTGTATAAAGTTACACGTTAGGACGTAATAGTACATAACGTTCTGACATAATAACATAACGTTATACGTTATAACGTATTACTATATAACGTCATACGTTATAACGTAATACCATATAACGTTATACGTTATAACGTAATACTATATAACGTTATACGTTATAGCGTAATACTATATAACGTTATACGTTGTATAGTTATAGTATATAACTTTATACATTATAACGTAATACTATATAAAGTTATACGTTATAGCGTAATACTACATAACGTTATACATTATAACGTAACACTTTATAACGTTATACGTTATAACGTAATGCTATTTAACCTCATACGTTATAACGTAATACCATATAACGTTATACGCAATAACATAATACTATATAATGTTATACGCTATAACGTAATACCATATAACGTTATACGTTATAACGTAATACTATATAACGTTATACGTTATAGCGTAATACTATATAACGTTATACGTTGTATAGTTATAGTATGTAACTTTATACATTATAACGTAATACTATATAAAGTTATACGTTATAGAGTAATACTATATAACGTTATACATTATAACGTAACACTTTATAACGTTATACGTTATAACGTAATACTATATAACGTTATACGTTATGACGTAATACTATATAATGCTATACGTTATAGCCTATCACTATAAAGCGTTATACGTTATAACGTAACACTTTATAACGTTATACGTTATTACGTAATACTATATAACGTCATACGCTATAACGTAATACCATATAACGTTATACGTTGTATAGTAATAGTCTATAACGTTATACGTTATTTCGTAATGCTATATAACGTCATACGCTATAACGTAATACCATATAACGTTATACGTTGTATAGTAATAGTCTATAACGTTATACGTTATTTCGTAATGATATATAACGTTATAAGTTATAGCGAATTATTATATAACGTTACACGTTGTATAGTAATAGTATATAACGTAAAACGTTATAACATAATGGTATCTAACGTTATACGTTATAACGTATTACTATACACCTTTACGCGTTGTATAGTTATTGTATATAACGTTACACGTTGTATTGTTATAGTATATAACGTTACACGTTATATCGTAATAGTATATAACGTTACACGTTGTATCGTTATGGTATAAAACGTTGTACGTTATAACATAATACTATGTAACGTTACACGTTGTATAGTAATAGTATATTACGTTATACGTTATATCGTAATACTATATAACGCTACACGTTGTACAGTAATGGTATATAACGTTAAACGTTATATCGTAATAGTATATAACGTTATACGTTACATCGTAATAGTATATGACGTTATACGTTCCAACGTCATACTATATAACGTTATACGTTATATCCTAGTAGAATATAATGTTATACGTTATATCATAATGGTATCTAACGTTATACGTTATAATGTATTACTATACACCTTTACGCGTTGTATAGTTTTAGTATATAACGTTACACGTTATATCGTAATAGCATATGACGCTATACGTAATAACGTAATACTACTTAACGTTAAACGTTATATCGTAATACTATATAACGTTATACGTTTTAACGTATTACCATATAACGTTATACGTTATAGAGTAATACTATATAACGTTATACGTTATAACGTATTACTATACACCTTTACGCGTTGCATACTTTTAGTATATAACGTTACACGTTATATCGTAATAGCATATGACGCTATACGTAATAACGTAATACTACTTAACGTTAAACGTTATATCGTAATACTATATTACGTTATACGTTATATCATAATACTATGTAACGTTACACGTTGTACAGTAATAGTATATAACGATATAAGTTATATCGTAGTACTATATAACGTTATGCGTTATAACGTAATACCATATAATGTAATACGCTATAACGTAATACTGTGTAACGTTATACGCTATAACGTAACGCTATATAACGTTATACGTTATTTCGTAATACTATATATCGTTATTTGTTATAATGAAATACTATATAACGTTACATGTTGTATAGTAATATATATTACGTTATAATTTATAACATAATACTATGTAACGTTACACGTTGTATAGTGATAGTATATAACGTTAAACGTTATAACGTAATACCATATAGTGTTACACGTTGTATAGTTTTGTATATAACGTTATACGTTACATCGTAATAGTATATAACGTTATACGTTACATCGTAATACTATGTAACGTTACACGTTGTAAAAAAATAGTATATAACGTTAAACGTTATATCGTAATACTATATATCGTTATACGCTATATCGTAATGGTATATGACGTTATTCGTTCTATCGTAATAGTATATGACGTTATACGTTATATCGTAATAGTATGTGACGTTATAAGTTATAACGTTATATCATATAACGTTATACGTTATAACGTAATACTATTTAACGTTATACGCTATAACGTAATGCTATATAACGTTATACGTTGTATCGTATTACTATATAACGTTTTACGTCATATCGTAATACTACATAACGTTATACGTTATAACGTATTACTATACACCTTTACGCGTTGTATAGTTATAGTATATAACGTTATACGTTGTATCGTAATAGTATGTGACGTTATACGTTATAACGTAATACTATGTAACGTTACACGTTGTATAGTAGTAGTATATAACGTTATAAGATATATCGTAATACTATATAACGTTTTACGTTGTATCGTAATACTATATAACGTTATACGTTATAACGTATTACTATACACATTTAAGCGTTGTATAGTTATAGTATTTAACGTTATACGTTATATCGTAATAATATGTGACGTTATACGTTATAACGTGATACTATATAACGTTTGACGTTATATCGTAATACTATATAACGTTACACGTTATATGGTAATAGCATATAACGTTATACGTAATAACGTAATACTACTTAACGTTATACGTACTAACGTAATACTATATAACGTTACACGTTATATCGTAATAGCATATAACGTTATACGTAATAACGTAATACTACTTAACGTTATACGTTACACCGTCATACTACATAACGTTACATGTTGTATAGTAATAGTATATTACGTTATACGTTATAACATAATACTATGTAACGTTACACGTTGTAAAAAAATAGTGTATAAAATTAAACGTTATATCGTAATACTATACATCGTTATGCGCTTTATCGTAATGGTATATGACGTTATTCGTTATATCGTAATAGTATGTGACGTTATACGTTATATCGTAATAGTATGTGACGTTATACATTATAACGTGATATCATATAACGTTATACGTTATAACGTAATACTATTTAACGTTATACGCTATAACGTAATGCTATATAACGTTATACGTTATATCGTATTACTATATAACGTTTTACGTCATATCGTAATACTACATAACGTTATACGTTATAACGTATTACTATACACCTTTACGCGTTGTATAGTTATAGTATACAACGTTATACGTTATATCGTAATAGTATGTGACGTTACACGTTATAACATAATACTATGTAACGTTACCAGTTGTATAGTAGTAGTATATAACGTTATAAGTTATATCGTAATACTATATAACGTTTTACGTTATATCGTAATACTATATAAAGTTATACGTTATAACGTATTACTAAACACATTTAAGCGTTGTATAGTTATACTATATAACGTTATACGTTATATCGTAATAGTATGTGACGTTATACGTTATAACGTGATACTATATAACGTTTGACGTTATATCGTAATACTATATAACGTTATACGTTATAACGTAATACTATATAACGTTATACGCTATAGCGTATTACTATACACCTTTACGCGTTGTATAGTTATAGTATATAACGTTGGACGTTATATCCTAATAGTATATAACGTTATACGTTATAACGTGCTACCATATAACGATACACGTTGTATAGTTTTGAATATAACGTTACACGTTTTATAGTTTTGTATATAACGTTTCACGTTATATCGTAATAGTATATAACGGTACACGTTATATCGTAGTGGTACATAACAATACACGTTATATCCTAGTAGTATAAAACGTTACACGTTATAACACAATAACATTTAACGTGACACGTTGTATAGTAATAGTATAAAACGTTATACGTTATTTCGTAATGATATGTAACGTTATACGCTATAACGTAACACTATATACCTTTACACGTCGTATAGATATAGTATATAACGTTACACGTTATACCGTAATAGTATATAACGTTACAGGTTATATCGTAATAGTATGTGACGTTATACCTTATGACGTGATACTATATAACGTTACACGTTGTATAGTAATAGTATATACCGTTATACGTTATAACGTAATACCATATAACGTTATACGTTATAACGTAATACTATATAACGTTACATGTTCTATAGTAATAGTATATTACGTTATATGTTATAACATAATACTATGTAACGTTACACGTTGTACAGTAATAGTATATAACGTTACACGTTATATCGCAGTAGAATATAACGTTATACGTTACAACGTAATTCTATGTAACGTTACTCGTTGTATAATAATAGTATATAAAGTTAAACGTTATATCATAATGGTATCTAACGTAATACATTATAACCTATTACTATAAACCTTTACGCGTTGTATAGTTGTAGTATATAACGTTACACGTTATATCCTGGTAGTATATAACGTTATACGATATATCATAATGGTATCTAACGTTGTAAGTTATAATGTATTACTATACACCTTTACGCGTTGTATACTTTTAGTATATAACGATACACGTTATATCGTAATAGCATATGACGCTATACGTAATAACGTAATACCATATAACGTTACACGTTGTATAGTTTTGTATATAACGTTACACGTTATATCGTAATAGTATATAACGTTATACGTTATAACGCAATACTATATAACGTCATACGTTATAACGTAATACTATGTAACGTTACACGTTGTACAGTAATAGTATATAACGTTACACGTTATATCGCAGTAGAATATAACGTTATACATTATAACATAATACTATATAATGTTACACGTTATGTCCTAGTAGTATATAACGTTATACGTTATAACGTAATACCATAAAGCGTTACACGCTATAACGTATTACTATATAACGTCATGCGTTATAACGTAATATCATATGTCTTTACATGTTGTATAGTTTTGTATATAACGTTATACGTTACATCGTAATATTACATAACGTTATACGTTACATCGTAATATTACATAACGTTATACGTTACAACGTAATACTATGTAACGTTACACGTTGTAAAGAAATAGTATATAACGTTAAACGTTATATCATAATGGTATCTAACGTTATACGTTCTACCGAATTACTATACACCTTTACGCGTTGTATAGTTATAGTATTTAACGTTACACGTTATATCGTAATAGGATATAACGTTATACGTTATATCGTAATAGTGTATATCGTTATACGTTATATCGTAATAGTATGTGCGGTTATACGTTATAACGTAATACCATATAACGTTATAGGTAATAACGTAATACTGTATAACGTTACACGTTAATTCCTAGTAGTATATAACGTTATACGTTATAACGTAATACCATATAGAGTTACACGTTGTATAGTTTTGTATATAACGTTATACGTTACATCGTGGTAGTATATAACGTTATACGTTACAACGTAATACTATGTAACGTTACACGTTGTAAAGAAATAGTATATAACGTTAAACGTTATATCGCAATAGTATATAACGTTATACGCTATATCGTAATGGTATATGACGTTATTCGTTCTGTCGTAATAGTATGTGACGTTATACGTTATAACGTGATATCATATAACGTTATACGTTATAACGTGATATCATATAACGTTATACGTTATAACGTAATACTATATAACGTTATACGTTATAACGTAATGCTATATAACGTTACACGTTATATCGCAGTAGACTATAATGTCATACGTTACAACGTAATACTATGTAACGTTACTCGTTGTATAGTTATAGTATATAACGTTACACGTTATATCGTAATTGCATATAACGTTATACGTAATAACGTAATACTGTATACCGTTACACGTTATATCCTAGTAGTATATAACGTTATACGTTATAACGTAATACCATATAGCGTTACACGTTGTATAGTTTTGTATATAACGCTATACGTTACATCGTAATAGTATATAACGTTATACGTTATATCGTAGTGGTATATAACAATACACGTTATATCCTAGTAGTATATAACGCTATACGTTATAACCTGATACTATGTAACGTTTCACATTGTATAGTAATAGTGTATAACGTTATACGTATTTCGTAATGATATATAACGTTATACGTTATAACGTATTACTATATAACGTTATACGTTATAACGTATTACTATATAACGTTATACGTTATAACGTATTACTATATAACGTTATACGTTATAACGTATTACTATATAACGTTATACGTTATAACGTATTACTATATAACGTTATACGTTATAACGTAATACTATATAACGTAATACGTTTTAACGTAATACCATGTAACGTTACACGTTGTATAGTTGTATATAACGTTATACGTTACATCGTGGTAGTATATAACGTTATACGTTACAACGTAATACTATGTAACGTTACATGTTGTATAATAATAGTATGTGCGGTTATACGTTATAACGTGATACTATATAACGTTATACGTTATAAAGTAATAGTATATTACGTTATACGTTATAACATAATACTGCATAACGTTATACGATATAACGTAATACTATATAATGTTATACGTTGTATTGTTATAGTATATAACGTTACAAGTTACATCGTAATACTATATAACGTTATACGTTATAACGTAATACTATATAACGTCATACGATATAACGTAATACCATATAAAGTTACACGTTGTATAGTTATAGTATATAACGTTATACTTTATAACGTAATTCTATATAACGTTATACGTTATACCGTAATAGTATATAACGTTTTACGTTATAACGTAATACTGTATATCTTTACACGTTGTATAGTTATAGTATATAAGGTTACACGTTATATCATAATAGTATATAACGTTAAACGTTATATCGTAATAGTATGTGACGTTATATGTTCTAACGTGATACTATATAACGTTATACGTTATAACGTAATACTATATAACGTAATACGTTTTAACGTATTACTATATAACGTTATGCGTTATAACGTAATACTATATATCTTTACATGTTGTATAGTTATAGTATATAACGTTACACGTTATATCATAATAGTATGTAACGTTATACGTTATATCATAATGGCATCTAACGTTATAAGTTATAACGTATTACTATACACCTTTACGCGTTGTATAGTTATAGTATATAATGTTACTCGTTATATCGTAATAGCATATAACGCCATACGTAATAACGTAATACTACTTAACGTTATACGTTATAACGTAGTGCTATATAAGGTTGCACGTTATATCGTAGTAGTATATAACGTTATACGTTATAATGTAATACTATATAACGTTACATGTTGTATAGTCATAGTATATTACGTTATACGTTATAACATAATACTATGTAACGTTACACGTTGCATAGTAGTAGTATATAACGTTATAAGTTGCATCGTAATACTATATAACGTTATACGTAATAACATAATACTATATAACGTTATACGTAATAACGTAATACTATATAACGTTACACGTTATATCGTGATAGTATATAACGTCATACGTTATATCATAATGTTATCTAACGTTATACGTTATAACGTATTACTATACACCTTTACGCGTTGTATAGTTATAGTATATAACGTTACATGTTATATCGTAATAGCATATAGCGTTATACGTAATAACGTAATACTATATAACATTATACGTTATAACGTAATACCATATAACGTTATGCGTTATAATGTAATACTATATAACGTTACATGTTGTATAGTAATAATATCTTACGTTATACGTTATAACATAATACTATGTAACGTTACTCGTTGCATAGTAATAGTATATAACATTATAAGTTGTATCGTATTACTATATAACGTTATACGTAATAACATAATACTGTATAACGTTATACGTAATAACGTAATACTATATAACGTTACACGTTATATCGTAATAGTATATAACGTTATACGTTATATCATAATATTATCTAACGTTATACGTTATAACGAATTACTATACACCTTTACACGTTGTATAGTTATAGTATATTGTCACGTCCCGCGTTCCGCACGTGACGCCACGAACCAATAACTTATGAATAATCAAACACGACCAATAATAATAAATTAATCAATAACTAACCAATCAAAATAAAAAGAATGATACGACAGACAATCAAAATGAAATAAATGAATCGATAAGAAGAAACACTACAACCAATTAGCAATAACATATAAAATACAAATAAAATGAAATAAATAAATGAAGCAATAAATAAAACAAGCCGCGATTCAAATGTATGAGATTTCTCTGCGAAAACACATGTATATACACACACGTGTATGCATATCTGTGTGTGTGATCTACTTCGTGAATCTGAATAATTGCTAATATAATAAAATATAAAAGAAATAGAATATACTACACTACATCAGCATTCTAATAAAAGTGAAAATTGTATACAAGATTGCTCTGCGACACACACATATATAGATAAACACATGCGTGCGCGTATCTTTGGGAAAAATTCATAATATATATGTCGGAGATGGAAAAGCACCGGAACCTCTCCTTTGATTCTCGGGAATACCGTAATGTCGTAATTTAGATTAAACAAATGTCGCTCCGATTGTTCGAGGTTTATGATAGTGAGCTTGGGCTCGAGGCGACAACCAGTCGCCGAACGTAGCCGCGGTCAAGGGATGAACGTTTTGTCTAACAAAGGCATGAAGTAACCCTATAGCTATCCTTAAAAGAAATACTTAGGACGGGGCACGACTGTAAGCGTTTCAACGATTTCTGTCCCGTGGCTCGCCACACGCAGACTCTATTCTTTGAGTAAGATGATTACCAGATGTCGACGCGTCTCCACAGTACATGTTCAGCTAGCCCGAGGACCCGCTATAAATCTTAAGATCTGTTTGACTAAAGTCCTTCAAACCGACAAACAGTCCTCGTCCCAACTACGAGAAAATAGGAGAAATCTATTTTTCTCACCAACGACGCTTCCTCTTCTCGAACTTTCTCTTAAGGGCGCCTAGCACCCTTCCCTAACCACCAACATGGAAATTGACCAATTAACAGTAACGCCGATTTCCCTCACTTTCCGAATGAAGGCTTTTCTCCACGAATCCGATGATTTCGTGCCCTTAGGCACACCCGTCATAGTTTTCCTCGACAGCGTTACCGTGATGGAGGACCACTCTCCGGTACGATCTCGACGACGATTCAAGTAACTCTCGGATACGTAGTGATTGCCCCACGCATTAACATCGAGTACAACTTAGACGCTAAAGAAGAGTAGAGTTCGTCATCCCGTTGACCGTGGATTCGTTATTGAGCCTAGGATCATTGTCATTAGCTTCTCGAGTATCAATTTATCGCGATTACTTGTCCAATTCCAACATGGTCATGTTTGCACTAGTAAATATCTCCTCTATTGCATAGTGATCACGTCTAGTGTCAATAGGGATTCGTTTACGCCCTTAACCCTAACTCTAATCGTAACGCCAACCCGACATCAGAGGTGGGATCAGTGCCGATTATAACAGTGTTAGAACTTACGACCATCGTGCGCGAGTAACCCAGTCGCTAGTGCAAAATCGAGTGTGAAACCTAACAAGTTTTCGCTACCACGTTTTAACCCTTAAAATCGCACGTTCCGACCCCGCTGCACGGGGCGCAACTGTCAACCTGATTATGAAAGAAAACCATAATTTCAATAACGAGTGGCGAGTCGACTTCTACGTACTGGAAGCATCATCGGGTAGATCAAGTCATCTGGGTGAGTCGTTTCCATTTTACTCCGATTCGGGAGCCGAGCGTTCACTAATTAAAGAGTCCGTGGCCTCGAGATTTCTGGCAAAAGAATGACTGACATATTAGTAATGCGAGGAGCAGGAAATACTTGTATTAAACATACGCCTCCCATTTGTTCATCGTGTGTATTAATGATTTTTACATCGAAGATAATTTCTCATGTCCTTGCTGATAGTTATCTAAAATATGATATCGCGATTAGTTGCGGAACTCTAAGTCTGGGTTTTGACGTAACATTACACAAAATAGCCTCGCTATGTGTAAAACAAAAATAATTAATGTCTGTAATGAAACCACTGCAAACGAGATCGTCGTTAATGAAGCTGACACTGATGTACATGGTAATAATAAAAGTCGATCAATTTCTCTTCTCGACAAATTCAAAGATTCATTCGTTACGGATTCCCTACGTATTCGCGTAAATACAGGCCGGTTAGAAATACGATTAATTGATCCTAACATCACCGTACGAGGAAGTCCTTATAGATTTAGTGAGGAGGACCGAAGAGCGGTACGTGAGAAAATAAGCGTTTTAATTAAAGCAAAGATCATAAGGCCTAGTAATTCGCTATTCGCGAGCTTTACGTAACTCGTGAAGAAGAAAGCGGCTCAGATAGATTACGAGTGGATCCCCGAGAACTAAATCAAAGTACCGTCGCGGATCGGTACCCTTTACTCCTTATTGCGGATCAAGTCGCGAGATTGCAAGAGGCGAGATATTTTATTAGCCTGGATATGGCCAGCGGGTTTCACCAAATTCCTACTTATCCTAATTCAGCGGAGTATACAGCGTTCGTTACTCCCGACAGACAATATGAGTAGATAACGATGCCGTTTGAACTGAAAAAAATTGCGCCGTCCGTCTTTCGGAGGGCCATTCGCAAGGCCCTAGGCGACCTCGCTCATTCGTACGTTGTTATTTATTTCGATAACGTTCTAATTATTGCCGACTCGATAGATCAAGCTTTAGGAAGATTGAACACCGTATTAGATACCCTCGTAAAAGCAGGATTCTCTGTTAACATTGCGAACTGTTCTTTTCTAAAGACATCGGTGCTCTATTTGAGATATGTAATTCATAACGAAGAAGTTCGTCCGAACCCGGGTAAAATACACACCTTAAGCTCTTTACCTGTGCCATCAGCCGTCACGCAGTCCAGGCAGTCCATAGGCTTAGCTTCGCACTTCCGAAAGTTCATCCCTAAATTCTCACAGGTGATGAAACCCCTGTATGCGCTCATCTCAAATAACAGAAATATAACTTGGACAGATAGGCACGAGAAAATAAGACAACAGGCAGTTTCCGCCCTGACCGACGCGCCGGTGTTAATGATATTCGACCCCAATTACCCGATAGAACTACATACTGACGCTAGCTCGGAGAGTTACGGGGCGATTTTGACGCATCAAGTCGAAGGTAAAGGCAAAGCAATAGAGTATTACAGCAAAAGAACTACCCTCGCAGAATCTAGGTATAATTCCTACGAACTAGAGACGTTAGCAGTCGTAAACGCAGTCGAGCGTTTCCGTCACTATCTACATGGACGGGAATTTCTTGTTGTCACGGATTGCGACTCGTCGAAAGCGTCGAGTAATAAAGTACATTTAAATGACAGGGACCATCGGTGATGGGCCTACTTGCAGACTTTTGTTTTTGACATTATGTATCTGGAAAGTAAGCGGACAGCCCACGTAGATTTCTTCTCGCGAAACCCCGTAGATTTAGACCACCGTAAAATTGATAAAATTGCGGAGAAAGAAATCAATCTGGCCGAAATATCGGAATACTAGCTGTTAGCCGAACAACGTCGTGATTCTCAAACCTTGGGAATCGTCAAGAAATTGCAAAACGATGAGCTCGCGGAAGACATCGCGAATACATACGAATTACGGTCCGGTACTCTTTACCGTAGGATACAAAGAAAAGGCAGGACTCTCTGTTTACCTATAGTCCTAAGAGGTTTTAGATAGTCTGTTATTAACCATGTGCACCAGTCAGTTATGCACTTAGGTTGGGAGAAAACGCTCGAGAGACTGTACAAGTATTACTGGTTCGAAGGGATGGCGAAGTACGTTCGCCGATTCATTGAGAACTGTCATGCTTGTCAAGTTTCGAAAGCTAGTTCAGGTAAGATACAAGCCGAACTACGTCCTATACCTAAGACTAGCATACCCTGGCATACGGTCCACATGGACATAACAGGCAAGTTGAGTGGTAAAAGCGATTCAAAGGAGTACGTCATTGTTTTGATCGATGTGTTCACTAAATTCGTATACCTGCATCGTACTCGTAAGATAGATTTCCGTAACACCATTAAAGCGCTTAAACCCGCTATATCTTATTCGGAAGTCCCTGCCGGATAGTAGCAGATCAGGAAAGATGTCCTAAGGGTAATGAATTTCGAGAATTCTGCGAAAGCAAACGAATTAAAGTTCACTCGATAGCGACCGATGATAGAGTCAATAGACAGGTAGAGCGTGTTATGCGTACATTGAAAATACGTTCACGACAGTAGAAACGACCGGGCGGCCGTGGCAAGACGCGATTGGGGAAATACAGCTAGCGTTGAACTGCACCACCAACCGCGTGACTAATTCGAGCCCTTTACAACTACTAATCGGTAGAACAGCGAGACCGTACGACCTATTGCTACCCGACAATATCAAAGAAAAGGAAGTCGATATCCCTGATGTAAGACAGCAGGCTGTGTAGAACATAGAGAGTAAAGCCCAGTACAGCAAAAAAGATTTGATAGAAACAAAGCTAAAGTGGTTAGGTTTAACCTCGGCGATTTCGTACCACGCAAAAACGAGAAAAGAAACCAAACCAAGCTAGAGCCAAAATTCAAGGGTCCATTCGTAATAACCGAGATTTTGGAAGGAGATAGATATATTTTAAAAACGCTAGACGGCAAACGATCGTATAAAGACAGTCACGACAGATTAAGAAAAATGCCGGACAGTCGCGTTCCCGCTGAGTTGGACGTCGATAGTGACGGCAATAACAGTGACCACGACGACATGAACACCTCGATCTCGGAAGATCCTTAGCACAAAGACCGTAGCACCTTACGGAGTACGTTATGAAGCTCGGTAAAGGGGCAAGTGATGTGTTCACGCGCACCATGAGCTATAGAGTTATGAAGCTTGGTAAAGGGGCAAGTGATGTGTTCACGCGCACCATGAGCTATAGAGTTATGAAGCTTGGTAAAGGGGCAAGTGATGTGTTCACGCGCACCATGAGCTATAGTGTTATGAAGCTCGACTAAGGGGCAAGTGATGTGTTCACGCGCACCATGAGCTATAGTGTTACGAAGTTTGGTGCGGTCGTGCGATCTAGAAAAACGAGATCCATTGGGGTGCGAAATCGAGACTGGTCCATTTCGCCGTTATGACCCGACTGATAACCCACAGGATGCAACTAGCACTTCCAATTACTCCTAATTACAACGTTACTAATTCATGTTCTCTTCTATTCCTTTTGTTGTCAAACCTCCGAACAAAATTTTGTTGTTACACTGGACCCTCAGCTTATTTAGACATTAAGTTAAATTGTAGACATGCTAATTGTACCGAACCTAATGTTAGAAAGACTCAATCTTATAGTTGCACCCGAGGACGTGTGATAGTCAGAATGGCCGTGTCGGAGATGGAAAAGCACCGGAACCTCTCCTTTGATTCTCGGGAATACCGTAATGTCGTAATTTAGATTAAACAAATGTCGCTCCGATTGTTCGAGGTTTATGATAGTGAGCTTGGGCTCGAGGCGACAACCAGTCGCCGAACGTAGCCGCGGTCAAGGGATGAACGTTTTGTCTAACAAAGGCATGAAGTAACCCTATAGCTATCCTTAAAAGAAATACTTAGGACGGGGCACGACTGTAAGCGTTTCAACGATTTCTGTCCCGTGGCTCGCCACACGCAGACTCTATTCTTTGAGTAAGATGATTACCAGATGTCGACGCGTCTCCACAGTACATGTTCAGCTAGCCCGAGGACCCGCTATAAATCTTAAGATCTGTTTGACTAAAGTCCTTCAAACCGACAAACAGTCCTCGTCCCAACTACGAGAAAATAGGAGAAATCTATTTTTCTCACCAACGACGCTTCCTCTTCTCGAACTTTCTCTTAAGGGCGCCTAGCACCCTTCCCTAACCACCAACATGGAAATTGACCAATTAACAGTAACGCCGATTTCCCTCACTTTCCGAATGAAGGCTTTTCTCCACGAATCCGATGATTTCGTGCCCTTAGGCACACCCGTCATAGTTTTCCTCGACAGCGTTACCGTGATGGAGGACCACTCTCCGGTACGATCTCGACGACGATTCAAGTAACTCTCGGATACGTAGTGATTGCCCCACGCATTAACATCGAGTACAACTTAGACGCTAAAGAAGAGTAGAGTTCGTCATCCCGTTGACCGTGGATTCGTTATTGAGCCTAGGATCATTGTCATTAGCTTCTCGAGTATCAATTTATCGCGATTACTTGTCCAATTCCAACATGGTCATGTTTGCACTAGTAAATATCTCCTCTATTGCATAGTGATCACGTCTAGTGTCAATAGGGATTCGTTTACGCCCTTAACCCTAACTCTAATCGTAACGCCAACCCGACATATATATATATATATATGTATGTATACGTTATTAAACCATTAAAACGCAAAGAAATAAATATATAGAATTACATTTCTACGAACCCAGAGAATTATATACGAAATCCACATTATGGGATATTCAACCAATTAACGATCCGAGAAACAATGAGAATAACAATACACGCACATATACATATGCATATATAATTTTACATAATGGAAAATTACATTGTGAAATGTATATATATATATATATATACACATATTATTATATCGAACAACTACTCATCTAATATACAAAACCACCTTGTAAAAATTACATTACTGAACATTCAACTAAACCAACTGAAGATTTAATAAAATAATATATAATAATATTATAATATATATATATATATATATATATATATATATATATATATATATATATATATATATATATATATGTCGGAGATGAAAGAACACCGGAGCCTCCCCTTTGGAGCGGTGGGAGGACTCCCTTAGCGCTGTAACCCAGATTTCATCATAGCCGCACTAAGAAACTGTTGTAATTCGATCCGACTGTACTTATTCGAAATTTATGATAGTGAGCTGGGGCTCGAGGTGACAACCGGTCGCCGAACGTAGTCGCGGTCAAGCGATGAACGTTTTACCTAACAGAGGCATGAAGTAACTCTATAGCCTTCCTTAAAAGAAATACTTGGGACGGGGCACGACGGTAAACATTTCAACGATTTCTGTCCCGTGGCTCGCCACACGCAGACTTTGTCCTTCGGGTAAGACGATTGCCAGATGCCAACGCATCTTCACAGTATATGTTTAGCTGGGCGAGGACCCGCTACGAATATTAAATTTCAATTACACAAAGTCTCTCAAATAGACAAATGGCCTGTGCCCCAACTACGGGAAGATAAGAGAAATCTATCCTTCCACGAACGACGCTTCTCGCTAGCAACTTTCCCCAAGGACAGCTAATATCTTTCTCTAACCACCAACATAGAAATTGACGAATTAACAGCAACGTCAATTTTCCTCACCCTTCGAGCGAAGACTTTTCTCCGCGAATCCGATGATCTCGTGCCCTTAGGCACACCCATCATAGTTTTCTTCGACAGCATCACCGCGACGGAGAGACACTCTCTAGTGCGATCTCATCAGTAATCGACCTGTCTTTCGTATACGAAATAATTGCCCCCGTGCTCTAACATATAGTGTAACTTAGACGCAAACGAAGGGTAAAGTCCAGTATCCGTTGACCGCGGAAACGTTGCCGGAGCCGAGACCATTGTCATAGTGCCGCGAATATCGAAACCTTGCGATTATCTATCGACGCTGCAAATCTCTCTAATTTGTGTCAATAAACTCAACCATTGTTACACCGCACCTATGGCTAATTCCAACGAAGATACACCGAACACCCCCACCCACAATCCTGACGTGCATCCGACATATATATATATATATATATATATATACATAGATATGTGAAATATCAGCGTTGTATATAACCAGGAACAATACAAATGTCACACGACCTCTTCAACAACTTCGATTCTTCGTTCCTGCCGACAACACCTCACACGATGACTGCGTCTTCTAGGGCCACTTACGGATTCTTTACAATTCTTCTTCTTCTTGCACTGAAATATCATATGCAGTGAATAAAACACGAAAGAAGCAGGATGAACTAAATAAAAGAAATCATAACAAGATACACACCGAGACAGTCCGCATGGGAACCTCTGACAAAGATACCTCCGTATCTATCACTAAACGCATAATAATCAAGATGCACAAACCTCATTTGGAAGTCGACACCACTCAGAGCGTGCCAATGCAAGGGAGGAAAACAAATGAAATTGTATTTCGGGAAGACGTTTCACCACTTTCCATAGATCAGAAACTGGAGTTACACAACTAATAACCTAATAACAAGAAAGTAATATAAAATATACACGATTTAATATATAGCAAATATGGACATATAAATCTACAAGGAGCAAAATATATCTTATATTGTCAAAAGATCATCAGGACACGACGCCAACGAAGGTGCCACTGTGCCTACTTGGGTGGAAAACCGCCCCTTCAGCATCGTCCTTCGCACATATTCACACACGCACGTCGATCACGTCATCTCGTACCATTCACATATCTTCCTCCTCTTGCGCTAAAACAAATTCACAAGTTTAAGGAAACAAACAACATGCGAAACGAGATAGAATACTAAAAACACATACTCACACAGTTCGCACAGGCGCGGACGCTTTTGTGTCCATGACTCAACATAACCTGTAATCATCAAAATCCACGTTCTCTCATGGAAACTCTAAAAACCTGCAGCATTGCGATTCCCGCCGGAATGAACTGTCACGTGACTGTCATCCCATTGGGGATGTTATTATAAAAAGCGTAGCGACACAATTCAAAAGAGAGTAATCGTTACGAGTTAGAATATAGTCGGAGAGTAATCGTTACGAGTTAGAATATAGTCGGAGAGTAATCGTTACCAGTTAGAATATAGTCAGAGAGTGTTAGCGGAGAGTAATTGTTGGCGGGTCAGTTGAATAAAAGAATAGAGTAAGATTAATTGTTAGCGTTCGGGAGAATTTAGTGAAAATAAAGAGAGTAATTGTTAGCGGGTCAGTTGAATAAAGGAATAGCAAAGAGTAATTGTTAGCGTTCAGTAGAATTTAGCGAAAATAGAATAGATTAATTGTTAGCGTTAGCGTTAGCGATTAATTGTTAGTGGTTCAGTTAAAATAAGAGAATAATCGGAATAATCGACATTAGTTGAATCGGTTCGTTTCGTTAGAATAAGCAGATAATTGATATTAGTCGTTCAATTGAATTTGAGTGAGTCTGATATCAGTTCGTTCAGTTGATTTAATTAGAATTTAAGTTAGGATTAGAGAATAATTGTTCGTTCCAGTTCGAGTTTAAGACTTACGAGATATAAATGTTATTAGTCAGTTCGAATTATAAAATAATTGTTATTAGTCAGTTAGCATTAAAACAATAGTTGGCTCAAGTTTTTGTGTTAGAATTTCGAATTGTTAAACAAGTCCGGACACGCTGTTGTTTACACTGTTCAAGTCAAATAAAGATTAAAACAAAAATTATAGAAGTTTCAATCTTTGTAAAACCGGAATCACCCCAGCGGAGGCCAACGTCAGGTGAGTCAACTATTAATTATTATTAATAATTAATAATTAAAATAATAAATAATATCAATAGTTAGTATAATTCGTCAGTAATTCCGCCAGTAATAATTATTTATAATATAATTGTTTATTCCAAACAATCCTCTCCCGTGCTAGTATCCCTGCGCATAGCAGGTTAGCCGAAACGTGGAGATCGTGGAGACCAGTGGCCTAAACTCCAATCCACGCTACCTAGTCTAACAAGAAATATCTAATTGAAACAGTCCTTAGACTGCTTCTGGTGGCAGCGACTACTACATTGTTTAAAATTTCAAAATTTGGATATCCAAACGTAACAACTATATAACGTTACACGTTGTATGGTAATTGTATATAACGTTATACGTTATAACGTAATACTATATAACGCTATACGTTATAACGTAATACTATATAACGTTATACGTTATAACGTAATACTATATAACGTTATACGTTATAACGTAACACTATATATCGTTATACGTTATAACGTAATACTATATAACGTTATACGTTATAACGTAATACTATATAACGTTATACGTTATAACGTAATACTAAATAACGTTATACGTTATACCGTAATACTATATATCGTCATACATTGTATAGTAGTAGTATATAACGTTGTACGTTCTATCGTAATAGTATATAACTTTATACCTTATAACGTTACACTATATAACGTTACACGTTGTATGGTAATTATACATAACGTTATACCTTATAACGTAATACTATATAACGTTATACGTTATAACGTTACACTATATAACGTTACACGTTGTATGGTAATTATATATAACGTTATACGTTATAACGTAATACTATATAACGTTATACGTTATAACGTAATACTATACAACGTTCTACGTTATAACGTAATACTATATAACGGTATGCGCTATAACGCAATGCTATATAACGTTATACATTAAAACGTAACACTATATAACGTCATACATTGTATAGTAATAGTATATAACGTTATACGTTCTATCGTAAAACTATATAACGTTATACATTATAACGTAATACTATATAACGTTATACGTTATAACGTAATACTATATGACGTTATACGTTATAACGTAACACTATATAACGTTAAACGTTAAAATGTAACACTATATAACGTCAAACATTGTATAGTAATAGTATGTAACGTTATACGTTCTATCGTAATAGTGTATAACATTATAGGTTATAACGTAATACTACTTGACGTTATACGTTATAACGTAATACTATATAACGTTATACGTTATAACGTAATGCTATATAACGTTATACGTTATAACGTTACACTATATAACGTTACACGTTGTATGGTAATTGTATATGACGTTATACGTTATAACGTAATACTATATAACGTTACACGTTGTATGGTAATTGTATATAACGTTACACGTTATAACGTAATACTATGTAACGTTATACGTTATAACGTAATACTATATAACGTTACACGTTATAACGTAATACTATATAATGTTATACGTTATAACGTAATACTATATAACGTTATACGTTATAACGTAATACTATATAACGTTATCCGTTATAACGTAATACTATATAACGTTATACGTTATAACGTAATACTATATAACGGTATACGTTATAACGCAATGCTATATAACGTTATACGTTATAACGTTACACTATATAAGGTTACACGTTGTATGGTAATTGTATATAACGTTATACGTTATAACGTAATACTATATAACGTTACACGTTGTATGGTAATTGTATATAACGTTATACGTTATAACGTAATACTATATAACGTTATACGTTATAACGTAATACTATATAACGTTATACGTTATAACGTAATACTATATAACGTTACACGTTGTATGGTAATTGTATATAACGTTATACGTTATAACGTAATACGATATAACGCTATACGTTATAACGTAATACTATATAACGTTATACGTTATAACGCAATACTATATAACTTTATACGTTATAACGTAATACTATATAACGATATACGTTATAACGCAATGCTATATAACGTTATACGTTATAACGTTACATTATATAACGTTACACGTTGTATGGTAATTGTATATAACGTTATACGTTATAACGTAATACTATATAACGTTATACGTTATAACGTAATACTATATAACGGTATGCGCTATAACGCAATGCTATATAACGTTATACATTAAAACGTAACACTATATAACGTCATACATTGTATAGTAATAGTATATAACGTTATACGTTCTATCGTAAAACTATATAACGTTATACATTATAACGTAATACTATATAACGTTATACGTTATAACGTAATACTATATGACGTTATACGTTATAACGTAACACTATATAACGTTAAACGTTAAAATGTAACACTATATAACGTCAAACATTGTATAGTAATAGTATGTAACGTTATACGTTCTATCGTAATAGTGTATAACATTATAGGTTATAACGTAATACTACTTGACGTTATACGTTATAACGTAATACTATATAACGTTATACGTTATAACGTAATGCTATATAACGTTATACGTTATAACGTTACACTATATAACGTTACACGTTGTATGGTAATTGTATATGACGTTATACGTTATAACGTAATACTATATAACGTTACACGTTGTATGGTAATTGTATATAACGTTACACGTTATAACGTAATACTATGTAACGTTATACGTTATAACGTAATACTATATAACGTTACACGTTATAACGTAATACTATATAATGTTATACGTTATAACGTAATACTATATAACGTTATACGTTATAACGTAATACTATATAACGTTATCCGTTATAACGTAATACTATATAACGTTATACGTTATAACGTAATACTATATAACGGTATACGTTATAACGCAATGCTATATAACGTTATACGTTATAACGTTACACTATATAAGGTTACACGTTGTATGGTAATTGTATATAACGTTATACGTTATAACGTAATACTATATAACGTTACACGTTGTATGGTAATTGTATATAACGTTATACGTTATAACGTAATACTATATAACGTTATACGTTATAACGTAATACTATATAACGTTATACGTTATAACGTAATACTATATAACGTTACACGTTGTATGGTAATTGTATATAACGTTATACGTTATAACGTAATACGATATAACGTTATACGTTATAACGTAATACGATATAACGCTATACGTTATAACGTAATACTATATAACGTTATACGTTATAACGCAATACTATATAACTTTATACGTTATAACGTAATACTATATAACGATATACGTTATAACGCAATGCTATATAACGTTATACGTTATAACGTTACATTATATAACGTTACACGTTGTATGGTAATTGTATATAACGTTATACGTTATAACGTAATACTATATAACGTTATACGTTATAACGTAATACTATATAACGTTATACGTTATAACGTAATACTATATATCGTTATACGTTATAACGTAATACTATATAACGTTATACGTTATAACGTAATACTATATAACGTTATACGTTATAACGTAATACTAAATAACGTTATACGTTATACCGTAATACTATATATCGTCATACATTGTATAGTAGCAGTATATAACGTTGTACGTTCTATCGTAATAGTATATAACTTTATACCTTATAACGTTACACTATATAACGTTACACGTTGTATGGTAATTGTATATAACGTTATACCTTATAGCGTAATACTATATAACGTTATACGTTATAACGTAATACTATATAACGTTATACGTTATAACGTAATACTATATAACGTTCTACGTTATAACGTAATACTATATAACGTTATACGTTATAACGTAATACTGTATAACGTTATCCGTTATAACGTAATACTATATAACGTTCTACGTTATAACGTAATACTATATAACGGTATGCGCTATAACGCAATGCTATATAACGTTATACATTAAAACGTAACACTATATAACGTCATACATTGTATAGTAATAGTATATAACGTTATACGTTCTATCGTAAAACTATATAACGTTATACATTATAACGTAATACTATATAACGTTATACGTTATAACGTAATACTATATGACGTTATACGTTATAACGTAACACTATATAACGTTAAACGTTAAAATGTAACACTATATAACGTCAAACATTGTATAGTAATAGTATGTAACGTTATACGTTCTATCGTAATAGTGTATAACATTATAGGTTATAACGTAATACTACTTGACGTTATACGTTATAACGTAATACTATATAACGTTATACGTTATAACGTAATGCTATATAACGTTATACGTTATAACGTTACACTATATAACGTTACACGTTGTATGGTAATTGTATATGACGTTATACGTTATAACGTAATACTATATAACGTTACACGTTGTATGGTAATTGTATATAACGTTATACGTTATAACGTAATACTATGTAACGTTATACGTTATAACGTAATACTATATAACGTTACACGTTATAACGTAATACTATATAATGTTATACGTTATAACGTAATACTATATAACGTTATACGTTATAACGTAATACTATATAACGTTATCCGTTATAACGTAATACTATATAACGTTATACGTTATAACGTAATACTATATAACGGTATACGTTATAACGCAATGCTATATAACGTTATACGTTATAACGTTACACTATATAAGGTTACACGTTGTATGGTAATTGTATATAACGTTATACGTTATAACGTAATACTATATAACGTTACACGTTGTATGGTAATTGTATATAACGTTATACGTTATAACGTAATACTATATAACGTTATACGTTATAACGTAATACTATATAACGTTATACGTTATAACGTAATACTATATAACGTTACACGTTGTATGGTAATTGTATATAACGTTATACGTTATAACGTAATACGATATAACGCTATACGTTATAACGTAATACTATATAACGTTATACGTTATAACGCAATACTATATAACTTTATACGTTATAACGTAATACTATATAACGATATACGTTATAACGCAATGCTATATAACGTTATACGTTATAACGTTACATTATATAACGTTACACGTTGTATGGTAATTGTATATAACGTTATACGTTATAACGTAATACTATATAACGTTATACGTTATAACGTAACACTATATAACGTTATACGTTATAACGTAATACTATATATCGTTATACGTTATAACGTAATACTATATAACGTTATACGTTATAACGTAATACTATATAACGTTATACGTTATAACGTAATACTAAATAACGTTATACGTTATACCGTAATACTATATATCGTCATACATTGTATAGTAGCAGTATATAACGTTGTACGTTCTATCGTAATAGTATATAACTTTATACCTTATAACGTTACACTATATAACGTTACACGTTGTATGGTAATTGTATATAACGTTATACCTTATAGCGTAATACTATATAACGTTATACGTTATAACGTAATACTATATAACGTTATACGTTATAACGTAATACTATATAACGGTATACGTTATAACGCAATGCTATATAACGTTATACGTTATAACGTTACACTATATAAGGTTACACGTTGTATGGTAATTGTATATAACGTTATACGTTATAACGTAATACTATATAACGTTACACGTTGTATGGTAATTGTATATAACGTTATACGTTATAACGTAATACTATATAACGTTATACGTTATAACGTAATACTATATAACGTTATACGTTATAACGTAATACTATATAACGTTACACGTTGTATGGTAATTGTATATAACGTTATACGTTATAACGTAATACGATATAACGTTATACGTTATAACGTAATACGATATAACGCTATACGTTATAACGTAATACTATATAACGTTATACGTTATAACGCAATACTATATAACTTTATACGTTATAACGTAATACTATATAACGATATACGTTATAACGCAATGCTATATAACGTTATACGTTATAACGTTACATTATATAACGTTACACGTTGTATGGTAATTGTATATAACGTTATACGTTATAACGTAATACTATATAACGTTATACGTTATAACGTAATACTATATAACGTTATCCGTTATAACGTAATACTATATAACGTTATACGTTATAACGTAATACTATATAACGGTATACGTTATAACGCAATGCTATATAACGTTATACGTTATAACGTTACACTATATAAGGTTACACGTTGTATGGTAATTGTATATAACGTTATACGTTATAACGTAATACTATATAACGTTACACGTTGTATGGTAATTGTATATAACGTTATACGTTATAACGTAATACTATATAACGTTATACGTTATAACGTAATACTATATAACGTTATACGTTATAACGTAATACTATATAACGGTACACGTTGTATGGTAATTGTATATAACGTTATAAGTTATAACGTAATACGATATAACGCTATACGTTATAACGTAATACTATATAACGTTATACGTTATAACGCAATACTATATAACTTTATACGTTATAACGTAATACTATATAACGATATACGTTATAACGCAATGCTATATAACGTTATACGTTATAACGTTACATTATATAACGTTACACGTTGTATGGTAATTGTATATAACGTTATACGTTATAACGTAATACTATATAACGTTATACGTTATAACGTAATACTATATAACGTTATACGTTATAACGTAATACTATATATCGTTATACGTTATAACGTAATACTATATAACGTTATACGTTATAACGTAATACTATATAACGTTATACGTTATAACGTAATACTAAATAACGTTATACGTTATACCGTAATACTATATATCGTCATACATTGTATAGTAGCAGTATATAACGTTGTACGTTCTATCGTAATAGTATATAACTTTATACCTTATAACGTTACACTATATAACGTTACACGTTGTATGGTAATTGTATATAACGTTATACCTTATAGCGTAATACTATATAACGTTATACGTTATAACGTAATACTATATAACGTTATACGTTATAACGTAATACTATATAACGTTCTACGTTATAACGTAATACTATATAACGTTATACGTTATAACGTAATACTGTATAACGTTATCCGTTATAACGTAATACTATATAACGTTATACGTTATAACGTAATACTATATAACGGTATACGTTATAACGCAATGCTATATAACGTTATACGTTATAACGTTACACTATATAACGTTACACGTTGTATGGTAATTGTATATAACGTTATACGTTATAACGTAATACTATATAACGTTACACGTTGTATGGTAATTGTATATAACGTTATACGTTATAACGTAATACTATATAACGTTATACGTTATAACGTAATACTATATAACGTTATACGTTATAACGTAATACTATATAACGTTACACGTTGTATGGTAATTGTATATAACGTTATACGTTATAACGTAATACGATATAACGCTATACGTTATAACGTAATACTATATAACGTTATACGTTATAACGTAATACTATATAACGTTATACGTTATAACGTAATACTATATAACGTTATACGTTATAACGTAATACTATATAACGATATACGTTATAACGCAATGCTATATAACGTTATACGTTATAACGTTACATTATATAACGTTACACGTTGTATGGTAATTGTATATAACGTTATACGTTATATCGTAATACTATATAACGTTATACGTTATAACGTAATACTATATAACGTTATACGTTATAACGTAATACTATATATCGTTATACGTTATAACGTAATACTATATAACGTTATACGTTATAACGTAATACTATATAACGTTATACGTTATAACGTAATACTAAATAACGTTATACGTTATACCGTAATACTATATATCGTCATACATTGTATAGTAGCAGTATATAACGTTGTACGTTCTATCGTAATAGTATATAACTTTATACCTTATAACGTTACACTATATAACGTTACACGTTGTATGGTAATTGTATATAACGTTATACCTTATAACGTAATACTATATAACGTTATACGTTATAACGTAATACTATATAACGTTATACGTTATAACGTAATACTATATAACGTCCTACGTTATAACGTAATACTATATAACGTTCTACGTTATAACGTAATACTATATAACGTTATACGATATAACGTAATACTATATAACGTTATACGTTATAACGTAATACTATAAAACGTTATCCGTTATAACGTAATACTATATAACGTTATACGTTATAACGCAATACTATATAACTTTATACGTTATAACGTAATACTATATAACGATATACGTTATAACGTTACACTATATAACGTTACACGTTGTATGGTAATTGTATATAACGTTATACGTTATAACGTAATACTATATAACGTTATACGTTATAACGTAATACTATATAACGTTATACGTTATAATGTAACACTATATAAAGTTAAACGTTAAAATGTAACACTATATAACGTCAATCATTGTATAGTAATAGTATGTAACGTTGTACGTTCTATCGTAATAGTATATAACTTTATACCTTATAACGTTACACTATATAACGTTACACGTTGTATGGTAATTGTATATAACGTTATACCTTATAACGTAATACTATATAACGTTATACGTTAAAACGTAATACTATATAACGTTATACGTTATAACGTAATACTATATAACGTTCTACGTTATAACGTAATACTATATAACGTTCTACGTTATAACGTAATACTATATAACGTTATACGATATAACGTAATACTATATAACGTTATACGTTATAACGTAATACTATAAAACGTTATCCGTTATAACGTAATACTATATAACGTTATACGTTATAACGCAATACTATATAACTTTATACGTTATAACGTAATACTATAAAACGATATACGTTATAACGTTACACTATATAACGTTACACGTTGTATGGTAATTGTATATAACGTTATACGTTATAACGTAATACTATATAACGTTATACGTTATAACGTAATACTATATAACGCTATACGTTATAACGTAATACTATATAACGTTATACGTTATAACGTAATACTATATAACGTTATACGTTATAACGTCATACTATATAACGATATACGTTATAACGCAATGCTATATAACGTTATACGTTATAACGTTACACTATATAACGTTACACGTTGTATGGTAATTGTATATAACGTTATACGTTATAACGTAATACTATATAACGTTATACGTTATAACGTAATACTATATAACGTTACACGTTGTATGGTAATTGTATATAACGTTATACGTTATAACGTAATACTATATAACGTTATACGTTATAACGTAATACTATATAACGTTACACGTTGTATGGTAATTGTATATAACGTTATACGTTATAACGTAATACTATATAACGTTATACGTTATAACGTAATACTATATGACGTTATACGTTATAACGTAACACTATATAAAGTTAAACGTTAAAATGTAACACTATATAACGTCAAACATTGTATAGTAATAGTATGTAACGTTATACGTTCTATCGTAATAGTGTATAACATTATAGGTTATAACGTAATACTACTTGACGTTATACGTTATAACGTAATACTATATAATGTTATACGTTATAACGTAATGCTATATAACGTTATACGTTATAACGTTACACTATATAACGTTACACGTTGTATGGTAATTGTATATGACGTTATACGTTATAACGTAATACTTTATAACGTTACACGTTGTATGGTAATTGTTTATAACGTTATACGTTATAACGTAATACTATGTAACGTTATACGTTATAACGTAATACTATATAACGTTACACGTTATAACGTAATACTATATAATGTTATACGTTATAACGTAATACTATATAACGTTATACGTTATAACGTAATACTATATAACGTTATCCGTTATAACGTAATACTATATAACGTTATACGTTATAACGTAATACTATATAACGGTATACGTTATAACGCAATGCTATATAACGTTATACGTTATAACGTTACACTATATAACGTTACACGTTGTATGGTAATTGTATATAACGTTATACGTTATAACGTAATACTATATAACGTTACACGTTGTATGGTAATTGTATATAACGTTATACGTTATAACGTAATACTATATAACGTTATACGTTATAACGTAATACTATATAACGTTATACGTTATAACGTAATACTATATAACGTTATACGTTATAACGTAATACTATATAACGTTACACGTTGTATGGTAATTGTATATAACGTTATACGTTATAACGTAATACGATATAACGCTATACGTTATAACGTAATACTATATAACGTTATACGTTATAACGCAATACTATATAACTTTATACGTTATAACGTAATACTATATAACGATATACGTTATAACGCAATGCTATATAACGTTATACGTTATAACGTTACATTATATAACGTTACACGTTGTATGGTAATTGTATATAACGTTATACGTTATAACGTAATACTATATAACGTTATACGTTATAACGTAATACTATATAACGTTATACGTTATAACGTAATACTATATATCGTTATACGTTATAACGTAATACTATATAACGTTATACGTTATAACGTAATACTATATAACGTTATACGTTATAACGTAATACTAAATAACGTTATACGTTATACCGTAATACTATATATCGTCATACATTGTATAGTAGCAGTATATAACGTTGTACGTTCTATCGTAATAGTATATAACTTTATACCTTATAACGTTACACTATATAACGTTACACGTTGTATGGTAATTGTATATAACGTTATACCTTATAACGTAATACTATATAACGTTATACGTTACAACGTAATACTATATAACGTTGTACGTTATAACGTAATACTATATAACGTTATACGTTATAACGTAATACTATATAACGATATACGTTATAACGCAATGCTATATAACGTTATACGTTATAACGTTACACTATATAACGTTACACGTTGTATGGTAATTGTATATAACGTTATACGTTATAACGTAATACTATATAACGTTACACGTTGTATGGTAATTGTATATAACGTTATACGTTATAACGTAATACTATATAACGTTATACGTTATAACGTAATACTATATAACGTTATACGTTATAACGTAATACTATATAACGTTATACGTTATAACGTAATACTATATAACGTTACACGTTGTATGGTAATTGTATATAACGTTATACGTTATAACGTAATACGATATAACGCTATACGTTATAACGTAATACTATATAACGTTATACGTTATAACGCAATACTATATAACTTTATACGTTATAACGTAATACTATATAACGTTATACGTTATAACGTAATACTATATAACGTTATACGTTATAACGTAATACTATATAACGTTATACGTTATAACGTAATACTAAATAACGTTATACGTTATACCGTAATACTATAAAACGTTATTCGTTATAACGTAATACTATATAACGTTATACGTTATAACGTAATACTATATAACGCTATACGTTATAACGTAATACTATATAACGTTATACGTTATAACGTAATACTATATAACGTTATACGTTATAACGTCATACTATATAACGATATACGTTATAACGCAATGCTATATAACGTTATACGTTATAACGTTACACTATATAACGTTACACGTTGTATGGTAATTGTATATAACGTTATACGTTATAACGTAATACTATATAACGTTATACGTTATAACGTAATACTATATAACGTTACACGTTGTATGGTAATTGTATATAACGTTATACGTTATAACGTAATACTATATAACGTTACACGTTGTATGGTAATTGTATATAACGTTATACGTTATAACGTAATACTATATAACGTTATACGTTATAACGTAATACTATATAACGGTATGCGCTATAACGCAATGCTATATAACGTTATACATTAAAACGTAACACTATATAACGTCATACATTTTATAGTAATAGTATATAACGTTATACGTTCTATCGTAATACTATATAACATTATACGTTATAACGTAATACTATATAACGTTATACGTTATAACGTAATACTATATAACGGTATACGTTATAACGCAATGCTATATAACGTTATACGTTATAACGTTTCACTATATAACGTTACACGTTGTATGGTAATTGTATATAACGTTATACGTTATAACGTAATACTTTATAACGTTATACGTTATAACGTAATACTATATAACGTTATACGTTATAACGTAATACTATATAACGTTATACGTTATAACGTCATACTATATAACGATATACGTTATAACGCAATGCTATATAACGTCATACGTTATAACGTTACACTATATAACGTTATACGTTCTATCGTAATACTATATAACGTTATACGTTATAACGCAATGCTATATAACGTTATACGTTATAACGTAATACAATATAACGTTACACGTTGTATGGTAATTGTATATAACGTTATACGTTATAACGTAATACTATGTAACGTTATACGTTATAACGTAATACTATATAACGTTACACGTTATAACGTAATACTATATAACGTTGTACGATATAACGTAATACTATATAACGTTATACGTTATAACGTAATACTATAAAACGTTATCCGTTATAACGTAATACTATATAACGTTATACGTTATAACGTAATACTATATAACGCTATACGTTATAACGTAATACTATATAACGTTATACGTTCTATCGTAATACTATATAACGTTATACGTTATAACGCAATGCTATATAACGTTATACGTTATAACGTTACACTATATAACGTTACACGTTGTATGGTAATTGTATATAACGTTATACGCTATAACGTAATACTATATAACGTTATACGTTATAACGTAATACGAAATAACGTTATACGTTATACCGTAATACTATATATCGTCATACATTGTATAGTAGTAGTATATAACGTTGTACGTTCTATCGTAATAGTATATAACTTTATACCTTATAACGTTACACTATATAACGTTACACGTTGTATGGTAATTGTATATAACGTTATACCTTATAACGTAATACTATATAACCTTATACGTTATAACGTAATACTATATAACGTTATACGTTATAACGTAATACTATATAACGTTCTACGTTATAACGAAATACTATATAACGTTATACGATATAACTTAATACTATATAACGTTATACGTTATAACGTAATACTATAAAACGTTATCCGTTATAACGTAATACTATATAACGTTATACGTTATAACGTAATACTATATAACGCTATATGTTATAACGTAATACTATATAACGCTATACGTTATAACGTAATACTATATAACGTAATACGTTATAACGTTACACTATATAACGTTACACGTTGTATGGTAATTGTATATAACGTTATACGTTATAACGTAATACTATATAACGTTATACGTTATAACGTAATACTATATAACGTTATACGTTATAACGTAATACTATATAACGTTACACGTTGTATGGTAATTGTATATAACGTTATACGTTATAACGTAATACTATATAACGTTATACGTTATAACGTAATACTATATAACGTTATACGTTATAACGTAATACTATATAACGGTATGCGCTATAACGCAATGCTATATAACGTTATACATTAAAACGTAACACTATATAACGATATACGTTATAACGCAATGCTATATAACGTTATACGTTATAACGTTACACTATATAACGTTACACGTTGTATGGTAATACTACATAACGTTATACGTTATAACGTAATACTATATAACGTTATACGTTATAACGTAATACTACATAACGTTATACGTTATAACGTAATACTATATAACGTTATACGTTATAACGTAATACTATATAACGTTACACGTTGTATGGTAATTGTATATAACGTTATACGTTATAACGTAATACTATATAACGTTATACGTTATAACGTAATACTATATAACGTTATACGTTATAACGTAATACTATATAACGGTATGCGCTATAACGCAATGCTATATAACGTTATACATTAAAACGTAACACTATATAACGATATACGTTATAACGCAATGCTATATAACGTTATACGTTATAACGTTACACTATATAACGTTACACGTTGTATGGTAATTGTATATAACGTTATACGTTATAACGTAATACTATATAACTTTCTACGTTATAACGTAATACTATATAACGTTATACGTTATAACGTAATACTATATAACGTTATACGTTATAACGTCATACTATATAACGATATACGTTATAACGCAATGCTATATAACGTTATACGTTATAACGTTACACTATATAACGTTACACGTTGTATGGTAATTGTATATGACGTTATACGTTATAACGTAATACTATATAACGTTATACGTTATAACGTAATACTACATAACGTTATACGTTATAACGTAATAGTATACAACGTTATACGTTATAACGTTTCACTATATAACGTTATAAGTTATAACGTTACACTATATAACGTTATACGTTATAACGTTACACTAAATAACGTTATACGTTAAAGCGTAACACTATATAACGTCACACATTGTATAGTAATAGTATATAACGTTATACGTTCTATCGTAATCCTATATAACGTTATACGTTATAGCGTAATGCTATATAACGTTATACGTTATAATTTAACACTATATAACGTTATACGTTATAACGTAATACTACATAACGTTATACGTTATAACGTAACACTACATAACGTTATACGTTATAACGTTACACTATATAACGTTACACGTTGTATGGTAATTGTATCTAACTTTATACGTTATAACGTAATACTATATAACGTTATACGTTATAACATAATACTATATAACGTTATACGTTATAACGTAATACTATATAACGTTATACGTAATATCGTAATACTATATAACGTTATACGTTATAACATAGTACTATATAACGTTATACGTTATATCGTAATACTATATAACGTTATACGTTAAAACGTAACACTATATATCGGCATACATTGTATAGTAGTAGTATATAACGTTGTACGTTCTATCGTAATAGTATATAACTTTATACCTTATAACGTTACACTATATAACGTTACACGTTGTATGGTAATTGTATATAACCTTATACCTTATAACGTAATACTATATAACGTTATACGTTATAACGTTAGACTATATAACGTTACACGTTGTATGGTAATTGTATATAACGTTATACGTTATAACGTAATACTATATAACGTTATCCGTTATAACGTAATACTATATAATGTTATACGTTATAACGTCATGCTATATAACGGTATACCTTATAACGCAATGCTATATAACGTTATACGTTATAACGTTACACTATATAACGTTACACGTTGTATGTTAATTGTATATAACGTTATACGTTATAACGTAATACTATATAACGTTATACGTTATAACGTAATACTATATAACGTTATACGTTATAACGTAATACTAAATAACGTTATACGTTATACCGTAATACTATATAACGTTATACGTTATAGCGTAATGCTATATAACGTTATACGTTATAATTTAACACTATATAACGTTATACGTTATAACGTAATACTACATAACGTTATACGTTATAACGTAACACTATATAACGTTATACGTTATAACGTTACACTATATAACGTTACACGTTGTATGGTAATTGTATCTAACTTTATACGTTATAACCTAATACTATATAACGTTATACGTTATAACGTAATACTATATAACGTTATACGTTATAACGTAATACTATATAACGTTATACGTTATAACGTAATACTATATAACGTTATACGTTATAACGTAATACTATATAACGTTATACGTTATAACGTAATACTATATAACGTTCTACGTTATAACGTAATACTATATAACGTTATACGTTATAACGTAATACTATGTAACGTTATACGTTATAACGTCATACTATATAACGATATACGTTATAACGCAATGCTATATAACGTTATACGTTATAACGTTACACTATATAACGTTACACGTTGTATGGTAATTGTATATAACGTTATACGTTATAACGTAATACTATATAACGTTATACGTGATAACGTAATACTATATAACGTTATACGTTATAACGTAATACTATATAACGTTATACGTTATAACGTAATACTATATAACGGTATGCGCTATAACGCAATGCTATATAACGTTATACATTAAAACGTAACACTATATAACGTCATACATTGAATAGTAATATTATATAACGTTATACGTTCTATCGTAATACTATATAACGTTATACGTTATAACGTAATACTATATAACGTTATACGTTCTATCGTAATAGTGTATAACATTATAGGTTATAGCGTAATACTACTTGACGTTATACGTTATAACGTAATACTATACAACGTTATACGTTATAACGTAATACTATATAACGTTATACGTTATAACGTTACACTATATAACGTTACACGTTGTATGGTAATTGTATATGACGTTATACGTTATAACGTAATACTATATAACGTTACACGTTGTATGGTAATTGTATATAACGTTATACGTTATAACGTAATACTATGTAACGTTATACGTTATAACGTAATACTATATAACGTTACACGTTATAACGTAATACTATATAATGTTATACGTTATAACGTAATACTATATAACGTTATACGTTATAACGTAATACTACATAACGTTATACGTTATAACGTAATAGTATACAACGTTATACGTTATAACGTTTCACTATATAACGTTATAAGTTATAACGTTACACTATATAACGTTATACGTTTTAACGTTACACTAAATAACGTTATACGTTAAAGCGTAACACTATATAACGTCACACATTGTATAGTAATAGTATATAACGTTATACGTTCTATCGTAATCCTATATAACGTTATACGTTATAGCGTAATGCTATATAACGTTATACGGTATAATTTAACACTATATAACGTTATACGTTATAACGTAATACTACATAACCTTATACGTTATAACGTAACACTACATAACGTTATACGTTATAACGTTACACTATATAACGTTACACGTTGTATGGTAATTGTATCTAACTTTATACGTTATAACGTAATACTATATAACGTTATACGTTATAACATAATACTATATAACGTTATACGTTATAACGTAATACTATATAACGTTATACGTTATAACGTAATACTATATAACGTTATACGTTATAACGTAATACTAAATAACGTTATACGTTATACCGTAATACTATATAACGTTATACGTTAAAACGTAACACTATATATTGTCATACATTGTATAGTAGTAGTATATAACGTTGTACGTTCTATCGTAATAGTATATAACTTTATACCTTATAACGTTACACTATATAACGTTACACGTTGTATGGTAATTGTATATAACCTTATACCTTATAACGTAATACTATATAACGCTATACGTTATAACGTAATACTATATAACGTTATACGTTATAACGTAATACTATATAACGTTATACGTTATAACGTAATACTATATAACGTTATACGTTATAACGTAATACTAAATAACGTTATACGTTATACCGTAATACTATATAACGTTATACGTTAAAACGTAACACTATATATTGTCATACATTGTATAGTAGTAGTATATAACGTTGTACGTTCTATCGTAATAGTATATAACTTTATACCTTATAACGTTACACTATATAACGTTACACGTTGTATGGTAATTGTATATAACCTTATACCTTATAACGTAATACTATATAACGTTATACGTTATAACGTAATACTATATAACGTTATACGTTATAACGTAATACTATATAACGTTATACGTTATAACGTAACACTACATAACGTTATACGTTATAACATTACACTATATAACGTTACACGTTGTATGGTAATTGTATCTAACTTTATACGTTATAACGTAATACTATATAACGTTATACGTTATAACGTAATACTATATAACGTTATACGTTATAACGTAATACTATATAACGTTATACGTTATAACGTAATACTAAATAACGTTATCCGTTATAACGTAATACTATATAACGTTATACGTTATAACGTTACACTATATAACGTTACACGTTGTATGGTAATTGTATATAACGTTATACGTTATAACGTAATACTATATAACGTTATACGTTATAACGTAATACTGTATAACGTTATACGTTATAACGTAATACTAAATAACGTTATACGTTATACCGTAATACTATATAACGTTATACGTTATAGCGTAATGCTATATAACGTTATACGTTATAATTTAACACTATATAACGTTATACGTTATAACGTAATACTACATAACGTTATACGTTATAACGTAACACTATATAACGTTATACGTTATAACGTTACACTATATAACGTTACACGTTGTATGGTAATTGTATCTAACTTTATACGTTATAACCTAATACTATATAACGTTATACGTTATAACGTAATACTATATAACGTTATACGTTATAACGTAATACTATATAACGTTATACGTTATAACGTAATACTATATAACGTTATACGTTATAACGTAATACTATATAACGTTATACGTTATAACGTAATACTATATAACGTTATACGTTATAACGTAATACTATATAACGTTATACGTTATAACGTAATACTATATAACGTTATACGTTATAACGTAATACTATATAACGTTATACGTTATAACGTAATACTATATAACGTTATACGTTATAACGTAATACTATATAACGTTATACGTTATAACGTCATACTATATAACGATATACGTTATAACGCAATGCTATATAACGTTATACGTTATAACGTTACACTATATAACGTTACACGTTGTATGGTAATTGTATATAACGTTATACGTTATAACGTAATACTATATAACGTTATACGTTATAACGTAATACTATATAACGTTATACGTTATAACGTAATACTATATAACTTTCTACGTTATAACGTAATACTATATAACGTTATACGTTATAACGTAATACTATATAACGTTATACGTTATAACGTCATACTATATAACGATATACGTTATAACGCAATGCTATATAACGTTATACGTTATAACGTTACACTATATAACGTTACACGTTGTATGGTAATTGTATATGACGTTATACGTTATAACGTAATACTATATAACGTTATACGTTATAACGTAATACTACATAACGTTATACGTTATAACGTAATAGTATACAACGTTATACGTTATAACGTTTCACTATATAACGTTATAAGTTATAACGTTACACTATATAACGTTATACGTTATAACGTTACACTAAATAACGTTATACGTTAAAGCGTAACACTATATAACGTCACACATTGTATAGTAATAGTATATAACGTTATACGTTCTATCGTAATCCTATATAACGTTATACGTTATAGCGTAATGCTATATAACGGTATGCGCTATAACGCAATGCTATATAACGTTATACATTAAAACGTAACACTATATAACGTCATACATTGAATAGTAATAGTATATAACGTTATACGTTCTATCGTAATACTATATAACGTTATACGTTATAACGTAATACTATATAACGTTATACGTTATAACGTAATAGTATATAACGTTATACGTTATAACGTAATACTATATAACGTTATACGTTATAACGTAATACTATATAACGTTATACGTTATAACGTAATACTATATAACGTTATACGTTATAACGTAATACTATATAACGTTATACGTTATAACGTAATACTATATAACGTTATACGTTATAACGTAATACTATATAACGTTCTACGTTATAACGTAATACTATATAACGTTATACGTTATAACGTAATACTATATAACGTTATACGTTATAACGTCATACTATATAACGATATACGTTATAACGCAATGCTATATAACGTTATACGTTATAACGTTACACTATATAACGTTACACGTTGTATGGTAATTGTATATAACGTTATACGTTATAACGTAATACTATATAACGTTATACGTTATAACGTAATACTATATAACGTTATACGTTATAACGTAATACTATATAACGTTATACGTTATAACGTAATACCATATAACGGTATGCGCTATAACGCAATGCTATATAACGTTATACATTAAAACGTAACACTATATAACGTCATACATTGAATAGTAATAGTATATAACGTTATACGTTCTATCGTAATACTATATAACGTTATACGTTATAACGTAATACTATATAACGTTATACGTTCTATCGTAATAGTGTATAACATTATAGGTTATAGCGTAATACTACTTGACGTTATACGTTATAACGTAATTCTATATAACGTTATACGTTATAACGTAATACTACATAACGTTATACGTTATAACGTAATAGTATACAACGTTATACGTTATAACGTTTCACTATATAACGTTATAAGTTATAACGTTACACTATATAACGTTATACGTTTTAACGTTACACTAAATAACGTTATACGTTAAAGCGTAACACTATATAACGTCACACATTGTATAGTAATAGTATATAACGTTATACGTTCTATCGTAATCCTATATAACGTTATACGTTATAGCGTAATGCTATATAACGTTATACGGTATAATTTAACACTATATAACGTTATACGTTATAACGTAATACTACATAACCTTATACGTTATAACGTAACACTACATAACGTTATACGTTATAACGTTACACTATATAACGTTACACGTTGTATGGTAATTGTATCTAACTTTATACGTTATAACGTAATACTATATAACGTTATACGTTATAACATAATACTATATAACGTTATACGTTATAACGTAATACTATATAACGTTATACGTTATATCGTAATACTATATAACGTTATACGTTATAACATAGTACTATATAAGGTTATACGTTATATCGTAATACTATATAACGTTATACGTTAAAACGTAACACTATATATTGTCATACATTGTATAGTAGTAGTATATAACGTTGTACGTTCTATCGTAATAGTATATAACTTTATACCTTATAACGTTACACTATATAACGTTACACGTTGTATGGTAATTGTATATAACCTTATACCTTATAACGTAATACTATATAACGTTATACGTTATAACGTAATACTATATAACGTTATACGTTATAACGTAATACTATATAACGTTATACGTTATAACGTAATACTATATAACGTTATACGTTATAACGTAATACTACATAACCTTATACGTTATAACGTAACACTACATAACGTTATACGTTATAACGTTACACTATATAACGTTACACGTTGTATGGTAATTGTATCTAACTTTATACGTTATAACGTAATACTATATAACGTTATACGTTATAACATAATACTATATAACGTTATACGTTATAACGTAATACTATATAACGTTATACGTTATAACGTAATACTATATAACGTTATACGTTATAACGTAATACTAAATAACGTTATACGTTATACCGTAATACTATATAACGTTATACGTTAAAACGTAACACTATATATTGTCATACATTGTATAGTAGTAGTATATAACGTTGTACGTTCTATCGTAATAGTATATAACTTTATACCTTATAACGTTACACTATATAACGTTACACGTTGTATGGTAATTGTATATAACCTTATACCTTATAACGTAATACTATATAACGCTATACGTTATAACGTAATACTATATAACGTTATACGTTATAACGTAATACTATATAACGTTATACGTTATAACGTAATACTATATAACGTTATACGTTATAACGTAATACTAAATAACGTTATACGTTATACCGTAATACTATATAACGTTATACGTTAAAACGTAACACTATATATTGTCATACATTGTATAGTAGTAGTATATAACGTTGTACGTTCTATCGTAATAGTATATAACTTTATACCTTATAACGTTACACTATATAACGTTACACGTTGTATGGTAATTGTATATAACCTTATACCTTATAACGTAATACTATATAACGTTATACGTTATAACGTAATACTATATAACGTTATACGTTATAACGTAATACTATATAACGTTATACGTTATAACGTAACACTACATAACGTTATACGTTATAACATTACACTATATAACGTTACACGTTGTATGGTAATTGTATCTAACTTTATACGTTATAACGTAATACTATATAACGTTATACGTTATAACGTAATACTATATAACGTTATACGTTATAACGTAATACTATATAACGTTATACGTTATAACGTAATACTAAATAACGTTATCCGTTATAACGTAATACTATATAACGTTATACGTTATAACGTTACACTATATAACGTTACACGTTGTATGGTAATTGTATATAACGTTATACGTTATAACGTAATACTATATAACGTTATACGTTATAACGTAATACTGTATAACGTTATACGTTATAACGTAATACTAAATAACGTTATACGTTATACCGTAATACTATATAACGTTATACGTTATAGCGTAATGCTATATAACGTTATACGTTATAATTTAACACTATATAACGTTATACGTTATAACGTAATACTACATAACGTTATACGTTATAACGTAACACTATATAACGTTATACGTTATAACGTTACACTATATAACGTTACACGTTGTATGGTAATTGTATCTAACTTTATACGTTATAACCTAATACTATATAACGTTATACGTTATAACGTAATACTATATAACGTTATACGTTATAACGTAATACTATATAACGTTATACGTTATAACGTAATACTATATAACGTTATACGTTATAACGTAATACTATATAACGTTATACGTTATAACGTAATACTATATAACGTTATACGTTATAACGTAATACTATATAACGTTATACGTTATAACGTAATACTATATAACGTTATACGTTATAACGTAATACTATATAACGTTATACGTTATAACGTAATACTATATAACGTTATACGTTATAACGTAATACTATATAACGTTATACGTTATAACGTCATACTATATAACGATATACGTTATAACGCAATGCTATATAACGTTATACGTTATAACGTTACACTATATAACGTTACACGTTGTATGGTAATTGTATATAACGTTATACGTTATAACGTAATACTATATAACGTTATACGTTATAACGTAATACTATATAACGTTATACGTTATAACGTAATACTATATAACTTTCTACGTTATAACGTAATACTATATAACGTTATACGTTATAACGTAATACTATATAACGTTATACGTTATAACGTCATACTATATAACGATATACGTTATAACGCAATGCTATATAACGTTATACGTTATAACGTTACACTATATAACGTTACACGTTGTATGGTAATTGTATATGACGTTATACGTTATAACGTAATACTATATAACGTTATACGTTATAACGTAATACTACATAACGTTATACGTTATAACGTAATAGTATACAACGTTATACGTTATAACGTTTCACTATATAACGTTATAAGTTATAACGTTACACTATATAACGTTATACGTTATAACGTTACACTAAATAACGTTATACGTTAAAGCGTAACACTATATAACGTCACACATTGTATAGTAATAGTATATAACGTTATACGTTCTATCGTAATCCTATATAACGTTATACGTTATAGCGTAATGCTATATAACGGTATGCGCTATAACGCAATGCTATATAACGTTATACATTAAAACGTAACACTATATAACGTCATACATTGAATAGTAATAGTATATAACGTTATACGTTCTATCGTAATACTATATAACGTTATACGTTATAACGTAATACTATATAACGTTATACGTTATAACGTAATAGTATATAACGTTATACGTTATAACGTAATACTATATAACGTTATACGTTATAACGTAATACTATATAACGTTATACGTTATAACGTAATACTATATAACGTTATACGTTATAACGTAATACTATATAACGTTATACGTTATAACGTAATACTATATAACGTTATACGTTATAACGTAATACTATATAACGTTCTACGTTATAACGTAATACTATATAACGTTATACGTTATAACGTAATACTATATAACGTTATACGTTATAACGTCATACTATATAACGATATACGTTATAACGCAATGCTATATAACGTTATACGTTATAACGTTACACTATATAACGTTACACGTTGTATGGTAATTGTATATAACGTTATACGTTATAACGTAATACTATATAACGTTATACGTTATAACGTAATACTATATAACGTTATACGTTATAACGTAATACTATATAACGTTATACGTTATAACGTAATACCATATAACGGTATGCGCTATAACGCAATGCTATATAACGTTATACATTAAAACGTAACACTATATAACGTCATACATTGAATAGTAATAGTATATAACGTTATACGTTCTATCGTAATACTATATAACGTTATACGTTATAACGTAATACTATATAACGTTATACGTTCTATCGTAATAGTGTATAACATTATAGGTTATAGCGTAATACTACTTGACGTTATACGTTATAACGTAATTCTATATAACGTTATACGTTATAACGTAATACTACATAACGTTATACGTTATAACGTAATAGTATACAACGTTATACGTTATAACGTTTCACTATATAACGTTATAAGTTATAACGTTACACTATATAACGTTATACGTTTTAACGTTACACTAAATAACGTTATACGTTAAAGCGTAACACTATATAACGTCACACATTGTATAGTAATAGTATATAACGTTATACGTTCTATCGTAATCCTATATAACGTTATACGTTATAGCGTAATGCTATATAACGTTATACGGTATAATTTAACACTATATAACGTTATACGTTATAACGTAATACTACATAACCTTATACGTTATAACGTAACACTACATAACGTTATACGTTATAACGTTACACTATATAACGTTACACGTTGTATGGTAATTGTATCTAACTTTATACGTTATAACGTAATACTATATAACGTTATACGTTATAACATAATACTATATAACGTTATACGTTATAACGTAATACTATATAACGTTATACGTTATATCGTAATACTATATAACGTTATACGTTATAACATAGTACTATATAAGGTTATACGTTATATCGTAATACTATATAACGTTATACGTTAAAACGTAACACTATATATTGTCATACATTGTATAGTAGTAGTATATAACGTTGTACGTTCTATCGTAATAGTATATAACTTTATACCTTATAACGTTACACTATATAACGTTACACGTTGTATGGTAATTGTATATAACCTTATACCTTATAACGTAATACTATATAACGTTATACGTTATAACGTAATACTATATAACGTTATACGTTATAACGTAATACTATATAACGTTATACGTTATAACGTAATACTATATAACGTTATACGTTATAACGTAATACTATATAACGTTATACGTTATAACGTAATACTAAATAACGTTATACGTTATACCGTAATACTATATAACGTTATACGTTAAAACGTAACACTATATATTGTCATACATTGTATAGTAGTAGTATATAACGTTGTACGTGCTATCGTAATAGCATATAACTTTATACCTTATAACGTTACACTATATAACGTTACACGTTGTATGGTAATTGTATATAACCTTATACCTTATAACGTAATACTATATAACGTTATACGTTATAACGTAATACCATATAACGTTATACGTTATAACGTAATACTATATAACGTTATACGTTATAACGTAACACTACATAACGTTATACGTTATAACGTTACACTATATAACGTTACACGTTGTATGGTAATTGTATCTAACTTTATACGTTATAACGTAATACTATATAACGTTATACGTTATAACGTAATACTATATAACGTTATACGTTATAACGTAATACTATATAACGTTATACGTTATAACGTAATACTAAATATCGTTATCCGTTATAACGTAATACTATATAACGTTATACGTTATAACGTTACACTATATAACGTTACACGTTGTATGGTAATTGTATATAACGTTATACGTTATAACGTTATACTATATAACGTTATACGTTATAACGTAATACTGTATAACGTTATACGTTATAACGTAATACTAAATAACGTTATACGTTATACCGTAATACTATATAACGTTATACGTTATAGCGTAATGCTATATAACGTTATACGTTATAATTTAACACTATATAACGTTATTCGTTATAACGTAATACTACATAACGTTATACGTTATAACGTAACACTATATAACGTTATACGTTATAACGTTACACTATATAACGTTACACGTTGTATGGTAATTGTATCTAACTTTATACGTTATAACCTAATACTATATAACGTTATACGTTATAACGTAATACTATATAACGTTATACGTTATAACGTAATACTATATAACGTTATACGTTATAACGTAATACTATATAACGTTATACGTTATAACGTAATACTATATAACGTTATACGTTATAACGTAATACTATATAACGTTATACGTTATAACGTAATACTATATAACGTTATACGTTATAACGTAATACTATATAACGTTATACGTTATAACGTAATACTATATAACGTTACACGTTATAACGTAATACTATATAACGTTTTACGTTATAACGTAATACTATATAACGTTATACGTTATAACGTCATACTATATAACGATATACGTTATAACGCAATGCTATATAACGTTATACGTTATAACGTTACACTATATAACGTTACACGTTGTATGGTAATTGTATATAACGTTATACGTTATAACGTAATACTATATAACGTTATACGTTATAACGTAATACTATATAACGTTATACGTTATAACGTAATACTATATAACTTTCTACGTTATAACGTAATACTATATAACGTTATACGTTATAACGTAATACTATATAACGTTATACGTTATAACGTCATACTATATAACGATATACGTTATAACGCAATGCTATATAACGTTATACGTTTTAACGTTACACTATATAACGTTACACGTTGTATGGTAATTGTATATGACGTTATACGTTATAACGTAATACTATATAACGTTATACGTTATAACGTAATACTACATAACGTTATACGTTATAACGTAATAGTATACAACGTTATACGTTATAACGTTTCACTATATAACGTTATAAGTTATAACGTAATACTATATAACGTTATACGTTATAACGTCATACTATATAACGATATACGTTATAACGCAATGCTATATAACGTTATACGTTTTAACGTTACACTATATAACGTTACACGTTGTATGGTAATTGTATATGACGTTATACGTTATAACGTAATACTATATAACGTTATACGTTATAACGTAATACCATATAACGTTATACGTTATAACGTAATACTATATAACTTTCTACGTTATAACGTAATACTATATAACGTTATACGTTATAACGTAATACTATATAACGTTATACGTTATAACGTCATACTATATAACGATATACGTTATAACGCAATGCTATATAACGTTATACGTTATAACGTTACACTATATAACGTTACACGTTGTATGGTAATTGTATATGACGTTATACGTTATAACGTAATACTATATAACGTTATACGTTATAACGTAATACTACATAACGTTATACGTTATAACGTAATAGTATACAACGTTATACGTTATAACGTTTCACTATATAACGTTATAAGTTATAACGTTACACTATATAACGTTATACGTTATAACGTTACACTAAATAACGTTATACGTTAAAGCGTAACACTATATAACGTCACACATTGTATAGTAATAGTATATAACGTTATACGTTCTATCGTAATCCTATATAACGTTATACGTTATAGCGTAATGCTATATAACGGTATGCGCTATAACGCAATGCTATATAACGTTATACATTAAAACGTAACACTATATAACGTCATACATTGAATAGTAATAGTATATAACGTTATACGTTCTATCGTAATACTATATAACGTTATACGTTATAACGTAATACTATATAACGTTATACGTTATAACGTAATAGTATATAACGTTATACGTTATAACGTAATACTATATAACGTTATACGTTATAACGTAATACTATATAACGTTATACGTTATAACGTAATACTATATAACGTTATACGTTATAACGTAATACTATATAACGTTATACGTTATAACGTAATACTATATAACGTTATACGTTATAACGTAATACTATATAACGTTCTACGTTATAACGTAATACTATATAACGTTGTACGTTATAACGTAATACTATATAACGTTATACGTTATAACGTCATACTATATAACGATATACGTTATAACGCAACGCTATATAACGTTATACGTTATAACGTTACACTATATAACGTTACACGTTGTATGGTAATTGTATATAACGTTATACGTTATAACGTAATACTATATAACGTTATACGTTATAACGTAATACTATATAACGTTATACGTTATAACGTAATACTATATAACGTTATACGTTATAACGTAATACCATATAACGGTATGCGCTATAACGCAATGCTATATAACGTTATACATTAAAACGTAACACTATATAACGTCATACATTGAATAGTAATAGTATATAACGTTATACGTTCTATCGTAATACTATATAACGTTATACGTTATAACGTAATACTATATAACGTTATACGTTCTATCGTAATAGTGTATAACATTATAGGTTATAGCGTAATACTACTTGACGTTATACGTTATAACGTAATTCTATATAACGTTATACGTTATAACGTAATACTACATAACGTTATACGTTATAACGTAATAGTATACAACGTTATACGTTATAACGTTTCACTATATAACGTTATAAGTTATAACGTTACACTATATAACGTTATACGTTTTAACGTTACACTAAATAACGTTATACGTTAAAGCGTAACACTATATAACGTCACACATTGTATAGTAATAGTATATAACGTTATACGTTCTATCGTAATCCTATATAACGTTATACGTTATAGCGTAATGCTATATAACGTTATACGGTATAATTTAACACTATATAACGTTATACGTTATAACGTAATACTACATAACCTTATACGTTATAACGTAACACTACATAACGTTATACGTTATAACGTTACACTATATAACGTTACACGTTGTATGGTAATTGTATCTAACTTTATACGTTATAACGTAATACTATATAACGTTATACGTTATAACATAATACTATATAACGTTATACGTTATAACGTAATACTATATAACGTTATACGTTATATCGTAATACTATATAACGTTATACGTTATAACATAGTACTATATAAGGTTATACGTTATATCGTAATACTATATAACGTTATACGTTAAAACGTAACACTATATATTGTCATACATTGTATAGTAGTAGTATATAACGTTGTACGTTCTATCGTAATAGTATATAACTTTATACCTTATAACGTTACACTATATAACGTTACACGTTGTATGGTAATTGTATATAACCTTATACCTTATAACGTAATACTATATAACGTTATACGTTATAACGTAATACTATATAACGTTATACGTTATAACGTAATACTATATAACGTTATACGTTATAACGTAATACTATATAACGTTATACGTTATAACGTAATACTATATAACGTTATACGTTATAACGTAATACTAAATAACGTTATACGTTATACCGTAATACTATATAACGTTATACGTTAAAACGTAACACTATATATTGTCATACATTGTATAGTAGTAGTATATAACGTTGTACGTGCTATCGTAATAGCATATAACTTTATACCTTATAACGTTACACTATATAACGTTACACGTTGTATGGTAATTGTATATAACCTTATACCTTATAACGTAATACTATATAACGTTATACGTTATAACGTAATACCATATAACGTTATACGTTATAACGTAATACTATATAACGTTATACGTTATAACGTAACACTACATAACGTTATACGTTATAACGTTACACTATATAACGTTACACGTTGTATGGTAATTGTATCTAACTTTATACGTTATAACGTAATACTATATAACGTTATACGTTATAACGTAATACTATATAACGTTATACGTTATAACGTAATACTATATAACGTTATACGTTATAACGTAATACTAAATATCGTTATCCGTTATAACGTAATACTATATAACGTTATACGTTATAACGTTACACTATATAACGTTACACGTTGTATGGTAATTGTATATAACGTTATACGTTATAACGTTATACTATATAACGTTATACGTTATAACGTAATACTGTATAACGTTATACGTTATAACGTAATACTAAATAACGTTATACGTTATACCGTAATACTATATAACGTTATACGTTATAGCGTAATGCTATATAACGTTATACGTTATAATTTAACACTATATAACGTTATTCGTTATAACGTAATACTACATAACGTTATACGTTATAACGTAACACTATATAACGTTATACGTTATAACGTTACACTATATAACGTTACACGTTGTATGGTAATTGTATCTAACTTTATACGTTATAACCTAATACTATATAACGTTATACGTTATAACGTAATACTATATAACGTTATACGTTATAACGTAATACTATATAACGTTATACGTTATAACGTAATACTATATAACGTTATACGTTATAACGTAATACTATATAACGTTATACGTTATAACGTAATACTATATAACGTTATACGTTATAACGTAATACTATATAACGTTATACGTTATAACGTAATACTATATAACGTTATACGTTATAACGTAATACTATATAACGTTACACGTTATAACGTAATACTATATAACGTTTTACGTTATAACGTAATACTATATAACGTTATACGTTATAACGTCATACTATATAACGATATACGTTATAACGCAATGCTATATAACGTTATACGTTATAACGTTACACTATATAACGTTACACGTTGTATGGTAATTGTATATAACGTTATACGTTATAACGTAATACTATATAACGTTATACGTTATAACGTAATACTATATAACGTTATACGTTATAACGTAATACTATATAACTTTCTACGTTATAACGTAATACTATATAACGTTATACGTTATAACGTAATACTATATAACGTTATACGTTATAACGTCATACTATATAACGATATACGTTATAACGCAATGCTATATAACGTTATACGTTTTAACGTTACACTATATAACGTTACACGTTGTATGGTAATTGTATATGACGTTATACGTTATAACGTAATACTATATAACGTTATACGTTATAACGTAATACTACATAACGTTATACGTTATAACGTAATAGTATACAACGTTATACGTTATAACGTTTCACTATATAACGTTATAAGTTATAACGTAATACTATATAACGTTATACGTTATAACGTCATACTATATAACGATATACGTTATAACGCAATGCTATATAACGTTATACGTTTTAACGTTACACTATATAACGTTACACGTTGTATGGTAATTGTATATGACGTTATACGTTATAACGTAATACTATATAACGTTATACGTTATAACGTAATACCATATAACGTTATACGTTATAACGTAATACTATATAACTTTCTACGTTATAACGTAATACTATATAACGTTATACGTTATAACGTAATACTATATAACGTTATACGTTATAACGTCATACTATATAACGATATACGTTATAACGCAATGCTATATAACGTTATACGTTATAACGTTACACTATATAACGTTACACGTTGTATGGTAATTGTATATGACGTTATACGTTATAACGTAATACTATATAACGTTATACGTTATAACGTAATACTACATAACGTTATACGTTATAACGTAATAGTATACAACGTTATACGTTATAACGTTTCACTATATAACGTTATAAGTTATAACGTTACACTATATAACGTTATACGTTATAACGTTACACTAAATAACGTTATACGTTAAAGCGTAACACTATATAACGTCACACATTGTATAGTAATAGTATATAACGTTATACGTTCTATCGTAATCCTATATAACGTTATACGTTATAGCGTAATGCTATATAACGGTATGCGCTATAACGCAATGCTATATAACGTTATACATTAAAACGTAACACTATATAACGTCATACATTGAATAGTAATAGTATATAACGTTATACGTTCTATCGTAATACTATATAACGTTATACGTTATAACGTAATACTATATAACGTTATACGTTATAACGTAATAGTATATAACGTTATACGTTATAACGTAATACTATATAACGTTATACGTTATAACGTAATACTATATAACGTTATACGTTATAACGTAATACTATATAACGTTATACGTTATAACGTAATACTATATAACGTTATACGTTATAACGTAATACTATATAACGTTATACGTTATAACGTAATACTATATAACGTTCTACGTTATAACGTAATACTATATAACGTTATACGTTATAACGTAATACTATATAACGTTATACGTTATAACGTCATACTATATAACGATATACGTTATAACGCAATGCTATGTAACGTTATACGTTATAACGTTACACTATATAACGTTACACGTTGTATGGTAATTGTATATAACGTTATACGTTATAACGTAATACTATATAACGTTATACGTTATAACGTAATACTATATAACGTTATACGTTATAACGTAATACTATATAACGTTATACGTTATAACGTAATACCATATAACGGTATGCGCTATAACGCAATGCTATATAACGTTATACATTAAAACGTAACACTATATAACGTCATACATTGAATAGTAATAGTATATAACGTTATACGTTCTATCGTAATACTATATAACGTTATACGTTATAACGTAATACTATATAACGTTATACGTTCTATCGTAATAGTGTATAACATTATAGGTTATAGCGTAATACTACTTGACGTTATACGTTATAACGTAATTCTATATAACGTTATACGTTATAACGTAATACTACATAACGTTATACGTTATAACGTAATTGTATACAACGTTATACGTTATAACGTTTCACTATATAACGTTATAAGTTATAACGTTACACTATATAACGTTATACGTTTTAACGTTACACTAAATAACGTTATACGTTAAAGCGTAACACTATATAACGTCACACATTGTATAGTAATAGTATATAACGTTATACGTTCTATCGTAATCCTATATAACGTTATACGTTATAGCGTAATGCTATATAACGTTATACGGTATAATTTAACACTATATAACGTTATACGTTATAACGTAATACTACATAACCTTATACGTTATAACGTAACACTACATAACGTTATACGTTATAACGTTACACTATATAACGTTACACGTTGTATGGTAATTGTATCTAACTTTATACGTTATAACGTAATACTATATAACGTTATACGTTATAACATAATACTATATAACGTTATACGTTATAACGTAATACTATATAACGTTATACGTTATATCGTAATACTATATAACGTTATACGTTATAACATAGTACTATATAAGGTTATACGTTATATCGTAATACTATATAACGTTATACGTTAAAACGTAACACTATATATTGTCATACATTGTATAGTAGTAGTATATAACGTTGTACGTTCTATCGTAATAGTATATAACTTTATACCTTATAACGTTACACTATATAACGTTACACGTTGTATGGTAATTGTATATAACCTTATACCTTATAACGTAATACTATATAACGTTATACGTTATAACGTAATACTATATAACGTTATACGTTATAACGTAATACTATATAACGTTATACGTTATAACGTAATACTATATAACGTTATACGTTATAACGTAATACTATATAACGTTATACGTTATAACGTAATACTAAATAACGTTATACGTTATACCGTAATACTATATAACGTTATACGTTAAAACGTAACACTATATATTGTCATACATTGTATAGTAGTAGTATATAACGTTGTACGTGCTATCGTAATAGCATATAACTTTATACCTTATAACGTTACACTATATAACGTTACACGTTGTATGGTAATTGTATATAACCTTATACCTTATAACGTAATACTATATAACGTTATACGTTATAACGTAATACCATATAACGTTATACGTTATAACGTAATACTATATAACGTTATACGTTATAACGTAACACTACATAACGTTATACGTTATAACGTTACACTATATAACGTTACACGTTGTATGGTAATTGTATCTAACTTTATACGTTATAACGTAATACTATATAACGTTATACGTTATAACGTAATACTATATAACGTTATACGTTATAACGTAATACTATATAACGTTATACGTTATAACGTAATACTAAATATCGTTATCCGTTATAACGTAATACTATATAACGTTATACGTTATAACGTTACACTATATAACGTTACACGTTGTATGGTAATTGTATATAACGTTATACGTTATAACGTTATACTATATAACGTTATACGTTATAACGTAATACTGTATAACGTTATACGTTATAACGTAATACTAAATAACGTTATACGTTATACCGTAATACTATATAACGTTATACGTTATAGCGTAATGCTATATAACGTTATACGTTATAATTTAACACTATATAACGTTATTCGTTATAACGTAATACTACATAACGTTATACGTTATAACGTAACACTATATAACGTTATACGTTATAACGTTACACTATATAACGTTACACGTTGTATGGTAATTGTATCTAACTTTATACGTTATAACCTAATACTATATAACGTTATACGTTATAACGTAATACTATATAACGTTATACGTTATAACGTAATACTATATAACGTTATACGTTATAACGTAATACTATATAACGTTATACGTTATAACGTAATACTATATAACGTTATACGTTATAACGTAGTACTATATAACGTTATACGTTATAACGTAATACTATATAACGTTATACGTTATAACGTAATACTATATAACGTTATACGTTATAACGTAATACTATATAACGTTACACGTTATAACGTAATACTATATAACGTTTTACGTTATAACGTAATACTATATAACGTTATACGTTATAACGTCATACTATATAACGATATACGTTATAACGCAATGCTATATAACGTTATACGTTATAACGTTACACTATATAACGTTACACGTTGTATGGTAATTGTATATAACGTTATACGTTATAACGTAATACTATATAACGTTATACGTTATAACGTAATACTATATAACGTTATACGTTATAACGTAATACTATATAACTTTCTACGTTATAACGTAATACTATATAACGTTATACGTTATAACGTAATACTATATAACGTTATACGTTATAACGTCATACTATATAACGATATACGTTATAACGCAATGCTATATAACGTTATACGTTTTAACGTTACACTATATAACGTTACACGTTGTATGGTAATTGTATATGACGTTATACGTTATAACGTAATACTATATAACGTTATACGTTATAACGTAATACTACATAACGTTATACGTTATAACGTAATAGTATACAACGTTATACGTTATAACGTTTCACTATATAACGTTATAAGTTATAACGTTACACTATATAACGTTATACGTTATAACGTTACACTAAATAACGTTATACGTTAAAGCGTAACACTATATAATGTCACACATTGTATAGTAATAGTATATGACGTTATACGTTCTATCGTAATCCTATATAACGTTATACGTTATAGCGTAATGCTATATAACGTTATACGTTATAATTTAACACTATATAACGTTATACGTTATAACGTAGTACTACATAACGTTATACGTTATAACGTAACACTACATAACGTTATACGTTATAACGTTACACTATATAACGTTACACGTTGTATGGTAATTGTATCTAACTTTATACGTTATAACGTAATACTATATAACGTTATACGTTATAACATAATACTATATAATGTTATACGTTATAACGTAATACTATATAACGTTATACGTTATATCGTAATACTATATAACGTTATACGTTATAACAGAGTACTATATAACGTTATACGTTATATCGTAATACTATATAACGTTATACGTTAAAACGTAACACTATATATCGTCATACATTGTATAGTAGTAGTATATAACGTTGTACGTTCTATCGTAATAGTATATAACTTTATACCTTATAACGTTACACTATATAACGTTACACGTTGTATGGTAATTGTATATAACCTTATACCTTATAACGTAATACTATATAACGTTATACGTTATAACGTTACACTATATAACGTTACACGTTGTACGGTAATTGTATATAACGTTATACGTTATAACGTAATACTATATAACGTTATCCGTTATAACGTAATACTATATAATGTTATACGTTATAACGTCATGCTATATAACGGTATACCTTATAACGCAATGCTATATAACGTTATACGTTATAACGTTACACTATATAACGTTACACGTTGTATGGTAATTGTATATAACCTTATACCTTATAACGTAATACTATATAACGTTATACGTTATAACGTTACACTATATAACGTTACACGTTGTACGGTAATTGTATATAACGTTATACGTTATAACGTAATACTATATAACGTTATACGTTATACCGTAATACTATATAACGTTATACGTTATAGCGTAATGCTATATAACGTTATACGTTATAATTTAACACTATATAACGTTATACGTTATAACGTAATACTACATAACGTTATACGTTATAACGTAACACTATATAACGTTATACGTTATAACGTTACACTATATAACGTTACACGTTGTATGGTAATTGTATCTAACTTTATACGTTATAACCTAATACTATATAACGTTATACGTTATAACGTAATACTATATAACGTTATACGTTATAACGTAATACTATATAACGTTATACGTTATAACGTAATACTATATAACGTTATACGTTATAACGTAATACTATATAACGTTATACGTTATAACGTAATACTATATAACGTTATACGTTATAACGTAATACTATATAACGTTCTACGTTATAACGTAATACTATATAACGTTATACGTTATAACGTAATACTATATAACGTTATACGTTATAACGTCATACTATATAACGATATACGTTATAACGCAATGCTATATAACGTTATACGTTATAACGTTACACTATATAACGTTACACGTTGTATGGTAATTGTATATAACGTTATACGTTATAACGTAATACTATATAACGTTATACGTTATAACGTAATACTATATAACGTTATACGTTATAACGTAATACTATATAACGTTATACGTTATAACGTTACACTATATAACGTTACACGTTGTATGGTAATTGTATATGACGTTATACGTTATAACGTAATACTATATAACGTTACACGTTGTATGGTAATTGTATATAACGTTATACGTTATAAGGTAATACTATGTAACGTTATACGTTATAACGTAATACTATATAACGTTACACGTTATAACGTAATACTATATAATGTTATACGTTATAACGTAATACTATATAACGTTATACGTTATAACGTAATACTACATAACGTTATACGTTATAACGTAATAGTATACAACGTTATACGTTATAACGTTTCACTATATAACGTTATAAGTTATAACGTTACACTATATAACGTTATACGTTTTAACGTTACACTAAATAACGTTATACGTTAAAGCGTAACACTATATAACGTCACACATTGTATAGTAATAGTATATAACGTTACACGTTCTATCGTAATCCTATATAACGTTATACGTTACAGCGTAATGCTATATAACGTTATACGTTATAATTTAACACTATATAACGTTATACGTTATAACGTAATACTACATAACCTTATACGTTATAACGTAACACTACATAACGTTATACGTTATAACGTTACACTATATAACGTTACACGTTGTATGGTAATTGTATCTAACTTTATACGTTGTAACGTAATACTATATAACGTTATACGTTATAACATAATACTATATAACGTTATACGTTATAACGTAATACAATATAACGTTATACGTTATATCGTAATACTATATAACGTTATACGTTATAACATAGTACTATATAACGTTATACGTTATATCGTAATACTATATAACGTTATACGTTAAAACGTAACACTATATATCGTCATACATTGTATAGTAGTAGTATATAACGTTGTACGTTCTATCGTAATAGTATATAACATTATACCTTATAACGTTACACTATATAACGTTACACGTTGTATGGTAATTGTATATAACCTTATACCTTATAACGTAATACTAGATAACGTTATACGTTATAACGTTACACTATATAACGTTACACGTTGTATGGTAATTGTATATGACGTTATACGTTATAACGTAATACTATATAACGTTACACGTTGTATGGTAATTGTATATAACGTTATACCTTATAACGTAATACTATGTAACGTTATACGTTATAACGTAATACTATATAACGTTACACGTTATAACGTAATACTATATAATGTTATACGTTATAACGTAATACTATATAACGTTATACGTTATAGCGTAATGTTATATAACGTTATACGTTATAATTTAACACTATATAACGTTATACGTTATAACGTAATACTACATAACCTTATACGTTATAACGTAACACTACATAACGTTATACGTTATAACGTTACACTATATAACGTTACACGTTGTATGGTAATTGTATCTAACTTTATACGTTGTAACGTAATACTATATAACGTTATACGTTATAACATAATACTATATAACGTTATACGTTATAACGTAATACAATATAACGTTATACGTTATAACGTAATACTATATAACGTTATACGTCATAACGTAATACTATATAACGGTATGCGCTATAACGCAATGCTATATAACGTTATACATTAAAACGTAACACTATATAACGTCATACATTGTATAGTAATAGTATATAACGTTATACGTTCTATCGTAATACTATATAACGTTATACGTTATAACGTAATACTATATAACGTTATACGTTATAACGTAATAGTATATAACGGTATACGTTATAACGCAATGCTATATAACGTTATACGTTATAACGTTACACTATATAACGTTACACGTTGTATGGTAATTGTATATAACGTTATACGCTATAACGTAATACTATATAACGTTATACGTTATAACGTAATACTATATAACGTTATACGTTATATCGTAATACTATATAACGTTATACGTTATAACATAGTACTATATAACGTTATACGTTATATCGTAATACTATATAACGTTATACGTTAAAACGTAACACTATATATTGTCATACATTGTATAGTAGTAGTATATAACGTTGTACGTTCTATCGTAATAGTATATAACTTTATACCTTATAACGTTACACTATATAACGTGACACGTTGTATGGTAATTGTATATAACCTTATACCTTATAACGTAATACTATATAACGTTATACGTTATAACGTAATACTATATAACGTTATACGTTATAACGTAATACTAAATAACGTTATCCGTTATAACGTTACACTATATAACGTTACACGTTGTATGGTAATTGTATATAACGTTATACGTTATAACGTTACACTATATAACGTTACACGTTGTATGGTAATTGTATATAACGTTATACGTTATAACGTAATACTATATAACGTTATACGTTATAACGTAATACTATATAACGTTATACGTTATAACGTAATACTAAATAACGTTATACGTTATACCGTAATACTATATAACGTTATACGTTATAACGTTACACTATATAACGTTACACGTTGTATGGTAATTGTATATAACGTTATACGTTATAACGTAATACTATATAACGTTATACGTTATAATTTAACACTATATAACGTTATACGTTATAACGTAATACTATATAACGTTACACGTTATAACGTAATACTATATAATGTTATACGTTATAACGTAATACTATATAACGTTATACGTTATAACGTAATACTACATAACGATATACGTTATAACGTAATAGTATACAACGTTATACGTTATAACGTTTCACTATATAACGTTATAAGTTATAACGTTACACTATATAACGTTATACGTTTTAACGTTACACTAAATAACGTTATACGTTAAAGCGTAACACTATATAACGTCACACATTGTATAGTAATAGTATATAACGTTATACGTTCTATCGTAATCCTATATAACGTTATACGTTATAGCGTAATGCTATATAACGTTATACGTTATAATTTAACACTATATAACCTTATACGTTATAACGTAATACTACATAACCTTATACGTTATAACGTAACACTACATAACGTTATACGTTATAACGTTACACTATATAACGTTACACGTTGTATGGTAATTGTATCTAACTTTATACGTTATAACGTAATACTATATAACGTTATACGTTATAACATAATACTATATAACGTTATACGTTATAACGTAATACAATATAACGTTATACGTTATATCGTAATACTATATAACGTTATACGTTATAATATAGTACTATATAACGTTATACGTTATATCGTAATACTATATAACGTTATACGTTAAAACGTAACACTATATATCGTCATACATTGTATAGTAGTAGTATATAACGTTGTACGTTCTATCGTAATAGTATATAACTTTATACCTTATAACGTTACACTATATAACGTTACACGTTGTATGGTAATTGTATATAACCTTATACCTTATAACGTAATACTATATAACGTTATACGTTATAACGTTACACTATATAACGTTACACGTTGTATGGTAATTGTATATAACGTTATACGTTATAACGTAATACTATATAACGTTATCCGTTATAACGTAATACTATATAATGTTATACGTTATAACGTCATGCTATATAACGGTATACGTTATAACGCAATGCTATATAACGTTATACGTTATAACGTTACACTATATAACGTTACACGTTGTATGGTAATTGTATATAACGTTATACGTTATAACGTAATACTATATAACGTTATACGTTATAACGTAATACTATATAACGTTATACGTTATAACGTAATACTAAATAACGTTATACGTTATACCGTAATACTATATAACGTTATCCGTTATAACGTAATACTATATAACGTTATACGTTATAACGTAATACTATATAACGTTATACGTTATAACGTAATACTATATAACGTTATACGTTATAACGTAATACTATATAACGTTATACGTTATAACGTAACACTATATAACGTTATACGTTATAACGTAACACTATATAACGTTATACGTTATAACGTTACACTATATAACGTTACACGTTGTATGGTAATTGTATCTATCTTTATACGTTATAACGTAATACTATATAACGTTATACGTTATAACGATACACTATATAACGTTACACGTTGTATGGTAATTGTATATAACGTTATACGTTATAACGTAATACTATATAACTTTATACGTTATAACGTAATACTATATAACGTTATACGTTATAACGTAATACTATATAACGTTATCCGTTATAACGTAATACTATATAATGTTATACGTTATAACGTCATACTAAATAACGTTATACGTTATACCGTAATACTATATAACGTTATCCGTTATAACGTAATACTATATAACGTTATACATTAAAACGTAACAATATATAACGCCATACATTGTATAGTAATAGTATTGAACGCTATACGTTCTATCGTAATAGTGTATAACATTATAGGTTATAACGTAATACTACATGACGTTATACGTTATAACGTAATACTATATAACGTTATACGTGTCGGGTTATCGATAGGATTGGGGCTGGAGGTGTTCGATGAATCTTCGTTGATATTGGCCATCGATGCGGAGTAACAATGGTAGAGTTTATTGGCACAAGAGAGTGGTATTACAGCGTTGGTAATTAATCACAATGTTAGATGCTCGCGGCGCTATGACAATGGCCTCGGGTCCGGTAACGAATCCGCGGTCAACGGGATGTCGAACGTGTATACTTCGTGGAAGTCTAAGTTATATTCCGATTGCCACAGAACGAGCACTCCGTACCGGAGAATTACTTGTATCGCCGTTAAGATCGCACGAAAAAGTGTCTCTCCATCACGGTGACGCTGTCGAGGAGAACTAAGATGGGTGTGTCTAAGGGCACGAGATCATCGGATTCGTGGAGGAAAGTCTTCATTCGGAAAGTGAGGGAAATTGGAGTTACTGCTAATTGGTCAATTTCCATGTTGGTGGTTGGGGAAGGGTGCTAGCCGCCCTTAAGAGAAAGTCGCCATCGGGTCGCGTCGTTCGTGAGAAGAATATACTTCTCCAATTTTCCCGTAGCTAGAACAAGGGCTGTTTGTCGGTTTGAAGGACTTTCGTTAAATAGATCTTAAGATTTATAGCGGGTCCTCGGGCTAGCCGAACATGTACCGTGGAGACGCATCAACATCTGGCAATCGTCTTACTCGAAGCATAGTCTGCGTGTGGCGAGCCACGGGACAGAAACCATTGAGACATTTACCATCGCACCCTGTCCCAAACATTTCTTTTAAGGAGAGTTATAGAGTTACTTCCTGCCTTGGTTAAACAAAACGTTCATCCCCTTGACCGCGACTACGTTTGGCGACTGGTCGTCGCTTCGAGCCCGAGCTCACTATCATAAATCTCGAATAAGTACAGTCGGATCGAATGACAACGGTTTTCTTAATACAGCTATGGTGAAATCTAAATTACAGTACTAGGTGTCTTCCCAAAGTTCCGAGGAGAAGGCTCCGGTGCTCTTTCATCTCCGACACGGCCATTCTGACTATCACACGTCCTCGGGTGTAACTAAAATATTGAGTTTTCCCACATTAGATTCGATACGATTAACATCGTTTACAATTTAACTAGGTGCTCGAATGAGGTAAGGATCCAGTGTAGCAACAAATCCTGTACGGGGGTTTGGCAGCAAAGAAATAAAAGATGATGAAAATTAGTAGCGTTATAGTTAGTATTCGAGGTGATAGTTGCATCCTGCAGGTTATTAGTCGGATCGTAACGGCATGATGGACCATTTTCGATTTCGCACTCCAAAGGATCTCGGTCTTCTAGATCGTGTGAGCACATAGAGCCTTGTTCGACGGTTTCACCGAGTTTTACCATATTGTTGCCCCGAAATGCATGCGAACCACACCGCATGTTCTCACTGAGCCTTATCATACTGTCGCCCCGAAATGCATGCGAATCACATCGCATGTTCTCACTGAGCCTTATCATACTGTCGCCCCGAAATGCATGCGAATCACATCGCATGTTCTCGCTGAGCCTTATCATACTGTCGCCCCGAAATGCATGCGAATCACATCGCATGTTCTCACTGAGCCTTATCATACTGCCGCCCCGAAATGCATGCGAATCACATCGCATGTTCTCACTGAGCCTTATCATACTGTCGCCCCGAAATGCATGCGAATCACATCGCATGTTCTCACTGAGCCTCATCACACTGTCACCTCGAAACACGTGCGAACTCGCTCTGCCGGGTGTTAATGGCATAGTGCTACTGATCTTCCGAGATCGAAGTGCTCATATCGTCATGGTCACTGTTATTGCCTTCACTACAGACATCCAACTCAGCAGGGATGCGACCATCTGGCATTTTCCTCAACCTGTCGTGACTGTATTTGTACGATCGCTTACCGTCTAATGTCTTTAGGATATACCTGTCCCCTTCCAAGACTTCTGCTATTACAAGTGGACCTCTAAATTTTGGATCTAGTTTGGTTTGATTCCTTTCCTCATTCTTGCGTAATACGAAATCACCGAGGTTAAACCTAACCACCCTAGCTTTATCTTTGTCGAACTTGTCTTTCTCGTATTTAGCACTCGTTTCTATCCCTCTTATTGCCTGTCGTCTTACATTGGAGATATCGATTTCCTTTTCCTCGATGTTACCGGGTAACAACAGATCGTAAGGTCTTGCTGTTCTACCTATTAGTAGTTCTAATGGACTCGAGTTGGTCACGCGGTTGGTGGTACAGTTCAAAGCCAACTGTATTTCCCCAATCGCGTCTTGCCACGGCCGCCCGGTCGTCTCTACTACCGTGAACATATTTTTCAATGTACCCATAACACGCTCTACCTGTCCGTTGGCTCTACTAGCACCGGTCGCTATCAAGTGAACTTTAATTTGCTTGCTTTTGCAGAACTCTTGGAATTCTTTACCCGTGAAACATCTTCCCTGATCTGCTATTATCCGGCAGGGACTGCCGAATAGAAATATAGCGGACTTGAGTGCTTTGATGGTATTAAGGGAGTCTATCTTACGGGTATGATGCAGATATACAAACTTCGTGAAAGCATCCACTAAAACGATGACATATTCCTTGGAGTCATTTTTGCCACTTAGCTTGCCCGTTATGTCCATGTGCAGCGTATGCCACGGTATGCTGGTCTTGGGTATCGGATGTAGTTCGGCTTGTATTTTACCCGAGCTTGCCTTCGAAACTCTACAAGCATGACAGTTCTCTACGAATTTGCGAACGTACTTCGCCATTCCTTCGAACCAGTAATACTCGTACAGTTTCTCGAGCGTCTTATCCCAACCCAAGTGCATAATTGACTGATGCACATGGTTAATAACGGACCATCTAAAACCTCTCGGGACAATGGGCAGGCAGAGGGTTTTGCCCCCCCGCTGCACTTTGCGGTAAAGGGTACCCGAACGCAACTCGTAAGTATTCGCGACATCTTCCGCGAGCTCGTCGTTTCGTAGTTTGCGGGTGATTTCTATAATTTGTGGGTCGCGGCGCTGTTCGGCTAACAGCCAGTCTTCCGGTATTTCGGCCAGATTGATTTCCTTTTCCGCGATTTTATCAAACTTACGGTGGTCTAAGTCTACGGGGTTTCGCGAGAAGAAATCTACGTGGGCCATCTTTTTACCCTCTCGATACATAATGTCGAAGGTAAAAGTCTGCAAGTAAGCCCACCACCTGTGGACCCTGTCGCTTAAACGTACTTTATTACTCGACGCTTTCAGCGAGTTGCAATCCGTAACGACAAGAAATTCCCGTCCATGTAGGTAGTGTCGGAAATGCTTGATGGCGTTTACGACTGCCAACGTCTCTAGTTCGTAGGAATGGTATCTAGATTCCGCGGGGGTAGTTCTTTTACTGTAGTACTCGATTACTCTATTCTTGCCGTCGACCTTATGCATCAAAATCGCCCCATAACCCTCCGAGCTAGCGTCAGTGTGTAGTTCTATCGGGTAGTTGGGGTCAAATATCATTAGCACTGGCGCGTCCGTCAGGATGGAAACTACCTGTTGTCTTATTTTGTCGTGTCTATCGGTCCATGCTATATTTTTGTTACCTGAGGTGAGCGCATACAGGGGTTTCATTATCTGTGAGAATTTAGGGACGAACCTACGAAAATACGAAGCTAACCCGATGAATTGCCTGAGCTGGGTGACGGTCGTCGGCGCAGGTAAGGAACTTAGGGCGTGTATTTTACCCGGGTTCGGGCGGACTTCTCCGTTGTGGATCACATACCCCAAGTAAAGTACCGATGTCTTCAAAAAGGAACATTTCGCGAAGTTGAACGAGAATCCGGCTTTCGCAAGAGTATCTAATACGGTGTTCAATCTTTCTAGAGCTTGATCTATAGAATCGGCAATAATTAGGACATCATCCAAGTAAACAACGACGAACGAATACGCGAGGTCGCCTAAGGCGTTGAAAATGGCCCTCTGAAAAACGGACGGTGCATTTTTCAATCCGAACGGCATCGTTACGTACTCATATTGTCCGTCGGGTGTCACGAACGCTGTGTACTCCGTCGAGTTGGGGTGTATGGGGATTTGATGGAACCCACTGGCCATGTCCAGGCTAATAAAATACTTCGCCTTCTGTAATCTCGCAATTTGATCTGAGATAAGGGGTAGGGGATACCGATCCGCGACCGTATTTTTATTTAGCGCTCGGAAGTCTACGCACAATCTATCTGAGCCGTCCTTCTTCTTCACGAGCAACACGGGGCTCGCGAATGGTGACTTACTGGGTTTTATAATGTTCGCTTTAATTAGTTCGCTGATTCTCTCCCGCACGGTTCTCCGCTCTTCCTCGCTAAGTCTGTAAGGACTTCTTTGGACGGTGACGTTAGGGTCGATTAATCGTATTTCTAGCTGGCCCGTACTTACGCGAGTACGTGGGAAACCCGTAATGAACGAATTTTTGAACTTTTCGAGAGTGGAAATCAATCGGCTTTTATCGTTACCAAGTACCTCGGTGTCCACTTCGCTAAGATCGACCTCGTTTTCGAGGGTCTCATTACACGCGTTAACTGTCTTCGTTTTGCAGATCTCGAGGCTGTCGGACGTAATATGTACGTCGAAGCCTTGACTCAGAATTTCGCGGCCAATCATGATATCATACTTTAGGTGACTATCGGGGAGGACGTGAAAAGTTATCTCCAGTGTAAAACCGTTGATACATACGGTAGACAAAATCTGTGTCGTACTCTTAACGCACGTATTCCCTATCCCTCGCATTACTACTATTTCGGTCGTTCTCCTGCCGGAGAATTTCGGGGCTACGGATTCCTTAATTAACGAGCATTCGGCTCCCGAATCGAAGCAAAATGGGAACGACTCACCCTGGTGACCCAGTTTACCAGTTGAGGCCTCCACCACGCAGGTATGGACTCGACGTTCCTTGTCGTGGCCGCCTCTGCTCTCCTCCCGTAGCGGACAATCAGGTGCGATGTGGCCCTCCGCTCGGCACTTGTAGCAAACCGCCCCGGACGATGCAGCTGATCGGCTTTCCCCTGGGCGTCGTGTCCTCGTTTTCCCGGTCCGCATCCTCTTGCGGCACTCTGTCATTTTATGTCCGGGAATTCCACAGTGGTAGCACCTAGCTCGGTCCATTGTCCTGCTTCGTTTTACTCCAGGTTCCGTCGGTGGATCGCTTGACGAAGAAGTCAGCCCCTTCCTCGCGTACGAGAAAGCCCGCATCTCTTCATAGAATTGCTCCCGGGTCCGGATGTTACGCGTGAATGCCAGTCGCTCGGCCTCCTTGTCCGATAGGCGCAGTCGATACAGGACGAAAGCGTTAACTACTTCGATCATGGACAGATTTTCCCACCTCGATCATAGGAGAGAGTGGAGACGGTGACCGAAAGCCCCCGTGGTTTCGTCCTCCAGTTGCTGTTCGTTGAGGAATCCGACCATCATTGAAGTTATAGTCTCCGTGGTGCCAAAACGCGAGAGAAAGTATTCGGTAAATTTCGTCCACGTAAGACCATCGACCGGAATTTGCGAAAGCCACCGTGCCGCAACACCTTCCAGAGCACTACTTAAAAGGAGATATAAGTCACCATCGCGTATAGGCCTGTCTCGCATAATCACACTGGCTGTCGCGCACCACGTGGCTGCGTCGGTACCCGCTATTCCGGGGTTGAAACGCGGCAGCGATAACTCGGGTGCCGGCCTGGGATTTCGCGCCGGTGTCAGAAACAGCTCCCGCATGACGGCCACGTGCTCTTGCATGGTTAACGTAGGCCCGAATCCCACTTCTGATGTCGGGTTATCGATAGGATTGGGGGTGGAGGTGTTCGATGAATCTTCGTTGATATTGGCCATCGATGCGGAGTAACAATGGTAGAGTTTATTGGCACAAGAGAGTGGTATTACAGCGTTGGTAATTAATCACAATGTTAGATGCTCGCGGCGCTATGACAATGGCCTCGGGTCCGGTAACGAATCCGCGGTCAACGGGATGTCGAACGTGTATACTTCGTGGAAGTCTAAGTTATATTCCGATTGCCACAGAACGAGCACTCCGTACCGGAGAATTACTTGTATCGCCGTTAAGATCGCACGAAAAAGTGTCTCTCCATCACGGTGACGCTGTCGAGGAGAACTAAGATGGGTGTGTCTAAGGGCACGAGATCATCGGATTCGTGGAGGAAAGTCTTCATTCGGAAAGTGAGGGAAATTGGAGTTACTGTTAATTGGTCAATTTCCATGTTGGTGGTTGGGGAAGGGTGCTAGCCGCCCTTAAGAGAAAGTCGCCATCGGGTCGCGTCGTTCGTGAGAAGAATATACTTCTCCAATTTTCCCGTAGCTAGAACAAGGGCTGTTTGTCGGTTTGAAGGACTTTCGTTAAATAGATCTTAAGATTTATAGCGGGTCCTCGGGCTAGCCGAACATGTACCGTGGAGACGCATCAACATCTGGCAATCGTCTTACTCGAAGCATAGTCTGCGTGTGGCGAGCCACGGGACAGAAACCATTGAGACATTTACCATCTCACCCTGTCCCAAACATTTCTTTTAAGGAGAGTTATAGAGTTACTTCCTGCCTTGGTTAAACAAAACGTTCATCCCCTTGACCGCGACTACGTTTGGCGACTGGTCGTCGCCTCGAGCCCGAGCTCACTATCATAAATCTCGAATAAGTACAGTCGGATCGAATGACAACGGTTTTCTTAATACAGCTATGGTGAAATCTAAATTACAGTACTAGGTGTCTTCCCAAAGTTCCGAGGAGAAGGCTCCGGTGCTCTTTCATCTCCGACATACGTTATAACGTAATACTATATAACGTTATACGTTATAACGTAATACTATATAACGTTATACGTTATAACGTAATACTATATAACGTTATACGTTATAACGTAATACTATATAACGTTATCCGTTATAACGTAATAGTATATAACGTTGTACGTTATAACGTCATACTATATAACGGTATACGTTATAACGCAATAGTATATAACGTTATACGTTATAACGTAATACTATATAACGTTGTACGTTATAACGTCATACTATATAACGGTATACGTTATAACGCAATAGTATATAACGTTATACGTTATAACGTAATACTATATAACGTTATACATTAAAACGTAACAATATATAAAGCCATACATTGTATAGTAATAGTATGTAACGTTATACGTTCTATCGTAATAGTGTATAACATTATAGGTTATAACGTAATACTACATGACGTTATACGTTATAACGTAATACTATATAACGTTATACGTTATAACGTAATACTATATAACGTTATACGTTATAACGTAATACTGTCACGTCCCGCGTTCCGCACGTGACGCCACGAACTAATAACTTATGAATAATTAAACACGACCAATAATAATAAATTAACTAATAACTAACCAATCAAAATAAAAAGAATTATACGACAGACAATCAAAATGAAATAAATGAATCAATAAGAAGAAACACTACAACCAATCAGCAATGGCATAGAAAATACAAATAAAATGAAATAATTAAATGAACCAATAAATAAAACAAGCCGCGATTCAAATGTATGAGATTTCTCTGCGAAAACACATGTATATACACACACGTGTATGCATATCTGTGTGTGTGACCTACTTCGTGAATCTGAATAATTGGTAATCTAATAAAATATAAAAGAAATAAAATATACTACACTACATCAGCATTCTAATAAAAGTGAAAATTGTATACAAGATTGCTCTGCGACACACACATATATAGATATACACATGCGTACGCGTATCTTTGGGAAAAATTCATAATATATATATATATGTATGTATACGTTATTAAACCATTAAAACGCAAAGAAATAAATATATAGAATTACATTTCTACGAACCCAGAGAATTATATACGAAATCCACATTATGGAATATTCAACCAATTAACGATCCGAGAAACAATGAGAATAACAATACACGCACATATACATATGCATATATATATTTTACATAATGGAAAATTACATTGTGAAATGTATATATATATATACACATATTATTATATCGAACAACTACTCATCTAATATACAAAACCACCTTGTGAAAATTACATTACTGAACATTCAACTAAACCAACTGAAGATTTAATATAATAATATATAATAATATAATAATAATATATATATATATACATAGATATGTGAAATAGCGTTGTATATAACCAGAAACAATACAAATGTCACACGACTTCTTCAACAACTTCGACTCTTCGTTCCTGCCGACAACACCTCACACGATGACTGCGTCTTCTAGGGCCACTTACGGATTCTTTACAATTCTTCTTCTTCTTGCACTGAAATATCATATGCAGTGAATAAAACACGAAAGAAGCAGGATGAACTAAATAAAAGAAATCATAACAAGATACACACCGAGACAGTCCGCATGGGAACCTCTGACAAAGATACCTCCGTATCTATCATTAAACGTATAATAATCAAGATGCACAAACCTCATTTGGAAGTCGACACCGCTCACAGCGTGCCAATGCAAGGGAGGAAAACGAATGAAATTGTATTTCGTGAAGACGTTTCACCACTTTCCATAGATCAGAAACTGGAGTTACACAACTAATAACCTAATAACAAGAAAGTAATATAAAATATACACGATTTAATATATAGCAAATATGGACATATAAATCTACAAGGAGCAAAATATATCTCATATTGTCAAATAAAACCAAATTGTCAAAAGATCATCAGGACACGACGCCAACGAAGGTGCCACTGTGCCTATTTGGATGGAAAACCGCCCCTTCAGCATCATCCTTTGCACATATTCACACACGCACATCGATCACGTCATCTCGTACCATTCACATATCTTCCGCCTCTTGCGCTAAAACAAATTCACAAGTTTAAGGAAACAAACATCATGCGAAACGAGATAGAATACCAAAAGCACATACTCACACAGTTCGCACAGGCGCGGACGCTTTTGTGTCCATGACTCAACATAACCTGTAATCATCAAAATCCACGTTCTCTCATGGAAACTCTAAAAACCTGCAGCATTGCGATTCCCGCCGGAATGAACTGTCACGTGACTGTCATCCCATTGGGGATGTTATTATAAAAAGCGTAGCGACACAATTCAAAAGAGAGTAATCGTTACGAGTTAGAATATAGTCGGAGAGTAATCGTTACGAGTTAGAATATAGTCAGAGAGTGTTAGCGGAGAGTAATTGTTAGCGGGTCAGTTGAATAAAAGAATAGAGTAAGATTAATTGTTAGCGTTCGGGAGAATTTAGTGAAAATAGAATAGATTAATTGTTGGCGTTAGCGTTAGCGATTAATTGTTAGTGGTTCAGTTAAAATAAGAGAATAACCGGAATAATCGATATTAGTTGAATCGGTTCGTTTCGTTAGAATAAGCAGATAATTGATATTAGTCGTTCAATTGAATTTGAGTGAGTCTGATATCAGTTCGTTCAGTTGATTTAATTAGAATTTAAGTTAGGATTAGAGAATAATTGTTCGTTCCAGTTCGAGTTTAAGACTTACGAGATATAAATGTTATTAGTCAGTTCGAATTATAAAATAATTGTTATTAGTCAGTTAGCATTAAAACAATAGTTGGCTCAAGTTTTTGTGTTAGAATTTCGAATTGTTAAACACGTCCGGACACACTGTTGTTTACACTGTTCAAGTCAAATAAAGATTAAAACAAAAATTATAGAAGTTTCAATCTTTGAAAAACCGTAATCACCCCAGCGGAGGCCAACGTCAGGTGTGTCAACTATTAATTATTATTAATAATTAATAATTAAAATAATAAATAATATCAATAATTAGCATAATTCGTCAGTAATTCCGCCAGTAATAATTATTTATAATATAATTGTTTATTCCAAACAATCCTCTCCCGTGCTAGTATCCCTGCGCATAGCAGGTTAGCCGAAACGTGGAGATCGTGGAGACCAGTGGCCTAAACTCCAATCCACGCTACCTAGTCTAACAAGAAATATCTAATTGAAACAGTCCTTAGACTGTTTCTGGTGGCAGCGACTACTACATTGTTTAAAATTTCAAAATTTGGATATCCAAACGTAACAATACTATATAACGTTATACGTTATAACGTAATACTATATAACGTTATACGTTATAACGTAATACTATATAACGTTATACGTTATAACGTAATACTATATAACGTTATACGCTATAACGTAATACTAAATAACGTTATACGTTATACCGTAATACTATATAACGTTATCCGATATAACGTAATACTATATAACGTTGTACGTTATAACGTCATACTATATAACGTTATACGTTATAACGTAATACTATATAACGTTATACATTATAACGTAATACTATATAACGTTATACGTTATAACGTAATACTACATAACGTTATACGTTATAACGTTATACTATATAACGGTATACGCTATAACGCAATGCTATATAACGTTATACATTAAAACGTAACAATATATAACGCCATACATTGTATAGTAATAGTATGTAACGTTATACGTTCTATCGTAATAGTGTATAACATTATAGGTTATAACGTAATACTACATGACGTTATACGTTATAACGTAATACTATATAACGTTATACTTTATAACGTAATACTATATAACGTTATACGTTATAACGTAATACTATATAACGTTATACGTTATAACGTAATACTATATAACGTTATACGTTATAACGTAATACTATATAACGTTATCCGTTATAACGTAATACTATATAACGTTGTACGTTATAACGTCATACTATATAACGGTATACGTTATAACGCAATAGTATATAACGTTATACGTTATAACGTAATACTATATAACGTTGTACGTTATAACGTCATACTATATAACGGTATACGTTATAAGGCAATAGTATATAACGTTATACGTTATAACGTAATACTATATAACGTTATACGTTATAACGTAATACTATATAACGTTATACGTTATAACGTAATACTACATAACGTTATACGTTATAACGTAATACTACATAACGTTATACGTTATAACGTTTCACTATATAACGTTACACGTTGTATGGTAATTGTATCTAACTTTATACATTATAACGTAATACTATATAACGTTATACGTTATAACGTAATACTATATAACGTTATACGTTATAACGTAATACTATATAACGTTATACGTTATAACGTTACACTATATAACGTTACACGTTGTATGGTAATTGTATCTAACTTTATACATTATAACGTAATACTATATAACGTTATACGTTATAACGTAATACTATATAACGTTATACGTTATAACGTAATACTATATAACGTTATACGTTATAACGTAATACTAAATAACGTTATACGTTATACCGTAATACTATATAACGTTATCCGTTATAACGTAATACTATATAACGTTATACGTTATAATATTATACTATATAACGTTATACGTTATAACATAATACTGTATAACGTTATACGTTATAACGTAATACTATATAACGTTATACGTTATAACGCAATGCTATATAACGTTATACGTTATAACATAATACTATATAACGTTATACGTTATAACATAATACTATATAACGTTATACGTTATAACGTAATACTATATAACGTTATACGTTATAACGTAATACTATATAACATTATACGTTATAACGTTATACTATATAACGGTATACGCTATAACGCAATGCTATATAACGATATACATTAAAACGTAACAATATATAACGCCATACATTGTATAGTAATAGTATGTAACGTTATACGTTCTATCGTAATAGTGTATAACATTATAGGTTATAACGTAATACTACATGACGTTATTCGTTATAACGTAATACTATATAACGTTATACGTTATAACGTAATACTATATAACGTTATACGTTATAACGTAATACTATATAACGTTGTACGTTATAACGTCATACTATATAACGGTATACGTTATAACGCAATAGTATATAACGTTATACGTTATAACGTAATACTATATAACGTTGTACGTTATAACGTAATACTATATAACGTTATACGTTATAACGTAATACTATATAACGTTATACGTTATAACGTAATACTATATAACGTTATACGTTATAACGTTACACTATATAACGTTACACGTTGTATGGTAATTGTATCTAACTTTATACATTATAACGTAATACTATATAACGTTATACGTTATAACGTAATACTATATAACGTTATACGTTATAACGTAATACTATATAACGTTATACGTTATAACGTAATACTAAATAACGTTATACGTTATACCGTAATACTATATAACGTTATCCGTTATAACGTAATACTATATAACGTTATACGTTATAATATTATACTATATAACGTTATACGTTATAACATAATACTGTATAACGTTATACGTTATAACGTAATACTATATAACGTTATACGTTATAACGCAATGCTATATAACGTTATACGTTATAACATAATACTATATAACGTTATACGTTATAACATAATACTATATAACGTTATACGTTATAACGTAATACTATATAACGTTATACGTTATAATATTATACTATATAACGTTATACGTTATAACGTAATACTATATAACATTATACGTTATAACGTTATACTATATAACGGTATACGCTATAACGCAATGCTATATAACGATATACATTAAAACGTAACAATATATAACGCCATACATTGTATAGTAATAGTATGTAACGTTATACGTTCTATCGTAATAGTGTATAACATTATAGGTTATAACGTAATACTACATGACGTTATTCGTTATAACGTAATACTATATAACGTTATACGTTATAACGTAATACTATATAACGTTATACGTTATAACGTAATACTACATGACGTTATACGTTATAACGTTTACACTATATAACGTTATCCGTTATAACGTAATACTATATAACGTTATACGTTATAACGTAATACTATATAACGTTATACGTTATAACGTAATACTATATAACGTTATACGTTATAACGTAATACTACATAACGTTATACGTTATAACGTTATACTATATAACGGTATACGCTATAACGCAATGCTATATAACGTTATACATTAAAACGTAACAATATATAACGCCATACATTGTATAGTAATAGTATGTAACGTTATACGTTCTATCGTAATAGTGTATAACATTATAGGTTATAACGTAATACTACATGACGTTATACGTTATAACGTAATACTATATAACGTTATACGTTATAACGTAATACTATATAACGTTATACGTTATAACGTAATACTATATAACGTTATACGTTATGACGTAATACTATATAACGTTATACGTTATAACGTAATACTATATAACGTTATCCGTTATAACGTAATACTATATAACGTTGTACGTTATAACGTCATACTATATAGCGGTATACGTTATAACGCAATAGTATATAACGTTATACGTTATAACGTAATACTATATAACTTTGTACGTTATAACGTCATACTATATAACGGTATACGTTATAACGCAATAGTATATAACGTTATACGTTATAACGTAATACTATATAACGTTATACGTTATAACGTAATACTATATAACGTTATACGTTATAACGTAATACTACATAACGTTATACGTTATAACGTAATACTACATAACGTTATACGTTATAACGTAATAGTACATAACGTTATACGTTATAACGTTTCACTATATAACGTTATAAGTTATAACGTTACACTATATAACGTTATACGTTATAACGTTAGACTAAATAACGTTATACGTTAAAGCGTAACACTATATAACGTCACACATTGTATAGTAATAGTATATAACGTTATACGTTCTATCGTAATCCTATATAACGTTATACGTTATAGCGTATTGCTATATAACGTTATACGTTATAACGTAATATTATATAACGTTATACGTTATAACGTAATACTATATAACGTTATACGTTATAACGTAATACTATATAACGCTATACGTTATAACGTAATACTATATAACGTTATACGTTATAACGTAATACTATATAACTTTATACGTTATAACGTAATACTATATAACGTTATACGTTATAACGTAATACTATATATCGTTATCCGTTATAACGTAATACTATATAACGTTGTACGTTATAACGCCATACTATATAACGGTATACGTTATAACGCAATGCTATATAACGTTATACGTTATAACGTTACACTATATAACGTTACACGTTTTATGCTAATTGTATATAACGTTATACGTTATAACGTAATACTATATAACGTTATACGTTATAACGTATTACTATATAACGTTATACGTTATAACGTAATACTATATAACGTTATACGTTATAACGTAATACTATATAACGGTATACGTTATAACGCAATGCTATATAACGTTATACGTTATAACGTTACACTATATAACGTTACACGTTTTATGCTAATTGTATATAACGTTATACGTTATAACGTAATACTATATAACGTTATACGTTATAACGTAATACTATATAACGTTATACGTTATAACGTAATACTATATAACGTTATACGTTATAACGTAATAGTATATAACGTTATACCTTATAACGTTTCACTATATAACGTTATAAGTTATAACGTTACACTATATTACGTTATACGTTATAACGTTACACTAATTAACGTTATACGTTAAAGCGTAACACTATATAACGTCACACATTGTATAGTAATAGTATATAACGTTATACGTTCTATCGTAATCCTATATAACGTTATACGTTATAACGTAATACTACATAACGTTATCCGTTATAACGTAATACTATATAACGTTGTACGTTATAACGCCATACTATATAACGGTATACGCTATAACGCAATGCTATATAACGTTATACATTAAAACGTAACAATATATAACGCCATACATTGTATAGTAATAGTATGTAACGTTATACGTTCTATCGTAATAGTGTATAACATTATAGGTTATAACGTAATACTACATGACTTTATACGTTATAACGTAATACTATATAACGTTATACGTTATAACGTAATACTATATAACGTTATACGTTATAACGTAATACTATATATCGGTATACGTTATAACGCAATGCTATATAACGTTATACGTTATAACGTTACACTATTTAACGTCACACATTGTATAGTAATAGTATATAACGTTATACGTTCTATCGTAATCCTATATAACGTTATACGTTATAGCGTAATGCTATATAACGTTATACGTTATAACGTTACATTATATAACGTTACACGTTGTATGGTAATTGTATCTAACTTTATACATTATAACGTAATACTATATAACGTTATACGTTATAACGTAATACTATATAACGTTATACGTTATAACGTAATACTATATAACGTTATACGTTATAACTTAATACTAAATAACGTTATACGTTCTATCGTAATCCTATATAACGTTATACGTTATAGCGTAATGCTATATAACGTTATACGTTATAACGTTACATTATATAACGTTACACGTTGTATGGTAATTGTATCTAACTTTATACATTATAACGTAATACTATATAACGTTATACGTTATAACGTAATACTATATAACGTTATACGTTATAACGTAATACTATATAACGTTATACGATATAACGCAATACTATATAACGTTATACGTTATAACTTAATACTAAATAACGTTATACGTTATACCGTAATACTATATAACGTTATCCGTTATAACGTAATACTATATAACGTTATACGTTATAATATTATACTATATAACGTTATACGTTATAACATAATACTGTATAACGTTATACGTTATAACGCAATGCTATATAACGTTATACGTTATAACATAATACTATATAACGTTATACGTTATAACATAATACTATATAACGTTATACGTTATAACGTAATACTATATAACGTTATACGTTATAACGTAATACTATATAACATTATACGTTATAACGTTATACTATATAACGGTATACGCTATAACGCAATGCTATATAACGTTATACATTAAAACGTAACAATATATAACGCCATACATTGTATAGTAATAGTATGTAACGTTATACGTTCTATCGTAATAGTGTATAACATTATAGGTTATAACGTAATACTACATGACGTTATACGTTATAACGTAATACTATATAACGTTATACTTTATAACGTAATAGTACATAACGTTATACGTTATAACGTTTCACTATATAACGTTATAAGTTATAACGTTACACTATATAACGTTATACGATATAACGTTACACTATATAACGTTACACGTTGTATGGTAATTGTATCTAACTTTATACGTTATAACGTAATACTATATAACGTTATACGTTATAACGTAATAATATATAACGTTATACGTTCTATCGTAATAGTGTATAACATTATAGGTTATAACGTAATACTACATGACGTTATACGTTATAACGTAATACTATATAACGTTATACTTTATAACGTAATACTATATAACGTTATACGTTATAACGTAATACTATATAACGTTATACGTTATAACGTAATACTATATAACGTTATACGTTATAACGTAATACTATATAACGTTATCCGTTATAACGTAATACTATATAACGTTGTACGTTATAACGTCATACTATATAACGGTATACGTTATAACGCAATAGTATATAACGTTATACGTTATAACGTAATACTATATAACGTTGTACGTTATAACGTCATACTATATAACGGTATACGTTATAAGGCAATAGTATATAACGTTATACGTTATAACGTAATACTATATAACGTTATACGTTATAACGTAATACTATATAACGTTATACGTTATAACGTAATACTACATAACGTTATACGTTATAACGTAATACTACATAACGTTATACGTTATAACGTTTCACTATATAACGTTATACGTTATAACGTTACACTAAATAACGTTATACGTTATAACGTTACACTATATAACGTTACACGTTGTATGGTAATTGTATCTAACTTTATACATTATAACGTAATACTATATAACGTTATACGTTATAACGTAATACTATATAACGTTATACGTTATAACGTAATACTATATAACGTTATACGTTATAACGTTACACTATATAACGTTACACGTTGTATGGTAATTGTATCTAACTTTATACATTATAACGTAATACTATATAACGTTATACGTTATAACGTAATACTAAATAACGTTATACGTTATACCGTAATACTATATAACGTTATCCGTTATAACGTAATACTATATAACGTTATACGTTATAATATTATACTATATAACGTTATACGTTATAACATAATACTGTATAACGTTATACGTTATAACGTAATACTATATAACGTTATACGTTATAACGCAATGCTATATAACGTTATACGTTATAACATAATACTATATAACGTTATACGTTATAACATAATACTATATAACGTTATACGTTATAACGTAATACTATATAACGTTATACGTTATAACGTAATACTATATAACATTATACGTTATAACGTTATACTATATAACGGTATACGCTATAACGCAATGCTATATAACGATATACATTAAAACGTAACAATATATAACGCCATACATTGTATAGTAATAGTATGTAACGTTATACGTTCTATCGTAATAGTGTATAACATTATAGGTTATAACGTAATACTACATGACGTTATTCGTTATAACGTAATACTATATAACGTTATACGTTATAACGTAATACTATATAACGTTATACGTTATAACGTAATACTATATAACGTTGTACGTTATAACGTCATACTATATAACGGTATACGTTATAACGCAATAGTATATAACGTTATACGTTATAACGTAATACTATATAACGTTGTACGTTATAACGTAATACTATATAACGTTATACGTTATAACGTAATACTATATAACGTTATACGTTATAACGTAATACTATATAACGTTATACGTTATAACGTTACACTATATAACGTTACACGTTGTATGGTAATTGTATCTAACTTTATACATTATAACGTAATACTATATAACGTTATACGTTATAACGTAATACTATATAACGTTATACGTTATAACGTAATACTATATAACGTTATACGTTATAACGTAATACTAAATAACGTTATACGTTATACCGTAATACTATATAACGTTATCCGTTATAACGTAATACTATATAACGTTATACGTTATAATATTATACTATATAACGTTATACGTTATAACATAATACTGTATAACGTTATACGTTATAACGTAATACTATATAACGTTATACGTTATAACGCAATGCTATATAACGTTATACGTTATAACATAATACTATATAACGTTATACGTTATAACATAATACTATATAACGTTATACGTTATAACGTAATACTATATAACGTTATACGTTATAATATTATACTATATAACGTTATACGTTATAACGTAATACTATATAACATTATACGTTATAACGTTATACTATATAACGGTATACGCTATAACGCAATGCTATATAACGATATACATTAAAACGTAACAATATATAACGCCATACATTGTATAGTAATAGTATGTAACGTTATACGTTCTATCGTAATAGTGTATAACATTATAGGTTATAACGTAATACTACATGACGTTATTCGTTATAACGTAATACTATATAACGTTATACGTTATAACGTAATACTATATAACGTTATACGTTATAACGTAATACTACATGACGTTATACGTTATAACGTTTACACTATATAACGTTATCCGTTATAACGTAATACTATATAACGTTATACGTTATAACGTAATACTATATAACGTTATACGTTATAACGTAATACTATATAACGTTATACGTTATAACGTAATACTACATAACGTTATACGTTATAACGTTATACTATATAACGGTATACGCTATAACGCAATGCTATATAACGTTATACATTAAAACGTAACAATATATAACGCCATACATTGTATAGTAATAGTATGTAACGTTATACGTTCTATCGTAATAGTGTATAACATTATAGGTTATAACGTAATACTACATGACGTTATACGTTATAACGTAATACTATATAACGTTATACGTTATAACGTAATACTATATAACGTTATACGTTATAACGTAATACTATATAACGTTATACGTTATGACGTAATACTATATAACGTTATACGTTATAACGTAATACTATATAACGTTATCCGTTATAACGTAATACTATATAACGTTGTACGTTATAACGTCATACTATATAGCGGTATACGTTATAACGCAATAGTATATAACGTTATACGTTATAACGTAATACTATATAACTTTGTACGTTATAACGTCATACTATATAACGGTATACGTTATAACGCAATAGTATATAACGTTATACGTTATAACGTAATACTATATAACGTTATACGTTATAACGTAATACTATATAACGTTATACGTTATAACGTAATACTACATAACGTTATACGTTATAACGTAATACTACATAACGTTATACGTTATAACGTAATAGTACATAACGTTATACGTTATAACGTTTCACTATATAACGTTATAAGTTATAACGTTACACTATATAACGTTATACGTTATAACGTTAGACTAAATAACGTTATACGTTAAAGCGTAACACTATATAACGTCACACATTGTATAGTAATAGTATATAACGTTATACGTTCTATCGTAATCCTATATAACGTTATACGTTATAGCGTATTGCTATATAACGTTATACGTTATAACGTAATATTATATAACGTTATACGTTATAACGTAATACTATATAACGTTATACGTTATAACGTAATACTATATAACGCTATACGTTATAACGTAATACTATATAACGTTATACGTTATAACGTAATACTATATAACTTTATACGTTATAACGTAATACTATATAACGTTATACGTTATAACGTAATACTATATATCGTTATCCGTTATAACGTAATACTATATAACGTTGTACGTTATAACGCCATACTATATAACGGTATACGTTATAACGCAATGCTATATAACGTTATACGTTATAACGTTACACTATATAACGTTACACGTTTTATGCTAATTGTATATAACGTTATACGTTATAACGTAATACTATATAACGTTATACGTTATAACGTATTACTATATAACGTTATACGTTATAACGTAATACTATATAACGTTATACGTTATAACGTAATACTATATAACGGTATACGTTATAACGCAATGCTATATAACGTTATACGTTATAACGTTACACTATATAACGTTACACGTTTTATGCTAATTGTATATAACGTTATACGTTATAACGTAATACTATATAACGTTATACGTTATAACGTAATACTATATAACGTTATACGTTATAACGTAATACTATATAACGTTATACGTTATAACGTAATAGTATATAACGTTATACCTTATAACGTTTCACTATATAACGTTATAAGTTATAACGTTACACTATATTACGTTATACGTTATAACGTTACACTAATTAACGTTATACGTTAAAGCGTAACACTATATAACGTCACACATTGTATAGTAATAGTATATAACGTTATACGTTCTATCGTAATCCTATATAACGTTATACGTTATAACGTAATACTACATAACGTTATCCGTTATAACGTAATACTATATAACGTTGTACGTTATAACGCCATACTATATAACGGTATACGCTATAACGCAATGCTATATAACGTTATACATTAAAACGTAACAATATATAACGCCATACATTGTATAGTAATAGTATGTAACGTTATACGTTCTATCGTAATAGTGTATAACATTATAGGTTATAACGTAATACTACATGACTTTATACGTTATAACGTAATACTATATAACGTTATACGTTATAACGTAATACTATATAACGTTATACGTTATAACGTAATACTATATATCGGTATACGTTATAACGCAATGCTATATAACGTTATACGTTATAACGTTACACTATTTAACGTCACACATTGTATAGTAATAGTATATAACGTTATACGTTCTATCGTAATCCTATATAACGTTATACGTTATAGCGTAATGCTATATAACGTTATACGTTATAACGTTACATTATATAACGTTACACGTTGTATGGTAATTGTATCTAACTTTATACATTATAACGTAATACTATATAACGTTATACGTTATAACGTAATACTATATAACGTTATACGTTATAACGTAATACTATATAACGTTATACGTTATAACTTAATACTAAATAACGTTATACGTTCTATCGTAATCCTATATAACGTTATACGTTATAGCGTAATGCTATATAACGTTATACGTTATAACGTTACATTATATAACGTTACACGTTGTATGGTAATTGTATCTAACTTTATACATTATAACGTAATACTATATAACGTTATACGTTATAACGTAATACTATATAACGTTATACGTTATAACGTAATACTATATAACGTTATACGATATAACGCAATACTATATAACGTTATACGTTATAACTTAATACTAAATAACGTTATACGTTATACCGTAATACTATATAACGTTATCCGTTATAACGTAATACTATATAACGTTATACGTTATAATATTATACTATATAACGTTATACGTTATAACATAATACTGTATAACGTTATACGTTATAACGTAATACTATATAACGTTATACGTTATAACGCAATGCTATATAACGTTATACGTTATAACATAATACTATATAACGTTATACGTTATAACATAATACTATATAACGTTATACGTTATAACGTAATACTATATAACGTTATACGTTATAACGTAATACTATATAACATTATACGTTATAACGTTATACTATATAACGGTATACGCTATAACGCAATGCTATATAACGTTATACATTAAAACGTAACAATATATAACGCCATACATTGTATAGTAATAGTATGTAACGTTATACGTTCTATCGTAATAGTGTATAACATTATAGGTTATAACGTAATACTACATGACGTTATACGTTATAACGTAATACTATATAACGTTATACTTTATAACGTAATACTATATAACGTTATACGTTATAACGTAATACTATATAACGTTATACGTTATAACGTAATACTATATAACGTTATACGTTATAACGTAATACTATATAACGTTATCCGTTATAACGTAATACTATATAACGTTGTACGTTATAACGTCATACTATATAACGGTATACGTTATAACGCAATAGTATATAACGTTATACGTTATAACGTAATACTATATAACGTTGTACGTTATAACGTCATACTATATAACGGTATACGTTATAAGGCAATAGTATATAACGTTATACGTTATAACGTAATACTATATAACGTTATACGTTATAACGTAATACTATATAACGTTATACGTTATAACGTAATACTACATAACGTTATACGTTATAACGTAATACTACATAACGTTATACGTTATAACGTTTCACTATATAACGTTATAAGTTATAACGTTACACTATATAACGTTATACGTTATAACGTTACACTAAATAACGTTATATGTTATAACGTTACACTATATAACGTTACACGTTGTATGGTAATTGTATCTAACTTTATACATTATAACGTAATACTATATAACGTTATACGTTATAACGTAATACTATATAACGTTATACGTTATAACGTAATACTATATAACGTTATACGTTATAACGTTACACTATATAACGTTACACGTTGTATGGTAATTGTATCTAACTTTATACATTATAACGTAATACTATATAACGTTATACGTTATAACGTAATACTATATAACGTTATACGTTATAACGTAATACTATATAACGTTATACGTTATAACGTAATACTAAATAACGTTATACGTTATACCGTAATACTATATAACGTTATCCGTTATAACGTAATACTATATAACGTTATACGTTATAATATTATACTATATAACGTTATACGTTATAACATAATACTGTATAACGTTATACGTTATAACGTAATACTATATAACGTTATACGTTATAACGCAATGCTATATAACGTTATACGTTATAACATAATACTATATAACGTTATACGTTATAACATAATACTATATAACGTTATACGTTATAACGTAATACTATATAACGTTATACGTTATAACGTAATACTATATAACATTATACGTTATAACGTTATACTATATAACGGTATACGCTATAACGCAATGCTATATAACGTTATACATTAAAACGCAACAATATATAACGCCATACATTGTATAGTAATAGTATGTAACGTTATACGTTCTATCGTAATAGTGTATAACATTATAGGTTATAACGTAATACTACATGACGTTATACGTTATAACGTAATACTATATAACGTTATACGTTATAACGTAATACTATATAACGTTATACGTTATAACGTAATACTACATGACGTTATACGTTATAACGTTTACACTATATAACGTTATCCGTTATAACGTAATACTATATAACGTTATACGTTATAACGTAATACTATATAACGTTATACGTTATAACGTAATACTATATAACGTTATACGTTATAACGTAATACTACATAACGTTATACGTTATAACGTTATACTATATAACGGTATACGCTATAACGCAATGCTATATAACGTTATACAATAAAACGTAACAATATATAACGCCATACATTGTATAGTAATAGTATGTAACGTTATACGTTCTATCGTAATAGTGTATAACATTATAGGTTATAACGTAATACTACATGACGTTATACGTTATAACGTAATACTATATAACGTTATACGTTATAACGTAATACTATATAACGTTATACGTTATAACGTAATACTATATAACGTTATACGTTATGACGTAATACTATATAACGTTATACGTTATAACGTAATACTATATAACGTTATCCGTTATAACGTAATACTATATAACGTTGTACGTTATAACGTCATACTATATAGCGGTATACGTTATAACGCAATAGTATATAACGTTATACGTTATAACGTAATACTATATAACTTTGTACGTTATAACGTCATACTATATAACGGTATACGTTATAACGCAATAGTATATAACGTTATACGTTATAACGTAATGCTATATAACGTTATACGTTATAACGTAATACTATATAACGTTATACGTTATAACGTAATACTACATAACGTTATACGTTATAACGTAATACTACATAACGTTATACGTTATAACGTAATAGTACATAACGTTATACGTTATGACGTTTCACTATATAACGTTATAAGTTATAACGTTACACTATATAACGTTATACGTTATAACGTTAGACTAAATAACGTTATACGTTAAAGCGTAACACTATATAACGTCACACATTGTATAGTAATAGTATATAACGTTATACGTTCTATCGTAATCCTATATAACGTTATACGTTATAGCGTATTGCTATATAACGTTATACGTTATAACGTTACAGTATATAACGTTATACGTTATAACGTAATACTACATAACGTTATACGTTATAACGTAATACTACATAACGTTATACGTTATAACGTAATAGTACATAACGTTATACGTTATAACGTTTCACTATATAACGTTATAAGTTATAACGTTACACTATATAACGTTATACGATATAACGTTACACTATATAACGTTACACGTTGTATGGTAATTGTATCTAACTTTATACGTTATAACGTAATACTATATAACGTTATACGTTATAACGTAATAATATATAACGTTATACGTTATAACGTAATACTATATAACGTTATACGTTATAACGTAATACTATATAACGTTATACGTTATAACGTAATACTATATAACGTTATACGTTATAAGGTAATACTAAATAACGTTATACGTTATACCGTAATACTATATAACGTTATCCGTTATAACGTAATACTATATAACGTTATACGGTATAACGTTACACTATATAACGTTACACGTTGTATGGTAATTGTATATAACGTTATACGTTATAACGTAATACTATATAACGTTATACGTTATAAGGTAATACTAAATAACGTTATACGTTATACCGTAATACTATATAACGTTATCCGTTATAACGTAATACTATATAACGTTATACGTTATAACGTTACACTATATAACGTTACACGTTGTATGGTAATTGTATATAACGTTATACGTTATAACGTAATATTATATAACGTTATACGTTATAACGTAATACTATATAACGTTATACGTTATAACGTAATACTATATAACGCTATACGTTATAACGTAATACTATATAACGTTATACGTTATAACGTTACACTATATAACGTTACACGTTGTATGGTAATTGTATATAACGTTATACGTTATAACGTAATATTATATAACGTTATCCGTTATAACGTAATACTATATAACGTTGTACGTTATAACGCCATACTATATAACGGTATACGTTATAACGCAATGCTATATAACGTTATACGTTATAACGTTACACTATATAACGTTACACGTTTTATGCTAATTGTATATAACGTTATACGTTATAACGTAATACTATATAACGTTATACGTTATAACGTATTACTATATAACGTTATACGTTATAACGTAATACTATATAACGTTATACGTTATAACGTAATACTATATAACGGTATACGTTATAACGCAATGCTATATAACGTTATACGTTACAACGTTACACTATATAACGTTACACGTTTTATGCTAATTGTATATAACGTTATACGTTATAACGTAATACTATATAACGTTATACGTTATAACGTAATACTATATAACGTTATACGTTATAACGTAATACTATATAACGTTATACGTTATAACGTAATAGTATATAACGTTATATCTTATAACGTTTCACTATATAACGTTATAAGTTATAACGTTACACTATATTACGTTATACGTTATAACGTTACACTAATTAACGTTATACGTTAAAGCGTAACACTATATAACGTCACACATTGTATAGTAATAGTATATAACGTTATACGTTCTATCGTAATCCTATATAACGTTATACGTTATAACGTAATACTACATAACGTTATCCGTTATAACGTAATACTATATAACGTTGTACGTTATAACGCCATACTATATAACGGTATACGCTATAACGCAATGCTATATAACGTTATACATTAAAACGTAACAATATATAACGCCATACATTGGATAGTAATAGTATGTAACGTTATACGTTCTATCGTAATAGTGTATAACATTATAGGTTATAACGTAATACTACATGACGTTATACGTTATAACGTAATACTATATAACGTTATACGTTATAACGTAATACTATATAACGTTATACGTTGTAACGCCATACTATATAAGGGTATACGCTATAACGCAATGCTATATAACGTTATACATTAAAACGTAACAATATGTAACGCCATACATTGTATAGTAGTAGTATGTGACGTTATACGTTCTATCGTAATAGTGTATAACATTATAGGTTATAACGTAATACTACATGACTTTATACGTTATAACGTAATACTATATAACGTTATACGTTATAACGTAATACTATATAACGTTATACGTTATAACGTAATAAATATATAACGTTATACGTTATAACGTAATACTAAATAACGTTATACGTTATACCGTAATACTATATAACGTTATCCGTTATAACGTAATACTATATAACGTTATACGTTATAACGTTACACTATATAACGTTACACGTTGTATGGTAATTGTATATAACGTTATACGTTATGACGTAATACTATATAACGTTATACGTTATAACGTAATACTATATAACGTTATACGTTATAACGTAATACTATATAACGGTATACGTTATAGCGCAATGCTATATAACGTTATACGTTATAACGTTACACTATTTAACGTTACACGTTGTATGGTAATTGTATATAACGTTATACGTTATAACGTAATACTATATAACGCTATACGTTATAACGTAATACTATATAACGTTATACGTTATAACGTAATACTATATAACTTTATACGTTATAACGTAATACTATATAACGTTATACGTTATAACGTAATACTATATATCGGTATACGTTATAACGCAATGCTATATAACGTTATACGTTATAACGTTACACTATTTAACGTTACACGTTGTATGGTAATTGTATATAACGTTATACGTTATAACGTAATACTATATAACGCTATACGTTATAACGTAATACTATATAACGTTATACGTTATAACGTAATACTATATAACTTTATACGTTATAACGTAATACTATATAACGTTATACGTTATAACGTAATACTATATAACGTTATACGTTATAACGTAATACTATATAACGTTATCCGTTATAACGTAATGCTATATAACGTTATACGTTATAACGTAATACTACATAACGTTATACGTTATAACGTAATAGTATATAACGTTATACGTTATAACGTTTCACTATATAACGTTATAAGTTATAACGTTACACTATATAACGTTATACGTTATAACGTTACACTATTTAACGTTACACGTTGTATGGTAATTGTATATAACGTTATACGTTATAACGTAATACTATATAACGCTATACGTTATAACGTAATAGTATATAACGTTATACGTTATAACGTTTCACTATATAACGTTATAAGTTATAACGTTACACTATATAACGTTATACGTTATAACGTTACACTAAATACGGTTATACGTTAAAGCGTAACACTATATAACGTCACAAATTGTATAGTAATAGTATATAACGTTATACGTTCTATCGTAATCCTATATAACGTTATACGTTATAGCGTAATGCTATATAACGTTATACGTTATAACGTAATACTATATAACATTATACGTTATAACGTTATACTATATAACGGTATACGCTATAACGCAATGATATATAACGTTATACATTAAAACGTAACAATATATAACGCCATACATTGTATAGTAATAGTATGTAACGTTATACGTTCTATCGTAATAGTGTATAACATTATAGGTTATAACGTAATACTACATGACGTTATCCGTTATAACGTAATACTATATAACGTTATACGTTATAACGTTACACTATATAACGTTACACGTTGTATGGTAATTTTATATAACGTTATACGTTATAACGTAATACTATATAACGTTATACGTTATAACGTTATACTATATAACGGTATACGCTATAACGCAATGATATATAACGTTATACATTAAAACGTAACAATATATAACGCCATACATTCTATAGTAATAGTATGTAACGTTATACGTTCTATCGTAATAGTGTATAACATTATAGGTTATAACGTAATACTACATGACGTTATCCGTTATAACGTAATACTATATAACGTTATACGTTATAACGTTACACTATATAACGTTACACGTTGTATGGTAATTGTATATAACGTTATACGTTATAACGTAATACTATATAACGTTATACGTTATAACGTAATACTATATATCGGTATACGTTATAACGCAATGCTATATAACGTTATACGTTATAACGTAATACTATATAACGTTATACGTTATAACGTAATACTATATAACGTTATCCGTTATAACGTAATACTATATAACGTTATACGTTATAACGTAATAATACATAACGTTATACGTTATAACGTAATAGTATATAACGTTATACGTTATAACGTTTCAGTATATAACGTTATAAGTTATAACGTTACACTATATAACGTTATACGTTATAACGTTACACTAAATAACGTTATACGTTAAAGCGTAACACTATATAACGTCACACATTCTATAGTAATAGTATATAACGTTATACGTTCTATCGTAATCCTATATAACGTTATACGTTATAACGTAATACTATATAACGTTATACGTTATAACGTAATACTATATAACGTTATCCGTTATAACGTAATACTACATAACGTTATACGTTATAACGTAATACTACATAACGTTATACGTTATAACGTAATAGTATATAACGTTATACGTTATAACGTAATAGTATATAACGTTATACCTTATAACGTTTCACTATATAACGTTATAAGTTATAACGTTACACTCTATAACGTTATACGTTATAACGTTACACTAAATAACGTTATACGTTAAAGCGTAACACTATATAACGTCACACATTGTATAGTAATAGTATATAACATTATACGTTCTATCGTAATCCTATATAACGTTATACGTTATAGCGTAATGCTATATAACGTTATACGTTATAATTTAACACTATATAACGTTATACGTTATAACGTAATACTACATAACGTTATACGTTATAACGTTACACTATATAACGTTACACGTTGTATGGTAATTGTATATGACGTTATACGTTATAACGTAATACTATATAACGTTACACGTTGTATGGTAATTGTATATAACGTTATACGTTATAACGTAATACTATATAACGCTATACGTTATAACGTAATACTATATAACGTTATACGTTATAACGTAATACTATATAACTTTATACGTTATAACGTAATACTATATAACGTTATACGTTATAACGTAATACTATATAACGTTATACGTTATAACGTAATACTATATAACGTTATCCGTTATAACGTAATGCTATATAACGTTATACGTTATAACGTAATACTACATAACGTTATACGTTATAACGTAATAGTATATAACGTTATACGTTATAACGTTTCACTATATAACGTTATAAGTTATAACGTTACACTATATAACGTTATACGTTATAACGTTACACTATTTAACGTTACACGTTGTATGGTAATTGTATATAACGTTATACGTTATAACGTAATACTATATAACGCTATACGTTATAACGTAATAGTATATAACGTTATACGTTATAACGTTTCACTATATAACGTTATAAGTTATAACGTTACACTATATAACGTTATACGTTATAACGTTACACTAAATACGGTTATACGTTAAAGCGTAACACTATATAACGTCACAAATTGTATAGTAATAGTATATAACGTTATACGTTCTATCGTAATCCTATATAACGTTATACGTTATAGCGTAATGCTATATAACGTTATACGTTATAACGTAATACTATATAACATTATACGTTATAACGTTATACTATATAACGGTATACGCTATAACGCAATGATATATAACGTTATACATTAAAACGTAACAATATATAACGCCATACATTGTATAGTAATAGTATGTAACGTTATACGTTCTATCGTAATAGTGTATAACATTATAGGTTATAACGTAATACTACATGACGTTATCCGTTATAACGTAATACTATATAACGTTATACGTTATAACGTTACACTATATAACGTTACACGTTGTATGGTAATTTTATATAACGTTATACGTTATAACGTAATACTATATAACGTTATACGTTATAACGTTATACTATATAACGGTATACGCTATAACGCAATGATATATAACGTTATACATTAAAACGTAACAATATATAACGCCATACATTCTATAGTAATAGTATGTAACGTTATACGTTCTATCGTAATAGTGTATAACATTATAGGTTATAACGTAATACTACATGACGTTATCCGTTATAACGTAATACTATATAACGTTATACGTTATAACGTAATACTACATAACGTTATACGTTATAACGTTACACTATATAACGTTACACGTTGTATGGTAATTGTATATAACGTTATACGTTATAACGTAATACTATATAACGTTATACGTTATAACGTAATACTATATATCGGTATACGTTATAACGCAATGCTATATAACGTTATACGTTATAACGTAATACTATATAACGTTATACGTTATAACGTAATACTATATAACGTTATCCGTTATAACGTAATACTATATAACGTTATACGTTATAACGTAATAATACATAACGTTATACGTTATAACGTAATAGTATATAACGTTATACGTTATAACGTTTCAGTATATAACGTTATAAGTTATAACGTTACACTATATAACGTTATACGTTATAACGTTACACTAAATAACGTTATACGTTAAAGCGTAACACTATATAACGTCACACATTCTATAGTAATAGTATATAACGTTATACGTTCTATCGTAATCCTATATAACGTTATACGTTATAACGTAATACTATATAACGTTATACGTTATAACGTAATACTATATAACGTTATCCGTTATAACGTAATACTACATAACGTTATACGTTATAACGTAATACTACATAACGTTATACGTTATAACGTAATAGTATATAACGTTATACGTTATAACGTAATAGTATATAACGTTATACCTTATAACGTTTCACTATATAACGTTATAAGTTATAACGTTACACTCTATAACGTTATACGTTATAACGTTACACTAAATAACGTTATACGTTAAAGCGTAACACTATATAACGTCACACATTGTATAGTAATAGTATATAACATTATACGTTCTATCGTAATCCTATATAACGTTATACGTTATAGCGTAATGCTATATAACGTTATACGTTATAATTTAACACTATATAACGTTATACGTTATAACGTAATACTACATAACGTTATACGTTATAACGTTACACTATATAACGTTACACGTTGTATGGTAATTGTATATGACGTTATACGTTATAACGTAATACTATATAACGTTACACGTTGTATGGTAATTGTATATAACGTTATACGTTATAACGTAATACTATATAACGTTACACGTTGTATGGTAATTGTATATAACGTTATACGTTATAACGTAATACTATATAACGTTATACGTTATAACGTTATACTATATAACGGTATACGCTATAACGCAATGATATATAACGTTATACATTAAAACGTAACAATATATAACGCCATACATTCTATTGTAATAGTATGTAACGTTATACGTTCTATCGTAATAGTGTATAACATTATAGGTTATAACGTAATACTACATGACGTTATCCGTTATAACGTAATACTATATAACGTTATACGTTATAACGTTACACTATATAACGTTACACGTTGTATGGTAATTGTATATAACGTTATACGTTATAACGTAATACTATATAACGTTATACGTTATAACGTAATACTATATATCGGTATACGTTATAACGTAATACTATATAACGTTATCCGTTATACCGTAATACTATATAACGTTATACGTTATAACGTAATACTATATAACGTTATACGTTATAACGTAATACTATATAACGTTATACGTTATAACGTTACACTATATATCGTTATACGTTATAACGTAATACTGTATAACGTTATACGTTATAACGCAATGCTATATAACGTTATACGTTATAATACAATACTATATAACGTTATACGTTATAACATAATACTATATAACGTTATACGTTATAACGTAATACTATATAACGTTATACGTTATAACGTAATACTATATAACGCTATACGTTATAAAGTAATACTACATGACGTTATACGTTATAACGTTTACACTATATAACGTTATCCGTTATAACGTAATGCTATATAACGTTATACGTTATAACGTAATACTACATAACGTTATACGTTATAACGTAATACTATATAACGTTATACGTTGTAACATTATACTATATAACGTTATACGTTATAACATAATACTATATAACGTTATACGTTATAACGTAATACTATATAACGTTATACGTTATAACGCAATGCTATATAGCGTCATACGTTATAACACAATACTATATAACGTTATACGTTATAACATAATACTATATAACGTTATACGTTATAACGTAATACTATATAACGTTATACATTAAAACGTAACAATATATAACGCCATACATTGTATAGTAATAGTATGTAACGTTATACGTTCTATCGTAATAGTGTATAACATTATAGGTTATAACGTAATACTACATGACGTTATACGTTATAACGTAATACTATATAACGTTATACGTTATAACGTAATACTATATAACGTTACACGTTGTATGGTAATTGTATATAACGTTATACGTTATGACGTAATACTATATAACGTTATACGTTATAACGTAATACTATATAACGTTATACGTTATAACGTAATACTATATAACGGTATACGTTATAACGCAATGCTATATAACGTTATACGTTATAACGTTACACTATTTAACGTTACACGTTGTATGGTAATTGTATATAACGTTATACGTTATAACGTAATACTATATAACGCTATACGTTATAACGTAATACTATATAACGTTATACGTTATAACGTAATACTATATAACTTTATACGTTATAACGTAATACTATATAATGTTATTCGTTATAACGTAATACTATATAACGTTATACGTTATAACGTAATACTACATAACGTTATACGTTATAACGTAATAGTATATAACGTTATACGTTATAACGTTTCACTATATAACGTTATAAGTTATAACGTTACACTATATAACGTTATACGTTATAACGTTACACTAAATAGCGTTATACGTTAAAGCGTAACACTATATAACGTCACAAATTGTATAGTAATAGTATATAACGTTATACGTTCTATCGTAATCCTATATAACGTTATACGTTATAGCGTAATGCTATATAACGTTATACGTTATAACGTAATACTATATAACATTATACGTTATAACGTTATACTATATAACGGTATACGCTATAACGCAATGATATATAACGTTATACATTAAAACGTAACAATATATAACGCCATACATTGTATAGTAATAGTATGTAACGTTATACGTTCTATCGTAATAGTGTATAACATTATAGGTTATAACGTAATACTACATGACGTTATCCGTTATAACGTAATACTATATAACGTTATACGTTATAACGTTACACTATATAACGTTACACGTTGTATGGTAATTGTATATAACGTTATACGTTATAACGTAATACTATATAACGTTATACGTTATAACGTTATACTATATAACGGTATACGCTATAACGCAATGATATATAACGTTATACATTAAAACGTAACAATATATAACGCCATACATTCCATAGTAATAGTATGTAACGTTATACGTTCTATCGTAATAGTGTATAACATTATAGGTTATAACGTAATACTACATGACGTTATCCGTTATAACGTAATACTATATAACGTTATACGTTATAACGTTACACTATATAACGTTACACGTTGTATGGTAATTGTATATAACGTTATACGTTATAACGTAATACTATATAACGTTATACGTTATAACGTAATACTATATATCGGTATACGTTATAACGCAATGCTATATAACGTTATACGTTATAACGTAATACTATATAATGTTATACGTTATAACGTAATACTATATAACGTTATCCGTTATAACGTAATACTATATAACGTTATACGTTATAACGTAATACTACATAACGTTATACGTTATAACGTTACACTATATAACGTTACACGTTGTATGGTAATTGTATATGACGTTATACGTTATAACGTAATACTATATAACGTTACACGTTGTATGGTAATTGTATATAACGTTATACGTTATAACGTAATACTATGTAACGTTATACGTTATAACGTAATACTATATAACGTTACACGTTATAACGTAATACTATATAACGTTATACGTTATAACGTAATACTATATAACGTTATACGTTATAACGTAATACTATATAACGGTATACGTTATAACGCAATGCTATATAACGTTATACTATTTAACGTTACACGTTGTATGGTAATTGTATATAACGTTATACGTTATAGCGTAATACTATATAACGTTACACGTTGTATGGTAATTGTATATAACGTTATACGTTATAACGTAATACTATATAACGCTATACGTTATAACGTAATACTATATAACGTTATACGTTATAACGTAATACTATATAACGTTATACGTTATAACGCAATACTATATAACTTTATACGTTATAACGTAATACTATATAACGTTATACGTTCTATCGTAATCCTATATAACGTTATACGTTATAGCGTAATGCTATATAACGTTATACGTTATAATTTAACACTATATAACGTTATACGTTATAACGTAATACTACATAACGTTATACGTTATAACGTAATACTATATAACGTTACACGTTGTATGGTAATTGTATATAACGTTATACGTTATAACGTAATACTATATAACGTTATACGTTATAACGTAATACTATATAACGCTATACGTTATAACGTAATACTATATAACGTTATACGTTATAACGCAATACTATTTAACTTTATACGTTATAACGTAATACTATATAACGTTATACGTTATAACGTAATACTATATAACGTTATACGTTATAACGTAATACTATATAACGTTATTCGTTATAACGTAATACTATATAACGTTATACGTTATACCGTAATACTATATAACGCTATACGTTATAACGTAATACTATATAACGTTATACGTTATAACGTAATACTATATAACTTTATACGTTATAACGTAATACTATATAACGTTATACGTTATAACGTAATACTATATAACGTTACACGTCGTATGGTAATTGTATATAACGTTATACGTTATAACGTAATACTATATAACGTTATACGTCATAACGTAATACTATATAACGTTATCCGCTATAACGTAATACTATATAACGTTACACGTTGTATGGTAATTGTATATAACGTTATACGTTATAACGTAATACTATATAACGTTATACGTTATAGCGTAATACTATATAACGTTATCCGTTATTACGTAATACTATATAACGTTATACGTTATAGCGTAATACTAAATAACGTTATACGTTATAGCGTAATACTATATAATGTTACACGTTATAACGTAATACTATATAACGTTATACGTTATAACGTTATACTATATAACGTTATACGTTATAACGTAATACTATATAACATTATACGTTATAACGTTATACTATATAACGGTATACGCTATAACGCAATGCTATATAACATTATACATTAAAACGTAACAATATATAACGCCATACATTGTATAGTAATAGTATGTAACGTTATACGTTCTATCGTAATAGTGTATAACATTATAAGTTATAACGTAATACTACATGACGTTATACGTTATAACGTAATACTATATTACGTTATACGTTATAACGTAATACTATATAACGTTATACGTTATAACGTTATACTATATAACGTTATACGTTATAACGTAATACTATAAAACATTATACGTTATAACGTAATACTATATAACGGTATACGCTATAACGCAATGCTATATAACGTTATACGTTATAACGTTACACTATATAACGTTACACGTTGTATGGTAATTGTATATAACGTTATACGTTATAACGTAATACTATATAACGTTATACCTTATAACGTAATACTATATAACGTTACACGTTGTATGGTAATTGTATATAACGTTATACGTTATAACGTAATACTATATAACGTTATACGGTAAAACGTAATACTATATAACGTTATACGTTATAACGTAATACTACATAACGTTATACGTTATAACGTAATAGTATATAACGTTATACGTTATAACGTTACACTATATAACGTTACACGTTGTATGGTAATTGTATATGATGTTATACGTTATAACGTAATACTATATAACGTTACACGTTGTATGGTAATTGTATATAACGTTATACGTTATAACGTAATACTATGTAACGTTATACGTTATAACGTAATACTATATAATGTTACACGTTATAACGTAATACTATATAACGTTATACGTTATAACGTAATACTATATAACGTTATACGTTATAACGCAATAATACATGACGTTATACGTTTTAACGTTTACACTATATAACGTTATCCGTTATAACGTAATACTATATAACGTTATACGTTATAACGTAATACTATATAACGTTATACGTTATAACGTAATACTATATAACGTTATACGTTATAACGTAATACTATATAACGTTATACGTTATAACGTTATACTATATAACGTTATACGTTATAACGTAATACTATATAACGTTATACGTTATAACGTTATACTATATAACGTTATACGTTATAACGTAATACTATATAACGTTATACGTTATAACGCAATACTACATGACGTTATACGTTATAACGTTTACACTATATAACGTTATCCGTTATAACGTAATACTATATAACGTTATACGTTATAACGTTTACACTATATAACGTTATCCGTTATAACGTAATACTATATAACGTTATACGTTATAACGTAATACTATATAACGTTATACGTTATAACGTAATACTATATAACGTTATACGTTATAACGCAATGCTATATAATGTTATAGGTTATAACGTTACACTATATAACGTTACACGTTTTATGGTAATTGTATATAACGTTATACGTTATAACGTAATACTATATAACGTTATACGTTATAACGTAACACTATATAACGTCACACATTGTATAGTAATAGTATATAACGTTATACGTTCTATCGTTTTCCTATATAACGTTATAAGTTATAACGTTACACTATATAACGTTATACGTTATAACGTTACACTATATAACGTTACACGTTTTATGCGAATTGTATATAACGTTATACGTTATAACGTAATACTATATAACATTATACGTTATAACGTTATACTATATAACGGTATACGCTATAACGCAATGCTATATAACATTATACATTAAAACGTAACAATATATAACGCCATACATTGTATAGTAATAGTATGTAACGTTATACGTTCTATCGTAATAGTGTATAACATTATAAGTTATAACGTAATACTACATGACGTTATACGTTATAACGTAATACTATATTACGTTATACGTTATAACGTAATACTATATAACGTTATACGTTATAACGTTATACTATATAACGTTATACGTTATAACGTAATACTATAAAACATTATACGTTATAACGCAATACTATATAACGGTATACGCTATAACGCAATGCTATATAACGTTATACGTTATAACGTTACACTATATAACGTTACACGTTGTATGGTAATTGTATATAACGTTATACGTTATAACGTAATACTATATAACGTTATACCTTATAACGTAATACTATATAACGTTACACGTTGTATGGTAATTGTATATAACGTTATACGTTATAACGTAATACTATATAACGTTATACGGTAAAACGTAATACTATATAACGTTATACGTTATAACGTAATACTACATAACGTTATACGTTATAACGTAATAGTATATAACGTTATACGTTATAACGTTACACTATATAACGTTACACGTTGTATGGTAATTGTATATGATGTTATACGTTATAACGTAATACTATATAACGTTACACGTTGTATGGTAATTGTATATAACGTTATACGTTATAACGTAATACTATGTAACGTTATACGTTATAACGTAATACTATATAATGTTACACGTTATAACGTAATACTATATAACGTTATACGTTATAACGTAATACTATATAACGTTATACGTTATAACGCAATAATACATGACGTTATACGTTTTAACGTTTACACTATATAACGTTATCCGTTATAACGTAATACTATATAACGTTATACGTTATAACGTAATACTATATAACGTTATACGTTATAACGTAATACTATATAACGTTATACGTTATAACGTAATACTATATAACGTTATACGTTATAACGTTATACTATATAACGTTATACGTTATAACGTAATACTATATAACGTTATACGTTATAACGTTATACTATATAACGTTATACGTTATAACGTAATACTATATAACGTTATACGTTATAACGCAATACTACATGACGTTATACGTTATAACGTTTACACTATATAACGTTATCCGTTATAACGTAATACTATATAACGTTATACGTTATAACGTTTACACTATATAACGTTATCCGTTATAACGTAATACTATATAACGTTATACGTTATAACGTAATACTATATAACGTTATACGTTATAACGTAATACTATATAACGTTATACGTTATAACGTAATACTATATAACGTTATACGTTATAACGTTATACTATATAACGTTGTACGTTATAACGTAATACTATATAACGTTATACGTTATAACGTAATACTATATAACGTTATACGTTATAACGTAATACTATATAACGTTATACGTTATAACGTTATACTATATAACGTTGTACGTTATAACGTAATACTATATAACATTATACGTTATAAGGTTATACTATATAACGGTATACGCTATAACGCAATGCTATATAACGTTATACATTAAAACGACACAATATATAACGCCATATATTGTATAGTAATAGTATGTAACGTTATACGTTCTATCGTAATAGTGTATAACATTATAGGTTATAACGTAATACTACATGACGTTATACGTTATAACGTAATACTATATAACGTTATACGTTATAACGTAATACTATATAACGTTATACGTTATAACGTTATACTATATAACGTTATACGTTATAACGTAATACTATATAACATTATACGTTATAACGTAATACTATATAACGGTATACGCTATAACGCAATGCTATATAACGTTATACGTTATAACGTTACACTATATAACGTTACACGTTGTATGGTAATTGTATATAACGTTATACGTTATAACGTAATACTATATAACGTTATACCTTATAACGTAATACTATATAACGTTACACGTTGTATGGTAATTGTATATAACGTTATACGTTATAACGTAATACTATATAACGTTGTACGTTAAAACGTAATACTATATAACGTTATACGTTATAACGTAATACTACATAACGTCATACGTTATAACGTAATAGTATATAACGTTATACGTTATAACGTTTCACTATATAAAGTTATAAGTTATAACGTTACACTATATAACGTTATACGTTATAACGTAATACTACATAACGTTATACGTTATAACGTTACACTATATAACGTTACAAGTTGTATGGTAATTGTATATGATGTTATACGTTATAACGTAATACTATATAACGTTACACGTTGTATGGTAATTGTATATAACGTTATACGTTATAACGTAGTACTATGTAACGTTATACGTTATAACGTAATACTATATAATGTTACACGTTATAACGTAATACTATATAACGTTATACGTTATAACGTAATACTATATAACGTTATACGTTATAACGTAATACTACATAACGTTATACGTTATAACGTTTCACTATATAACGTTATACGTTATAACGTAATACTGTATAACGTTATACGTTATAACGTAATACTATATAACGTTATACGTTATACCGCAATACTATATAACGTTATCCGTTATGACGTAATACTATATAACGTTATACGTTATAACGTCATACTATATAACGGTATACGTTATAACGCAATGCTATATAATGTTATAGGTTATAACGTTACACTATATAACGTTACACGTTTTATGGTAATTGTATATAACGTTATACGTTATAACGTAATACTATATAACGTTATACGTTATAACGTAACACTATATAACGTCACACATTGTATAGTAATAGTATATAACGTTATACGTTCTATCGTTTTCCTATATAACGTTATAAGTTATAACGTTACACTATATAACGTTATACGTTATAACGTTACACTATATAACGTTACACGTTTTATGCGAATTGTATATAACGTTATACGTTATAACGTAATACTATATAACGTTATACGTTATAACGTAATACTATATAACGTTATACGTTATAACGTAATACTATATAACGTTATACGTCATAACGTAATACTATATAACGATATACGTTATAACGCAATGCTATATAACGTTATACGTTATAACGATACACTATATAACGTTACACGTTGTATGGTAATTGTATATAACGTTATACGTTATAACGTAAAACTACATAACTTTATACGTTATAACGTAATACTATATAACGTTATACGTTATAACGTAATACTATATAACGTTATACGTTATAACGTAATACTACATAACGTTATACGTTATAACGTAATAGTATATAACGTTATACGTTATAACGTTTCACTATATAACGTTATAAGTTATAACGTTACACTATATAACGTTATACGTTATAACGTTACACTAAATAGCGTTATACGCTATAACGCTATGCTATATAACGTTATACATTAAAACGTAACAATATATAACGCCATACATTGTATAGTAATAGTATGTAACGTTATACGTTCTATCGTAATAGTGTATAACATTATAGGTTATAACGTAATACTACATGACGTTATACGTTATAACGTAATACTATATAACGTTATACGTTATAACGTAATACTACATGACGTTATAAGTTATAACGTTTACACTATATAACGTTATCCGTTATAACGTATTACTATATAACGTTATACGTTATAACGTAATACTATATAACGTTATACGTTATAACGTAATACTATATAACGGTATACGTTATAACGCAATGCTATATAACGTTACACGTTATAACGATACACTATATAACGTTACACGTTGTATGGTAATTGTATATAACGTTATACGTTATAACGTAATACTATATAACGTTATACGTTATAACGTAATACTATATAACGTTATACGTTATACCGTAATACTATATAACGTTATCCGTTATAACGTTTCACTATATAACGTTATACGTTATAACGTAATACTATATAACGTTATACGTTATAACGTAATACTATATAACGTTATACGTTATACCGTAATACTATTTAACGTTATCCGTTATAACGTAATACTATATAACGTTATACGTTATAACGTCATACTATATAACGGTATACGTTATAACGCAATGCTATATAACGTTATACGTTATAACGTAATACTATATAACGTTATACGTTATAACGTAATACTATATAACGTTATCCGTTATAACGTAATACTATATAACGGTATACGTTATAACGTAATACTATATAACGTTATACGTTATAACGTAATACTATATAACGTTATACGTTATAACGTAATACTATATAACGTTATTCGTTATAACGTAATACTATATAACGTTATACGTTATACCGTAATACTATATAACGCTATACGTTATAACGTAATACTATATAACGTTATACGTTATAACGTAATACTATATAACTTTATACGTTATAACGTAATACTATATAACGTTATACGTTATAACGTAATACTATATAACGTTACACGTCGTATGGTAATTGTATATAACGTTATACGTTATAACGTAATACTATATAACGTTATACGTCATAACGTAATACTATATAACGTTATTCGTTATAACGTAATACTATATAACGTTATACGTTATACCGTAATACTATATAACGCTATACGTTATAACGTAATACTATATAACGTTATACGTTATAACGTAATACTATATAACTTTATACGTTATAACGTAATACTATATAACGTTATACGTTATAACGTAATACTATATAACGTTACACGTCGTATGGTAATTGTATATAACGTTATACGTTATAACGTAATACTATATAACGTTATACGTTATAACGTTATACTATATAACGGTATACGCTATAACGCAATGCTATATAACATTATACATTAAAACGTAACAATATATAACGCCATACATTGTATAGTAATAGTATGTAACGTTATACGTTCTATCGTAATAGTGTATAACATTATAAGTTATAACGTAATACTACATGACGTTATACGTTATAACGTAATACTATATTACGTTATACGTTATAACGTAATACTATATAACGTTATACGTTATAACGTAATACTATAAAACGTTATACGTTATAACGTTATACTATATAACGTTATACGTTATAACGTAATACTATATAACATTATACGTTATAACGTTATACTATATTACGGAATACGCTATAACGCAATGCTATATAACGTTATATATTAAAGCGTAACAATATATAAAGCCATACATTGTATAGTAATAGTATGTAACGTTATACGTTCTATCGTAATAGTGTATAACATTATAGGTTATAACGTAATACTACATGACGTTATACGTTATAACGTTTACACTATATAACGTTATCCGTTATAACGTAATACTATATAACGTTATACGTTATAACGTAATACTACATAACGTTATACGTTATAACGTAATAGTATATAACGTTATACGTTATAACGTAATAATATATAACGTTATACGTTATAACGTAATACTATATAACGTTATACGTTATAACGTTATACTATATAACGTTATACGTTATAACGTAATACTATATAACATTATACGTTATAACGTTATACTATATTACGGTATACGCTATAACGCAATGCTATATAACGTTGTACATTAAAACGTAACAATATATAACGCCATACATTGTATAGTAATAGTATGTAACGTTATACGTTCTATCGTAATAGTGTATAACATTATAGGTTATAACGTAATACTACATGACGTTATACGTTATAACGTAATACTATATAACGTTACACGTTATAACGTAATATTATATAACGTTATACGTTGTAACGTAATACTATATAACGTTATACGTTATAACGCAATGCTATATAACGTTATACGTTATAACGTAATACTATATAACGTTATACGTTATAACGTAATACTATATAACGCTATACGTTATAACGTAATACTATATAACGTTATACGTTATAACGTAATACTATATAACGTTATCCGTTATAACGTAATATTATATAACGGTATACGTTATAACGCAATGCTATATAACGTTATACGTTATAACGTTACACTATATAACCTTACACGTTGTATGGTAATTGTATATAACGTTATACGTTATAACGTAATACTATATAACGTTATACGTTATAACGTAATACTATATAACGTTACACGTTGTATGGTAATTGTATATAACGTTATACGTTATAACGTAATACTATATAACGTTATACGTTATAACGTAATACTATATAACGCTATACGTTATAACGTAATACTATATAACGTTATACGTTATAACGCAATACTATTTAACTTTATACGTTATAACGTAATACTATATAACGTTATACGTTATAACGTAATACTATATAACGTTATACGTTATAACGTAATACTATATAACGTTATTCGTTATAACGTAATACTATATAACGTTATACGTTATACCGTAATACTATATAACGCTATACGTTATAACGTAATACTATATAACGTTATACGTTATAACGTAATACTATATAACTTTATACGTTATAACGTAATACTATATAACGTTATACGTTATAACGTAATACTATATAACGTTACACGTCGTATGGTAATTGTATATAACGTTATACGTTATAACGTAATACTATATAACGTTATACGTTATAACGTTATACTATATAACGGTATACGCTATAACGCAATGCTATATAACATTATACATTAAAACGTAACAATATATAACGCCATACATTGTATAGTAATAGTATGTAACGTTATACGTTCTATCGTAATAGTGTATAACATTATAAGTTATAACGTAATACTACATGACGTTATACGTTATAACGTAATACTATATTACGTTATACGTTATAACGTAATACTATATAACGTTATACGTTATAACGTTATACTATATAACGTTATACGTTATAACGTAATACTATAAAACATTATACGTTATAACGTAATACTATATAACGGTATACGCTATAACGCAATGCTATATAACGTTATACGTTATAACGTTACACTATATAACGTTACACGTTGTATGGTAATTGTATATAACGTTATACGTTATAACGTAATACTATATAACGTTATACCTTATAACGTAATACTATATAATGTTACACGTTGTATGGTAATTGTATATAACGTTATACGTTATAACGTAATACTATATAACGTTATACGGTAAAAGGTAATACTATATAACGTTATACGTTATAACGTAATACTACATAACGTTATACGTTATAACGTAATAGTATATAACGTTATACGTTATAACGTTACACTATATAACGTTACACGTTGTATGGTAATTGTATATGATGTTATACGTTATAACGTAATACTATATAACGTTACACGTTGTATGGTAATTGTATATAACGTTATACGTTATAACGTAAAACTACATAACTTTATACGTTATAACGTAATACTATATAACGTTATACGTTATAACGTAATACTATATAACGTTATACGTTATAACGTAATACTACATAACGTTATACGTTATAACGTAATAGTATATAACGTTATACGTTATAACGTTTCACTATATAACGTTATAAGTTATAACGTTACACTATATAACGTTATACGTTATAACGTTACACTAAATAGCGTTATACGCTATAACGCTATGCTATATAACGTTATACATTAAAACGTAACAATATATAACGCCATACATTGTATAGTAATAGTATGTAACGTTATACGTTCTATCGTAATAGTGTATAACATTATAGGTTATAACGTAATACTACATGACGTTATACGTTATAACGTAATACTATATAACGTTATACGTTATAACGTAATACTACATGACGTTATAAGTTATAACGTTTACACTATATAACGTTATCCGTTATAACGTATTACTATATAACGTTATACGTTATAACGTAATACTATATAACGTTATACGTTATAACGTAATACTATATAACGGTATACGTTATAACGCAATGCTATATAACGTTACACGTTATAACGATACACTATATAACGTTACACGTTGTATGGTAATTGTATATAACGTTATACGTTATAACGTAATACTATATAACGTTATACGTTATAACGTAATACTATATAACGTTATACGTTATACCGTAATACTATATAACGTTATCCGTTATAACGTTTCACTATATAACGTTATACGTTATAACGTAATACTATATAACGTTATACGTTATAACGTAATACTATATAACGTTATACGTTATACCGTAATACTATTTAACGTTATCCGTTATAACGTAATACTATATAACGTTATACGTTATAACGTCATACTATATAACGGTATACGTTATAACGCAATGCTATATAACGTTATACGTTATAACGTAATACTATATAACGTTATACGTTATAACGTAATACTATATAACGTTATCCGTTATAACGTAATACTATATAACGGTATACGTTATAACGTAATACTATATAACGTTATACGTTATAACGTAATACTATATAACGTTATACGTTATAACGTAATACTATATAACGTTATTCGTTATAACGTAATACTATATAACGTTATACGTTATACCGTAATACTATATAACGCTATACGTTATAACGTAATACTATATAACGTTATACGTTATAACGTAATACTATATAACTTTATACGTTATAACGTAATACTATATAACGTTATACGTTATAACGTAATACTATATAACGTTACACGTCGTATGGTAATTGTATATAACGTTATACGTTATAACGTAATACTATATAACGTTATACGTCATAACGTAATACTATATAACGTTATCCGCTATAACGTAATACTATATAACGTTACACGTTGTATGGTAATTGTATATAACGTTATACGTTATAACGTAATACTATATAACGTTATACGTTATAACGTAATACTATATAACGTTATACGTTATAGCGTAATACTATATAACGTTATACGTTATAACGTAATACTATATAACATTATACGTTATAACGTTATACTATATAACGGTATACGCTATAACGCAATGCTATATAACATTATACATTAAAACGTAACAATATATAACGCCATACATTGTATAGTAATAGTATGTAACGTTATACGTTCTATCGTAATAGTGTATAACATTATAAGTTATAACGTAATACTACATGACGTTATACGTTATAACGTAATACTATATTACGTTATACGTTATAACGTAATACTATATAACGTTATACGTTATAACGTTATACTATATAACGTTATACGTTATAACGTAATACTATAAAACATTATACGTTATAACGTAATACTATATAACGGTATACGCTATAACGCAATGCTATATAACGTTATACGTTATAACGTTACACTATATAACGTTACACGTTGTATGGTAATTGTATATAACGTTATACGTTATAACGTAATACTATATAACGTTATACCTTATAACGTAATACTATATAATGTTACACGTTGTATGGTAATTGTATATAACGTTATACGTTATAACGTAATACTATATAACGTTATACGGTAAAACGTAATACTATATAACGTTATACGTTATAACGTAATACTACATAACGTTATACGTTATAACGTAATAGTATATAACGTTATACGTTATAACGTTACACTATATAACGTTACACGTTGTATGGTAATTGTATATGATGTTATACGTTATAACGTAATACTATATAACGTTACACGTTGTATGGTAATTGTATATAACGTTATACGTTATAACGTAATACTATGTAACGTTATACGTTATAACGTAATACTATATAATGTTACACGTTATAACGTAATACTATATAACGTTATACGTTATAACGTAATACTATATAACGTTATACGTTATAACGCAATAATACATGACGTTATACGTTTTAACGTTTACACTATATAACGTTATCCGTTATAACGTAATACTATATAACGTTATACGTTATAACGTAATACTATATAACGTTATACGTTATAACGTAATACTATATAACGTTATACGTTATAACGTAATACTATATAACGTTATACGTTATAACGTTATACTATATAACGTTATACGTTATAACGTAATACTATATAACGTTATACGTTATAACGTTATACTATATAACGTTATACGTTATAACGTAATACTATATAACGTTATACGTTATAACGCAATACTACATGACGTTATACGTTATAACGTTTACACTATATAACGTTATCCGTTATAACGTAATACTATATAACGTTATACGTTATAACGTTTACACTATATAACGTTATCCGTTATAACGTAATACTATATAACGTTATACGTTATAGCGTAATACTATATAACGTTATACGTTATAACGTAATACTATATAACGTTATACGTTATAACGTAATACTATATAACGTTATACGTTATAACGTTATACTATATAACGTTGTACGTTATAACGTAATACTATATAACATTATACGTTATAAGGTTATACTATATAACGGTATACGCTATAACGCAATGCTATATAACGTTATACATTAAAACGTAACAATATATAACGCCATACATTGTATAGTAATAGTATGTAACGTTATACGTTCTATCGTAATAGTGTATAACATTATAGGTTATAACGTAATACTACATGACGTTATACGTTATAACGTAATACTATATAACGTTATACGTTATAACGTAATACTACATAACGTCATACGTTATAACGTAATAGTATATAACGTTATACGTTATAACGTTTCACTATATAAAGTTATAAGTTATAACGTTACACTATATAACGTTATACGTTATAACGTAATACTACATAACGTTATACGTTATAACGTTACACTATATAACGTTACAAGTTGTATGGTAATTGTATATGATGTTATACGTTATAACGTAATACTATATAACGTTACACGTTGTATGGTAATTGTATATAACGTTATACGTTATAACGTAGTACTATGTAACGTTATACGTTATAACGTAATACTATATAATGTTACACGTTATAACGTAATACTATATAACGTTATACGTTATAACGTAATACTATATAACGTTATACGTTATAACGTAATACTACATAACGTTATACGTTATAACGTTTCACTATATAACGTTATACGTTATAACGTAATACTATATAACGTTATACGTTATAACGTAATACTATATAACGTTATACGTTATACCGTAATACTATATAACGTTATCCGTTATGACGTAATACTATATAACGTTATACGTTATAACGTCATACTATATAACGGTATACGTTATAACGCAATGCTATATAACGTTATAGGTTATAACGTTACACTATATAACGTTACACGTTTTATGGTAATTGTATATAACGTTATACGTTATAACGTAATACTATATAACGTTATACGTTATAACGTAATACTATATAACGTTACACGTTATAACGTAATACTATATAACGTTATACGTTATAACGTAATACTATATAACGTTATACGTTATAACGCAATACTACATGACGTTATACGTTATAACGTTTACACTATATAACGTTATCCGTTATAACGTAATACTATATAACGTTATACGTTATAACGTTTACACTATATAACGTTATCCGTTATAACGTAATACTATATAACGTTATACGTTATAACGTAATACTATATAACGTTATACGTTATAACGTTACACTATATAACGTTACACGTTTTATGGTAATTGTATATAACGGTATACGTTATAACGCAATGCTATATAACGTTATACGTTATAACGATACAGTATATAACGTTACACGTTGTATGGTAATTGTATATAACGTTATACGTTACAACGTAATACTATATAACTTTATACGTTATAACGTAATACTATATAACGTTATACGTTATAACGTAATACTACATATCGTTATACGTTATAACGTAATAGTATATAACGTTATACGTTATAACGTTTCACTATATAACGTTATAAGTTATAACGTTACACTATACAACGTTATACGTTATAACGTTACACTAAATAGCGTTATACGTTAAAGCGTAACACTATATAACGTCACACATTGTATAGTAATAGTATATAACGTTATACGTTCTATCGTAATCCTATATAACGTTATACGTTATAGCGTAATGCTATATAACGTTATACGTTATAACGTAATACTATATAACATTATACGTTATAACGTTATACTATATAACGGTATACGCTATAACGCAATGCTATATAACGTTACACATTAAAACGTAACAATATATAACGCCATACATTGTATAGTAATAGTATGTAACGTTATACGTTCTATCGTAATAGTGTATAACATTATAGGTTATAACGTAATACTACATGACGTTATACGTTATAACTTAATACTATATAACGTTATACGTTATAACGTAATACTACATGACGTTATACGTTATAACGTTTACACTATATAACGTTATCCGTTATAACGTAATACTATATAACGTTATACGTTATAACGTAGTACTATATAACGTTATACGTTATAACGTAATACTATATAACGTTATACGTTATAACGTTATACTATATAACGGTATACGCTATAACGCAATGCTATATAACGTTGTACATTAAAACGTAACAATATATAACGCCATACATTGTATAGTAATAGTATGTAACGTTATACGTTCTATCGTAGTAGTGTATAACATTATAGGTTATAACGTAATACTACATGACGTTATACGTTATAACGTAATACTATATAACGTTATACGTTATAACGTTACACTGTATAACGTTACACGTTTTATGCTAATTGTATATAACGTTATACGTTATAACGTAATACTATATAACGTTATCCGTTATAACGTAATACTATATAACGTTATACGTTATAACGTCATACTATATAATGGTATACGTTATAACGCAATGCTATATAACGTTATACGTTATAACGTTACACTATATAACGTTACACGTTGTATGGTAATTGTATATAACGTTATACGTTATAACGTAATACTATATAACGTTATACCTTATAACGTAATATTATATAACGTTACACGTTGTATGGTAATTGTATATAACGTTATACGTTATAACGTAATACTATATAACGTTATACGTTAAAACGCAATACTATATAACGTTATACGTTATAACGTAATACTACATAACGTCATACGTTATAACGTAATAGTATATAACGTTATACGTTATAACGTTTCACTATATAAAGTTATAAGTTATAACGTTACACTATATAACGTTATACGTTATAACGTAATACTACATAACGTTATACGTTATAACGTTACACTATATAACGTTACAAGTTGTATGGTAATTGTATATGATGTTATACGTTATAACGTAATACTATATAACGTTACACGTTGTATGGTAATTGTATATAACGTTATACGTTATAACGTAGTACTATGTAACGTTATACGTTATAACGTAATACTCTATAATGTTACACGTTATAACGTAATACTATATAACGTTATACATTATAACGTAATACTATATAACGTTATACGTTATAACGTAATACTACATAACGTTATACGTTATAACGTTTCACTATATAACGTTATACGTTATAACGTAATACTATATAACGTTATACGTTATAACGTAATACTATATAACGTTATACGTTATACCGTAATACTATATAACGTTATCCGTTATGACGTAATACTATATAACGTTATACGTTATAACGTCATACTATATAACGGTATACGTTATAACGCAATGCTATATAACGTTATAGGTTATAACGTTACACTATATAACGTTACACGTTTTATGGTAATTGTATATAACGTTATACGTTATAACGTAATACTATATAACGTTATACGTTATAACGTAATACTATATAACGTTACACGTTATAACGTAATACTATATAACGTTATACGCTATAACGTAATACTATATAACGTTATACGTTATAACGCAATACTACATGACGTTATACGTTATAACGTTTACACTATATAACGTTATCCGTTATAACGTAATACTATATAACGTTATACGTTATAACGTAATACTATATAACGTTATACGTTATAACGTAATACTATATAACGTTATACGTTATAACGTAATACTATATAACGTTATACGTTATAACGTTATACTATATAACGTTATACGTTATAACGTAATACTATATAACGTTATACGTTATAACGTTATACTATATAACGTTATACGTTATAACGTAATACTATATAACGTTATACGTTATAACGCAATACTACATGACGTTATACGTTATAACGTTTACACTATATAACGTTATCTGTTATAACGTAATACTATATAACGTTATACGTTATAACGTTTACACTATATAACGTTATCCGTTATAACGTAATACTATATAACGTTATACGTTATAACGTAATACTATATAACGTTATACGTTATAACGTAATACTATATAACGTTATACGTTATAACGTAATACTATATAACGTTATACGTTATAACGTAATACTATATAACGTTATAAGTCATAACGTAATACTATATAACGGTATACGTTATAACGCAATGCTATATAACGTTATACGTTATAACGATACAGTATATAACTTTACACGTTGTATGGTAATTGTATATAACGTTATACGTTATAACGTAATACTATATAACTTTATACGTTATAACGTAATACTATATAACGTTATACGTTATAACGTAATACTACATATCGTTATACGTTATAACGTAATAGTATATAACGTTACGCGTTGTATGGTAATTGTATATAACGTTATACGTTATAACGTAATACTATATAACGTTATACGTTATAACGTAATACTATATAACGTTATCCGTTATAACGTAATACTATATAACGGTATACGTTATAACGCAATGCTATATAACGTTATACGTTATAACGTAATACTATATAACGTTACGCGTTGTATGGTAATTGTATATAACGTTATACGTTATAACGTAATACTATATAACGTTATACGTTATAACTTAATACTATATAACGTTACGCGTTGTATGGTAATTGTATATAACGTTATACGTTATAACGTAATACTATATAACGTTATACGTTATAACTTAATACTATATAACGTTATCCGTTATAACGTAATACTATATAACGTTATACGTTATAACGTCATACTATATAACGTTATACGTTATAACGTCATACTCTATAATGGTATACGTTATACCGCAATGCTATATAACGTTATACGTTATAACGTTACACTATATAACGTTACACGTTGTATGGTAATTGTATATAACGTTATACGATATAACGTAATACTATATAACGTTATACGTTATAACGTTACACTATATAACGTTACACGTTGTATGGTAATTGTATATAACGTTATACGATATAACGTAATACTATATAACGTTATACGTTATAACGTAATACTATATAACGTTACACGTTGTATGGTAATTGTATATAACGTTATACGTTATAACGTAATACTATATAACGTTATACGTTATAACGTAATGCTATATAACGTTATACGTTATAGCGTAGTGCTATATAACGTTATACGTTATAACGTAATACTATATAACATTATACGTTATAACGTTATACTATATAACGGTATACGCTATAACGCAATGCTATATAACGTTACACATTAAAACGTAACAATATATAACGCCATACATTGTATAGTAATAGTATGTAACGTTATACGTTCTATCGTAATAGTGTATAACATTATAGGTTATAACGTAATACTACATGACGTTATACGTTATAACGTAATACTATATAACGTTATACGTTATAACGTAATACTACATGACGTTATACGTTATAACGTTTACACTATATAACGTTATACGTTATAACGTAATACTATATAACGTTATACGTTATAACGTAATACTACATGACGTTATACGTTATAACGTTTACACTATATAACGTTATCCGTTATAACGTAATACTATATAACGTTATACGTTATAACGTAATACTATATAACGTTATACGTTATAACGTAATACTATATAACGTTATACGTTATAACGTAATACTATATAACGTTATACGTTATAACGTTATACTATATAACGTTATACGTTATAACGTAATACTATATAACATTATACGTTATAACGTCATACTATATAACGGTATACGTTATAACGCAATGCTATATAACGTTATACGTTATAACGTTACACTATATAACGTTACACGTTTTATGCTAATTGTATATAACGTTATACGTTATAACGTAATACTATATTACGTTATACGTTATAACGTAATACTATATAACGTTATACGTTATAACGTAATACTATATAACGTTATACGTTATAACGTAATACTATATAACGTTATACGTTATAACGTAATGCTATATAACGTTATCCGTTATAACGTAATACTATATAACGGTATACGTTATAACGCAATGCTATAGAACGTTATACGTTATAACGTTACACTATATAACGTTACACGTTGTATGGTAATTGTATATAACGTTATACGTTATAACGTAATACTATATAACGTTATACGTTATAACGTAATACTATATAACGTTACACGTTGTATGGTAATTGTATATAACGTTATACGTTATAACGTAATACTATATAACGTTATACGTTATAACGTAATACTATATAACGTTATACGTTATAACGTCATACTATATAACGGTACACGTTATAACGCAATGCTATATAACGTTATACGTTATAACGTAATACTATATAACGTTATCCGTTATAACGTAATACTATATAACGTTATACGTTATAACGTCATACTATATAATGGTATACGTTATAACGTAATACTATATAACGTTATACGTTATAACGTTACACTATATAACGTTACACGTTTTATGGTAATTGTATATAACGGTATACGTTATAACGCAATGCTATATAACGTTATACGTTATAACGATACAGTATATAACGTTACACGTTGTATGGTAATTGTATATAACGTTATACGTTATAACGTAATACTATATAACTTTATACGTTATAGCGTAATACTATATAACGTTATACGTTATAACGTAATACTACATATCGTTATACGTTATAACGTAATAGTATATAACGTTATACGTTATAACGTTTCACTATATAACGTTATAAGTTATAACGTTACACTATACAACGTTATACGTTATAACGTTACACTAAATAGCGTTATACGTTAAAGCGCAACACTATATAACGCCATACATTGTATAGTAATAGTATGTAACGTTATACGTTCTATCGTAATAGTGTATAACATTATAGGTTATAACGTAATACTACATGACGTTATACGTTATAACGTAATACTATATAACGTTATACGTTATAACGTAATACTACATGACGTTATACGTTATAACGTTTACACTATATAACGTTATCCGTTATAACGTATTACTATATAACGTTATACGTTATAACGTAATACTATATAACGTTATACGTTATAACGTAATACTATATAACGTTATACGTTATACCGTAATACTATATAACGGTATACGTTATAACGCAATGCTATATAACGTTACACGTTATAACGATACACTATATAACGTTACACGTTGTATGGTAATTGTATATAACGTTATACGTTATAACGTAATACTATATAACGTTATACGTTATAACGTAATTATATATAACGTTATACGTTATACCGTAATACTATATAACGTTATCCGTTATAACGTAATACTATATAACGTTATACGTTATAACGTCATACTATATAACGGTATACGTTATAACGCAATGCTATATAACGTTATACGTTATAACGTAATACTATATAACGTTATACGTTATAACGTAATACTATATAACGTTATACGTTATAACGTAATTATATATAACGTTATACGTTATACCGTAATACTATATAACGTTATCCGTTATAACGTTTCACTATATAACGTTATACGTTATAACGTAATACTATATAACGTTATACGTTATAACGTAATACTATATAACGTTATACGTTATACCGTAATACTATATAACGTTATCCGTTATAACGTAATACTATATAACGTTATACGTTATAACGTCATACTATATAACGGTATACGTTATAACGCAATGCTATATAACGTTATACGTTATAACGTAATACTATATAACGTTATACGTTATAACGTAATACTATATAACGTTATCCGTTATAACGTAATACTATATAACGATATACGTTATAACGCAATGCTATATAACGTTATACGTTATAACGTTACACTATATAACGTTACACGTTTTATGGTAATTGTATATAACGTTATACGTTATAACGTAATACTATATAACGTTATACGTTATAACGTAATACTATATAACGTTATACGTTATAACGTAATACTATAAAACGTTATACGTTATAACGTTATACTATATAACGTTATACGTTATAACGTAATACTATATAACATTATACGTTATAACGTTATACTATATTACGGAATGCGCTATAACGCAATGCTATATAACGTTATATATTAAAGCGTAACAATATATAAAGCCATACATTGTATAGTAATAGTATGTAACGTTATACGTTCTATCGTAATAGTGTATAACATTATAGGTTATAACGTAATACTACATGACGTTATACGTTATAACGTTTACACTATATAACGTTATCCGTTATAACGTAATAATATATAACGTTATACGTTATAACGTAATACTATATAACGTTATACGTTATAACGTTATACTATATAACGTTATACGTTATAACGTAATACTATATAACATTATACGTTATAACGTTATACTATATTACGGTATACGCTATAACGCAATGCTATATAACGTTGTACATTAAAACGTAACAATATATAACGCCATACATTGTATAGTAATAGTATGTAACGTTATACGTTCTATCGTAATAGTGTATAACATTATAGGTTATAACGTAATACTACATGACGTTATACGTTATAACGTAATACTATATAACGTTACACGTTATAACGTAATATTATATAACGTTATACGTTGTAACGTAATACTATATAACGTTATACGTTATAACGCAATGCTATATAACGTTATACGTTATAACGTAATGCTATATAACGTTGTACATTAAAACGTAACAATATATAACGCCATACATTGTATAGTAATAGTATGTAACGTTATACGTTCTATCGTAGTAGTGTATAACATTATAGGTTATAACGTAATACTACATGACGTTATACGTTATAACGTAATACTATATAACGTTATACGTTATAACGTTACACTATATAACGTTACACGTTTTATGCTAATTGTATATAACGTTATACGTTATAACGTAATACTGTATAACGTTATCCGTTATAACGTAATACTATATAACGTTATACGTTATAACGTCATACTATATAACGGTATACGTTATAACGCAATGCTATATAACGTTATACGTTATAACGTAATACTATATAACGTTATCCGTTATAACGTAATACTATATAACGTTATACGTTATAACGTCATACTATATAATGGTATACGTTATAACGCAATGCTATATAACGTTATACGTTATAACGTTACACTATATAACGTTACACGTTGTATGGTAATTGTATATAACGTTATACGTTATAACGTAATACTATATAACGTTATACCTTATAACGTAATATTATATAACGTTACACGTTGTATGGTAATTGTATATAACGTTATACGTTATAACGTAATACTATATAACGTTATACGTTAAAACGCAATACTATATAACGTTATACGTTATAACGTAATACTACATAACGTCATACGTTATAACGTAATAGTATATAACGTTATACGTTATAACGTTTCACTATATAAAGTTATAAGTTATAACGTTACACTATATAACGTTATACGTTATAACGTAATACTACATAACGTTATACGTTATAACGTTACACTATATAACGTTACAAGTTGTATGGTAATTGTATATGATGTTATACGTTATAACGTAATACTATATAACGTTACACGTTGTATGGTAATTGTATATAACGTTATACGTTATAACGTAGTACTATGTAACGTTATACGTTATAACGTAATACTCTATAATGTTACACGTTATAACGTAATACTATATAACGTTATACATTATAACGTAATACTATATAACGTTATACGTTATAGCGTAATACTACATAACGTTATACGTTATAACGTTTCACTATATAACGTTATACGTTATAACGTAATACTATATAACGTTATACGTTATAACGTAATACTATATAACGTTATACGTTATACCGTAATACTATATAACGTTATCCGTTATGACGTAATACTATATAACGTTATACGTTATAACGTCATACTATATAACGGTATACGTTATAACGCAATGCTATATAACGTTATAGGTTATAACGTTACACTATATAACGTTACACGTTTTATGGTAATTGTATATAACGTTATACGTTATAACGTAATACTATATAACGTTATACGTTATAACGTAATACTATATAACGTTACACGTTATAACGTAATACTATATAACGTTATACGTTATAACGTAATACTATATAACGTTATACGTTATAACGCAATACTACATGACGTTATACGTTATAACGTTTACACTATATAACGTTATCCGTTATAACGTAATACTATATAACGTTATACGTTATAACGTAATACTATATAACGTTATACGTTATAACGTAATACTATATAACGTTATACGTTATAACGTAATACTATATAACGTTATACGTTATAACGTTATACTATATAACGTTATACGTTATAACGTAATACTATATAACTTTATACGTTATAACGTTATACTATATAACGTTATACGTTATAACGTAATACTATATAACGTTATACGTTATAACGCAATACTACATGACGTTATACGTTATAACGTTTACACTATATAACGTTATCTGTTATAACGTAATACTATATAACGTTATACGTTATAACGTTTACACTATATAACGTTATCCGTTATAACGTAATACTATATAACGTTATACGTTATAACGTAATACTATATAACGTTATACGTTATAACGTAATACTATATAACGTTATACGTTATAACGTAATACTATATAACGTTATACGTTATAACGTAGTACTATATAACGTTATAAGTCATAACGTAATACTATATAACGGTATACGTTATAACGCAATGCTATATAACGTTATACGTTATAACGATACAGTATATAACGTTACACGTTGTATGGTAATTGTATATAACGTTATACGTTATAACGTAATACTATATAACTTTATACGTTATAACGTAATACTATATAACGTTATACGTTATAACGTAATACTACATATCGTTATACGTTATAACGTAATAGTATATAACGTTACGCGTTGTATGGTAATTGTATATAACGTTATACGTTATAACGTAATACTATATAACGTTATACGTTATAACGTAATACTATATAACGTTATCCGTTATAACGTAATACTATATAACGGTATACGTTATAACGCAATGCTATATAACGTTATACGTTATAACGTAATACTATATAACGTTACGCGTTGTATGGTAATTGTATATAACGTTATACGTTATAACGTAATACTATATAACGTTATACGTTATAACTTAATACTATATAACGTTACGCGTTGTATGGTAATTGTATATAACGTTATACGTTATAACGTAATACTATATAACGTTATACGTTATAACTTAATACTATATAACGTTATCCGTTATAACGTAATACTATATAACGTTATACGTTATAACGTCATACTATATAACGTTATACGTTATAACGTCATACTATATAATGGTATACGTTATACCGCAATGCTATATAACGTTATACGTTATAACGTTACACTATATAACGTTACACGTTGTATGGTAATTGTATATAACGTTATACGATATAACGTAATACTATATAACGTTATACGTTATAACGTTACACTATATAACGTTACACGTTGTATGGTAATTGTATATAACGTTATACGTGATAACGTAATGCTATATAACGTTATCCGTTATAACGTAATACTATATAACGGTATACGTTATAACGCAATGCTATAGAACGTTATACGTTATAACGTTACACTATATAACGTTACACGTTGTATGGTAATTGTATATAACGTTATACGTTATAACGTAATACTATATAACGTTATACGTTATAACGTAATACTATATAACGTTATACGTTATAACGTAATACTATATAACGTTATACGTTATAACGTCATACTATATAATGGTATACGTTATAACGCAATGCTATATAACGGTACACGTTATAACGCAATGCTATATAACGTTATACGTTATAACGTAATACTATATAACATTATCCGTTATAACGTAATACTATATAACGTTATACGTTATAACGTCATACTATATAATGGTGTACGTTATAACGCAATGCCATATAACGTTATACGTTATAACGTAATACTACATGACGTTATACGTTATAACGTTTACACTATATAACGTTATCCGTTATAACGTATTACTATATAACGTTATACGTTATAACGTAATACTATATAACGTTATACGTTATAACGTAATACTATATAACGTTATACGTTATAACGTAATACTATATAACGTTATACGTTATAACGTAATACTATATAACGTTATACGTTATAACGTAATACTATATAACGTTATACGTTATAACGTAATACTATATAACGTTATACGTTATAACGTAATACTATATAACGTTATACGTTATAACGTAATACTATATAACGTTATACGTTATAACGTTATACTATATAACGTTATACGTTATAACGTAATACTATATAACATTATACGTTATAACGTCATACTATATAACGGTATACGTTATAACGCAATGCTATATAACGTTATACGTTATAACGTTACACTATATAACGTTACACGTTTTATGCTAATTGTATATAACGTTATACGTTATAACGTAATACTATATTACGTTATACGTTATAACGTAATACTATATAACGTTATACGTTATAACGTAATACTATATAACGTTATACGTTATAACGTAATACTATATAACGTTATACGTTATAACGTAATGCTATATAACGTTATCCGTTATAACGTAATACTATATAACGGTATACGTTATAACGCAATGCTATATAACGTTATACGTTATAACGTTACACTATATAACGTTACACGTTGTATGGTAATTGTATATAACGTTATACGTTATAACGTAATACTATATAACGTTATACGTTATAACGTAATACTATATAACGTTACACGTTGTATGGTAATTGTATATAACGTTATACGTTATAACGTTACACTATATAACGTTATCCGTTATAACGTAATACTATATAACGTTATACGTTATAACGTCATACTATATAACGGTACACGTTATAACGCAATGCTATATAACGTTATACGTTATAACGTAATACTATATAACGGTATCCGTTATAACGTAATACTATATAACGTTATACGTTATAACGTCATACTATATAATGGTATACGTTATAACGCAATGCTATATAACGTTATACGTTATAACGTTACACTATATAACGTTACACGTTGTATGGTAATTGTATATAACGTTATACGATAAAACGTAATACTATATAACGTTATACGCTATAACGTAATACTATATAACGTTACACGTTGTATGGTAATTGTATATAACGTTATACGTTATAACGTAATACTATATAACGTTATACGTTATAACGTAATACTATATAACGTTATACGTTATACCGTAATACTATATAACGTTATCCGTTATAACGTAATACTATATAACGTTATAAGTCATAACGTAATACTATATAACGGTATACGTTCTAACGCAATGCTATATAACGTTATACGTTATAACGATACACTATATAACGTTACACGTTGTATGGTAATTGTATATAACGTTATACGTTATAACGTAATACTATATAACTTTATACGTTATAACGTTATACTATATAACGGTATACGCTATAACGCAATGCTATATAACTTTATACATTAAAACGTAACAATATATAACGCCATACATTGTATAGTAATAGTATGTAACGTTATACGTTCTATCGTAATATTGTATAACATTATAGGTTATAACGTAATACTATATAACGGTATACGTTATAACGCAATGCTATATAACGTTATACGTTATAACGATACACTATATAACGTTACACGTTGTATGGTAATTGTATATAACGTTATACGTTATAACGTAATACTATATAACTTTATACGTTATAACGTAATACTATATAACGTTATACGTTATAACGTAATACTATATAACGTTATACGTTATAACGTAATACTATATAACGTTACACGTTGTATGGTAATTGTATATAACGTTATACGTTATAACGTAATACTATATAACTTTATACGTTATAACGTTATACTATATAACGGTATACGCTATAACGCAATGCTATATAACGTTATACATTAAAACGTAACAATATATAACGCCATACATTGTATAGTAATAGTATGTAACGTTATACGTTCTATCGTAATAGTGTATAACATTATAGGTTATAACGTAATACTATATAACGGTATACGTTATAACGCAATGCTATATAACGTTATACGTTATAACGATACACTATATAACGTTACACGTTGTATGGTAATTGTATATAACGTTATACGTTATAACGTAATACTATATAACTTTATACGTTATAACGTAATACTATATAACGTTATACGTTATAACGTAATACTATATAACGTTATACGTTATAACGTAATACTATATAACGTTATACGTTATAACGTAATACTATATAACGTTATACGTTATAACGTAATACTATATAACGTTATACGTTATAACGTAATACTAAATAACGTTATACGTTATAGCGTAATACTATATAACTTTGTACGTTATAACGTCATACTATATAACGGTATACGTTATAACGCAATGCTATATAACGTTATATGTTATAACGTTACACTATATAACGTTACACGTTTTATGCTAATTGTATATAACGTTATACGTTATAACGTAATACTATATAACGTTATACGTTATAACGTAATACTATATAACGTTATACGTTATAACGTAATACTATATAACGTTATACGTTATAACGTAATACTATATAACGTTATCCGTTATAACGTAATACTATATAACGGTATACGTTATAACGCAATGCTATATAACGTTATACGTTATAACGTTACACTATATAACGTTACACGTTGTATGGTAATTGTATATAACGTTATACGTTATAACGTAATACTATATAACGTTATACGTTATAACGTAATACTATATAACGTTACACGTTGTATGGTAATTGTATATAACGTTATACGTTATAACGTAATACTATATAACGTTATACGTTATAACGTAATACTATATAACGTTATCCGTTATAACGTAATACTATATAACGTTATACGTTATAACGTCATACTATATAACGGTACACGTTATAACGCAATGCTATATAACGTTATACGTTATAACGTAATACTATATAACATTATCCGTTATAACGTAATACTATATAACGTTATACGTTATAACGTCATACTATATAATGGTGTACGTTATAACGCAATGCCATATAACGTTATACGTTATAACGTTACACTATATAACGTTACACGTTGTATGGTAATTGTATATAACGTTATACGATAAAACGTAATACTATATAACGATATACGTTATAACGTAATACTATATAACGTTACACGTTGTATGGTAATTGTATATAACGTTATACGTTATAACGTAATACTATATAACGTTATACGTTATAACGTAATACTATATAACGTTATACGTTATACCGTAATACTATATAACGTTATCCGTTATAACGTAATACTATATAACGTTATAAGTCATAACGTAATACTATATAACGGTATACGTTATAACGCAATGCTATATAACGTTATACGTTATAACGATACACTATATAACGTTACACGTTGTATGGTAATTGTATATAACGTTATACGTTATAACGTAATACTATATAACTTTATACGTTATAACGTAATACTATATAACGTTATACGTTATAACGTAATACTATATAACGTTATACGTTATAACGTAATACTATATAACGATATACGTTATAACGTAATACTATATAACGTTATACGTTATAACGTAATACTAAATAACGTTATACGTTATAGCGTAATACTAAATAACGTTATACGTTATAGCGTAATACTATATAACGTTATACGTTATAACGTAATACTATATAACGTTATACGTTATAACGTAATACTATATAACGTTATACGTTATAACGTAATACTATATAACGTTATACGTTATAACGTAATACTATATAACGTTATACGTTATAACGTAATACTATATAACGTTATCCGTTATAACGTAACACTATATAACGTTATACGTTATAACGTCATACTATATAACGGTATACGTTATAACGCAATGCTATATAACGTTATACGTTATAACGTTACACTATATAACGTTACACGTTTTATGGTAATTGTATATAACGTTATACGTTATAACGTAATACTATATAACGTTATACGTTATAACGTAGTACTATATAACGTTACACGTTATAACGTAATACTATATAACGTTATACGTTATAACGTAATACTATATAACGTTATACGTTATAACGCAATACTACATGACGTTATACGTTATAACTTTTACACTATATAACGTTATCCGTTATAACGTAATACTATATAACGTTATACGTTATAACGTAATACTATATAACGTTATACGTTATAACGTAATACTATATGACGTTATACGTTATAACGTAATACTATATAACGTTATACGTTATAACGTAATACTATATAACGTTATACGTTATGACGTCATACTATATAACGGTATACGTTATAACGCAATGCTATATAACGTTATACGTTATAACGTTACACTGTATAGCGTTACACGTTTTATGCTAATTGTATATAACGTTATACGTTATAACGTAATACTATATAACGTTATACGTTATAACGTAATACTATATAACGTTATACGTTATAACGTAATACTATATAACGTTATACGTTATAACGTAATACTATATAACGTTATACGTTATAACGTAATACTATATAACGTTATCCGTTATAACGTAATACTATATAACGGTATACGTTATAACGCAATGCTATATAACGTTATACGTTATAACGTTACACTATATAACGTTACACGTTGTATGGTAATTGTATATAACGTTATACGTTATAACGTAATACCATATAACGTTATACGTTATAACGTAATACTATATAACGTTACGCGTTGTATGGTAATTGTATATAACGTTATACGTTATAACGTAATACTATATAACGTTATACGTTATAACGTAATACTATATAACGTTATACGTTATAACGTAATACTATATAACGTTATCCGTTATAACGTAATACTATATAACGTTATACGTTATAACGTCATACTATATAACGGTATACGTTATAACGCAATGCTATATAACGTTATACGTTATAACGTAATACTATATAACGTTATCCGTTATAACGTAATACTATATAACGTTATACGTTATAACGTCATACTATATAATGGTATACGTTATAACGCAATGCTATATAACGTTATACGTTATAACGTTACACTATATAACGTTACACGTTGTATGGTAATTGTATATAACGTTATACGATATAACGTAATACTATATAACGTTATACGTTATAACGTAATACTATATAACGTTACACGTTGTATGGTAATTGTATATAACGTTATACGTTATAACGTAATACTATATAACGTTATAAGTCATAACGTAATACTATATAACGGTATACGTTATAACGCAATGCTATATAACGTTATACGTTATAACGATACACTATATAACGTTACACGTTGTATGGTAATTGTATATAACGTTATACGATAAAACGTAATACTATATAACGTTATACGTTATAACGTAATGCTATATAACGTTACACGTTGTATGGTAATTGTATATAACGTTATACGTTATAACGTAATACTATATAACGTTATACATTATAACGTAGTACTATATAACGTTATACGTTATACCGTAGTACTATATAACGTTATCCGTTATAACGTAATACTATATAACGTTATAAGTCTTAACGTAATACTATATAACGGTATACGTTATAACGCAATGCTATATAACGTTATACGTTATAACGATACACTATATAACGTTACACGTTGTATGGTAATTGTATATAACGTTATACGTTATAACGTAATACTATATAACTTTATACGTTATAACGTTATACTATATAACGGTATACGCTATTACGCAATGCTATATAACGTTATACATTAAAACGTAACAATATATAACGCCATACATTGTATAGTAATAGTATGTAACGTTATACGTTCTATCGTAATAGTGTATAACATTATAGGTTATAACGTAATACTATATAACGGTATACGTTATAACGCAATGCTATATAACGTTATACGTTATAACGATACACTATATAACGTTACACGTTGTATGGTAATTGTATATAACGTTATACGTTATAACGTAATACTATATAACGTTATACGTTATAACGTAATACTATATAACGTTATACGTTATAACGTAATACTATATAACGTTATACGTTATAACGTAATACTATATAACGTTATACGTTATAACGTAATACTATATAACGTTATACGTTATAACGTAATACTATATAACGTTATCCGTTATAACGTAATACTATATAACGGTATACGTTATAACGCAATGCTATATAACGTTATACGTTATAACGTTAGACTATATAACGTTACACGTTGTATGGTAATTGTATATAACGTTATACGTTATAACGTAATACTATATAACGTTATACGTTATAACGTAATACTATATAACGTTACACGTTGTATGGTAATTGTATATAACGTTATACGTTATAACGTAATACTATATGACGTTATACGTTATAACGTAATACTATATAACGTTATCCGTTATAACGTAATACTATATAACGTTATACGTTATAACGTCATACTATATAACGGTACACGTTATAACGCAATGCTATATAACGTTATACGTTATAACGTAATACTATATAACGTTATCCGTTATAACGTAATACTATATAACGTTATACGTTATAACGTCATACTATATAATGGTATACGTTATAACGCAATGCTATATAACGTTATACGTTATAACGTTACACTATATAACGTTACACGTTGTATGGTAATTGTATATAACGTTATACGATAAAACGTAATACTATATAACGTTATACGTTATAACGTAATACTATATAACGTTACACGTTGTATGGTAATTGTATATAACTTTATACGTTATAACGTAATACTATATAACGTTATACGTTATAACGTAATACTATATAACGTTATACGTTATACCGTAATACTATATAACGTTATCCGTTATAACGTAATACTATATAACGTTATAAGTCATAACGTAATACTATATAACGGTATACGTTATAACGCAATGCTATATAACGCTATACGTTATAACGATACACTATATAACGTTACACGTTGTATGGTAATTGTATATAACGTTATACGTTATAACGTAATACTATATAACTTTATACGTTATAACGTTATACTATATAACGGTATACGCTATAACGCAATGCTATATAACGTTATACATTAAAACGTAACAATATATAACGCCATACATTGTATAGTAATAGTATGTAACGTTATACGTTCTATCGTCATAGTGTATAACATTATAGGTTATAACGTAATACTATATAACGGTATACGTTATAACGCAATGCTATATAACGTTATACGTTATAACGATACACTATATAACGTTACACGTTGTATGGTAATTGTATATAACGTTATACGTTATAACGTAATACTGTATAACTTTATACGTTATAACGTAATACTATATAACGTTATACGTTATAACGTAATACTATATAACGTTATACGTTATAACGTAATACTATATAACGTTACACGTTGTATGGTAATTGTATATAACGTTATACGTTATAACGTAATACTATATAACTTTATACGTTATAACGTTATACTATATAACGGTATACGCTATAACGCAATGCTATATAACGTTATACATTAAAACGTAACAATATATAACGCCATACATTGTATAGTAATAGTATGTAACGTTATACGTTCTATCATAATAGTGTATAACATTATAGGTTATAACGTAATACTATATAACGGTATACGTTATAACGCAATGCTATATAACGTTATACGTTATAACGATACACTATATAACGTTACACGTTGTATGGTAATTGTATATAACGTTATACGTTATAACGTAATACTATATAACTTTATACGTTATAACGTAATACTATATAACGTTATACGTTATAACGTAATACTATATAACGTTATACGTTATAACGTAATACTATATAACGTTATACGTTATAACGTAATACTATATAACGTTATACGTTATAACGTAATACTATATAACGTTATACGTTATAACGTAATACTAAATAACGTTATACGTTATAGCGTAATACTATATAATGTTACACGTTATAACGTAATACTATATAACGTTATACGTTATGACGGAATACTATATAACGTTATACGTTATAACGTAATACTATATAACGTTATACGTTATAACGTAATACTATATAACGTTACACGTTGTATGGTAATTGTATATAACGTTATACGTTATAACGTAATACTATATAACGTTATACGTTATAACGTAATACTATATAACGTTATCCGTTATAACGTAATACTATATAACGTTATACGTTATAACGTAATACTATATAACGTTATCCGTTATAACGTAATACTATATAACGTTATACGTTATAACGTAATACTATATAACGTTATCCGTTATAACGTAATACTATATAACGTTATACGTTATAACGTCATACTATATAACGGTATACGTTATAACGTAATACTATATAACGTTATACGTTATAACGTTATACTATATAACGTTATACGTTATAACGTAATACTGTATAACATTATACGTTATAACGTTATACTATATAACGGTATAGGCTATAACGCAATGCTATATAACGTTGTACATTAAAACGTAACAATATATAACGCCATACATTGTATAGTAATAGTATGTAACGTTATACGTTCTATCGTAGTAGTGTATAACATTATAGGTTATAACGTAATACTACATGACGTTATACGTTATAACGTAATTCTATATAACGTTATACGTTATAACGTTACACTATATAACGTTACACGTTTTATGCTAATTGTATATAACGTTATACGTTATAACGTAATACTATATAACGTTATCCGTTATAACGTAATACTATATAACGGTATACGTTATAACGCAATGCTATATAACGTTATACGTTATAACGTTACACTATATAACGTTACACGTTGTATGGTAATTGTATATAACGTTATACGTTATAACGTAATACTATATAACGTTATACGTTATAACGTAATACTATATAACGTTACGCGTTGTATGGTAATTGTATATAACGTTATACGTTATAACGTAATACTATATAACGTTATACGTTATAACGTTATACTATATAACGTTATACGTTATAACGTAATACTATATAACATTATACGTTATAACGTTATACTATATAACGGTATACGCTATAACGCAATGCTATATAACGTTGTACATTAAAACGTAACAATATATAACGCCATACATTGTATAGTAATAGTATGTAACGTTATACGTTCTATCGTAGTAGTGTATAACATTATAGGTTATAACGTAATACTACATGACGTTATACGTTATAACGTAAAACTATATAACGTTATACGTTATAACGTTACACTATATAACGTTACACGTTTTATGCTAATTGTATATAACGTTATACGTTATAACGTTACACTATATAACGTTACACGTTGTATGGTAATTGTATATAACGTTATACGTTATAACGTAATACTATATAACGTTATACGTTATAACGTAATACTATATAACGTTACGCGTTGTATGGTAATTGTATATAACGTTATACGTTATAACGTAATACTATATAACGTTATACGTTATAACGTAATACTATATAACGTTATCCGTTATAACGTAATACTATATAACGTTATACGTTATAACGTCACACTATATAACGGTATACGTTATAACGCAATGCTATATAACGTTATACGTTATAACGTAATACTATATAACGTTATCCGTTATAACGTAATACTATACAACGTTATACGTTATAACGTCATACTATATAATGGTATACGTTATAACGCAATGCTATATAACGTTATACGTTATAACGTTACACTATATAACGTTACACGTTGTATGGTAATTGTATATAACGTTATACGATATAACGTAATATTATATAACGTTATACGTTATAACGTAATACTATATAACGTTACACGTTGTATGGTAATTGTATATAACGTTATACGTTATAGCGTAATACTATATAACGTTATACGTTATAACGTAATACAATATAACGTTATACGTTATACCGTAATACTATATATCGTTATCCGTTATAACGTAATACTATATAACGTTATAAGTCATAACGTAATACTATATAACGGTATACGCTATAACGCAATGCTATATAACGTTATACGTTATAGCGATACACTATATAACGTTACACGTTGTATGGTAATTGTATATAACGTTATACGATAAAACGTAATACTATATAACGTTATACGTTATAACGTAATACTATATAACGTTACACGTTGTATGGTAATTGTATATAACGTTATACGTTATAACGTAATACTATATAACGTTATACATTATAACGTAGTACTATATAACGTTATACGTTATACCGTAATACTATATAACGTTATCCGTTATAACGTAATACTATATAATGTTATAAGTCTTAACGTAATACTATATAACGGTATACGTTATAACGCAATGCTATATAACGTTATACGTTATAACGATACACTATATAACGTTACACGTTGTATGGTAATTGTATATAACGTTATACGTTATAACGTAATACTATATAACTTTATACGTTATAACGTTATGCTATATAACGGTATACGCTATAACGCAATGCTATATAACGTTATACATTAAAACGTAACAATATATAACGCCATACATTGTATAGTAATAGTATGTAACGTTATACGTTCTATCGTAATAGTGTATAACATTATAGGTTATAACGTAATACTATATAACGGTATACGTTATAACGCAATGCTATATAACGTTATACGTTATAACGATACACTATATAACGTTACACGTTGTATGGTAATTGTATATAACGTTATACGTTATAACGTAATACTATATAACGTTATACGTTATAACGTAATACTATATAACGTTATACGTTATAACGTAATACTATATAACGTTATACGTTATAACGTAATACTATATAACGTTATACGTTATAACGTAATACTATATAACGTTATACGTTATAACGTAATACTATATAACGTTATCCGTTATAACGTAATACAATATAACGTTATACGTTATACCGTAATACTATATAACGTTATCCGTTATAACGTAATACTATATAACGTTATAAGTCATAACGTAATACTATATAACGGTATACGCTATAACGCAATGCTATATAACGTTATACGTTATAGCGATACACTATATAACGTTACACGTTGTATGGTAATTGTATATAACGTTATACGATAAAACGTAATACTATATAACGTTATACGTTATAACGTAATACTATATAACGTTACACGTTGTATGGTAATTGTATATAACGTTATACGTTATAACGTAATACTATATAACGTTATACATTATAACGTAGTACTATATAACGTTATACGTTATACCGTAATACTATATAACGTTATCCGTTATAACGTAATACTATATAATGTTATAAGTCTTAACGTAATACTATATAACGGTATACGTTATAACGCAATGCTATATAACGTTATACGTTATAACGATACACTATATAACGTTACACGTTGTATGGTAATTGTATATAACGTTATACGATATAACGTAATACTATATAACGTTATACGTTATAACGTAATACTATATAACGTTACACGTTGTATGGTAATTGTATATAACGTTATACGTTATAGCGTAATACTATATAACGTTATACGTTATAACGTAATACAATATAACGTTATACGTTATACCGTAATACTATATAACGTTATCCGTTATAACGTAATACTATATAACGTTATAAGTCATAACGTAATACTATATAACGGTATACGCTATAACGCAATGCTATATAACGTTATACGTTATAGCGATACACTATATAACGTTACACGTTGTATGGTAATTGTATATAACGTTATACGATAAAACGTAATACTATATAACGTTATACGTTATAACGTAATACTATATAACGTTACACGTTGTATGGTAATTGTATATAACGTTATACGTTATAACGTAATACTATATAACGTTATACATTATAACGTAGTACTATATAACGTTATACGTTATACCGTAATACTATATAACGTTATCCGTTATAACGTAATACTATATAATGTTATAAGTCTTAACGTAATACTATATAACGGTATACGTTATAACGCAATGCTATATAACGTTATACGTTATAACGATACACTATATAACGTTACACGTTGTATGGTAATTGTATATAACGTTATACGTTATAACGTAATACTATATAACTTTATACGTTATAACGTTATGCTATATAACGGTATACGCTATAACGCAATGCTATATAACGTTATACATTAAAACGTAACAATATATAACGCCATACATTGTATAGTAATAGTATGTAACGTTATACGTTCTATCGTAATAGTGTATAACATTATAGGTTATAACGTAATACTATATAACGGTATACGTTATAACGCAATGCTATATAACGTTATACGTTATAACGATACACTATATAACGTTACACGTTGTATGGTAATTGTATATAACGTTATACGTTATAACGTAATACTATATAACGTTATACGTTATAACGTAATACTATATAACGTTATACGTTATAACGTTACACTATATAACGTTAAACGTTGTATGGTAATTGTATATAACGTTATACGTTATAACGTAATACTATATAACGTTATACGTTATAACGTAATACTATATAACGTTACACGTTGTATGGTAATTGTATATAACGTTATACGTTATAACGTAATACTATATAACGTTATACGTTATAACGTAATACTATATAACGTTATCCGTTATAACGTAATACTATATAACGTTATCCGTTATAACGTAATACTATATAACGTTATACGTTATAACGTCATACTATATAACGGTACACGTTATAACGCAATGCTATATAACGTTATACGTTATAACGTAATACTATATAACGTTATCCGTTATAACGTAATACTATATAACGTTATCCGTTATAACGTAATACTATATAACGTTATACGTTATAACGTAATACTATATAACGTTATCCGTTATAACGTAATACTATATAACGTTATACGTTATAACGTCATACTATATAACGGTATACGTTATAACGTAATACTATATAACGTTATACGTTATAACGTTATACTATATAACGTTATACGTTATAACGTAATACTATATAACATTATACGTTATAACGTTATACTATATAACGGTATAGGCTATAACGCAATGCTATATAACGTTGTACATTAAAACGTAACAATATATAACGCCATACATTGTATAGTAATAGTATGTAACGTTATACGTTCTATCGTAGTAGTGTATAACATTATAGGTTATAACGTAATACTACATGACGTTATACGTTATAACGTAATACTATATAACGTTATACGTTATAACGTTACACTATATAACGTTACACGTTTTATGCTACTTGTATATAACGTTATACGTTATAACGTAATACTATATAACGTTATCCGTTATAACGTAATACTATATAACGGTATACGTTATAACGCAATGCTATATAACGTTATACGTTATAACGTTACACTATATAACGTTACACGTTGTATGGTAATTGTATATAACGTTATACGTTATAACGTAATACTATATAACGTTATACGTTATAACGTAATACTATATAACGTTACGCGTTGTATGGTAATTGTATATAACGTTATACGTTATAACGTAATACTATATAACGTTATACGTTATAACGTAATACTATATAACGTTATCCGTTATAACGTAATACTATATAACGTTATACGTTATAACGTCACACTATATAACGGTATACGTTATAACGCAATGCTATATAACGTTATACGTTATAACGTAATACTATATAACGTTATCCGTTATAACGTAATACTATACAACGTTATACGTTATAACGTCATACTATATAATGGTATACGTTATAACGCAATGCTATATAACGTTATACGTTATAACGTTACACTATATAACGTTACACGTTGTATGGTAATTGTATATAACGTTATACGATATAACGTAATACTATATAACGTTATACGTTATAACGTAATACTATATAACGTTACACGTTGTATGGTAATTGTATATAACGTTATACGTTATAGCGTAATACTATATAACGTTATACGTTATAACGTAATACAATATAACGTTATACGTTATACCGTAATACTATATAACGTTATCCGTTATAACGTAATACTATATAACGTTATAAGTCATAACGTAATACTATATAACGGTATACGCTATAACGCAATGCTATATAACGTTATACGTTATAGCGATACACTATATAACGTTACACGTTGTATGGTAATTGTATATAACGTTATACGATAAAACGTAATACTATATAACGTTATACGTTATAACGTAATACTATATAACGTTACACGTTGTATGGTAATTGTATATAACGTTATACGTTATAACGTAATACTATATAACGTTATACATTATAACGTAGTACTATATAACGTTATACGTTATACCGTAATACTATATAACGTTATCCGTTATAACGTAATACTATATAATGTTATAAGTCTTAACGTAATACTATATAACGGTATACGTTATAACGCAATGCTATATAACGTTATACGTTATAACGATACACTATATAACGTTACACGTTGTATGGTAATTGTATATAACGTTATACGTTATAACGTAATACTATATAACTTTATACGTTATAACGTTATGCTATATAACGGTATACGCTATAACGCAATGCTATATAACGTTATACATTAAAACGTAACAATATATAACGCCATACATTGTATAGTAATAGTATGTAACGTTATACGTTCTATCGTAATAGTGTATAACATTATAGGTTATAACGTAATACTATATAACGGTATACGTTATAACGCAATGCTATATAACGTTATACGTTATAACGATACACTATATAACGTTACACGTTGTATGGTAATTGTATATAACGTTATACGTTATAACGTAATACTATATAACGTTATACGTTATAACGTAATACTATATAACGTTATACGTTATAACGTAATACTATATAACGTTATACGTTATAACGTAATACTATATAACGTTATACGTTATAACGTAATACTATATAACGTTATACGTTATAACGTAATACTATATAACGTTATCCGTTATAACGTAATACTATATAACGGTATACGTTATAACGCAATGCTATATAACGTTATACGTTATAACGTTACACTATATAACGTTAAACGTTGTATGGTAATTGTATATAACGTTATACGTTATAACGTAATACTATATAACGTTATACGTTATAACGTAATACTATATAACGTTACACGTTGTATGGTAATTGTATATAACGTTATACGTTATAACGTAATACTATATAACGTTATACGTTATAACGTAATACTATATAACGTTATCCGTTATAACGTAATACTATATAACGTTATCCGTTATAACGTAATACTATATAACGTTATACGTTATAACGTCATACTATATAACGGTACACGTTATAATGCAATGCTATATAACGTTATACGTTATAACGTAATACTATATAACGTTATCCGTTATAACGTAATACTATATAACGTTATCCGTTATAACGTAATACTATATAACGTTATACGTTATAACGTAATACTATATAACGTTATCCGTTATAACGTAATACTATATAACGTTATACGTTATAACGTCATACTATATAACGGTATACGTTATAACGTAATACTATATAACGTTATACGTTATAACGTTATACTATATAACGTTATACGTTATAACGTAATACTATATAACATTATACGTTATAACGTTATACTATATAACGGTATAGGCTATAACGCAATGCTATATAACGTTGTACATTAAAACGTAACAATATATAACGCCATACATTGTATAGTAATAGTATGTAACGTTATACGTTCTATCGTAGTAGTGTATAACATTATAGGTTATAACGTAATACTACATGACGTTATACGTTATAACGTAATACTATATAACGTTATACGTTATAACGTTACACTATATAACGTTACACGTTTTATGCTACTTGTATATAACGTTATACGTTATAACGTAATACTATATAACGTTATCCGTTATAACGTAATACTATATAACGGTATACGTTATAACGCAATGCTATATAACGTTATACGTTATAACGTTACACTATATAACGTTACACGTTGTATGGTAATTGTATATAACGTTATACGTTATAACGTAATACTATATAACGTTATACGTTATAACGTAATACTATATAACGTTACGCGTTGTATGGTAATTGTATATAACGTTATACGTTATAACGTAATACTATATAACGTTATACGTTATAACGTTATACTATATAACGTTATACGTTATAACGTAATACTATATAACATTATACGTTATAACGTTATACCATATAACGGTATACGCTATAACGCAATGCTATATAACGTTGTACATTAAAACGTAACAATATATAACGCCATACATTGTATAGTAATAGTATGTAACGTTATACGTTCTATCGTAGTAGTGTATAACATTATAGGTTATAACGTAATACTACATGACGTTATACGTTATAACGTAATACTATATAACGTTATACGTTATAACGTTACACTATATAACGTTACACGTTTTATGCTAATTGTATATAACGTTATACGTTATAACGTTACACTATATAACGTTACACGTTGTATGGTAATTGTATATAACGTTATACGTTATAACGTAATACTATATAACGTTATACGTTATAACGTAATACTATATAACGTTACGCGTTGTATGGTAATTGTATATAACGTTATACGTTATAACGTAATACTATATAACGTTATACGTTATAACGTAATACTATATAACGTTATCCGTTATAACGTAATACTATATAACGTTATACGTTATAACGTCATACTATATAACGGTATACGTTATAACGCAATGCTATATAACGTTATACGTTATAACGTAATACTATATAACGTTATCCGTTATAACGTAATACTATATAACGTTATACGTTATAACGTCATACTATATAATGGTATACGTTATAACGCAATTCTATATAACGTTATACGTTATAACGTTACACTATATAACGTTACACGTTGTATGGTAATTGTATATAACGTTATACGATATAACGTAATACTATATAACGTTATACGCTATAACGTAATACTATATAACGTTACACGTTGTATGGTAATTGTATATAACGTTATACGTTATAACGTAATACTATATAACGTTATACGTTATAACGTAATACAATATAACGTTATACGTTATACCGTAATACTATATAACGTTATCCGTTATAACGTAATACTATATAACGTTATAAGTCATAACGTAATACTATATAACGGTATACGCTATAACGCAATGCTATATAACGTTATACGTTATAACGATACACTATATAACGCTACACGTTGTATGGTAATTGTATATAACGTTATACGATAAAACGTAATACTATATAACGTTATACGTTATAACGTAATACTATATAACGTTACACGTTGTATGGTAATTGTATATAACGTTATACGTTATAACGTATTACTACATAACGTTATACATTATAACGTAGTACTATATAACGTTATACGTTATACCGTAATACTATATAACGTTATCCGTTATAACGTAATACTATATAACGTTATAAGTCTTAACGTAATACTATATAACGGTATACGTTATAACGCAATGCTATATAACGTTATACGTTATAACGATACACTATATAACGTTACACGTTGTATGGTAATTGTATATAACGTTATACGTTATAACGTAATACTATATAACTTTATACGTTATAACGTTATACTATATAACGGTATACGCTATTACGCAATGCTATATAACGTTATACATTAAAACGTAACAATATATAACGCCATACATTGTATAGTAATAGTATGTAACGTTATACGTTCTATCGTAATAGTGTATAACATTATAGGTTATAACGTAATACTATATAACGGTATACGTTATAACGCAGTGCTATATAACGTTATACGTTATAACGATACACTATATAACGTTACACGTTGTATGGTAATTGTATATAACGTTATACGTTATAACGTAATACTATATAACGTTATACGTTATAACGTAATACTATATAACGTTATACGTTATAACGTAATACTATATAACGTTATACGTTATAACGTAATACTATATAACGTTATACGTTATAACGTAATACTATATAACGTTATACGTTATAACGTAATACAATATAACGTTATACGTTATAACGTAATACTATATAACGTTATCCGTTATAACGTAATACTATATAACGGTATACGTTATAACGCAATGCTATATAACGTTATACGTTATAACGTTACACTATATAACGTTACACGTTGTATGGTAACTGTATATAACGTTATACGTTATAACGTAATACTATATAACGTTATACGTTATAACGTAATACTATATAACGTTACACGTTGTATGGTAATTGTATATAACTTTATACGTTATAACGTAATACTATATAACGTTATACGTTATACCGTAATACTATATAACGTTATCCGTTATAACGTAATACTATATAACGTTATAAGTCTTAACGTAATACTATATAACGGTATACGTTATAACGCAATGCTATATAACGTTATACGTTATAACGATACACTATATAACGTTACACGTTGTATGGTAATTGTATATAACGTTATACGTTATAACGTAATACTATATAACTTTATACGTTATAACGTTATACTATATAACGGTATACGCTATTACGCAATGCTATATAACGTTATACATTAAAACGTAACAATATATAACGCCATACATTGTATAGTAATAGTATGTAACGTTATACGTTCTATCGTAATAGTGTATAACATTATAGGTTATAACGTAATACTATATAACGGTATACGTTATAACGCAGTGCTATATAACGTTATACGTTATAACGATACACTATATAACGTTACACGTTGTATGGTAATTGTATATAACGTTATACGTTATAACGTAATACTATATAACGTTATACGTTATAACGTAATACTATATAACGTTATACGTTATAACGTAATACTATATAACGTTATACGTTATAACGTAATACTATATAACGTTATACGTTATAACGTAATACTATATAACGTTATACGTTATAACGTAATACAATATAACGTTATACGTTATAACGTAATACTATATAACGTAATCCGTTATAACGTAATACTATATAACGGTATACGTTATAACGCAATGCTATATAACGTTATACGTTATAACGTTACACTATATAACGTTACACGTTGTATGGTAACTGTATATAACGTTATACGTTATAACGTAATACTATATAACGTTATACGTTATAACGTAATACTATATAACGTTACACGTTGTATGGTAATTGTATATAACTTTATACGTTATAACGTAATACTATATAACGTTATACGTTATAACGTAATACTATATAACGTTATCCGTTATAACGTAATACTATATAACGTTATACGTTATAACGTCATACTATATAACGGTACACGTTATAACGCAATGCTATATAACGTTATACGTTATAACGTAATACTATATAACGTTATCCGTTATAACGTAATACTATATAACGTTATACGTTATAACGTCATACTATATAATGGTATACGTTATAACGCAATGCTATATAACGTTATACGTTATAACGTTACACTATATAACGTTACACGTTGTATGGTAATTGTATATAACGTTATACGATAAAACGTAATACTATATAACGTTATACGTTATAACGTAATACTATATAACGTTACACGTTGTATGGTAATTGTATATAACTTTATACGTTATAACGTAATACTATATAACGTTATACGTTATAACGTAATACTATATAACGTTATACGTTATACCGTAATACTATATAACGTTATCCGTTATAACGTAATACTATATAACGTTATAAGTCATAACGTAATACTATATAACGGTATACGTTATAACGCAATGCTATATAACGCTATACGTTATAACGATACACTATATAACGTTACACGTTGTATGGTAATTGTATATAACGTTATACGTTATAACGTAATACTATATAACTTTATACGTTATAACGTTATACTATATAACGGTATACGCTATAACGCAATGCTATATAACGTTATACATTAAAACGTAACAATATATAACGCCATACATTGTATAGTAATAGTATGTAACGTTATACGTTCTATCGTAATAGTGTATAACATTATAGGTTATAACGTAATACTATATAACGGTATACGTTATAACGCAATGCTATATAACGTTATACGTTATAACGATACACTATATAACGTTACACGTTGTATGGTAATTGTATATAACGTTATACGTTATAACGTAATACTATATAACTTTATACGTTATAACGTAATACTATATAACGTTATACGTTATAACGTAATACTATATAACGTTATACGTTATAACGTAATACTATATAACGTTACACGTTGTATGGTAATTGTATATAACGTTATACGTTATAACGTAATACTATATAACTTTATACGTTATAACGTTATACTATATAACGGTATACGCTATAACGCAATGCTATATAACGTTATACATTAAAACGTAACAATATATAACGCCATACATTGTATAGTAATAGTATGTAACGTTATACGTTCTATCATAATAGTGTATAACATTATAGGTTATAACGTAATACTATATAACGGTATACGTTATAACGCAATGCTATATAACGTTATACGTTATAACGATACACTATATAACGTTACACGTTGTATGGTAATTGTATATAACGTTATACGTTATAACGCAATACTATATAACTTTATACGTTATAACGTAATACTATATAACGTTATACGTTATAACGTAATACTATATAACGTTATACGTTATAACGTAATACTATATAACGTTATACGTTATAACGTAATACTGTATAACGTTATACGTTATAACGTAATACTATATAACGTTATCCGTTATAACGTAATACTATATAACGGTATACGTTATAACGCAATGCTATATAACGTTATACGTTATAACGTTACACTATATAACGTTACACGTTGTATGGTAATTGTATATAACGTTATACGATATAACGTAATACTATATAACGTTATACGTTATAACGTAATACTATATAACGTTATACGTTATAACGTAATACTATATAACGTTATCCGTTATAACGTAATACTATATAACGTTATACGTTATAACGTCATACTATATAATGGTATACGTTATAACGCAATGCTATATAACGTTATACCTTATAACGTTACACTATATAACGTTACACGTTGTATGGTAATTGTATATAACGTTATACGATATAACGTAATACTATATAACGTTATACGTTATAACGTAATACTATATAACGTTACACGTTGTATGGTAATTGTATATAACGTTATACGTTATAACGTAATACTATATAACGTTATACGTTATAACGTAATACAATATAACGTTATACGTTATACCGTAATACTATATAACGTTATCCGTTATAACGTAATACTATATAACGTTATAAGTCATAACGTAATACTATATAACGGTATACGCTATAACGCAATGCTATATAACGTTATACGTTATAACGATACACTATATAACGTTACACGTTGTATGGTAATTGTATATAACGTTATACGATAAAACGTAATACTATATAACGTTATACGTTATAACGTAATACTATATAACGTTACACGTTGTATGGTAATTGTATATAACGTTATACGTTATAACGTAATACTATATAACGTTATACATTATAACGTAGTACTATATAACGTTATACGTTATACCGTAATACTATATAACGTTATCCGTTATAACGTAATACTATATAACGTTATAAGTCTTAACGTAATACTATATAACGGTATACGTTATAACGCAATGCTATATAACGTTATACGTTATAACGATACACTATATAACGTTACACGTTGTATGGTAATTGTATATAACGTTATACGTTATAACGTAATACTATATAACTTTATACGTTATAACGTTATACTATATAACGGTATACGCTATAACGCAATGCTATATAACGTTATACATTAAAACGTAACAATATATAACGCCATACATTGTATAGTAATAGTATGTAACGTTATACGTTCTATCATAATAGTGTATAACATTATAGGTTATAACGTAATACTATATAACGTTACACGTTATAACGTAATACTATATAACGTTACACGTTGTATGGTAATTGTATATAACGTTATACGTTATAACGTAATACTATATAACTTTATACGTTATAACGTTATACTATATAACGGTATACGCTATAACGCAATGCTATATAACGTTATACATTAAAACGTAACAATATATAACGCCATACATTGTATAGTAATAGTATGTAACGTTATACGTTCTATCGTAATAGTGTATAACATTATAGGTTATAACGTAATACTATATAACGGTATACGTTATAACGCAGTGCTATATAACGTTATACGTTATAACGATACACTATATAACGTTACACGTTGTATGGTAATTGTATATAACGTTATACGTTATAACGTAATACTATATAACGTTATACGTTATAACGTAATACTATATAACGTTATACGTTATAACGTAATACTATATAACGTTATACGTTATAACGTAATACTATATAACGTTATACGTTATAACGTAATACTATATAACGTTATACGTTATAACGTAATACTATATAACGTTATACGTTATAACGTAATACTATATAACGTTATCCGTTATAACGTAATACTATATAACGGTATACGTTATAACGCAATGCTATATAACGTTATACGTTATAACGTTACACTATATAACGTTACACGTTGTATGGTAATTGTATATAACGTTATACGTTATAACGTAATACTATATAACGTTATACGTTATAACGTAATACTATATAACGTTACACGTTGTATGGTAATTGTATATAACGTTATACGTTATAACGTAATACTATATAACGTTATACGTTATAACGTAATACTATATAACGTTATCCGTTATAACGTAATACTATATAACGTTATACGTTATAACGTCATACTATATAACGGTACACGTTATAACGCAATGCTATATAACGTTATACGTTATAACGTAATACTATATAACGTTATCCGTTATAACGTAATACTATATAACGTTATACGTTATAACGTCATACTATATAATGGTATACGTTATAACGCAATGCTATATAACGTTATACGTTATAACGTTACACTATATAACGTTACACGTTGTATGGTAATTGTATATAACGTTATACGATAAAACGTAATACTATATAACGTTATACGTTATAACGTAATACTATATAACGTTACACGTTGTATGGTAATTGTATATAACTTTATACGTTATAACGTAATACTATATAACGTTATACGTTATAACGTAATACTATATAACGTTATACGTTATACCGTAATACTATATAACGTTATCCGTTATAACGTAATACTATATAACGTTATAAGTCATAACGTAATACTATATAACGGTATACGTTATAACGCAATGCTATATAACGCTATACGTTATAACGTAATACTATATAACGTTATACGTTATAACGTAATACTATATAACGTTATACGTTATAACGTAATACTATATAACGTTATACGTTATAACGTAATACTAAATAACGTTATACGTTATAGCGTAATACTATATAATGTTACACGTTATAACGTAATACTATATAACGTTATACGTTATGACGTAATACTATATAACGTTATACGTTATAACGTAATACTACATAACGTTATACGTTATAACGTTTCACTATATAACGTTATACGTTATAACGTAATACTATATAACGTTATACGTTATAACGTAATACTATATAACGTTATATGTTATAACGTAATACTATATAACGTTATACGTTATAACGTAATACTATATAACGTTATACGTTATAACGTAATACTATATAACGTTACACGTTATAACGTAATACTATATAACGTTATCCGTTATAACGTAATACTATATAACGGTATACGTTATAACGCAATGCTATATAACGTTATACGTTATAACGTTGCACTATATAACGTTACACGTTGTATGGTAATTGTATATAACGTTATACGTTATAACGTAATACTATATAACGTTATACGTTATAACGTAATACTATATAACGTTACACGTTGTATGGTAATTGTATATAACGTTATGCGTTATAACGTAATACTATATAACGTTATACGTTATAACGTAATACTATATAACATTATCCGTTATAACGTAATACTATATAACGTTATACGTTATAACGTCATTCTATATAACGGTATACGTTATAACGCAATGCTATATAACGTTATACGTTATAAAGTTACACTATATAACGTTACACGTTGTATGGTAATTGTATATAACGGTATACGTTATAACGCAATGCTATATAACGTTATACGTTATAAAGTTACACTATATAACGTTACACGTTGTATGGTAATTGTATATAACGTTATACGTTATAACGTAATACTATATAACGTTATACGTTATAACGTAATACTATATAACGTTACACGTTGTATGGTAATTGTATATAACGTTATACGTTATAACGTAATACTATATAACGTTATACGTTATAACGTAATACTATATAACGTTATCCGTTATAACGTAATACTATATAACGTTATACGTTATAACGTCATACTATATAACGGTACACGTTATAACGCAATGCTATATAACGTTATACGTTATAACGTAATACTATATAACGTTATCCGTTATAACGTAATACTATATAACGTTATACGTTATAACGTCATACTATATAATGGTATACGTTATAACGCAATGCTATATAACGTTATACGTTATAACGTTACACTATATAACGTTACACGTTGTATGGTAATTGTATATAACGTTATACGATAAAACGTAATACTATATAACGTTATACGTTATAACGTAATACTATATAACGTTACACGTTGTATGGTAATTGTATATAACTTTATATGTTATAACGTAATACTATATAACGTTATACGTTATAACGTAATACTATATAACGTTATACGTTATACCGTAATACTATATAACGTTATCCGTTATAACGTAATACTATATAACGTTATAAGTCATAACGTAATACTATATAACGGTATACGTTATAACGCAATGCTATATAACGCTATACGTTATAACGTAATACTATATAACGTTATACGTTATAACGTAATACTATATAACGTTATACGTTATAACGTAATACTATATAACGTTATACGTTATAACGTAATACTAAATAACGTTATACGTTATAGCGTAATACTATATAATGTTACACGTTATAACGTAATACTATATAACGTTATACGTTATGACGTAATACTATATAACGTTATACGTTATAACGTAATACTACATAACGTTATACGTTATAACGTTTCACTATATAACGTTATACGTTATAACGTAATACTATATAACGTTATACGTTATAACGTAATACTATATAACGTTATATGTTATAACGTAATACTATATAACGTTATACGTTATAACGTAATACTATATAACGTTATACGTTATAACGTAATACTATATAACGTTACACGTTATAACGTAATACTATATAACGTTATCCGTTATAACGTAATACTATATAACGGTATACGTTATAACGCAATGCTATATAACGTTATACGTTATAACGTTGCACTATATAACGTTACACGTTGTATGGTAATTGTATATAACGTTATACGTTATAACGTAATACTATATAACGTTATACGTTATAACGTAATACTATATAACGTTACACGTTGTATGGTAATTGTATATAACGTTATGCGTTATAACGTAATACTATATAACGTTATACGTTATAACGTAATACTATATAACATTATCCGTTATAACGTAATACTATATAACGTTATACGTTATAACGTCATTCTATATAACGGTATACGTTATAACGCAATGCTATATAACGTTATACGTTATAATGTTACACTATATAACGTTACACGTTGTACGGTAATTGTATATAACGTTATACGATATAACGTAATACTATATAACGTTATACGTTATAACGTAATACTATATAACGTTACACGTTGTATGGTAATTGTATATAACGTTATACGTTATAACGTAATACTATATAACGTTATACGTTATAACGTAATACTATATAACGTTATACGTTATACCGTAATACTATATAACGTTATCCGTTATAACGTAATACTATATAACGTTATACGTTATAACGATACACTATATAACGTTACACGTTGTATGGTAATTGTATATAACGTTATACGTTATAACGTAATACTATATAACTTTATACGTTATAACGTAATACTATATAACGGTATACGTTATACCGTAATACTATATAACGTTATCCGTTATATCGCAATGCTATATAACGTTATACGTTATAACGTAATACTATGTAACATTATACGTTATAGCGTTATACTATATAACGGTATACGCTATAACGCAATGCTATATAACGTTATCCGTTATAACGTAATACTATATAACGGTATACGCTATAACGCAATGCTATATAACGTTATACATTAAAACGTAACAATATCTAACGCCATACATTGTATAGTAATGGTATGTAACGTTATACGTTCTATCGTAATAGTGTATAACATTATAGGTTATAACGTAATACTATATAACGGTATACGTCATAACGCAATGCTATATAACGTTATACGTTATAACGATACACTATATAACGTTACACGTTGTATGGTAATTGTATATAACGTTATACGTCATAACGTAATACTATATAACTTTATACGTTATAACGTAATACTATATAACGTTATCCGTTATAACGTAATACTATATAACGGTATACGTTATAACGCAATGCTATATAACGTTATACGTTATAACGTAATACTATGTAACATTATACGTTATAGCGTTATACTATATAACGGTATACGCTATAACGCAATGCTATATAACGTTATCCGTTATAACGTAATACTATATAACGTTATAAGTCATAACGTTATACTATATAACGGTATACGTTATAACGCAATGCTATATAACGTTATACGTTATAACGGTACACTATATAACGTTACACGTTGTATGGTAATTGTATATAACGTTATACGTTATAACGTAATACTATATAACTTTATACGTTATAACGTAATACTATATAACGGTATACGTTATACCGTAATACTATATAACGTTATCCGTTATAACGTAATACTATATAACGTTATAAGTCATAACGTAATACTATATAACGGTATACGCTATAACGCAATGCTATATAACGTTATACGTTATAACATTACACTATATAACGTTACACGTTGTATGGTAATTGTATATAACGTTATACGTTATAACGTAATACTATATAACGTTATACGTTATAACGTAATACTATATAACGTTATACGTTATAACGTAATACTATATAACGTTACACGTTGTATGGTAATTGTATATAACGTTATGCGTTATAACGTAATACTATATAACGTTATACGTTATAACGTAATACTATATAACGTTATCCGTTATAACGTAATACTATATAACGTTATACGTTATAACGTCATACTATATAACGGTATACGTTATAACGCAATGCTATATAACGTTATACGTTATAACGTTACACTATATAACGTTACACGTTGTATGGTAATTGTATATAACGTTATACGATATAACGTAATACTATATAACGTTATACGTTATAACGTAATACTATATAACGTTACACGTTGTATGGTAATTGTATATAACGTTATACGTTATAACGTAATACTATATAACGTTATCCGTTATAACGTAATACTATATAACGTTATACGTTATAACGTCATACTATATAATGGTATACGTTATAACGCAATGCTATATAACGTTATACGTTATAACGTTACACTATATAACGTTACACGTTGTATGGTAATTGTATATAACGTTATACGATATAACGTAATACTATATAACGTTATACGTTATAACGTAATACTATATAACGTTACACGTTGTATGGTAATTGTATATAACGTTATACGTTATAACGTAATACTATATAACGTTATACGTTATAACGTAATACAATATAACGTTATACGTTATACCGTAATACTATATAACGTTATCCGTTATAACGTAATACTATATAACGTTATAAGTCATAACGTAATACTATATAACGGTATACGCTATAACGCAATGCTATATAACGTTATACGTTATAACGATACACTATATAACGTTACACGTTGTATGGTAATTGTATATAACGTTATACGATAAAACGTAATACTATATAACGTTATACGTTATAACGTAATACTATATAACGTTACACGTTGTATGGTAATTGTATATAACGTTATACGTTATAACGTAATACTATATAACGTTATACATTATAACGTAGTACTATATAACGTTATACGTTATACCGTAATACTATATAACGTTATCCGTTATAACGTAATACTATATAACGTTATAAGTCTTAACGTAATACTATATAACGGTATACGTTATAACGCAATGCTATATAACGTTATACGTTATAACGATACACTATATAACGTTACACGTTGTATGGTAATTGTATATAACGTTATACGTTATAACGTAATACTATATAACTTTATACGTTATAACGTTATACTATATAACGGTATACGCTATAACGCAATACTATATAACGTTATACATTAAAACGTAACAATATATAACGCCATACATTGTATAGTAATAGTATGTAACGTTATACGTTCTATCGTAATAGTGTATAACATTATAGGTTATAACGTAATACTATATAACGGTATACGTTATAACGCCATGCTATATAACGTTATACGTTATAACGATACACTATATAACGTTACACGTTGTATGGTAATTGTATATAACGTTATACGTTATAACGTAATACTATATAACGTTATACGTTATAACGTAATACTATATAACGTTATACGTTATAACGTAATACTATATAACGTTATACGTTATAACGTAATACTATATAACGTTATACGTTATAACGTAATACTATACAACGTTATACGTTATAACGTAATACTATATAACGTTATCCGTTATAACGTAATACTATATAACGGTATACGTTATAACGCAATGCTATATAACGTTATACGTTATAACGTTACACTATATAACGTTACACGTTGTATGGTAATTGTATATAACGTTATACGTTATAACGTAATACTATATAACGTTATACGTTATAACGTAATACTATATAACGTTACACGTTGTATGGTAATTGTATATAACGTTATACGTTATAACGTAATACTATATAACGTTATCCGTTATAACGTAATACTATATAACGGTATACGTTATAACGCAATGCTATATAACGTTATACGTTATAACGTTACACTATATAACGTTACACGTTGTATGGTAATTGTATATAACGTTATACGTTATAACGTAATACTATATAACGTTATACGTTATAACGTAATACTATATAACGTTATACGTTATAACGTAATACTATATAACGTTACACGTTGTATGGTAATTGTATATAACGTTATACGTTATAACGTAATACTATATAACGTTATACGTTATAACGTCATACTATATAACGGTACACGTTATAACGCAATGCTATATAACGTTATACGTTATAACGTAATACTATATAACGTTATCCGTTATAACGTAATACTATATAACGTTATACGTTATAACGTCATACTATATAATGGTATACGTTATAACGCAATGCTATATAACGTTATACGTTATAACGTTACACTATATAACGTTACACGTTGTATGGTAATTGTATATAACGTTATACGATATAACGTAATACTATATAACGTTATACGTTATAACGTAATACTATATAACGTTACACGTTGTATGGTAATTGTATATAACGTTATACGTTATAACGTAATACTATATAACGTTATCCGTTATAACGTAATACTATATAACGTTATACGTTATAACGTCATACTATATAATGGTATACGTTATAACGCAATGCTATATAACGTTATACGTTATAACGTTACACTATATAACGTTACACGTTGTATGGTAATTGTATATAACGTTATACGATATAACGTAATACTATATAACGTTATACGTTATAACGTAATACTATATAACGTTACACGTTGTATGGTAATTGTATATAACGTTATACGTTATAACGTAATACTATATAACGTTATACGTTATAACGTAATACAATATAACGTTATACGTTATACCGTAATACTATATAACGTTATCCGTTATAACGTAATACTATATAACGTTATAAGTCATAACGTAATACTATATAACGGTATACGCTATAACGCAATGCTATATAACGTTATACGTTATAACGATACACTATATAACGTTACACGTTGTATGGTAATTGTATATAACGTTATACGATAAAACGTAATACTATATAACGTTATACGTTATAACGTAATACTATATAACGTTACACGTTGTATGGTAATTGTATATAACGTTATACGTTATAACGTAATACTATATAACGTTATACATTATAACGTAGTACTATATAACGTTATACGTTATACCGTAATACTATATAACGTTATCCGTTATAACGTAATACTATATAACGTTATAAGTCTTAACGTAATACTATATAACGGTATACGTTATAACGCAATGCTATATAACGTTATACGTTATAACGATACACTATATAACGTTACACGTTGTATGGTAATTGTATATAACGTTATACGTTATAACGTAATACTATATAACTTTATACGTTATAACGTTATACTATATAACGGTATACGCTATAACGCAATGCTATATAACGTTATACATTAAAACGTAACAATATATAACGCCATACATTGTATAGTAATAGTATGTAACGTTATACGTTCTATCGTAATAGTGTATAACATTATAGGTTATAACGTAATACTATATAACGGTATACGTTATAACGCAATGCTATATAACGTTATACGTTATAACGATACACTATATAACGTTACACGTTGTATGGTAATTGTATATAACGTTATACGTTATAACGTAATACTATATAACGTTATACGTTATAACGTAATACTATATAACGTTATACGTTATAACGTAATACTATATAACGTTATACGTTATAACGTAATACTATATAACGTTATACGTTATAACGTAATACTATATAACGTTATCCGTTATAACGTAATACTATATAACGGTATACGTTATAACGCAATGCTATATAACGTTATACGTTATAACGTTACACTATATAACGTTACACGTTGTATGGTAATTGTATATAACGTTATACGTTATAACGTAATACTATATAACGTTATACGTTATAACGTAATACTATATAACGTTACACGTTGTATGGTAATTGTATATAACGTTATACGTTATAACGTAATACTATATAACGTTATCCGTTATAACGTAATACTATATAACGGTATACGTTATAACGCAATGCTATATAACGTTATACGTTATAACGTTACACTATATAACGTTACACGTTGTATGGTAATTGTATATAACGTTATACGTTATAACGTAATACTATATAACGTTATACGTTATAACGTAATACTATATAACGTTACACGTTGTATGGTAATTGTATATAACGTTATACGTTATAACGTAATACTATATAACGTTATACGTTATAACGTCATACTATATAACGGTACACGTTATAACGCAATGCTATATAACGTTATACGTTATAACGTAATACTATATAACGTTATCCGTTATAACGTAATACTATATAACGTTATACGTTATAACGTCATACTATATAATGGTATACGTTATAACGCAATGCTATATAACGTTATACGTTATAACGTTACACTATATAACGTTACACGTTGTATGGTAATTGTATATAACGTTATACGATAAAACGTAATACTATATAACGTTATACGTTATAACGTAATACTATATAACGTTACACGTTGTATGGTAATTGTATATAACATTATACGTTATAACGTAATACTATATAACGTTATACGTTATAACGTAATACTATATAACGTTATACGTTATACCGTAATACTATATAACGTTATCCGTTATAACGTAATACTATATAACGTTATAAGTCATAACGTAATACTATATAACGGTATACGTTATAACGCAATGCTATATAACGCTATACGTTAAATCGATACACTATATAACGTTACACGTTGTATGGTAATTGTATATAACGTTATACGTTATAACGTAATACTATATAACTTTATACGTTATAACGTTATACTATATAACGGTATACGCTATAACGCAATGCTATATAACGTTATACATTAAAACGTAACAATATATAACGCCATACATTGTATAGTAATAGTATGTAACGTTATACGTTCTATCGTAATAGTGTATAACATTATAGGTTATAACGTAATACTATATAACGGTATACGTTATAACGCAATGCTATATAACGTTATACGTTATAACGATACACTATATAACGTTACACGTTGTATGGTAATTGTATATAACGTTATACGTTATAACGTAATACTATATAACTTTATACGTTATAACGTAATACTATATAACGTTATACGATATAACGTAATACTATATAACGTTATACGTTATAACGTAATACTATATAACGTTACACGTTGTATGGTAATTGCATATAACGTTATACGTTATAACGTAATACTATATAACTTTATACGTTATAACGTAATACTATATAACGGTATACGCTATAACGCAATGCTATATAACGTTATACATTAAAACGTAACAATATCTAACGCCATACATTGTATAGTAATGGTATGTAACGTTATACGTTCTATCGTAATAGTGTATAACATTATAGGTTATAACGTAATACTATATAACGGTATACGTCATAACGCAATGCTATATAACGTTATACGTTATAACGATACACTATATAACGTTACACGTTGTATGGTAATTGTATATAACGTTATACGTCATACCGTAATACTATATAACTTTATACGTTATAACGTAATACTATATAACGTGATCCGTTATAACGTAATACTATATAACGGTATACGTTATAACGCAATGCTATATAACGTTATACGTTATAACGTTACACTATATAACGTTACACGTTGTATGGTAATTGTATATAACGTTATACGTTATAACGTAATACAATATAACGTTATACGTTATACCGTAATACTATATAACGTTATCCGTTATAACGTAATACTATATAACGTTATAAGTCATAACGTAATACTATATAACGGTATACGCTATAACGCAATGCTATATAACGTTATACGTTATAACGATACACTATATAACGTTACACGTTGTATGGTAATTGTATATAACGTTATACGATAAAACGTAATACTATATAACGTTATACGTTATAACGTAATACTATATAACGTTACACGTTGTATGGTAATTGTATATAACGTTATACGTTATAACGTAATACTATATAACGTTATACATTATAACGTAGTACTATATAACGTTATACGTTATACCGTAATACTATATAACGTTATCCGTTATAACGTAATACTATATAACGTTATAAGTCTTAACGTAATACTATATAACGGTATACGTTATAACGCAATGCTATATAACGTTATACGTTATAACGATACACTATATAACGTTACACGTTGTATGGTAATTGTATACAACGTTATACGTTATAACGTAATACTATATAACTTTATACGTTATAACGTTATACTATATAACGGTATACGCTATAACGCAATGCTATATAACGTTATACATTAAAACGTAACAATATATAACGCCATACATTGTATAGTAATAGTATGTAACGTTATACGTTCTATCGTAATAGTGTATAACATTATAGGTTATAACGTAATACTATATAACGGTATACGTTATAACGCAATGCTATATAACGTTATACGTTATAACGATACACTATATAACGTTACACGTTGTATGGTAATTGTATATAACGTTATACGTTATAACGTAATACTATATAACGTTATACGTTATAACGTAATACTATATAACGTTATACGTTATAACGTAATACTATATAACGTTATACGTTATGACGTAATACTATATAACGGTATACGTTATAACGCAATGCTATATAACGTTATACGTTATAACGTTACACTATATAACGTTACACGTTGTATGGTAATTGTATATGTCGAATTGTCGTTTGGATTTCGAGCGCGAGATGATTCTTCGTTAGCATTTGCCATCATGATGTTCAATAAAGGTTGTATTTACATAAAATTATATTTCTTTACAAAGTTAGTTTATCGGTTAACTAAGATATCAAACAATAAGTAAACAAATGCTTTAAATAATATTCTTGGGTTCTGTAACGAATCCACGGTCAACGGGAAACTTTCTGTACGTTTTAATATATTTTTGATAGCACACTGACACGTTCACTCTGGCACAGGGTTTCTCTAAGACTCACTCCAAGACGATGACAGTAAACTCTCCAAGGAGATTGCAAAATAAAAGACAGATACAGTTACATATATCAAATACATATCGATCGGGAATATCAACAAATTCCCAAGCGCCGTAACTAGGCAGTTCCACATAAACCAGCATTGCTCCTGATCAAGACTTGATTGTTTATACAGCGTATCCCTTAACACTGGAACCTCCTTTGTAAAACATTTCGTTCATCCCGTGACCGTGGCTACGTTCGGCGACCAGTTATGTCACCCCGAGCCCAAGTATTGAGAAATCTTCCAAAAGAAAGGCTCGATGTCTCTGCATCTCCGACACGGCCATCCTGACAATCACCCGTCCTCGGGTGCATCTAAAATATTCGGTTTTCTTAACATTAGACCCAATTTAACATCTTTTACAATTTAACAAAACATTCTAATAAGCCAAGGGTCCACCACAACAACAAAGATTCTTACTAAATATTTGTTAACAAACATAAACAACAATCTGTCATATCACAATGTCTTTCTCCAAAACTGTTATTTAGTTGCATCCTCTGATCCTCCAGTCATTAGACTTCTGAACCTCTCACCAGAACACATCACAGTACTACTCTTATACATGAATATACCAAATTATATCACAACACCACACTGGGCGTGTGTGAAACACCAAATTACTTCACAACACCACATTGGGCGTGTGTGAAACATCAAATTACTTCACAACACCACATTGGGCGTGTGTGAAACACCAAATTACTTCACAACACCACACTGGGCGTGTGTGAAACACCAAATTACTTCACAACACCACATTGGGCGTGTGTGAAACACCAAATTACTTCACAACACCACATTGGGCGTGTGTGAAACACCAAATTACTTCACAACACCACATTGGGCGTGTGTGAAACACCAAATTACTTCACAACACCACATTGGGCGTGTGTGAAATGTTATGATCAAAACATTCCTTCTCAATCACTGTACCTCAATCGTCACTGTCGTTGCCAATATCATCATTACACACATCCAATTCAGCAGGAATACAACCATCTGGCATTTTCCTTAACTTATCATGACTGTACTTATACGACCGTTTGCCATCCATCGTTTTTAAAATATATCTATCTCCTTCCAAAATCTCTGCTATTATAAATGGACCCCTGTACTTAGGATCTAATTTTGTTTGATTTCTCTCTTCATTTTTACGTAATACAAAGTCTCCAAGATTAAATTTAACTATTTTAGCCTTAGTTCTATCAAATCTTTCCTTATCATATTTAGCGTTTGACTCTATGTTTTGTATAGCCTGCTGTCTTACATTGGAGATATCTACTTCCTTTTCTACAAAGTCATCGGGAAGCAATAAACCATAAGGTCTTGCTGTTTTCCCAATTAGTAATTCCAAAGGACTTGATTTAGTCACACGATTGGTGGTGCAATTTAAAGCTAATTGTATTTCACCAATCGCCTCTTGCCATGATCGACCAGTCGTTTCCACAGTTGTAAACATGTTTTTCAAGGTTCCCATGACACGCTCCACCTGACCATTGGCCCTACTAACACCGGTAGCTATTAAGTGAAGTTTAATATGTTTACTTTGACAAAAATCCTGAAATTCTTTACCAGTAAAACATCTACCCTGATCCGCTATAACTCGGCAAGGACTGCCGAATAAAAATATTGCTGACTTAAGCGCCTTTACTGTATTAGAAGAATCTATTTTACGAGTATGATATAAATACACAAATTTTGTAAAAGCATCAATCAAAACAATGACATATTCCTTTAAATCACTTTTTCCACTCAACTTACCCGTTATGTCCATGTGCACCGTATTCCAAGGTATGCTGGTCTTAGGTATAGGGTGGAGTTCGGCTTGTGGTTTGCCCGAACTTGCTTTAGAAACCTGACAAGCATGACAGTTCTCTACGAATTTGCGAACATATTTCGCCATTCCTTCGAACCAGTAATACTCGTACAACTTCTCAAGCGTTTTATCCCAACCTAAGTGCATAATTGATTGATGCACATGGTTGATAACGGACCATCTAAAACCTCTAGGAACTATAGGTAAACAGAGAGTCTTGCCTTTCCTTTGTATCTTACGATAAAGAGTACCAGACCGTAATTCATATGTACTCGCGATGTCTTCTGTGAGTTCGTCATTTTGCAACTTTGTTACAATCTCCAAAATTTGAGGATCACGACGTTGCTCCACTAACAACCATCCTTCAGAAATTTCAGTCAAATTAATCTCTTTTTCTTTAATTTTATTATTTTTAATACGTTCTATATCTATGGGGTTCCGTGAAAAGAAATCTACGTGAGTCATACGTTTACCTTCTCGATATACAATGTCAAAATTGAAGGTTTGTAGATAAGCCCACCACCTGTGTACTCTATCATTTAAATTCACCTTTTTACTTGATGCTTTTAAAGAATTACAATCTGTTACAACAAGAAATTCTCGTCCGTGTAAATAGTGTCGGAAATGCTTAACAGCGTTCACTACCGCCAACGTCTCTAATTCATATGAATGGTACCTAGATTCCGCAGGGCTAGTTCTTTTGCTAAAATATTCTACTACTCTGTTCTTACCTTCCACCTTTTGCATAAGAATAGCCCCATATCCATCCATACTTGCATCAGTATGTAACTCTATTGGATATTTTGGATCAAATATAATCAACACTGGCGCATCAGTCAATATAGAAATTACCTTTTGTCTTATGCTTTCGTGCCTATCTGTCCAATTTATGTTCTTATTACTAGAAGTGAGTGCATATAAAGGCTTCATTATTTGTGAAAATTTTGGAACAAATTTTCGGAAGTAAGAAGCCAGTCCAATGAACTGTCTAAGCTGTGTGACTGTCGTTGGAGGGGGTAAAGAACTCAAAGCTTGTATCTTTCCCGGGTTGGGGCGTACCTCCCCGTTATGAATTACATATCCTAAATAGAGTACTGTTGTTTTAAGGAAAGAGCATTTTCCGAAGTTAAAAGAAAAACCAGCTTCCACAAGAGTTTTCAACACAATATCCAATCTTTTTAAAGCTTGATCTATCGTATCAGCAATAATCAAAACATCGTCTAAATATACAATAACATACGAATAAGCAAGTTCACCTAAAGCTTTGAAAATGGCTCTTTGGAAAACAGATGGAGCATTTTTCAACCCAAACGGCATTGTCACATACTCGTATTGTCCATCTGGGGTAACAAACGCTGTAAATTCTGTCGAATTAGGATGAATAGGGATTTGGTGGAAACCACTAGCCATATCCAGACTTATAAAGTATTTAGCCTGTCTCAATCTCGCAATCTGATCTGCAATAAGTGGTAGAGGATACCGATCCGCAACCGTATTTTTATTTAACTCCCGGTAGTCTACACATAATCTATCTGAGCCATCTTTCTTTTTAACAAGTAATATAGGGCTGGCAAAAGGAGAATTACTGGGCCGAATAATTTCTGCTTCCATTAATTTGTTTATTCTTTCACGAACAAGCCTACGCTCTTCCTCACTAAGTCTATAAGGACTTCTTTGTACTGTGACATTAGGATCAATCAATCGTATCTCCATTTGGCCCGTATTCACACGAACACGAGGAAAACCCGTAATAAATGAATCTTTAAATTTTTCAAGAACAGAAATTAATCGGCTTTTATCTTCTCCTATAACTTCAGTATCAACATCATTAATATTAATCTCATTTTTAGTGTCTTTATTACACACATTAATTACTTTTGTTCTACTAATAGCAACACTATTTTGAGTGATTTTTATATCAAAACCCCGGCTCAAAATTTCACGACCAATCATTATGTCATATTTTAAATATTTATCAGCAAGGACATGGAAAACTATCTCCAACGTAAATTCGTTAATACACACAACAGACAAAATTTGTAAAGTACTCTTAATGGTAGTATTTCCTATTCCTCGCATCACTACTACATTCGTCTCTCTTTTACCGGAAAATTTCAAAGCCACAGATTCTTTAATCAGCGAACACTCTGCTCCAGAATCAAAATAAAATGGAAACGACTCACCCAGATGAGTTAATCTACCCATTGAAGTTTCCGTAACACAGAAGTCGACCCGACGCTCATTATTATAATCATTGCTACCCTTTGGTGTACTACTGTTATTTTTCCCCTTCCGCAACAGCGGACAATAAGGCGCAATATGTCCCTCCTCGCGACACTTAAAGCATGTCACTTTTGATGATGTAGCTGATCGCCTTTCCTCTGAGTTCTGTATGTTTTTCTGCTTTCCAAATTTTATTCTTCTCTGACAATCCACTACTTTATGACCGTAGTTACCACAGTAATGACATTTGTTTCGGTAGAAATCAGAAATCTTATATCGTTTTGCTTCAGGAGCCGCAGTAGAGTTATCCAACGAAGACACTGACCTCTTCTTCGCAAAGGAGAATGCTCTCATTTCACTTAGAAATTGATCCTCTGTCTTGATATCAGTCGTAAGTGCTATTCGCTCAATTCGTTGATCTTGCGAAGCCAATTGGAAAAGGACAGAAGCATTGATCACCTCAGCCATAGTTGAATTTTCCCACCTCGCTTTCAAGAGAGAGCGAAGACGAATTCCAAATGCTCCCAAGGTTTCATCCTTCAGCGGTTTTTCGTTGGACATTTTCATTAACGCCGAAGTTGCTGTTTCTCTACCACCAAAACGCGCAATAAAAAGGTCTTTAAATTTTGTCCAGGTAACTTCTCTACCTACTAGCACCTGCGTAAGCCATTGTGCTGCCGATCCTTCCAGTGCGCAACTTAAAGCAGAAAACAACGCACTGCCTTGTAAAGGATTCTCTTTCATATACAAATTAACAACTGCACACCATGCAGCTGAGTCAGAACCCGCAATTTCAGGATTAAAGCGCGGAAGCGATAATTTTTTTGGTTCTTCTTTCGGTTTTTGCACTAGCGTCTGAATCAACTCTCGCATGACAGTCAAATGCTCTTGCATAGTAATAAACGGCACGTATCCCACTTCTGATGTCGAATTGTCGTTTGGATTTCGAGCGCGAGATGATTCTTCGTTAGCATTTGCCATCATGATGTTCAATAAAGGTTGTATTTACATAAAATTATATTTCTTTACAAAGTTAGTTTATCGGTTAACTAAGATATCAAACAATAAGTAAACAAATGCTTTAAATAATATTCTTGGGTTCTGTAACGAATCCACGGTCAACGGGAAACTTTCTGTACGTTTTAATATATTTTTGATAGCACACTGACACGTTCACTCTGGCACAGGGTTTCTCTAAGACTCACTCCAAGACGATGACAGTAAACTCTCCAAGGAGATTGCAAAATAAAAGACAGATACAGTTACATATATCAAATACATATCGATCGGGAATATCAACAAATTCCCAAGCGCCGTAACTAGGCAGTTCCACATAAACCAGCATTGCTCCTGATCAAGACTTGATTGTTTATACAGCGTATCCCTTAACACTGGAACCTCCTTTGTAAAACATTTCGTTCATCCCGTGACCGTGGCTACGTTCGGCGACCAGTTATGTCACCCCGAGCCCAAGTATTGAGAAATCTTCCAAAAGAAAGGCTCGATGTCTCTGCATCTCCGACATATATAACGTTATACGTTATAACGTAATACTATATAACGTTACACGTTGTATGGTAATTGTATATAACGTTATACGTTATAACGTAATACTATATAACGTTATACGTTATAACGTAATACTATATAACGTTATCCGTTGTAACGTAATACTATATAACGTTATACGTTATAACGTCATACTATATAACGGTACACGTTATAACGCAATGCTATATAACGTTATACGTTATAACGTAATACTATATAACGTTATCCGTTATAACGTAATACTATATAACGTTATACGTTATAACGTCATACTATATAATGGTATACGTTATAACGCAATGCTATATAACGTTACACGTTGTATGGTAATTGTATATAACGTTATACGATAAAACGTAATACTATATAACGTTATACGTTATAACGTAATACTATATAACGTTACACGTTGTATGGTAATTGTATATAACGTTATACGTTATAACGTAATACTATATAACGTTATACGTTATAACGTCATACTATATAACGGTACACGTTATAACGCAATGATATATAACGTTATACGTTATAACGTAATACTATATAACGTTATCCTTTATAACGTAATACTATATAACGTTATACGTTATAACGTCATACTATATAACGTTATACGTTATAACGTTACACTATATAACGTTACACGTTGTATGGTAATTGTATATAACGTTATACGTTATAACGTAATACTATATAACGTTATACGTTATAACGTAATACTATATAACGTTATCCGTTGTAACGTAATACTATATAACGTTATACGTTATAACGTCATACTATATAACGGTACACGTTATAACGCAATGCTATATAACGTTATACGTTATAACGTAATACTATATAACGTTATCCGTTATAACGTAATACTATATAACGTTATACGATAAAACGTAATACTATATAACGTTATACGTTATAACGTAATACTATATAACGTTACACGTTGTATGGTAATTGTATATAACGTTATACGTTATAACGTAATACTATATAACGTTATACGTTATAACGTAATACTATATAACGTTATACGTTATACCGTAATACTATATAACGTTATCCGTTATAACGTAATACTATATAACGTTATAAGTCATAACGTAATACTATATAACGGTATACGTTATAACGCAATGCTATATAACGTTATACGTTAAAACGTAACAATATATAACTTTATACGTTATAACGTAATACTATATAACGTTATACGTTATAACGTCATACTATATAACGGTACACGTTATAACGCAATGCTATATAACGTTATACGTTCTATCGTAATAGTGTATAACATTATAGGTTATAACGTAATACTATATAACGGTATACGTTATAACGCAATGCTACATAACGTTATACGTTATAACGATACACTATATAACGTTACACGTTGTATGGTAATTGTATATAACGTTATACGTTATAACGTAATACTATATAACTTTATACGTTATAACGTAAAACTATATAACGTTATACGTTATAACGTAATACTATATAACGTTATACGTTATAACGTAATACTATATAACGTTATACGTTATAACGTAATACTATATAACGTTATACGTTATAACGTAATACTATATAACGTTATACGTTATAACGTAATACTATATAACTTTATACGTTATAACGTAATACTATATAACGTTATACGTTATAACGTAATACTATATAACGTTATACGTTATAACGTAATACTATATAACGTTATACGTTATAACGTAATACTATATAACGTTATCCGTTATGACGTAATACTATATAACGGTATACGTTATAACGCAATGCTATATAACGTTATACGTTATAACGTTACACTATATAACGTTACACGTTGTATGGTAATTGTATATAACGTTATACGTTATAACGTAATACTATATAACGTTACACGTTGTATGGTAATTGTATATAACGTTATACGTTATAACGTAATACTATATAACGTTATACGTTATAACGTAATACTATATAACGTTATCCGTTGTAACGTAATACTATATAACGTTATACGTTATAACGTCATACTATATAACGGTACACGTTATAACGCAATGCTATATAACGTTATACGTTATAACGTAATACTATATAACGTTATCCGTTATAACGTAATACTATATAACGTTATACGTTATAACGTCATACTATATAATGGTATACGTTATAACGCAATGCTATATAACGTTACACGTTGTATGGTAATTGTATATAACGTTATACGATAAAACGTAATACTATATAACGTTATACGTTATAACGTAATACTATATAACGTTACACGTTGTATGGTAATTGTATATAACGTTATACGTTATAACGTAATACTATATAACGTTATACGTTATAACGTCATACTATATAACGGTACACGTTATAACGCAATGATATATAACGTTATACGTTATAACGTAATACTATATAACGTTATCCTTTATAACGTAATACTATATAACGTTATACGTTATAACGTCATACTATATAACGTTATACGTTATAACGTTACACTATATAACGTTACACGTTGTATGGTAATTGTATATAACGTTATACGATAAAACGTAATACTATATAACGTTATACGTTATAACGTAATACTATATAACGTTACACGTTGTATGGTAATTGTATATAACGTTATACGTTATAACGTAATACTATATAACGTTATACGTTATAACGTAATACTATATAACGTTATACGTTATACCGTAATACTATATAACGTTATCCGTTATAACGTAATACTATATAACGTTATAAGTCATAACGTAATACTATATAACGGTATACGTTATAACGCAATGCTATATAACGTTATACGTTATAACGATACACTATATAACGTTACACGTTGTATGGTAATTGTATATAACGTTATACGTTATAACGTAATACTATATAACTTTATACGTTATAACGTTATACTATATAACGGTATACGCTATAACGCAATGCTATATAACGTTATACATTAAAACGTAACAATATATAACGCCATACATTGTATAGTAATAGTATGTAACGTTATACGTTCTATCGTAATAGTGTATAACATTATAGGTTATAACGTAATACTATATAACGGTATACGTTATAACGCAATGCTATATAACGTTATACGTTATAACGATACACTATATAACGTTACACGTTGTATGGTAATTGTATATAACGTTATACGTTATAACGTAATACTATATAACTTTATACGTTATAACGTAATACTATATAACGTTATACGTTATAACGTAATACTATATAACGTTATACGTTATAACGTAATACTATATAACGTTACACGTTGTATGGTAATAGTATATAACGTTATACGTTATAACGTAATACTATATAACGTTATACGTTATAACGTAATACTATATAACGTTATCCGTTATAACGTAATACTATATAACGTTATACGTTATAACGTCATACTATATAATGGTATACGTTATAACGCAATGCTATATAACGTTACACGTTGTATGGTAATTGTATATAACGTTATACGATAAAACGTAATACTATATAACGTTATACGTTATAACGTAATACTATATAACGTTACACGTTCTATGGTAATTGTATATAACGTTATACGTTATAACGTAATACTATATAACGTTATACGTTATAACGTCATACTATATAACGGTACACGTTATAACGCAATGCTATATAACGTTATACGTTATAACGTAATACTATATAACGTTATCCGTTATAACGTCATACTATATAATGGTATACGTTATAACGCAATGCTATATAACGTTATACGTTATAACGTTACACTATATAACGTTACACGTTGTATGGTAATTGTATATAACGTTATACGATATAACGTAATACTATATAACGTTATACGTTATAACGTAATACTATATAACGTTGCACGTTGTATGGTAATTGTATATAACGTTATACGTTATAACGTAATACTATATAACGTTATACGTTATAACGTAATACTATATAACGTTATACGTTATACCGTAATACTATATAACGTTATCCGTTATAACGTAATACTATATAACGTTATAAGTCATAACGTAATACTATATAACGGTATACGTTATAACGCAATGCTATATAACGTTATACGTTATAACGATACACTATATAACGTTACACGTTGTATGGTAATTGTATATAACGTTATACGTTATAACGTAATACTATATAACTTTATACGTTATAACGTTATACTATATAACGGTATACGCTATAACGCAATGCTATATAACGTTATACGTTATAACGTAATACTATATAACGTTATACGTTATAACGTCATACTATATAACGGTACACGTTATAACGCAATGCTATATAACGTTATACGTTCTATCGTAATAGTGTATAACATTATAGGTTATAACGTAATACTATATAACGGTATACGTTATAACGCAATGCTACATAACGTTATACGTTATAACGATACACTATATAACGTTACACGTTGTATGGTAATTGTATATAACGTTATACGTTATAACGTAATACTATATAACTTTATACGTTATAACGTAAAACTATATAACGTTATACGTTATAACGTAATACTATATAACGTTATACGTTATAACGTAATACTATATAACGTTATACGTTATAACGTAATACTATATAACGTTATACGTTATAACGTAATACTATATAACGTTATACGTTATAACGTAATACTATATAACTTTATACGTTATAACGTAATACTATATAACGTTATACGTTATAACGTAATACTATATAACGTTATACGTTATAACGTAATACTATATAACGTTATACGTTATAACGTAATACTATATAACGTTATCCGTTATGACGTAATACTATATAACGGTATACGTTATAACGCAATGCTATATAACGTTATACGTTATAACGTTACACTATATAACGTTACACGTTGTATGGTAATTGTATATAACGTTATACGTTATAACGTAATACTATATAACGTTACACGTTGTATGGTAATTGTATATAACGTTATACGTTATAACGTAATACTATATAACGTTATACGTTATAACGTAATACTATATAACGTTATCCGTTGTAACGTAATACTATATAACGTTATACGTTATAACGTCATACTATATAACGGTACACGTTATAACGCAATGCTATATAACGTTATACGTTATAACGTAATACTATATAACGTTATCCGTTATAACGTAATACTATATAACGTTATACGTTATAACGTCATACTATATAATGGTATACGTTATAACGCAATGCTATATAACGTTACACGTTGTATGGTAATTGTATATAACGTTATACGATAAAACGTAATACTATATAACGTTATACGTTATAACGTAATACTATATAACGTTACACGTTGTATGGTAATTGTATATAACGTTATACGTTATAACGTAATACTATATAACGTTATACGTTATAACGTCATACTATATAACGGTACACGTTATAACGCAATGATATATAACGTTATACGTTATAACGTAATACTATATAACGTTATCCTTTATAACGTAATACTATATAACGTTATACGTTATAACGTCATACTATATAACGTTATACGTTATAACGTAATACTATATAACGTTATACGTTATAACGATACACTATATAACGTTACACGTTGTATGGTAATTGTATATAACGTTATACGTTATAACGTAATACTATATAACTTTATACGTTATAACGTAATACTATATAACGTTATACGTTATAACGTAATACTACATAACGTTGCACGTTGTATGGTAATTGTATATAACGTTATACGTTATAACGTAATACTATATAACGTTATACGTTATAACGTAATACTATATAACGTTATACGTTATACCGTAATACTATATAACGTTATCCGTTATAACGTAATACTATATAACGTTATAAGTCATAACGTAATACTATATAACGGTATACGTTATAACGCAATGCTATATAACGTTATACGTTATAACGATACACTATATAACGTTACACGTTGTATGGTAATTGTATATAACGTTATACGTTATAACGTAATACTATATAACTTTATACGTTATAACGTTATACTATATAACGGTATACGCTATAACGCAATGCTATATAACGTTATACGTTATAACGTAATACTATATAACGTTATACGTTATAACGTCATACTATATAACGGTACACGTTATAACGCAATGCTATATAACGTTATACGTTCTATCGTAATAGTGTATAACATTATAGGTTATAACGTAATACTATATAACGGTATACGTTATAACGCAATGCTACATAACGTTATACGTTATAACGATACACTATATAACGTTACACGTTGTATGGTAATTGTATATAACGTTATACGTTATAACGTAATACTATATAACTTTATACGTTATAACGTAATACTATATAACGTTATACGTTATAACGTAATACTATATAACGTTATACGTTATAACGTAATACTATATAACGGTACACGTTATAACGCAATGCTATATAACGTTATACGTTCTATCGTAATAGTGTATAACATTATAGGTTATAACGTAATACTATATAACGTTATACGTTATAACGTAATACTATATAACGTTATACGTTATAACGTCATACTATATAACGGTACACGTTATAACGCAATGCTATATAACGTTATACGTTCTATCGTAATAGTGTATAACATTATAGGTTATAACGTAATACTATATAACGTTATACGTTATAACGTAATACTATATAACGTTATACGTTATAACGTAATACTATATAACGTTATACGTTATAACGTAATACTATATAACGTTATACGTTATAACGTAATACTATATAACTTTATACGTTATAACGTAATACTATATAACGTTATACGTTATAACGTAATACTATATAACGTTATACGTTATAACGTAATACTATATAACGTTATACGTTATAACGTAATACTATATAACGTTATCCGTTATGACGTAATACTATATAACGGTATACGTTATAACGCAATGCTATATAACGTTATACGTTATAACGTTACACTATATAACGTTACACGTTGTATGGTAATTGTATATAACGTTATACGTTATAACGTAATACTATATAACGTTACACGTTGTATGGTAATTGTATATAACGTTATACGTTATAACGTAATACTATATAACGTTATACGTTATAACGTAATACTATATAACGTTATCCGTTGTAACGTAATACTATATAACGTTATACGTTATAACGTCATACTATATAACGGTACACGTTATAACGCAATGCTATATAACGTTATACGTTATAACGTAATACTATATAACGTTATCCGTTATAACGTAATACTATATAACGTTATACGTTATAACGTCATACTATATAATGGTATACGTTATAACGCAATGCTATATAACGTTACACGTTGTATGGTAATTGTATATAACGTTATACGATAAAACGTAATACTATATAACGTTATACGTTATAACGTAATACTATATAACGTTACACGTTGTATGGTAATTGTATATAACGTTATACGTTATAACGTAATACTATATAACGTTATACGTTATAACGTCATACTATATAACGGTACACGTTATAACGCAATGATATATAACGTTATACGTTATAACGTAATACTATATAACGTTATCCTTTATAACGTAATACTATATAACGTTATACGTTATAACGTCATACTATATAACGTTATACGTTATAACGTAATACTATATAACGTTATACGTTATAACGATACACTATATAACGTTACACGTTGTATGGTAATTGTATATAACGTTATACGTTATAACGTAATACTATATAACTTTATACGTTATAACGTAATACTATATAACGTTATACGTTATAACGTAATACTATATAACGTTATACGTTATAACGTAATACTATATAACGTTATACGTTATAACGTAATACTATATAACGTTATACGTTATAACGTAATACTATATAACGTTATACGTTATAACGTAATACTAAATAACGTTATACGTTATAGCGTAATACTAAATAACGTTATACGTTATAGCGTAATACTATATAATGTTACACGTTATAACGTAATACTATATAACGTTATACGTTATAACGTAATACTATATAACGTTATACGTTATAACGTAATACTACATAACGTTATACGTTATAACGTTTCACTATATAACGTTATACGTTATAACGTAATACTATATAACGTTATACGTTATAACGTAATACTATATAACGTTATACGTTATAACGTAATACTATATAACGTTATACGTTATAACGTAATACTATATAACGTTATACGTTATAACGTAATACTATATAACGTTATACGTTATAACGTAATACTATATAACGTTATACGTTATAACGTAATACTATATAACGTTATCCGTTATAACGTAATACTATATAACGGTATACGTTATAACGCAATGCTATATAACGTTATACGTTATAACGTTACACTATATAACGTTACACGTTGTATGGTAATTGTATATAACGTTATACGTTATAACGTAATACTATATAACGTTATACGTTATAACGTAATACTATATAACGTTACACGTTGTATGGTAATTGTATATAACGTTATACGTTATAACGTAATACTATATAACGTTATACGTTATAACGTAATACTATATAACGTTATCCGTTATAACGTAATACTATATAACGTTATACGTTATAACGTCATACTATATAATGGTATACGTTATAACGCAATGCTATATAACGTTATACGTTATAACGTTACACTATATAACGTTACACGTTGTATGGTAATTGTATATAACGTTATACGATAAAACGTAATACTATATAACGTTATACGTTATAACGTAATACTATATAACGTTACACGTTGTATGGTAATTGTATATAACGTTATACGTTATAACGTAATACTATATAACGTTATACGTTATAACGTAGTACTATATAACGTTATACGTTATACCGTAATACTATATAACGTTATCCGTTATAACGTAATACTATATAACGTTATAAGTCTTAACGTAATACTATATAACGGTATACGTTATAACGCAATGCTATATAACGTTATACGTTATAACGATACACTATATAACGTTACACGTTGTATGGTAATTGTATATAACGTTATACGTTATAACGTAATACTATATAACTTTATACGTTATAACGTTATACTATATAACGGTATACGCTATAACGCAATGCTATATAACGTTATACATTAAAACGTAACAATATATAACGCCATACATTGTATAGTAATAGTATGCAACGTTATACGTTCTATCGTAATAGTGTATAACATTATAGGTTATAACGTAATACTATATAACGGTATACGTTATAACGCAATGCTATATAACGTTATACGTTATAACGATACACTATATAACGTTACACGTTGTATGGTAATTGTATATAACGTTATACGTTATAACGTAATACTATATAACGTTATACGTTATAACGTAATACTATATAACGTTATACGTTATAACGTAATACTATATAACGTTATACGTTATAACGTAATACTATATAACGGTACACGTTATAACGCAATGTTATATAACGTTATACGTTATAACGTAATACTATATAACGTTATCCGTTATAACGTAATACTATATAACGTTATACGTTATAACGTCATACTATATAATGGTATACGTTATAACGCAATGCTATATAACGTTATACGTTATAACGTTACACTATATAACGTTACACGTTGTATGGTAATTGTATATAACGTTATACGATAAAACGTAATACTATATAACGTTATACGTTATAACGTAATACTATATAACGTTACACGTTGTATGGTAATTGTATATAACTTTATACGTTATAACGTAATACTATATAACGTTATACGTTATAACGTAATACTATATAACGTTATACGTTATACCGTAATACTATATAACGTTATCCGTTATAACGTAATACTATATAACGTTATAAGTCATAACGTAATACTATATAACGGTATACGTTATAACGCAATGCTATATAACGTTATACGTTATAACGATACACTATATAACGTTACACGTTGTATGGTAATTGTATATAACGTTATACGATATAACGTAATACTATGTAACTTTATACGTTATAACGTTATACTATATAACGGTATACGCTATAACGCAATGCTATATAACGTTATACATTAAAACGTAACAATATATAACGCCATACATTGTATAGTAATAGTATGTAACGTTATACGTTCTATCGTAATAGTGTATAACATTATAGGTTATAACGTAATACTATATAACGGTATACGTTATAACGCAATGCTATATAACGTTATACGTTATAACGATACACTATATAACGTTACACGTTGTATGGTAATTGTATATAACGTTATACGTTATAACGTAATACTATATAACGTTATACGTTATACCGTAATACTATATAACGTTATCCGTTATAACGTAATACTATATAACGTTATAAGTCATAACGTAATACTATATAACGGTATACGTTATAACGCAATGCTATATAACGTTATACGTTATAACGATACACTATATAACGTTACACGTTGTATGGTAATTGTATATAACGTTATACGTTATAACGTAATACTATATAACTTTATACGTTATAACGTTATACTATATAATGGTATACGCTATAACGCAATGCTATATAACGTTATACGTTATAACGTAATACTATATAACTTTATACGTTATAACGTAATACTATATAACGTTATACGTTATAACGTAATACTATATAACGTTATACGTTATAACGTAATACTATATAACGTTATACGTTATAACGTAATACTATATAACGTTATACGTTATAACGTAATACTATATAACGTTATACGTAATAACGTAATACTATATAACGTTATACGTTATAACGTAATACTATATAACGTTACACGTTGTATGGTAATTGTATATAACGTTATATTTATAACGTAATACTATATAACGTTATACGTTATAACGTAATACTATATAACGTTATACGTTATACCGTAATACTATATAACGTTATCCGTTATAACGTAATACTATATAACGTTATAAGTCATAACGTAATACTATATAACGGTATACGTTATAACGCAATGCTATATAACGTTATACGTTATAACGATACACTATATAACGTTACACGTTGTATGGTAATTGTATATAACGTTATACGTTATAACGTAATACTATATAACTTTATACGTTATAACGTAATACTATATAACGTTATACGTTATAACGTAATACTATATAACGTTATACGTTATAACGTAATACTATATAACGTTACACGTTGTATGGTAATAGTATATAACGTTATACGTTATAACGTAATACTATATAACTTTATACGTTATAACGTTATACTATATAACGGTATACGCTATAACGCAATGCTATATAACGTTATACATTAAAACGTAACAATATATAACGCCATACATTGTATAGTAATAGTATGTAACGTTATACGTTCTATCGTAATAGTGTATAACATTATAGGTTATAACGTAATACTATATAACGGTATACGTTATAACGCAATGCTATATAACGTTATACGTTATAACGATACACTATATAACGTTACACGTTGTATGGTAATTGTATATAACGTTATACGTTATAACGTAATACTATATAACTTTATACGTTATAACGTAATACTATATAACGTTATACGTTATAACGTAATACTATATAACGTTATACGTTATAACGTAATACTATATAACGTTATACGTTATAACGTAATACTATATAACGTTATACGTTATAACGTAATACTAAATAACGTTATACGTTATAGCGTAATACTAAATAACGTTATACGTTATAGCGTAATACTATATAATGTTACACGTTATAACGTAATACTATATAACGTTATACGTTATAACGTAATACTATATAACGTTATACGTTATAACGTAATACTACATAACGTTATACGTTATAACGTTTCACTATATAACGTTATACGTTATAACGTAATACTATATAACGTTATACGTTATAACGTAATACTATATAACGTTATACGTTATAACGTAATACTATATAACGTTATACGTTATAACGTAATACTATATAACGTTATACGTTATAACGTAATACTATATAACGTTATACGTTATAACGTAATACTATATAACGTTATACGTTATAACGTAATACTATATAACGTTATCCGTTATAACGTAATACTATATAACGGTATACGTTATAACGCAATGCTATATAACGTTATACGTTATAACGTTACACTATATAACGTTACACGTTGTATGGTAATTGTATATAACGTTATACGTTATAACGTAATACTATATAACGTTATACGTTATAACGTAATACTATATAACGTTACACGTTGTATGGTAATTGTATATAACGTTATACGTTATAACGTAATACTATATAACGTTATACGTTATAACGTAATACTATATAACGTTATCCGTTATAACGTAATACTATATAACGTTATACGTTATAACGTCATACTATATAATGGTATACGTTATAACGCAATGCTATATAACGTTATACGTTATAACGTTACACTATATAACGTTACACGTTGTATGGTAATTGTATATAACGTTATACGATAAAACGTAATACTATATAACGTTATACGTTATAACGTAATACTATATAACGTTACACGTTGTATGGTAATTGTATATAACGTTATACGTTATAACGTAATACTATATAACGTTATACGTTATAACGTAGTACTATATAACGTTATACGTTATACCGTAATACTATATAACGTTATCCGTTATAACGTAATACTATATAACGTTATAAGTATTAACGTAATACTATATAACGGTATACGTTATAACGCAATGCTATATAACGTTATACGTTATAACGATACACTATATAACGTTACACGTTGTATGGTAATTGTATATAACGTTATACGTTATAACGTAATACTATATAACTTTATACGTTATAACGTTATACTATATAACGGTATACGCTATAACGCAATGCTATATAACGTTATACATTAAAACGTAACAATATATAACGCCATACATTGTATAGTAATAGTATGCAACGTTATACGTTCTATCGTAATAGTGTATAACATTATAGGTTATAACGTAATACTATATAACGGTATACGTTATAACGCAATGCTATATAACGTTATACGTTATAACGATACACTATATAACGTTACACGTTGTATGGTAATTGTATATAACGTTATACGTTATAACGTAATACTATATAACGTTATACGTTATAACGTAATACTATATAACGTTATACGTTATAACGTAATACTATATAACGTTATACGTTATAACGTAATACTATATAACGGTACACGTTATAACGCAATGTTATATAACGTTATACGTTATAACGTAATACTATATAACGTTATCCGTTATAACGTAATACTATATAACGTTATACGTTATAACGTCATACTATATAATGGTATACGTTATAACGCAATGCTATATAACGTTATACGTTATAACGTTACACTATATAACGTTACACGTTGTATGGTAATTGTATATAACGTTATACGATAAAACGTAATACTATATAACGTTATACGTTATAACGTAATACTATATAACGTTACACGTTGTATGGTAATTGTATATAACTTTATACGTTATAACGTAATACTATATAACGTTATACGTTATAACGTCATACTATATAATGGTATACGTTATAACGCAATGCTATATAACGTTATACGTTATAACGTTACACTATATAACGTTACACGTTGTATGGTAATTGTATATAACGTTATACGATAAAACGTAATACTATATAACGTTATACGTTATAACGTAATACTATATAACGTTACACGTTGTATGGTAATTGTATATAACTTTATACGTTATAACGTAATACTATATAACGTTATACGTTATAACGTAATACTATATAACGTTATACGTTATACCGTAATACTATATAACGTTATCCGTTATAACGTAATACTATATAACGTTATAAGTCATAACGTAATACTATATAACGGTATACGTTATAACGCAATGCTATATAACGTTATACGTTATAACGATACACTATATAACGTTACACGTTGTATGGTAATTGTATATAACGTTATACGATATAACGTAATACTATGTAACTTTATACGTTATAACGTTATACTATATAACGGTATACGCTATAACGCAATGCTATATAACGTTATACATTAAAACGTAACAATATATAACGCCATACATTGTATAGTAATGGTATGTAACGTTATACGTTCTATCGTAATAGTGTATAACATTATAGGTTATAACGTAATACTATATAACGGTATACGTTATAACGCAATGCTATATAACGTTATACGTTATAACGATACACTATATAACGTTACACGTTGTATGGTAATTGTATATAACGTTATACGTTATAACGTAATACTATATAACTTTATACGTTATAACGTAATACTATATAACGTTATACGTTATAACGTAATACTATATAACGTTATACGTTATAACGTAATACTATATAACGTTACACGTTGTATGGTAATTGTATATAACGTTATACGTTATAACGTAATACTATATAACTTTATACGTTATAACGTTATACTATATAACGGTATACGCTATAACGCAATGCTATATAACGTTATACATTAAAACGTAACAATATATAACGCCATACATTGTATAGTAATAGTATGTAACGTTATACGTTCTATCATAATAGTGTATAACATTATAGGTTATAACGTAATACTATATAACGGTATACGTTATAACGCAATGCTATATAACGTTATACGTTATAACGATACACTATATAACGTTACACGTTGTATGGTAATTGTATATAACGTTATACGTTATAACGAAATACTATATAACTTTATACGTTATAACGTAATACTATATAACGTTATACGTTATAACGTAATACTATATAACGTTATACGTTATAACGTAATACTATATAACGTTATACGTTATAACGTAATACTATATAACGTTATACGTTATAACGTAATACTATATAACGTTATACGTTATAACGTAATACTAAATAACGTTATACGTTATAGCGTAATACTATATAATGTTACACGTTATAACGTAATACTATATAACGTTATACGTTATAACGTAATACTACATAACGTTATACGTTATAACGTTTCACTATATAACGTTATACGTTATAACGTAATACTATATAACGTTATACGTTATAACGTAATACTATATAACGTTATACGTTATAACGTAATACTATATAACGTTATACGTTATAACGTAATACTATATAACGTTACACGTTATAACGTAATACTATATAACGTTACACGTTATAACGTAATACTATATAACGTTATCCGTTATAACGTAATACTATATAACGGTATACGTTATAACGCAATGCTATATAACGTTATACGTTATAACGTTACACTATATAACGTTACACGTTGTATGGTAATTGTATATAACGTTATACGTTATAACGTAATACTATATAACGTTATACGTTATAACGTAATACTATATAACGTTACACGTTGTATGGTAATTGTATATAACGTTATGCGTTATAACGTAATACTATATGGGGAGAATGATGGCGGCAAGCCGAACGGACACGTGCACGTTGCTCCGTAGGCATATCCGAAATATCCCGGTATATTAAAGAATTCGGGCGGAAAGTGCACGAAAGTGAAGTTTCTAGTGCGCCGGAATGAGTGGGAACACAAGTGATAGGTGAGCTCGCTGGTATAAAAGCGAGAGAAACGATTGAAAGTGCTGTGTGTGAAAAGTGTGGTTAGGGGCAGAGCGGGGGCCATCTTGGGTCGCGCGACCGAAGCGCCACCGTGCGGGCCACCTGGGTAACCAAGGAGTGGTGGAGAGCGCCCCCTTGGAGGGCCAGTCAAAACTCCCCGCGGCGAACAGTCACGAATCGCATACACGCGGAAGGATACAGCGGGATTATACGACGACCGGCTACGTTGAAGGACATCCATCTCAAACAACATATATATATATATATATATATATATATATATATATACGTATATAAGACAAGCACAATATGGACAAGTACTGTAAGTCAAGTAAACTTACGGCTCAGGGGGTTTCGGAGCTTCCAGGCCCCGTCGGGGATTCGAGCAGCGTCCCAGGCTCGACCCGACGGTCACCCAACGACTGGACGAACGGCGAGGGGAAGGTCGATCCCAGGGCCTCCCCTCGTTCGGTAAACACGACCGGGGACCAAGAAACACCCGCAGTTGTCACAGAGGAAATGACGGGCATGAAAAGCACTAGAAGATGCCTCGAATTTGATGAAGACAACGCGGGAATCATCGAGGATGTCGAGATGCCAATGCAGGCACTCAAGGACAAGACACCACTCACCGAAAAGGCGACCCGAATCGCCAAGGAAAGAATCTTCAGAGGTGACAAGATCACCAGATATATGAGAAAGTCCCCAATGGAGGGGGGCGCGTGCATGATAACGAGAAGCCTGGCCAGGAGCCAGCCGGGGGCAACGAGGGACGAAGCGGCCAGCACCTCGGAGCCAGACACGCCGGCGGAAATGTCGGACAGCGGCAGCGAAGCGGCGGCACCAAGAGAATGGCTCAGGAGGAAGGCCATGGCGAACAGAGCAACGGCCGAGACCGAAGGCAACGACGAGGACAGCATCGTCATTAAGATGAGCGAATGGAAGGCGATGACGGAAATCATCACAGAAGTCTTCCGCGAAATCCAACACATAGGTAGCAGACTCTACCTCATGAGCAAAAAGGATACCGACATCAAGAAAAGGAGGGTCGCCATCAGTAAAAAAGCAATCAAGCTCCACTCGATGTTGGACGAGATGAGGCTCAAGAGGAACGCGAGGACAGTCACGGCCACCAGGATGACCACCCCTCCGGGGAGGACTGAGGAGAAGGAAGGAAAAAGGAAGGAGATATCGCCCGTCGAGGGGAAGGGAGACACCAAGAGAAAGAGACCAACGACCGCGGAGGCCTCCTACGCAGGAGCCTGTGCCGGCAACAGCTCAGTAAAAGCGACCACGGAATGCACGGACAGCGATGTAAAGGAAGACTGGATCCCTGCCCGCGGAAGGAGAGGAAAAGGAACGGACACCCCGACGGTGGTCAGGAAGGCGAACGCAGGAAGGGCGGCATTGGACAAGCCAATAAGGCCGGAGGGACCGAAGAGGATACGTAACAGACCCGAAGCCATCCTCGTCAAAGTAGGGCAGGACAAGGAGTGGATCCAGGTCTACAAAGACTTGATGGGGGCAAGGGAATCCCTCAAAGAGAGCTGCGGGATCAGGAGGACCAGAACAGGTGACATCCTGATCGAGCTGAAAGCAGGTAGCAACGCCAAAAAGACCGCGGCGGATATGAACACGGCGCTAAGAGGCAAGGTGAGAGCGCTACCAATGCGCGACAAGACCTCCGTAGAGATCAGGGATATAGACCCGCTCGTAGGCAAGGAAGAACTAGCCAGGGAGATAGTAGAGCAACTGGGCGTAAGCGACATCACTGAGGTCGAAGTAAAGACCCTAAAAATGGCGCCGTGGGGCACCCAATCGGCAATAGTGACGATGCCGAAAGCCTACCTGGCCAAAGAGGGGGCGAGCCGGAAGATCAGAACCGGCTTGACGATAGCCTCGATAAAGGCACTACCAAATGTGGTAAAGTGCTTCAGATGTCACATGTTTGGGCATATCGCGAACAAGTGCACGGCGATAAGCCCTGGAAAGGAGATTTGCAGGAAGTGCGGAGCCAAAGACCACACGATAGCTGACTGCGCCAACGCACCCTGCTGCTCCATCTGCAGCAAGGAGAAAGGAGTGAAATTTGACCACGTAACCGGATCCCTGGCTTGTCCAGAATATAGAAGGCGGTTGAAAGCGGGTAAATGAGGATACTGCAGATAAACCTCAATAGATGCAAGCTGGCGCAGGACATGATGCACCAATGCGCGATCGAACTTAGGCCGGATATAATAATAATTTCCGAGCCGAACAGGCAGCTACCGCACTGGTTTAATGACACCAAAGGAGACGCCTCGATATGGGTCACACTCCTCAATGGCAAGCTGCCTGATGAAGCATCGGAGGTCACGAGCGACGGGATAGTGGGCGTCCGTGTTGGCGACGTCTTCTGCTTCAGCGGATACTGTTCGCCCAACATAAACAAGCCAGCATACTGCAAATACATAGACACGCTGTCGGCTATGACGAAGAGTGTTACTAGAAGACACGACAAGGTCGTCGTGGCCGGAGACTTCAACGCAAAGTCAACCTGTTGGGGAGGATCGACCACAGACAAGAGAGGGAGAGTCTTAATGGAGGCACTAAGCGCCCACCGGGTGTTTCCATTGAGGCTCAAGGAAAAGTACACCTTCTTCATGAACGGGAAGACGAGCTTCCCCGACATAATGAGCGTATCCAACAAGGTCAGCGAGATACACGCCGGAAGCGCGGTCTTAGACAAATACTCGGCCTCGGACCATCTGTACGTGCTCCACAGGTTTAAGACGAGAAGGACCCGAACCGTATCGAAGTTCTACAGGTACGTGACCAAGGACATGTCGCCGGAGGAGTTCCTGAGCAGATTCGACGTCACACTGAAGAAGGAGGACCTCTACGCGGCTAGCGGTGAGGATGGGGCCGAGCTCTTGCAAAAGAGCATAGAAGGTGCGTGCGAAGGGATGCTAAGGAAGTCGAACGGCGCAGCGAGCCACAAGTACGCGAACTACTGGTGGAACCAGAGGATCGCGGAACTGAGAGCGCAGGCGCACAAAGCGCTCAGGAAGGTGACGAGAGAAAGAAAGAAGAACGCCGGCAACACCGAGCCCCTCGTCAACGCCTTCAAGGAGATCCGTAGGCAGTTAAAAAAGGAGATCGCCTGTAGCAAAAAAACAGCTTGGGCTGTATACTGCAAGATACTGGAGAGCGACCCTTGGGGCAAACCCTATCGCACGGTCATGAAGAAGTGTAAAAGCAAGGGACCAACAAACGACATGCCGATCGACATGGTGAAGGCAGTCCTACAGAGGCTATTCACCCTGGGACACGGACCCCCCAATTATGAGGGCCGCGAAGAGGCAGAGCACGAAGAAGAAGGAGATATTAGCCTCAGCGTCGCCGTCGGCGAAGGCGATGTCGTCGATGCCGCCGGAAGAATGAACTCCAAGAAGGCTGCAGGAGTCGATGGCGTGCCGGGCGAGATCGCGAAGCTGGTAGCGAGTCGCAGGAGCGAGCTCGTGACAAGAGCGTTCAACGGCATCACCGAATCAGGAAGGATCCCAGACAGCTGGAAGACGGCCAGAGTAATACTGCTAAGGAAACCGGGAAAGGATCCCAGTCTCCCCAACGCGTACCGGCCGATAAGCATACTCCCAACCATGAGCAAGATCTGGGAAAAATGCTTTAAGAGGATCATCGAGAGATGCATCGGGACGGACCCGTTCCATCGGAGGCAATATGGCTTCAGAAGGAAGAGGAGCACAGTAGATGCCATCACGCAGGTGATGAAGTTTGCCAACATCTGCAAACAGAAGAAGGTAATATGCGTGATGATCACCCTGGATATTAGCAATGCCTTCAATTCGCTCAGCTGGAAGAGCATATACGAGGAATTTGACAAGAGGAAGCTGCCATGGAAGGTCAAAAGACTAATCGGCAGTTACCTATCCGGAAGGAGGATCATCGTGAGCAACCAGCACGGCACGGTGGAGCACGAGGTGGCGGCGGGAGTCCCGCAGGGATCCATCCTCGGACCATTCCTGTGGAACTTGGTATACGACCGGTTGCTCGAGAGACTCGACAACATGCCAATGGTCAGAGCAACCGCCTTCGCGGATGATCTGGCCATCACATGTTCCGTCGGGAGGAGCGAAGATGCCTCCGCCAAGGTCAACACGATGCTAAGGATCGCCAACGATTGGTGCATGAGTGTCGGGCTCACCCTGGCGAGGGAAAAGACGGAGGTTATGCTCATCACAAGCTTGCGAGTGCCGAGAGTGGTGAAACTCAGGTTGGGCCCCTCGGACATCGAAACGGTCGACCGCATCAGGTATCTCGGAGTCGTCATCGACTCCAGTCGGAGGTTCGGTGCGCATATCGAGATGGTGTGTAACAGAGCCGACAAGTTAATAGGAGCCCTTAGGGGAATCCTACCCAACATCAATGGGCCGCCCAGCCTGGCTCGTAGGCTCTACTACAATGTGTGGGAGTCCATCGTAACCTATGGAGCACCGGTGTGGGCTAGAGCAGCGAATACCGATAAGAACAGGAAAAAGCTGAAACGAGCACAACGAACGGCCCTGTGCATAACAACGACGGCATACCGTACCGTCTCCCACGCGGCACTTTGTGTGTTGACCGGGAATCTCCCGATCTACATAAAGATAAAGATGCTCGGAGAGACCTACGAGAGGAACAAGAACCATGGGACCAGGATTGGCACGGAGGACGGCTCCAAGCTGAAGGAGGAACTGGAGGCGATTCGCAAGAAGGCCCAAGAGGATTGGCAGAAGGAGTGGAACAACTACAAAAAAGAAAATATCACAAAGAAGCTAATACCGAGTGCGTTGCTATTTACCAAAAAGAAGATGGACATCGATCACCACACCATGCAGCTGCTAACCGGGCATGGGAGCTTCGGTGTCTATAGGAAAAGGATTGGCAGGGACAGCGACAGCAACTGCCTCGACTGCGGAGACCCGAACGACGATGCAGAGCACGCCCTATTCGCGTGCCCGAAGTGGACGGACAGAAGGATCGAGCTGGAGAACGCTTTGGGCGGGAAGATAGACGTGGGCAACCTGATCGCCACGGTGACCGCCAAGGACGAGAGCTGGAATAAATTCAGGCAATTCTGCAAGACCGTCATGTGTCACAGGAGGGTGACAGTGAGGGCCTGGGAAGAGGCAAGGAGGAGAACGAGCGAAACAACAACTACGCGGAGCAATGAGGGCAAGATCATGAAACAACGGCAAATCGTAGAAGGAGACCAGCCCAGTATTCTGAACTGGCTGAGAGGACGACATGAGCAGTAACTGCCCGAAGAAGTAGACACAACGGGGCACGAAAGGACAACTCTGATGACTGCCGACAGGTTTTACCGGGGTTGTCTGCCCCCTAAGCGGAGGAAGAAGGAGGAGGGGTTTTTAGTGGGTATGGCAACGACATCCGACCGACTCCCACATAACCCAGTGATGCGGGTCACTGGGCATGCGTAATAGCATTTCCCCTCCCCACGCAAAAAAAAAAAAAAAAAAAAAAAAAAAAAAAAAAAAAAAAAAAAATAACGTAATACTATATAACGTTATACGTTATAACGTAGTACTATATAACGTTATCCGTTATAACGTAATACTATATAACGTTATCCGTTATAACGTAATACTATATAACGTTATAAGTCATAACGTAATACTATATAACGTTATACGTTATAACGCAATGCTATATAACGTTATACGTTATAACGATACACTATATAACGTTACACGTTGTATGGTAATTGTATATAACGTTATACGTTATAACGTAATACTATATAACTTTATACGTTATAACGTAATACTATATAACGGTATACGCTATAACGCAATGCTATATAACGTTATACATTAAAACGTAACAATATCTAACGCCATACATTGTATAGTAATGGTATGTAACGTTATACGTTCTATCGTAATAGTGTATAACATTATAGGTTATAACGTAATACTATATAACGGTATACGTCATAACGCAATGCTATATAACGTTATACGTTATAACGACACACTATATAACGTTACACGTTGTATGGTAATTGTATATAACGTTATACGTCATAACGTAATACTATATAACTTTATACGTTATAACGTAATACTATATAACGTTATCCGTTATAACGTAATACTATATAACGGTATACGTTATAACGCAATGCTATATAACGTTATACGTTATAACGTAATACTATGTAACATTATACGTTATAGCGTTATACTATATAACGGTATACGCTATAACGCAATGCTATATAACGTTATCCGTTATAACGTAATACTATATAACGTTATAAGTCATAACGTTATACTATATAACGGTATACGTTATAACGCAATGCTATATAACGTTATACGTTATAACGGTACACTATATAACGTTACACGTTGTATGGTAATTGTATATAACGTTATACGTTATAACGTAATACTATATAACTTCATACGTTATAACGTAATACTATATAACGGTATACGCTATAACGCAATGCTATATAACGTTATACATTAAAACGTAACAATATATAACGTCATACATTGTATAGTAATAGTATGTAACGTTATACGTTCTATCGTAATAGTGTATAACATTATAGGTTATAACGTAATACTACATGACGTTATACGTTATAACGTAATACTATATAACGTTATACGTTATAACGTAATACTACATGACGTTATACGTTATAACGTTTACACTATATAACTTTATCCGTTATAACGTAATACTATATAACGTTATACGTTATAACGTAATAGTATATAACGTTATACGTTATAACGTAATACTATATAACGTTATACGTTATAACGTTATACTATATAACGTTATACGTTATAACGTAATACTATATAACATTATACGTTATAACGTTATACTATATAACGGTATACGCTATAACGCAATGCTATATAACGTTATACATTAAAACGTAACAATATATAACGCCATACATTGTATAGTAATAGTATGTAACGTTATACGTTCTATCGTAGTAGTGTATAACATTATAGGTTATAACGTAATACTACATGACGTTATACGTTATAACGTAATACTATATAACGTTATACGTTATAACGTAATACTATATAACGTTATACGTTATAACGTAATACTATATAACGTTATACGTTATAACGTAATACTATATAACGTTATACGTTATAACGTAATACTATATAACGTTATACGTTATAACGTAATACTATATAACGTTATACGTTACAACGTTTCACTATATAACGTTATACGTTATAGCGTAATACTATATAACGTTATACGTTATAACGTAATACTATATAACGTTATACGTTATAACGCAATACTATATAACGTTATACGTTATAACGTAATACTATATAACGTTATACGTTATAACGTAATACTATATAACGTTACACGTTATAACGTAATACTATATAACGTTATCCGTTATAACGTAATACTATATAACGGTATACGTTATAACGCAATGCTATATAACGTTATACGTTATAACGTTACACTATATAACGTTACACGTTGTATGGTAATTGTATATAACGTTATACGATAAAACGTAATACTATATAACGTTATACGTTATAACGTAATACTATATAACGTTATACGTTATAACGTAATACTATATAACGTTATACGTTATAACGTAATACTATATAACGTTATACGTTATAACGTAATACTGTATAACGTTATACGTTATAACGTAATACTATATAACGTTACACGTTGTATGGTAATTGTATATAACGTTATACGTTATAACGTAATACTATATAACGTTATACGTTATAACGTAATACTATATAACGTTATACGTTATACCGTAATACTATATAACGTTATCCGTTATAACGTAATACTATATAACGTTATAAGTCATAACGTAATACTATATAACGGTATACGTTATAACGCAATGCTATATAACGTTATACGTTATAACGATACACTATATAACGTTACACGTTGTATGGTAATTGTATATAACGTTATACGTTATAACGTAATACTATATAACTTTATACGTTATAACGTAATACTATATAACGTTATACGTTATAACGTAATACTATATAACGTTATACGTTATAACGTAATACTATATAACGTTACACGTTGTATGGTAATAGTATATAACGTTATACGTTATAACGTAATACTATATAACTTTATACGTTATAACGTTATACTATATAACGGTATACGCTATAACGCAATGCTATATAACGTTATACATTAAAACGTAACAATATATAACGCCATACATTGTATAGTAATAGTATGTAACGTTATACGTTCTATCGTAATAGTGTATAACATTATAGGTTATAACGTAATACTATATAACGGTATACGTTATAACGCAATGCTATATAACGTTATACGTTATAACGATACACTATATAACGTTACACGTTGTATGGTAATTGTATATAACGTTATACGTTATAACGTAATACTATATAACTTTATACGTTATAACGTAATACTATATAACGTTATACGTTATAACGTAATACTATATAACGTTATACGTTATAACGTAATACTATATAACGTTATACGTTATAACGTAATACTATATAACGTTATACGTTATAACGTAATACTATATAACGTTATACGTTATAACGTAATACTAAATAACGTTATACGTTATAGCGTAATACTAAATAACGTTATACGTTATAGCGTAATACTATATAATGTTACACGTTATAACGTAATACTATATAACGTTATACGTTATAACGTAATACTATATAACGTTATACGTTATAACGTAATACTACATAACGTTATACGTTATAACGTTTCACTATATAACGTTATACGTTATAACGTAATACTATATAACGTTATACGTTATAACGTAATACTATATAACGTTATACGTTATAACGTAATACTATATAACGTTATACGTTATAACGTAATACTATATAACGTTATACGTTATAACGTAATACTATATAACGTTATACGTTATAACGTAATACTATATAACGTTATACGTTATAACGTAATACTATATAACGTTATCCGTTATAACGTAATACTATATAACGGTATACGTTATAACGCAATGCTATATAACGTTATACGTTATAACGTTACACTATATAACGTTACACGTTGTATGGTAATTGTATATAACGTTATACGTTATAACGTAATACTATATAACGTTATACGTTATAACGTAAAACTATATAACGTTACACGTTGTATGGTAATTGTATATAACGTTATACGTTATAACGTAATACTATATAACGTTATACGTTATAACGTAATACTATATAACGTTATCCGTTATAACGTAATACTATATAACGTTATACGTTATAACGTCATACTATATAATGGTATACGTTATAACGCAATGCTATATAACGTTATACGTTATAACGTTACACTATATAACGTTACACGTTGTATGGTAATTGTATATAACGTTATACGATAAAACGTAATACTATATAACGTTATACGTTATAACGTAATACTATATAACGTTACACGTTGTATGGTAATTGTATATAACGTTATACGTTATAACGTAATACTATATAACGTTATACGTTATAACGTAGTACTATATAACGTTATACGTTATACCGTAATACTATATAACGTTATCCGTTATGACGTAATACTATATAACGTTATAAGTCTTAACGTAATACTATATAACGGTATACGTTATAACGCAATGCTATATAACGTTATACGTTATAACGATACACTATATAACGTTACACGTTGTATGGTAATTGTATATAACGTTATACGTTATAACGTAATACTATATAACTTTATACGTTATAAAGTTATACTATATAACGGTATACGCTATAACGCAATGCTATATAACGTTATACATTAAAACGTAACAATATATAACGCCATACATTGTATAGTAATAGTATGCAACGTTATACGTTCTATCGTAATAGTGTATAACATTATAGGTTATAACGTAATACTATATAACGGTATACGTTATAACGCAATGCTATATAACGTTATACGTTATAACGATACACTATATAACGTTACACATTGTATGGTAATTGTATATAACGTTATACGTTATAACGTAATACTATATAACGTTATACGTTATAACGTAATACTATATAACGTTATACGTTATAACGTAATACTATATAACGTTATACGTTATAACGTAATACTATATAACGTTATACGTTATAACGTAATACTATATAACGTTATACGTTATAACGTAATACTATATAACGTTATCCGTTATAACGTAATACTATATAACGGTATACGTTATAACGCAATGCTATATAACGTTATACGTTATAACGTTACACTATATAACGTTACACGTTGTATGGTAATAGTCTATGACGTTATACGTTATAACGTAATACTATATAACGTTACACGTTGTATGGTAATAGTATATAACGTTATACGTTTCAACGTAATACTATATAACGTTATACGTTATAACGTAATACCATATAACGTTATCCGTTATAACGTAATACTATATAACGTTATACGTTATAACGTCATACTATATAACGGTACACGTTATAACGCAATGTTATATAACGTTATACGTTATAACGTAATACTATATAACGTTATCCGTTATAACGTAATACTATATAACGTTATACGTTATAACGTCATACTATATAATGGTATACGTTATAACGCAATGCTATATAACGTTATACGTTATAACGTTACACTATATAACGTTACACGTTGTATGGTAATTGTATATAACGTTATACGATAAAACGTAATACTATATAACGTTATACGTTATAACGTAATACTATATAACGTTACACGTTGTATGGTAATTGTATATAACTTTATACGTTATAACGTAATACTATATAACGTTATACGTTATAACGTAATACTATATAACGTTATACGTTATACCGTAATACTATATAACGTTATCCGTTATAACGTAATACTATATAACGTTATAAGTCATAACGTAATACTATATAACGGTATACGTTATAACGCAATGCTATATAACGTTATACGTTATAACGATACACTATATAACGTTACACGTTGTATGGTAATTGTATATAACGTTATACGATATAACGTAATACTATGTAACTTTATACGTTATAACGTTATACTATATAACGGTATACGCTATAACGCAATGCTATATAACGTTATACATTAAAACGTAACAATATATAACGCCATACATTGTATAGTAATAGTATGTAACGTTATACGTTCTATCGTAATAGTGTATAACATTATAGGTTATAACGTAATACTATATAACGGTATACGTTATAACGCAATGCTATATAACGTTATACGTTATAACGATACACTATATAACGTTACACGTTGTATGGTAATTGTATATAACGTTATACGTTATAACGTAATACTATATAACTTTATACGTTATAACGTAATACTATATAACGTTATACGTTATAACGTAATACTATATAACGTTATACGTTATAACGTAATACTATATAACGTTACACGTTGTATGGTAATTGTATATAACGTTATACGTTATAACGTAATACTATATAACTTTATACGTTATAACGTTATACTATATAACGGTATACGCTATAACGCAATGCTATATAACGTTATACATTAAAACGTAACAATATATAACGCCATACATTGTATAGTAATAGTATGTAACGTTATACGTTCTATCATAATAGTGTATAACATTATAGGTTATAACGTAATACTATATAACGGTATACGTTATAACGCAATGCTATATAACGTTATACGTTATAACGATACACTATATAACGTTACACGTTGTATGGTAATTGTATATAACGTTATACGTTGTAACGAAATACTATATAACTTTATACGTTATAACGTAATACTATATAACGTTATCCGTTATAACGTAATACTATATAACGGTATACGTTATAACGCAATGCTATATAACGTTATACGTTATAACGTAATACTATGTAACATTATACGTTATAGCGTTATACTATATAACGGTATACGCTATAACGCAATGCTATATAACGTTATCCGTTATAACGTAATACTATATAACGTTATAAGTCATAACGTTATACTATATAACGGTATACGTTATAACGCAATGCTATATAACGTTATACGTTATAACGGTACACTATATAACGTTACACGTTGTATGGTAATTGTATATAACGTTATACGTTATAACGTAATACTATATAACTTCATACGTTATAACGTAATACTATATAACGGTATACGCTATAACGCAATGCTATATAACGTTATACATTAAAACGTAACAATATATAACGTCATACATTGTATAGTAATAGTATGTAACGTTATACGTTCTATCGTAATAGTGTATAACATTATAGGTTATAACGTAATACTACATGACGTTATACGTTATAACGTTTACACTATATAACTTTATCCGTTATAACGTAATACTATATAACGTTACACGTTGTATGGTAATTGTATATAACGTTATACGTTATAACGTAATACTATATAACTTTATACGTTATAACGTAATACTATATAACGTTATACGTTATAACGTAATACTATATAACGTTATACGTTATAACGTAATACTAAATAACGTTATACGTTATTGCGTAATACTATATAACGTTATCCGTTATAACGTAATACTATATAACGTTGTACATTATATCGTCATACTATATAACGGTATACGTTATAACGCAATGCTATATAACGTTATACGTTATAACGTTACACTATATAACGTTACACGTTGTATGGTAATTGTATATAACGTTATACGATATAACGTAATACTATATAACGTTATACGTTATAACGTAATACTATATAACGTTACACGTTGTATGGTAATTGTATATAACGTTATACGTTATAACGTAATACTATATAACGTTATACGTTATAACGTCATACTATATAACGGTACACGTTATAACGCAATGCTATATAACGTTATACGTTATAACGTAATACTATATAACGTTATCCGTTATAACGTAATACTATATAACGTTATACGTTATAACGTCATACTATATAACGGTACACGTTATAACGCAATGCTATATAACGTTATACGTTATAACGTAATACTATATAACGTTATCCGTTATAACGTAATACTATATAACGTTATACGTTATAACGTCATACTATATAACGGTATACGTTATAACGCAATGCTATATAACGTTATACGTTATAACGATACACTATATAACGTTACACGTTGTATGGTAATTGTATATAACGTTATACGTTATAACGTAATACTATATAACTTTATACGTTATAACGTAATACTATATAACGTTATACGTTATAGCGTAATACTATATAACGTTATACGTTATAACGTAATACTATATAACGTTATACGTTATAACGCAATACTATATAACGTTATACGTTATAACGTAATACTATATAACGTTATACGTTATAACGTAATACTATATAACGTTATACGTTATAACGTTTCACTATATAACGTTATACGTTATAGCGTAATACTATATAACGTTATACGTTATAACGTAATACTATATAACGTTATACGTTATAACGCAATACTATATAACGTTATACGTTATTACGTAATACTATATAACGTTATACGTTATAACGTAATACTATATAACGTTACACGTTATAACGTAATACTATATAACGTTATCCGTTATAACGTAATACTATATAACGGTATACGTTATAACGCAATGCTATATAACGTTATACGTTATAACGTTACACTATATAACGTTACACGTTGTATGGTAATTGTATATAACGTTATACGTTATAACGTAATACTATATAACGTTATACGTTATAACGTAATACTATATAACGTTACACGTTGTATGGTAATTGTATATAACGTTATGCGTTATAACGTAATACTATATAACGTTATACGTTATAACGTAATACTATATAACGTTATCCGTTATAGCGTAATACTATATAACGTTATACGTTATAACGTCATACTATATAACGGTATACGTTATAACGCAATGCTATATAACGTTATACGTTATAACGTTACACTATATAACGTTACACGTTGTATGGTAATTGTATATAACGTTATACGATATAACGTAATACTATATAACGTTATACGTTATAACGTAATACTATATAACGTTACACGTTGTATGGTAATTGTATATAACGTTATACGTTATAACGTAATACTATATAACGTTATACGTTATAACGTAATACTATATAACGTTATACGTTATACCGTAATACTATATAACGTTATCCGTTATAACGTAATACTATATAACGTTATAAGTCATAACGTAATACTATATAACGTTATACGTTATAACGCAATGCTATATAACGTTATACGTTATAACGATACACTATATAACGTTACACGTTGTATGGTAATTGTATATAACGTTATACGTTATAACGTAATACTATATAACTTTATACGTTATAAAGTTATACTATATAACGGTATACGCTATAACGCAATGCTATATAACGTTATACATTAAAACGTAACAATATATAACGCCATACATTGTATAGTAATAGTATGCAACGTTATACGTTCTATCGTAATAGTGTATAACATTATAGGTTATAACGTAATACTATATAACGGTATACGTTATAACGCAATGCTATATAACGTTATACGTTATAACGATACACTATATAACGTTACACATTGTATGGTAATTGTATATAACGTTATACGTTATAACGTAATACTATATAACGTTATACGTTATAACGTAATACTATATAACGTTATACGTTATAACGTAATACTATATAACGTTATACGTTATAACGTAATACTATATAACGTTATACGTTATAACGTAATACTATATAACGTTATACGTTATAACGTAATACTATATAACGTTATCCGTTATAACGTAATACTATATAACGGTATACGTTATAACGCAATGCTATATAACGTTATACGTTATAACGTTACACTATATAACGTTACACGTTGTATGGTAATAGTATATAACGTTATACGTTATAACGTAATACTATATAACGTTACACGTTGTATGGTAATAGTATATAACGTTATACGTTTCAACGTAATACTATATAACGTTATACGTTATAACGTAATACCATATAACGTTATCCGTTATAACGTAATACTATATAACGTTATACGTTATAACGTCATACTATATAACGGTACACGTTATAACGCAATGTTATATAACGTTATACGTTATAACGTAATACTATATAACGTTATCCGTTATAACGTAATACTATATAACGTTATACGTTATAACGTCATACTATATAATGGTATACGTTATAACGCAATGCTATATAACGTTATACGTTATAACGTTACACTATATAACGTTACACGTTGTATGGTAATTGTATATAACGTTATACGATAAAACGTAATACTATATAACGTTATACGTTATAACGTAATACTATATAACGTTACACGTTGTATGGTAATTGTATATAACTTTATACGTTATAACGTAATACTATATAACGTTATACGTTATAACGTAATACTATATAACGTTATACGTTATACCGTAATACTATATAACGTTATCCGTTATAACGTAATACTATATAACGTTATAAGTCATAACGTAATACTATATAACGGTATACGTTATAACGCAATGCTATATAACGTTATACGTTATAACGATACACTATATAACGTTACACGTTGTATGGTAATTGTATATAACGTTATACGATATAACGTAATACTATGTAACTTTATACGTTATAACGTTATACTATATAACGGTATACGCTATAACGCAATGCTATATAACGTTATACATTAAAACGTAACAATATATAACGCCATACATTGTATAGTAATAGTATGTAACGTTATACGTTCTATCGTAATAGTGTATAACATTATAGGTTATAACGTAATACTATATAACGGTATACGTTATAACGCAATGCTATATAACGTTATACGTTATAACGATACACTATATAACGTTACACGTTGTATGGTAATTGTATATAACGTTATACGTTATAACGTAATACTATATAACTTTATACGTTATAACGTAATACTATATAACGTTATACGTTATAACGTAATACTATATAACGTTATACGTTATAACGTAATACTATATAACGTTACACGTTGTATGGTAATTGTATATAACGTTATACGTTATAACGTAATACTATATAACTTTATACGTTATAACGTTATACTATATAACGGTATACGCTATAACGCAATGCTATATAACGTTATACATTAAAACGTAACAATATATAACGCCATACATTGTATAGTAATAGTATGTAACGTTATACGTTCTATCATAATAGTGTATAACATTATAGGTTATAACGTAATACTATATAACGGTATACGTTATAACGCAATGCTATATAACGTTATACGTTATAACGATACACTATATAACGTTACACGTTGTATGGTAATTGTATATAACGTTATACGTTGTAACGAAATACTATATAACTTTATACGTTATAACGTAATACTATATAACGTTATCCGTTATAACGTAATACTATATAACGGTATACGTTATAACGCAATGCTATATAACGTTATACGTTATAACGTAATACTATGTAACATTATACGTTATAGCGTTATACTATATAACGGTATACGCTATAACGCAATGCTATATAACGTTATCCGTTATAACGTAATACTATATAACGTTATAAGTCATAACGTTATACTATATAACGGTATACGTTATAACGCAATGCTATATAACGTTATACGTTATAACGGTACACTATATAACGTTACACGTTGTATGGTAATTGTATATAACGTTATACGTTATAACGTAATACTATATAACTTCATACGTTATAACGTAATACTATATAACGGTATACGCTATAACGCAATGCTATATAACGTTATACATTAAAACGTAACAATATATAACGTCATACATTGTATAGTAATAGTATGTAACGTTATACGTTCTATCGTAATAGTGTATAACATTATAGGTTATAACGTAATACTACATGACGTTATACGTTATAACGTTTACACTATATAACTTTATCCGTTATAACGTAATACTATATAACGTTACACGTTGTATGGTAATTGTATATAACGTTATACGTTATAACGTAATACTATATAACTTTATACGTTATAACGTAATACTATATAACGTTATACGTTATAACGTAATACTATATAACGTTATACGTTATAACGTAATACTAAATAACGTTATACGTTATTGCGTAATACTATATAACGTTATCCGTTATAACGTAATACTATATAACGTTGTACATTATATCGTCATACTATATAACGGTATACGTTATAACGCAATGCTATATAACGTTATACGTTATAACGTTACACTATATAACGTTACACGTTGTATGGTAATTGTATATAACGTTATACGATATAACGTAATACTATATAACGTTATACGTTATAACGTAATACTATATAACGTTACACGTTGTATGGTAATTGTATATAACGTTATACGTTATAACGTAATACTATATAACGTTATACGTTATAACGTCATACTATATAACGGTACACGTTATAACGCAATGCTATATAACGTTATACGTTATAACGTAATACTATATAACGTTATCCGTTATAACGTAATACTATATAACGTTATACGTTATAACGTCATACTATATAACGGTACACGTTATAACGCAATGCTATATAACGTTATACGTTATAACGTAATACTATATAACGTTATCCGTTATAACGTAATACTATATAACGTTATACGTTATAACGTCATACTATATAACGGTATACGTTATAACGCAATGCTATATAACGTTATACGTTATAACGATACACTATATAACGTTACACGTTGTATGGTAATTGTATATAACGTTATACGTTATAACGTAATACTATATAACTTTATACGTTATAACGTAATACTATATAACGTTATACGTTATAGCGTAATACTATATAACGTTATACGTTATAACGTAATACTATATAACGTTATACGTTATAACGCAATACTATATAACGTTATACGTTATAACGTAATACTATATAACGTTATACGTTATAACGTAATACTATATAACGTTATACGTTATAACGTTTCACTATATAACGTTATACGTTATAGCGTAATACTATATAACGTTATACGTTATAACGTAATACTATATAACGTTATACGTTATAACGCAATACTATATAACGTTATACGTTATTACGTAATACTATATAACGTTATACGTTATAACGTAATACTATATAACGTTACACGTTATAACGTAATACTATATAACGTTATCCGTTATAACGTAATACTATATAACGGTATACGTTATAACGCAATGCTATATAACGTTATACGTTATAACGTTACACTATATAACGTTACACGTTGTATGGTAATTGTATATAACGTTATACGTTATAACGTAATACTATATAACGTTATACGTTATAACGTAATACTATATAACGTTACACGTTGTATGGTAATTGTATATAACGTTATGCGTTATAACGTAATACTATATAACGTTATACGTTATAACGTAATACTATATAACGTTATCCGTTATAGCGTAATACTATATAACGTTATACGTTATAACGTCATACTATATAACGGTATACGTTATAACGCAATGCTATATAACGTTATACGTTATAACGTTACACTATATAACGTTACACGTTGTATGGTAATTGTATATAACGTTATACGATATAACGTAATACTATATAACGTTATACGTTATAACGTAATACTATATAACGTTACACGTTGTATGGTAATTGTATATAACGTTATACGTTATAACGTAATACTATATAACGTTATACGTTATAACGTAATACTATATAACGTTATACGTTATACCGTAATACTATATAACGTTATCCGTTATAACGTAATACTATATAACGTTATAAGTCATAACGTAATACTATATAACGTTATACGTTATAACGCAATGCTATATAACGTTATACGTTATAACGATACACTATATAACGTTACACGTTGTATGGTAATTGTATATAACGTTATACGTTATAACGTAATACTATATAACTTTATACGTTATAACGTAATACTATATAACGGTATACGCTATAACGCAATGCTATATAACGTTATACATTAAAACGTAACAATATCTAACGCCATACATTGTATAGTAATGGTATGTAACGTTATACGTTCTATCGTAATAGTGTATAACATTATAGGTTATAACGTAATACTATATAACGGTATACGTCATAACGCAATGCTATATAACGTTATACGTTATAACGATACACTATATAACGTTACACGTTGTATGGTAATTGTATATAACGTTATACGTCATAACGTAATACTATATAACTTTATACGTTATAACGTAATACTATATAACGTTATCCGTTATAACGTAATACTATATAACGGTATACGTTATAACGCAATGCTATATAACGTTATACGTTATAACGTAATACTATGTAACATTATACGTTATAGCGTTATACTATATAACGGTATACGCTATAACGCAATGCTATATAACGTTATCCGTTATAACGTAATACTATATAACGTTATAAGTCTTAACGTTATACTATATAACGGTATACGTTATAACGCAATGCTATATAACGTTATACGTTATAACGGTACACTATATAACGTTACACGTTGTATGGTAATTGTATATAACGTTATACGTTATAACGTAATACTATATAACTTTATACGTTATAACGTAATACTATATCACGGTATACGCTATAACGCAATGCTATATAACGTTATACATTAAAACGTAACAATATATAACGTCATACATTGTATAGTAATAGTATGTAACGTTATACGTTCTATCGTAATAGTGTATAACATTATAGGTTATAACGTAATACTACATGACGTTATACGTTATAACGTAATACTATATAACGTTATACGTTATAACGTAATACTACATGACGTTATACGTTATAACGTTTACACTATATAACTTTATCCGTTATAACGTAATACTATATAACGTTATACGTTATAACGTAATAGTATATAACGTTATACGTTATAACGTAATACTATATAACGTTATACGTTATAACGTTATACTATATAACGTTATACGTTATAACGTAATACTATATAACATTATACGTTATAACGTTATACTATATAACGGTATACGCTATAACGCAATGCTATATAACGTTATACATTAATACGTAACAATATATAACGCCATACATTGTATAGTAATAGTATGTAACGTTATACGTTCTATCGTAGTAGTGTATAACATTATAGGTTATAACGTAATACTACATGACGTTATACGTTATAACGTAATACTATATAACGTTATACGTTATAACGTAATACTATATAACGTTATACGTTATAACGTAATACTATATAACGTTATACGTTATAACGTAATACTATATAACGTTATACGTTATAACATAATACTATATAACGTTATTCGTTATAACGTAATACTATATAACGTTATACGTTATAACGTAATACTATATAACGTTATACGTTATAACGTAATACTAAATAACGTTATACGTTATAGCGTAATACTATATAACGTTATCCGTTATAACGTAATACTATATAACGTTGTACGTTATATCGTCATACTATATAACGGTATACGTTATAACGCAATGCTATATAACGTTATACGTTATAACGTTACACTATATAACGTTACACGTTGTATGGTAATTGTATATAACGTTATACGATATAACGTAATACTATATAACGTTATACGTTATAACGTAATACTATATAACGTTACACGTTGTATGGTAATTGTATATAACGTTATACGTTATAACGTAATACTATATAACGTGATACGTTATAACGTCATACTATATAACGGTACACGTTATAACGCAATGCTATATAACGTTATACGTTATAACGTAATACTATATAACGTTATCCGTTATAACGTAATACTATATAACGTTATACGTTATAACGTCATACTATATAATGGTATACGTTATAACGCAATGCTATATAACGTTATACGTTATAACGTTACACTATATAACGTTACACGTTGTATGGTAATTGTATATAACGTTATACGATAAAACGTAATACTATATAACGTTATACGTTATAACGTAATACTATATAACGTTACACGTTGTATGGTAATTGTATATAACTTTATACGTTATAACGTAATACTATATAACGTTATACGTTATAACGTAATACTATATAACGTTATACGTTATACCGTAATACTATATAACGTTATCCGTTATAACGTAATACTATATAACGTTATAAGTCATAACGTAATACTATATAACGGTATACGTTATAACGCAATGCTATATAACGTTATACGTTATAACGATACACTATATAACGTTACACGTTGTATGGTAATTGTATATAACGTTATACGTTATAACGTAATACTATATAACTTTATACGTTATAACGTAATACTATATAACGTTATACGTTATAACGTAATACTATATAACGTTATACGTTATAACGTAATACTATATAACGTTACACGTTGTATGGTAATTGTATATAACGTTATACGTTATAACGTAATACTATATAACTTTATACGTTATAACGTTATACTAGATAACGGTATACGCTATAACGCAATGCTATATAACGTTATACATTAAAACGTAACAATATATAACGCCATACATTGTATAGTAATAGTATGTAACGTTATACGTTCTATCATAATAGTGTATAACATTATAGGTTATAACGTAATACTATATAACGGTATACGTTATAAAGCAATGCTATATAACGTTATACGTTATAACGATACACCATATAACGTTACACGTTGTATGGTAATTGTATATAACGTTATACGTTATAACGTAATACTATATAACTTTATACGTTATAACGTAATACTATATAACGTTATACGTTATAACGTAATACTATATAACGTTATACGTTATAACGTAATACTATATAACGTTATACGTTATAACGTAATACTATATAACGTTATACGTTATAACGTAATACTATATAACGTTATACGTTATAACGTAATACTATATAACGTTACACGTTATAACGTAATACTATATAACGTTATCCGTTATAACGTAATACTATATAACGGTATACGTTATAACGCAATGCTATATAACGTTATACGTTATAACGTTACACTATATAACGTTACACGTTGTATGGTAATTGTATATAACGTTATACGTTATAACGTAATACTATATAACGTTATACGTTATAACGTAATACTATATAACGTTACACGTTGTATGGTAATTGTATATAACGTTATGCGTTATAACGTAATACTATATAACGTTATACGTTATAACGTAATACTATATAACGTTATCCGTTATAACGTAATACTATATAACGTTATACGTTATAACGTCATACTATATAACGGTATACGTTATAACGCAATGCTATATAACGTTATACGTTATAACGTTACACTATATAACGTTACACGTTGTATGGTAATTGTATATAACGTTATACGATATAACGTAATACTATATAACGTTATACGTTATAACGTAATACTATATAACGTTACACGTTGTATGGTAATTGTATATAACGTTATACGTTATAACGTAATACTATATAACGTTATACGTTATAACGTAATACTATATAACGTTATACGTTATACCGTAATACTATATAACGTTATCCGTTATAACGTAATACTATATAACGTTATAAGTCATAACGTAATACTATATAACGTTATACGTTATAACGCAATGCTATATAACGTTATACGTTATAACGATACACTATATAACGTTACACGTTGTATGGTAATTTTATATAACGTTATACGTTATAACGCAATACTATATAACATTATACGTTATAACGTAATACTATATAACGGTATACGCTATAACGCAATGCTATATAACGTTATACATTAAAACGTAACAATATCTAACGCCATACATTGTATAGTAATGGTATGTAACGTTATACGTTCTATCGTAATAGTGTATAACATTATAGGTTATAACGTAATACTATATAACGGTATACGTCATAACGCAATGCTATATAACGTTATACGTTATAACGATACACTATATAACGTTACACGTTGTATGGTAATTGTATATAACGTTATACGTCATAACGTAATACTATATAACTTTATACGTTATAACGTAATACTATATAACGTTATCCGTTATAACGTAATACTATATAACGGTATACGTTATAACGCAATGCTATATAACGTTATCCGTTATAACGTAATACTATATAACGTTATAAGTCATAACGTTATACTATATAACTTTATACGTTATAACGTAATACTATATAACTTTATACGTTATAACGTAATACTATATAACGGTATACGCTATAACGCACTGCTATATAACGTTATACATTAAAACGTAACAATATATAACGTCATACATTGTATAGTAATTGTATGTAACGTTATACGTTCTATCGCAATAGTGTATAACATTATAGGTTATAACGTAATACTACATGACGTTATACGTTATAACGTAATACTATATAACGTTATACGTTACAACGTAATACTACATGACGTTATACGTTATAACGTTTACACTATATAACTTTATCCGTTATAACGTAATACTATATAACGTTATACGTTATAACGTAATAGTATATAACGTTATATGTTATAACGTTATACTATATAACGTTATACGTTATAACGTAATACTATATAACATTATACGTTATAACGTTATACTATATAACGGTATACGCTATAACGCAATGCTATATAACGTTATACATTAAAACGTAACAATATATAACGCTATACATTGTATAGTAATAGTATGTAACGTTATACGTTCTATCGTAGTAGTGTATAACATTATAGGTTATAACGTAATACTACATGACGTTATACGTTATAACGTAATACTATATAACGTTATACGTTATAACGTAATACTATATAACGTTATACGTTATAACGTAATACTATATAACGTTATACGTTATAACGTAATACTATATAACGTTATACGTTATAACGTAATACTATATAACGTTATACGTTATAACGTAATACTATATAACGTTATACGTTATAACGTAATACTAAATAACGTTATACGTTATAGCGTAATACTATATAACGTTATCCGTTATAACGTAATACTATATAACGTTGTACGTTATATCGTCATACTATATAACGGTATACGTTATAACGCAATGCTATATAACGTTATACGTTATAACGTTACACTATATAACGTTACACGTTGTATGGTAATTGTATATAACGTTATACGATATAACGTAATACTATATAACGTTATACGTTATAACGTAATACTATATAACGTTACACGTTGTATGGTAATTGTATATAACGTTATACGTTATAACGTAATACTATATAACGTTATACGTTATAACGTAATACTATATAACGTTATACGTTATACCGTAATACTATATAACGTTATCCGTTATAACGTAATACTATATAACGTTATAAGTTATAACGTTACACTATATAACGTTATACGTTATAACGTTACATTAAGTAGCGTTATTCGTTAAAGCGTAACACTATATAACGTCACACATTGTATAGTAATAGTATATAACGTTATACGTTCTATCGTAATCCTATATAACGTTATACGTTATAGCGTAATGCTATATAACGTTATACGTTATAACGTAATACTATATAACATTATACGTTATAACGTTATACTATATAACGGTATACGCTATAACGCAATTCTATATAACGTTATACATTAAAACGTAACAATATATAACGCCATACATTGTATAGTAATAGTATGTAACGTTATACGTTCTATCGTAGTAGTGTATAACATTATAGGTTATAACGTAATACTACATGACGTTATACGTTATAACGTAATACTATATAACGTTATACGTTATAACGTAATACTATATAACGTTATACGTTATAACGTAATACTATATAACGTTATACGTTATCACGTAATACTATATAACGTTATACGTTATAACGTAATACTATATAACGTTATACGTTATAACGTAATACTAAATAACGTTATACGTTATAGCGTAATACTATATAACGTTATCCGTTATAATGTAATACTATATAACGTTGTACGTTATAACGTTATACTAGATAACGGTATACGCTATAACGCAATGCTATATAACGTTATACATTAAAACGTAACAATATATAACGCCATACATTGTATAGTAATAGTATGTAACGTTATACGTTCTATCGTAGTAGTGTATAACATTATAGGTTATAACGTAATACTACATGACGTTATACGTTATAACGTAATACTATATAACGTTATACGTTATAACGTAATACTATATAACGTTATACGTTATCACGTAATACTATATAACGTTATACGTTATAACGTAATACTATATAACGTTATACGTTATAACGTAATACTATATAACGTTATACGTTATAACGTAATACTATATAACGTTATACGTTATAACGTAATACTATATAACGTTACACGTTATAACGTAATACTATATAACGTTATCCGTTATAACGTAATACTATATAACGGTATACGTTATAACGCAATGCTATATAACGTTATACGTTATAACGTTACACTATATAACGTTACACGTTGTATGGTAATTGTATATAACGTTATACGTTATAACGTAATACTATATAACGTTATACGTTATAACGTAATACTATATAACGTTACACGTTGTATGGTAATTGTATATAACGTTATGCGTTATAACGTAATACTATATAACGTTATACGTTATAACGTAATACTATATAACGTTATCCGTTATAACGTAATACTATATAACGTTATACGTTATAACGTCATACTATATAACGGTATACGTTATAACGCAATGCTATATAACGTTATACGTTATAACGTTACACTATATAACGTTACACGTTGTATGGTAATTGTATATAACGTTATACGATATAACGTAATACTATATAACGTTATACGTTATAACGTAATACTATATAACGTTACACGTTGTATGGTAATTGTATATAACGTTATACGTTATAACGTAATACTATATAACGTTATACGTTATAACGTAATACTATATAACGTTATACGTTATACCGTAATACTATATAACGTTATCCGTTATAACGTAATACTATATAACGTTATAAGTCATAACGTAATACTATATAACGTTATACGTTATAACGCAATGCTATATAACGTTATACGTTATAACGATACACTATATAACGTTACACGTTGTATGGTAATTTTATATAACGTTATACGTTATAACGTAATACTATATAACATTATACGTTATAACGTAATACTATATAACGGTATACGCTATAACGCAATGCTATATAACGTTATACATTAAAACGTAACAATATCTAACGCCATACATTGTATAGTAATGGTATGTAACGTTATACGTTCTATCGTAATAGTGTATAACATTATAGGTTATAACGTAATACTATATAACGGTATACGTCATAACGCAATGCTATATAACGTTATACGTTATAACGATACACTATATAACGTTACACGTTGTATGGTAATTGTATATAACGTTATACGTCATAACGTAATACTATATAACTTTATACGTTATAACGTAATACTATATAACGTTATCCGTTATAACGTAATACTATATAACGGTATACGTTATAACGCAATGCTATATAACGTTATCCGTTATAACGTAATACTATATAACGTTATAAGTCATAACGTTATACTATATAACTTTATACGTTATAACGTAATACTATATAACTTTATACGTTATAACGTAATACTATATAACGGTATACGCTATAACGCACTGCTATATAACGTTATACATTAAAACGTAACAATATATAACGTCATACATTGTATAGTAATAGTATGTAACGTTATACGTTCTATCGCAATAGTGTATAACATTATAGGTTATAACGTAATACTACATGACGTTATACGTTATAACGTAATACTATATAACGTTATACGTTACAACGTAATACTACATGACGTTATACGTTATAACGTTTACACTATATAACTTTATCCGTTATAACGTAATACTATATAACGTTATACGTTATAACGTAATAGTATATAACGTTATATGTTATAACGTTATACTATATAACGTTATACGTTATAACGTAATACTATATAACATTATACGTTATAACGTTATACTATATAACGGTATACGATATAACGCAATGCTATATAACGTTATACATTAAAACGTAACAATATATAACGCTATACATTGTATAGTAATAGTATGTAACGTTATACGTTCTATCGTAGTAGTGTATAACATTATAGGTTATAACGTAATACTACATGACGTTATACGTTATAACGTAATACTATATAACGTTATACGTTATAACGTAATACTATATAACGTTATACGTTATAACGTAATACTATATAACGTTATACGTTATAACGTAATACTATATAACGTTATACGTTATAACGTAATACTATATAACGTTATACGTTATAACGTAATACTATATAACGTTATACGTTATAACGTAATACTAAATAACGTTATACGTTATAGCGTAATACTATATAACGTTATCCGTTATAACGTAATACTATATAACGTTGTACGTTATATCGTCATACTATATAACGGTATACGTTATAACGCAATGCTATATAACGTTATACGTTATAACGTTACACTATATAACGTTACACGTTGTATGGTAATTGTATATAACGTTATACGATATAACGTAATACTATATAACGTTATACGTTATAACGTAATACTATATAACGTTACACGTTGTATGGTAATTGTATATAACGTTATACGTTATAACGTAATACTATATAACGTTATACGTTATAACGTAATACTATATAACGTTATACGTTATACCGTAATACTATATAACGTTATCCGTTATAACGTAATACTATATAACGTTATAAGTTATAACGTTACACTATATAACGTTATACGTTATAACGTTACATTAAGTAGCGTTATTCGTTAAAGCGTAACACTATATAACGTCACACATTGTATAGTAATAGTATATAACGTTATACGTTCTATCGTAATCCTATATAACGTTATACGTTATAGCGTAATGCTATATAACGTTATACGTTATAACGTAATACTATATAACATTATACGTTATAACGTTATACTATATAACGGTATACGCTATAACGCAATTCTATATAACGTTATACATTAAAACGTAACAATATATAACGCCATACATTGTATAGTAATAGTATGTAACGTTATACGTTCTATCGTAGTAGTGTATAACATTATAGGTTATAACGTAATACTACATGACGTTATACGTTATAACGTAATACTATATAACGTTATACGTTATAACGTAATACTATATAACGTTATACGTTATAACGTAATACTATATAACGTTATACGTTATCACGTAATACTATATAACGTTATACGTTATAACGTAATACTATATAACGTTATACGTTATAACGTAATACTAAATAACGTTATACGTTATAGCGTAATACTATATAACGTTATCCGTTATAATGTAATACTATATAACGTTGTACGTTATAACGTCATACTATATAACGGTATACGTTATAACGCAATGCTATATAACGTTATACGTTATAACGTTACACTATATAACGTTACACGTTTTATGCTAATTGTATATAACGTTATACGTTATAACGTAATACTATATAACGTTATACGTTATAACGTAATACTATATAACGTTATCCGTTATAACGTAATACTATATAACGGTATACGTTATAACGCAATGCTATATAACGTTATACGTTATAACGTTACACTATATAACGTTACACGTTGTATGGTAATTGTATATAACGTTATACGATATAACGTAATACTATATAACGTTATACGTTATAACGTAATACTATATAACGTTATAAGTTATAACGTTACACTATATAACGTTATACGTTATAACGTTACACTAAATAGCGTTATTCGTTAAAGCGTAACACTATATAACGTCACACATTGTATAGTAATAATATATAACGTTATACGTTCTATCGTAATCCTATATAACGTTATACGTTATAGCGTAATGCTATATAACGTTATACGTTATAACGTAATACTATATAACATTATACGTTATAACGTTATACTCTATAACGGTATACGCTATAACGCAATGCTATATAACGTTATACATTAAAACGTAACAAAATATAACGCCATACATTGTATAGTAATAGTATGTAACGTTATACGTTCTATCGTAATAGTGTATAACATTATAGGTTATAACGTAATACTACATGACGTTATACGTTATAAGGTAATACCATATAACGTTATACATTATAACGTAATACTACATGACGTTATACGTTATAACGTTTACACTATATAACGTTATCCGTTATAACGTAATACTATATAACGTTATACGTTATAACGTTACACTAAATAGCGTTATTCGTTAAAGCGTAACACTATATAACGTCACACATTGTATAGTAATAGTATATAACGTTATACGTTCTATCGTAATCCTATATAACGTTATACGTTATAGCGTAATACTACATGACGTTATACGTTATAACGTAATACTATATAACGTTATACGTTATAACGTAATACTACATGACGTTATACGTTATAACGTAATACTATATAACGTTATACGTTATAACGTAATACTATATAACGTTATAAGTTATAACGTAATACTACATGACGTTATACGTTATAACGTTTACACTATATAACGTTACACGTTGTATGGTAATTGTATATAACGTTATACGATATAACGTAATACTATATAACGTTATACGTTATAACGTAATACTATATAACGTTACACGTTGTATGGTAATTGTATATAACGTTATACGTTATAACGTAATACTATATAACGTTATACGTTATAACGTTACACTATATAAGGTTACACGTTTTATGCTAATTGTATATAACGTTATACGTTATAACGTAATACTATATAACGTAATACTATATAACGTTATACGTTATAACGTAATACTACATGACGTTATACGTTATAACGTTTACACTATATAACGTTATCCGTTATAACGTAATACTATATAACGTTATACGTTATAACGTAATACTATATAACGTTATACGTTATAACGTAATACTATATAACGTTATACGTTATAACGTAATACTATATAACGTTATACGTTATAACGTAATACTATATAACGTTACACGTTGTATGGTAATTGTATATAGCGTTATACGTTATAACGTAATACTATATAACGTTATACGTTATAACGTAATACTACATAACGTTATACGTTATAACGTAATACTATATAACGTTATACGTTATAACGTAATACTAAATAACGTTATACGTTATAGCGTAATACTATATAACGTTATCCGTTATAACGTAATACTATATAACGTTATCCGTTATAACGTAATACTATATAACGTTATACGTTATAACGTAATACTATATAACGTTATACGTTATAACGTAATACTATATAACGTTACACGTTGTATGGTAATTGTATATAACGTTATACGTTATAACGTAATACTATGTAACGTTATACGTTATAACGTAATACTATATAATGTTACACGTTATAACGTAATACTATATAACGTTGTACGTTATAACGTCATACTAAATAACGTTATACGTTATAGCGTAATACTATATAACGTTATCCGTTATAACGTAATACTATATAACGTTATCCGTTATAACGTAATACTATATAACGTTATACGTTATAACGTAATACTATATAACGTTATACGTTATAACGTAATACTATATAACGTTATACGTTATAACGTAATACTATATAACGTTATACGTTATAACGTAATACTATATAACGTTATACGTTATAACGTAATACTAAATAACGTTATACGTTATAGCGTAATACTATCTAACGTTATCCGTTATAACGTAATACTATATAACGTTGTACGTTATAACGTCATACTATATAACGGTATACGTTATAACGCAATGCTATATAACGTTATACGTTATAACGTTACACTGTATAACGTTACAAGTTTTATGCTAATTGTATATAACGTTATACGTTATAACGTAATACTATATAACGTTATACGTAATAACGTTACACTAAATAACGTTATACGTTAAAGCGTAACACTATATAACGTCACACATTGTATAGTAATAGTATATAACGTTATACGTTCTATCGTAATCCTATATAACGTTATACGTTATAGCGTAATGCTATATAACGTTATACGTTATAATTTAACACTATATAACGTTATACGTTATAACGTAATACTACATAACGTTATACGTTATAACGTTACACTATATAACGTTACACGTTGTATGGCAATTGTATATGACGTTATGCGTTATTACGTAATACTATATAACGTTATACGTTATAACGTAATACTATATAACGTTATACGTTATAACGTCATACTATATAACGGTATACGTTATAACGCAATAGTATATAACGTTATACGTTATAACGTAATACTATATAACGTTATCCGTTATAACGTAATACTATATAACGTTGTACGTTATAACGTCATACTATATAACGTTATACGTTATAACGTAATACTATATAACGTTATACGTTATAACGTAATACTATATAACGTTATACGTTATAACGTAATACTATATAACGTTATACGTTATAACGTAATACTATATAACGTTATACGTTATAACGTAATACTAAATAACGTTATACGTTATAGCGTAATACTATATAACGTTATCCGTTATAACGTAATACTATATAACGTTGTACGTTATATCGTCATACTATATAACGGTATACGTTATAACGCAATGCTATATAACGTTATACGTTATAACGTTACACTATATAACGTTACACGTTGTATGGTAATTGTATATAACGTTATACGATATAACGTAATACTATATAACGTTATACGTTATAACGTAATACTATATAACGTTACACGTTGTATGGTAATTGTATATAACGTTATACGTTATAACGTAATACTATATAACGTTATACGTTATAACGTAATACTATATAACGTTATACGTTATACCGTAATACTATATAACGTTATCCGTTATAACGTAATACTATATAACGTTATAAGTTATAACGTTACACTATATAACGTTATACGTTATAACGTTACATTAAGTAGCGTTATTCGTTAAAGCGTAACACTATATAACGTCACACATTGTATAGTAATAGTATATAACGTTATACGTTCTATCGTATTCCTATATAACTTTATACGTTATAGCGTAATGCTATATAACGTTATACGTTATAACGTAATACTATATAACATTATACGTTATAACGTTATACTATATAACGGTATACGCTATAACGCAATTCTATATAACGTTATACATTAAAACGTAACAATATATAACGCCATACATTGTATAGTAATAGTATGTAACGTTATACGTTCTATCGTAGTAGTGTATAACATTATAGGTTATAACGTAATACTACATGACGTTATACGTTATAACGTAATACTATATAACGTTATACGTTATAACGTAATACTATATAACGTTATACGTTATAACGTAATACTATATAACGTTATACGTTATCACGTAATACTATATAACGTTATACGTTATAACGTAATACTATATAACGTTATACGTTATAACGTAATACTAAATAACGTTATACGTTATAGCGTAATACTATATAACGTTATCCGTTATAATGTAATACTATATAACGTTGTACGTTATAACGTCATACTATATAACGGTATACGTTATAACGCAATGCTATATAACGTTATACGTTATAACGTTACACTATATAACGTTACACGTTTTATGCTAATTGTATATAACGTTATACGTTATAACGTAATACTATATAACGTTATACGTTATAACGTAATACTATATAACGTTATCCGTTATAACGTAATACTATATAACGGTATACGTTATAACGCAATGCTATATAACGTTATACGTTATAACGTTACACTATATAACGTTACACGTTGTATGGTAATTGTATATAACGTTATACGATATAACGTAATACTATATAACGTTATACGTTATAACGTAATACTATATAACGTTATAAGTTATAACGTTACACTATATAACGTTATACGTTATAACGTTACACTAAATAGCGTTATTCGTTAAAGCGTAACACTATATAACGTCACACATTGTATAGTAATAATATATAACGTTATACGTTCTATCGTAATCCTATATAACGTTATACGTTATAGCGTAATGCTATATAACGTTATACGTTATAACGTAATACTATATAACATTATACGTTATAACGTTATACTCTATAACGGTATACGCTATAACGCAATGCTATATAACGTTATACATTAAAACGTAACAAAATATAACGCCATACATTGTATAGTAATAGTATGTAACGTTATACGTTCTATCGTAATAGTGTATAACATTATAGGTTATAACGTAATACTACATGACGTTATACGTTATAAGGTAATACCATATAACGTTATACATTATAACGTAATACTACATGACGTTATACGTTATAACGTTTACACTATATAACGTTATCCGTTATAACGTAATACTATATAACGTTATACGTTATAACGTTACACTAAATAGCGTTATTCGTTAAAGCGTAACACTATATAACGTCACACATTGTATAGTAATAGTATATAACGTTATACGTTCTATCGTAATCCTATATAACGTTATACGTTATAGCGTAATACTACATGACGTTATACGTTATAACGTAATACTATATAACGTTATACGTTATAACGTAATACTACATGACGTTACACGTTATAACGTAATACTATATAACGTTATACGTTATAACGTAATACTATATAACGTTATAAGTTATAACGTAATACTACATGACGTTATACGTTATAACGTTTACACTATATAACGTTACACGTTGTATGGTAATTGTATATAACGTTATACGATATAACGTAATACTATATAACGTTATACGTTATAACGTAATACTATATAACGTTACACGTTGTATGGTAATTGTATATAACGTTATACGTTATAACGTAATACTATATAACGTTATACGTTATAACGTTACACTATATAAGGTTACACGTTTTATGCTAATTGTATATAACGTTATACGTTATAACGTAATACTATATAACGTAATACTATATAACGTTATACGTTATAACGTAATACTACATGACGTTATACGTTATAACGTTTACACTATATAACGTTATCCGTTATAACGTAATACTATATAACGTTATACGTTATAACGTAATACTATATAACGTTATACGTTATAACGTAATACTATATAACGTTATACGTTATAACGTAATACTATATAACGTTATACGTTATAACGTAATACTATATAACGTTACACGTTGTATGGTAATTGTATATAGCGTTATACGTTATAACGTAATACTATATAACGTTATACGTTATAACGTAATACTACATAACGTTATACGTTATAACGTAATACTATATAACGTTATACGTTATAACGTAATACTAAATAACGTTATACGTTATAGCGTAATACTATATAACGTTATCCGTTATAACGTAATACTATATAACGTTATCCGTTATAACGTAATACTATATAACGTTATACGTTATAACGTAATACTATATAACGTTATACGTTATAACGTAATACTATATAACGTTACACGTTGTATGGTAATTGTATATAACGTTATACGTTATAACGTAATACTATGTAACGTTATACGTTATAACGTAATACTATATAATGTTACACGTTATAACGTAATACTATATAACGTTGTACGTTATAACGTCATACTAAATAACGTTATACGTTATAGCGTAATACTATATAACGTTATCCGTTATAACGTAATACTATATAACGTTATCCGTTATAACGTAATACTATATAACGTTATACGTTATAACGTAATACTATATAACGTTATACGTTATAACGTAATACTATATAACGTTATACGTTATAACGTAATACTATATAACGTTATACGTTATAACGTAATACTATATAACGTTATACGTTATAACGTAATACTAAATAACGTTATACGTTATAGCGTAATACTATCTAACGTTATCCGTTATAACGTAATACTATATAACGTTGTACGTTATAACGTCATACTATATAACGGTATACGTTATAACGCAATGCTATATAACGTTATACGTTATAACGTTACACTGTATAACGTTACAAGTTTTATGCTAATTGTATATAACGTTATACGTTATAACGTAATACTATATAACGTTATACGTAATAACGTTACACTAAATAACGTTATACGTTAAATCGTAACACTATATAACGTCACACATTGTATAGTAATAGTATATAACGTTATACGTTCTATCGTAATCCTATATAACGTTATACGTTATAGCGTAATGCTATATAACGTTATACGTTATAATTTAACACTATATAACGTTATACGTTATAACGTAATACTACATAACGTTATACGTTATAACGTTACACTATATAACGTTACACGTTGTATGGCAATTGTATATGACGTTATGCGTTATTACGTAATACTATATAACGTTACACGTTGTATGGTAATTTTATATAACGTTATACGTTATAACGTAATACTATGTAACGTTATACGTTATAACGTAATAGTATATAACGTTATACGTTATAACGTTTCACTATATAACGTTATAAGTTATAACGTTACACTATATAACGTTATACGTTATAACGTTACACTAAATAACGTTATACGTTAAAGCGTAACACTATATAACGTCACACATTGTATAGTAATAGTATATAACGTTATACGTTCTATCGTAATCCTATATAACGTTATACGTTATAGCGTAATGCTTTATAACGTTATACGTTATAATTTAACACTATATAACGTTATACGTTATAACGTAATACTACATAACGTTATACGTTAAAACGTAACACTACATAACGTTATACGTTATAACGTTACACTGTATAACGTTACACGTTGTATGGTAATTGTATCTAACTTTATACGTTATAACGTAATACTATATAACTTTATACGTTATAGCGTAATACTATATAACGTTATACGTTATAACGTAATACTATATAACATTATACGTTATAACGTAATACTATATAACGTTATCCGTTATAACGTAATACTATATAACGTTATACGTTATAACGTAATACTATATAACGTTATACGTTATTACGTAATATTATATAACGTTATACGTTATAACGTCATACTATATAACGGTATACGTTATAACGCAATGCTATATAACGTTATACGTTATAACGTTACACTATATAACGTTACACGTTGTATGGTAATGGTATATAACGTTATACGTTATAACGTAATACTATATAACGTTATACGTTATAACGTAATACTATATAACGTTATACGTTATAACGTAATACTATATAACGTTATACGTTATAACGTAATACTATATAACGTTATCCGTTATAACGTAATACTATATAACGGTATACGTTATAACGCAATGCTATATAACGTTATACGTTATAACGTTACACTATATAACGTTACACGTTGTATGGTGATTGTATATAACGTTATACGATATAACGTAATACTATATAACGTTATACGTTATAACGTAATACTATATAACGTTACACGTTGTATGGTAATTGTATATAACGTTATACGTTATAACGTAATACTATATAACGTTATACGTTATAACGTAATACTATATAACGTTATACGTTATACCGTAATACTATATAACGTTATCCGTTATAACGTAATACTATATAACGTTATAAGTTATAACGTTACACTATATAACGTTATACGTTATAACGTTATACTATATAACGTTATACGTTATACCATAATACTATATAACGTAATACTATATAACGTTATACGTTATAACGTAATACTATATAACGTTATACGTTATAACGTAATACTAAATAACGTTATACGTTATAGCGTAATACTATCTAACGTTATCCGTTATAACGTAATACTATATAACGTTGTACGTTATAACGTCATACTATATAACGGTATACGTTATAACGCAATGCTATATAACGTTATACGTTATAACGTTACACTGTATAACGTTACAAGTTTTATGCTAATTGTATATAACGTTATACGTTATAACGTAATACTATATAACGTTATACGTTATAACGTTACACTAAATAACGTTATACGTTAAAGCGTAACACTATATAACGTCACACATTGTATAGTAATAGTATATAACGTTATACGTTCTATCGTAATCCTATATAACGTTATACGTTATAGCGTAATGCTATATAACGTTATACGTTATAATTTAACACTATATAACGTTATACGTTATAACGTAATACTACATAACGTTATACGTTATAACGTTACACTATATAACGTTACACGTTGTATGGTAATTGTATATGACGTTATGCGTTATAACGTAATACTATATAACGTTACACGTTGTATGGTAATTTTATATAACGTTATACGTTATAACGTAATACTATGTAACGTTATACGTTATAACGTAATAGTATATAACGTTATACGTTATAACGTTTCACTATATAACGTTATAAGTTATAACGTTACACTATATAACGTTATACGTTATAACGTTACACTAAATAACGTTATACGTTAAAGCGTAACACTATATAACGTCACACATTGTATAGTAATAGTATATAACGTTATACGTTCTATCGTAATCCTATATAACGTTATACGTTATAGCGTAATGCTTTATAACGTTATACGTTATAATTTAACACTATATAACGTTATACGTTATAACGTAATACTACATAACGTTATACGTTAAAACGTAACACTACATAACGTTATACGTTATAACGTTACACTATATAACGTTACACGTTGTATGGTAATTGTATCTAACTTTATACGTTATAACGTAATACTATATAACTTTATTCGTTATAGCGTAATACTATATAACGTTATACGTTATAACGTAATACTATATAACATTATACGTTATAACGTAATACTATATAACGTTATCCGTTATAACGTAATACTATATAACGTTATACGTTCTAACGTAATACTATATAACGTTATACGTTATAACGTGATACTATATAACGTTATACGTTATTACGTAATACTATATAACGTCATACGTTATAACGTCATACTATATAACGGTATACGTTATAACGCAATGCTATATAACGTTATACGTTATAACGATACACTATATAACGTTACACGTTGTATGGTAATGGTATATAACGTTATACGTTATAACGTAATTCTATATAACGTTATACGTTATAACGTAATACTATATAACGTTATACGTTATAACGTAATACTATATAACGTTATACGTTATAACGTAATACTATATAACGTTATACGTTATAACGTAATACTATATAACGTTATCCGTTATAACGTAATACTATATAACGGTATACGTTATAACGCAATGCTATATAACGTTATACGTTATAACGTTACACTATATAACGTTACACGTTGTATGGTAATTGTATATAACGTTATACGATATAACGTAATACTATATAACGTTATACGTTATAACGTAATACTATATAACGTTACACGTTGTATGGTAATTGTATATGACGTTATACGTTATAACGTAATACTATATAACGTTATACGTTATAACGTAATACTATATAACGTTATACGTTATACCGTAATACTATATAACGTTATCCGTTATAACGTAATACTATATAACGTTATAAGTTATAACGTTACACTATATAACGTTATACGTTATAACGTTATACTAAATAGCGTTATTCGTTAAAGCGTAACACTATATAACGTCACACATTGTATAGTAATAGTATATAACGTTATACGTTCTATCGTAATACTATATAACGTTACACGTTGTGTGGGAATTGTATATAACGTTATACGTTATAACGTAATACTATATAACGTTATACGTTAAAACGTAATACTATATAACGTTATACGTTATAACGTAATACTACATAACGTTATACGTTATAACGTAATAGTATATAACGTTATACGTTATAACGTTACACTATATAACGTTACACGTTGTATGGTAATTGTATATGATGTTATACGTTATAACGTAATACTATATAACGTTATACGTTATAACGTAATACTATATAACGTTATACGTTATAACGTAATACTATATAACGTTATACGTTATAACGTAATACTATATAACGTTATACGTTATAACGTAATACCATATAACGTTATACGTTATAACGTAATACTATATAACGTTATACGTTATAACGTAATACTATATAACGTTATACGTTATAACGTAATACTATATAACGTTATACGTTATAACGTAATACTATATAACGTTATAAGTTATAACGTTACACTATATAACGTTATACGTTATAACGTTACACTATATAAGGTTACACGTTTTATGCTAATTGTATATAACGTTATACGTTATAACGTAATACTATATAACGTAATACTATATAACGTTATACGTTATAACGTAATAGTATTTAACGTTATACGTTATAACGTTTCACTATATAACGTTATAAGTTATAACGTTACACTATATAACGTTATACGTTATAACGTTACACTAAATAACGTTATACGTTAAAGCGTAACTGTATATAACGTCACACATTGTATAGTAATAGTATATAACGTTATACGTTATAATTTAACACTGTATAACGTTATACGTTATAACGTAATACTATATAAGGTTATACGTTATAACGTAATACTACATAACGTTATACGTTATAACGTAATACTATATAACGTTATACGTTATAACGTAATACTATATAACGTTATACGTCATAACGTAATACTATATAACGGTATACGTTATAACGCAATGCCATATAACGTTATACGTTATAACGATACACTATATAACGTTACACGTTGTATGGTAATTGTATATAACGTTATACGTTATAACGTAATACTATATAACTTTATACGTTATAACGTAATACTATATAACGTTGTACGTTATAAGGTAATACTATATAACGTTATCCGTTATAACGTAATACTATATAACGTTATACGTTATAACGTTACACTATATAAGGTTACACGTTTTATGCTAATTGTATATAACGTTATACGTTATAACGTAATACTATATAACGTAATACTATATAACGTTATACGTTATAACGTAATAGTATGTAACGTTATACGTTATAACGTTTCACTATATAACGTTATAAGTTATAACGTTACACTATATAACGTTATACGTTATAACGTTACACTAAATAACGTTATACGTTAAAGCGTAACACTATATAACGTCACACATTGTATAGTAATAGTATATAACGTTATACGTTCTATCGTAATCCTATATAACGTTATACGTTATAGCGTAATGCTATATAACGTTATACGTTATAATTTAACACTATATAACGTTATACGTTATAACGTAATACTACATAACGTTATACGTTATAATGTTACACTATATAACGTTACACGTTGTATGGTAATTGTATATGACGTTATGCGTTATAACGTAATACTATATAACGTTACACGTTGTATGGTAATTTTATATAACGTTATACGTTATAACGTAATACTATGTAACGTTATACGTTATAACGTAATAGTACATAACGTTATACGTTATAACGTTTCACTATATAACGTTATAAGTTATAACGTTACACTATATAACGTTATACGTTATAACGTTACACTAAATAACGTTATACGTTAAAGCGTAACACTATATAACGTCACACATTGTATAGTAATAGTATATAACGTTATACGTTCTATCGTAATCCTATATAACGTTATACGTTATAGCGTAATGCTTTATAACGTTATAAGTTATAATTTAACACTATATAACGTTATACGTTATAACGTAATACTACATAACGTTATACGTTAAAACGTAACACTACATAACGTTATACGTTATAACGTTACACTATATAACGTTACACGTTGTATGGTAATTGTATCTAACTTTATACGTTATAACGTAATACTATATAACTTTATACGTTATAGCGTAATACTATATAACGTTATACGTTATAACGTAATACTATATAACATTATACGTTATAACGTAATACTAAATAACGTTATCCGTTATAACGTAATACTGTATAACGTTATACGTTATAACGTAATACTATATAACGTTATACGTTATAACGTAATACTATATAACGTTATACGTTATAACGTAATACTATATAACGTTATACGTTATAACGTCATACTATATAACGGTATACGTTATAACGCAATGCTATAAAGCGTTATACGTTATAACGCTACACTATATAACGTTACACGTTGTATGGTAATTGTATATAACGTTATACGTTATAACGTAATACTATATAACGTTACACGTTGTATGGTAATTGTATATGACGTTATACGTTATAACGTAATACTATATAACGTTATACGTTATAACGTAATACTATATAACGTTATACGTTATAACGTCATACTATATAACGGTATACGTTATAACGCAATGCTATATAACGTTATACGTTATCACGTTACACTGTATAACGTTACACGTTTTATGCTAATTGTATATAATGTTATACGTTATAACGTAATACTATATAACGTTATACGTTATAACGTAATACTATATAACGTTATACGTTATAACGTAATACTATATAACGTTATTCGTTATAACGTAATACTATATAACGTTATACGTTATAACGTAATACTATATAACGTTATACGTTATAACGTAATACTATATAACGTTATACGTTATAACGTAATACTATATAACGTTATACGTTATAACGTAATACTATATAACGTTATAAGTTATAACGTTACACTATATAACGTTATACGTTATAACGTTACACTATATAAGGTTACACGTTTTATGCTAATTGTATATAACGTTATACATTATAACGTAATACTATATAACGTAATATTATATAACGTAATACTATATAACGTTATACGTTATAACGTAATACTCCATGACGTTATACGTTATAACGTTTACACTATATAACGTTATCCGTTATAACGTAATACTATATAACGTTATACGTTATAACGTAATACTATATAACGTTATACGTTATAACGTAATACTATATAGCGTTATACGTTATAACGTAATACTATATAACGTTATCCGTTATAACGTAATACTATATAACGGTATACGTTATAACGCAATGCTATATAACGTTATACGTTATAACGTTACACTATATAACGTTACACGTTGTATGGTAATTGTATATAACGTTATACGATATAACGTAATACTATATAACGTTATACGTTATAACGTAATACTATATAACGTTACACGTTGTATGGTAATTGTATATAACGTTATACGTGATAACGTTACACTAAATAGCGTTATTCGTTAAAGCGTAACACTATATAACGTCACACATTGTATAGTAATAGTATATAACGTTATACGTTCTATCGTAATCCTATATAACGTTATACGTTATAGCGTAATGCTATATAACGTTATACGTTATAACGTAACACTATATAACATTATACGTTATAACGTTATACTATATAACGGTATACGCTATAACGCAATGCTATATAACGTTATACATTAAAACGTAACAATATATAACGCCATACATTGTATAGTAATAGTATGTAACGTTATATGTTCTATCGTAATCCTATATAACGTTATACGTTACAGCGTAATACTATATAACGTTATACGTTATAACGTAATACTATATAATGTTATACGTTATAACGTAATACTATATAACGTTATACGTTATAACGTCATACTATATAACGGTATACGTTATAACGCAATGCTATATAACGTTATACGTTATAACGTTACACTATATAACGTTACACGTTGTATGGTAATTGTATATAACGTTATACGTTATAACGTAATACTATATAACGTTACACGTTGTATGGTAATTGTATATGACGTTATACGTTATAACGTAATACTATATAACGTTATACGTTATACCGTAATACTATATAACGTTATCCGTGATAACGTAATACTATATAACGTTATAAGTTATAACGTTACACTATATAACGTTATACGTTATAACGTTACACTAAATAGCGTTATTCGTTAAAGCGTAACACTATATAACGTCACACATTGTATAGTAATAGTATATAACGTTATACGTTCTATCGTAATCCTATATAACGTTATACGTTATAGCGTAATGCTACATAACGTTATACGTTATAACGTAACACTATATAACATTATACGTTATAACGTTATACTATATAACGGTATACGCTATAACGCAATGCTATATAACGTTATACATTAAAACGTAACAATATATAACGCCATACATTGTATAGTAATAGTATGTAACGTTATATGTTCTATCGTAATCCTATATAACGCTATACGTTATAGCGTAATACTATATAACGTTATACGTTATAACGTAATACTATATAATGTTATACGTTATAACGTAATACTATATAACGTTATACGTTATAACGTAATACTATATAACGTTATACGTTATAACGTAATACTATATAACGTTATCCGTTATAACGTAATACTGTATAACGTTATAAGTTATAACGTAATACTATATAACGTTATACGTTATAACGTAATACTATATAACGTTATACGTTATAACGTAATACTATATAACGTTATCCGTTATAACGTAATACTGTATAACGTTATACGTTATAACGTAATACTATATAACGTTATACGTTATAACGTAATACTATATAACGTTATACGTTATAACGTAATACTATATAACGTTATACTATATAACGTAATACTATATAACGTTATACGTTATAACGTAATACTATATAATGTTATACGTTATAACGTAATACTATATAACGTTATACGTTATAACGTAATACTATATAACGTTATACGTTATAACGTAATACTATATAACGTTATACGTTATAACGTAATACTATATAACGTTATAAGTTATAACGTTACACTATATAACGTTATACGTTATAACGTTACACTATATAAGGTTACACGTTTTATGCTAATTGTATATAACGTTATACGTTATAACGTAATACTATATAACGTAATACTATATAACGTAATACTATATAACGTTATACGTTATAACGTAATACTCCATGACGTTATACGTTATAACGTTTACACTATATAACGTTATCCGTTATAACGTAATACTATATAACGTTATACGTTATAACGTAATACTATATAACGTTATACGTTATAACGTAATACTATATAGCGTTATACGTTATAACGTAATACTATATAACGTTATCCGTTATAACGTAATACTATATAACGGTATACGTTATAACGCAATGCTATATAACGTTATACGTTATAACGTTACACTATATAACGTTACACGTTGTATGGTAATTGTATATAACGTTATACGATATAACGTAATACTATATAACGTTATACGTTATAACGTAATACTATATAACGTTAAACGTTGTATGGTAATTGTATATAACGTTATACGTTATAACGTTACACTAAATAGAGTTATTCGTTAAAGCGTAACACTATATAACGTCACACATTGTATAGTAATAGTATATAACGTTATACGTTCTATCGTAATCCTATATAACGTTATACGTTATAGCGTAATGCTATATAACGTTATACGTTATAACGTAACACTATATAACATTATACGTTATAACGTTATACTATATAACGGTATACGCTATAACGCAATGCTATATAACGTTATACATTAAAACGTAACAATATATAACGCCATACATTGTATAGTAATAGTATGTAACGTTATATGTTCTATCGTAATCCTATATAACGTTATACGTTATAGCGTAATACTATATAACGTTATACGTTATAACGTAATACTATATAATGTTATACGTTATAACGTAATACTATATAACGTTATACGTTATAACGTCATACTATATAACGGTATACGTTATAACGCAATGCTATATAACGTTATACGTTATAACGTTACACTATATAACGTTACACGTTGTATGGTAATTGTATATAACGTTATACGTTATAACGTAATACTATATAACGTTACACGTTGTATGGTAATTGTATATGACGTTATACGTTATAACGTAATACTATATAACGTTATACGTTATACCGTAATACTATATAACGTTATCCGTGATAACGTAATACTATATAACGTTATAAGTTATAACGTTACACTATATAACGTTATACGTTATAACGTTACACTAAATAGCGTTATTCGTTAAAGCGTAACACTATATAACGTCACACATTGTATAGTAATAGTATATAACGTTATACGTTCTATCGTAATCCTATATAACGTTATACGTTATAGCGTAATGCTACATAACGTTATACGTTATAACGTAACACTATATAACATTATACGTTATAACGTTATACTATATAACGGTATACGCTATAACGCAATGCTATATAACGTTATACATTAAAACGTAACAATATATAACGCCATACATTGTATAGTAATAGTATGTAACGTTATATGTTCTATCGTAATCCTATATAACGTTATACGTTATAGCGTAATACTATATAACGTTATACGTTATAACGTAATACTATATAATGTTATACGTTATAACGTAATACTATATAACGTTATACGTTATAACGTAATACTATATAACGTTATACGTTATAACGTAATACTATATAACGTTATCCGTTATAACGTAATACTGTATAACGTTATACGTTATAACGTAATACTATATAACGTTATACGTTATAACGTAATACTATATAACGTTATACGTTATAACGTAATACTATATAACGTTATACGTTATAACGTAATACTATATAACGTTATACGTTATAACGTCATACTATATAACGGTATACGTTATAACGCAATGCTATATAACGTTATACGTTATAACGTTACACTATATAACGTTACACGTTGTATGGTAATTGTATATAACGTTATACGTTATAACGTAATACTATATAACGTTATACGTTATAACGTAATACTATAAAACGTTATAAGTTATAACGTTACACTATATAACGTTATACGTTATAACGTTACACTATATAAGGTTACACGTTTTATGCTAATTGTATATAACGTTATACGTTATAACGTAATACTATATAACGTAATACTATATAACGTAATACTATATAACGTTATACGTTATAACGTAATACTCCATGACGTTATACGTTATAACGTTTACACTATATAACGTTATCCGTTATAACGTAATACTATATAACGTTATACGTTATAACGTAATACTATATAGCGTTATACGTTATAACGTAATACTATATAACGTTATCCGTTATAACGTAATACTATATAACGGTATACGTTATAACGCAATGCTATATAACGTTATACGTTATAACGTTACACTATATAACGTTACACGTTGTATGGTAATTGTATATAACGTTATACGATATAACGTAATACTATATAACGTTATACGTTATAACGTAATACTATATAACGTTACACGTTGTATGGTAATTGTATATAACGTTATTCGTTATAACGTAATACTATATAACGTTATACGTTATAACGTAATACTATATAACGTTATACGTTATAACGTAATACTATATAACGTTATACGTTATAACGTAATACTATATAACGTTATACGTTATAACGTAATACTATATAACGTTATAAGTTATAACGTTACACTATATAACGTTATACGTTATAACGTTACACTATATAAGGTTACACGTTTTATGCTAATTGTATATAACGTTATACGTTATAACGTAATACTATATAACGTAATACTATATAACGTAATACTATATAACGTTATACGTTATAACGTAATACTCCATGACGTTATACGTTATAACGTTTACACTATATAACGTTATCCGTTATAACGTAATACTATATAACGTTATACGTTATAACGTAATACTATATAACGTTATACGTTATAACGTAATACTATATAGCGTTATACGTTATAACGTAATACTATATAACGTTATCCGTTATAACGTAATACTATATAACGGTATACGTTATAACGCAATGCTATATAACGTTATACGTTATAACGTTACACTATATAACGTTACACGTTGTATGGTAATTGTATATAACGTTATACGATATAACGTAATACTATATAACGTTATACGTTATAACGTAATACTATATAACGATACACGTTGTATGGTAATTGTATATAACGTTATACGTTATAACGTTACACTAAATAGCGTTATTCGTTAAAGCGTAACACTATATAACGTCACACATTGTATAGTAATAGTATATAACGTTATACGTTCTATCGTAATCCTATATAACGTTATACGTTATAGCGTAATGCTATATAACGTTATACGTTATAACGTAACACTATATAACATTATACGTTATAACGTTATACTATATAACGGTATACGCTATAACGCAATGCTATATAACGTTATACATTAAAACGTAACAATATATAACGCCATACATTGTATAGTAATAGTATGTAACGTTATATGTTCTATCGTAATCCTATATAACGTTATACGTTATAGCGTAATACTATATAACGTTATACGTTATAACGTAATACTATATAATGTTATACGTTATAACGTAATACTATATAACGTTATACGTTATAACGTCATACTATATAACGGTATACGTTATAACGCAATGCTATATAACGTTATACGTTATAACGTTACACTATATAACGTTACACGTTGTATGGTAATTGTATATAACGTTATACGTTATAACGTAATACTATATAACGTTACACGTTGTATGGTAATTGTATATGACGTTATACGTTATAACGTAATACTATATAACGTTATACGTTATACCGTAATACTATATAACGTTATCCGTGATAACGTAATACTATATAACGTTATAAGTTATAACGTTACACTATATAACGTTATACGTTATAACGTTACACTAAATAGCGTTATTCGTTAAAGCGTAACACTATATAACGTCACACATTGTATAGTAATAGTATATAACGTTATACGTTCTATCGTAATCCTATATAACGTTATACGTTATAGCGTAATGCTACATAACGTTATACGTTATAACGTAACACTATATAACATTATACGTTATAACGTTATACTATATAACGGTATACGCTATAACGCAATGCTATATAACGTTATACATTAAAACGTAACAATATATAACGCCATACATTGTATAGTAATAGTATGTAACGTTATATGTTCTATCGTAATCCTATATAACGTTATACGTTATAGCGTAATACTATATAACGTTATACGTTATAACGTAATACTATATAATGTTATACGTTATAACGTAATACTATATAACGTTATACGTTATAACGTAATACTATATAACGTTATACGTTATAACGTAATACTATATAACGTTATACGTTATAACGTAATACTATATAACGTTATCCGTTATAACGTAATACTGTATAACGTTATACGTTATAACGTAATACTATATAACGTTATACGTTATAACGTAATACTATATAACGTTATACGTTATAACGTAATACTATATAACGTTATACGTTATAACGTAATACTATATAACGTTATACGTTATAACGTCATACTATATAACGGTATACGTTATAACGCAATGCTATATAACGTTATACGTTATAACGTTACACTATATAACGTTACACGTTGTATGGTAATTGTATATAACGTTATACGTTATAACGTAATACTATATAACGTTACACGTTGTATGGTAATTGTATATGACGTTATACGTTATAACGTAATACTATATAACGTTATACGTTATAACGTAATACTATATAACGTTATACGTTATAACGTCATACTATATAACGGTATACGTTATAACGTCATACTATATAACGGTATACGTTATAACGCAATGCTATATAACGTTATACGTTATCACGTTACACTGTATAACGTTACACGTTTTATGCTAATTGTATATAATGTTATACGTTATAACGTAATACTATATAACGTTATACGTTATAACGTAATACTATATAACGTTATACGTTATAACGTAATACTATATAACGTTATTCGTTATAACGTAATACTATATAACGTTATACGTTATAACGTAATACTATATAACGTTATACGTTATAACGTAATACTATATAACGTTATACGTTATAACGTAATACTATATAACGTTATACGTTATAACGTAATACTATATAACGTTATAAGTTATAACGTTACACTATATAACGTTATACGTTATAACGTTACACTATATAAGGTTACACGTTTTATGCTAATTGTATATAACGTTATACGTTATAACGTAATACTATATAACGTAATACTATATAACGTAATACTATATAACGTTATACGTTATAACGTAATACTCCATGACGTTATACGTTATAACGTTTACACTATATAACGTTATCCGTTATAACGTAATACTATATAACGTTATACGTTATAACGTAATACTATATAACGTTATACGTTATAACGTAATACTATATAACGTTACACGTTGTATGGTAATTGTATATGACGTTATACGTTATAACGTAATACTATATAACGTTATACGTTATAACGTAATACTATATAACGTTATACGTTATAACGTCATACTATATAACGGTATACGTTATAACGTCATACTATATAACGGTATACGTTATAACGCAATGCTATATAACGTTATACGTTATCACGTTACACTGTATAACGTTACACGTTTTATGCTAATTGTATATAATGTTATACGTTATAACGTAATACTATATAACGTTATACGTTATAACGTAATACTATATAACGTTATACGTTATAACGTAATACTATATAACGTTATTCGTTATAACGTAATACTATATAACGTTATACGTTATAACGTAATACTATATAACGTTATACGTTATAACGTAATACTATATAACGTTATACGTTATAACGTAATACTATATAACGTTATACGTTATAACGTAATACTATATAACGTTATAAGTTATAACGTTACACTATATAACGTTATACGTTATAACGTTACACTATATAAGGTTACACGTTTTATGCTAATTGTATATAACGTTATACGTTATAACGTAATACTATATAACGTAATACTATATAACGTAATACTATATAACGTTATACGTTATAACGTAATACTCCATGACGTTATACGTTATAACGTTTACACTATATAACGTTATCCGTTATAACGTAATACTATATAACGTTATACGTTATAACGTAATACTATATAACGTTATACGTTATAACGTAATACTATATAGCGTTATACGTTATAACGTAATACTATATAACGTTATCCGTTATAACGTAATACTATATAACGGTATACGTTATAACGCAATGCTATATAACGTTATACGTTATAACGTTACACTATATAACGTTACACGTTGTATGGTAATTGTATATAACGTTATACGATATAACGTAATACTATATAACGTTATACGTTATAACGTAATACTATATAACGTTACACGTTGTATGGTAATTGTATATAACGTTATACGTTATAACGTAATACTATATAACGTTATACGTTATAACGTAATACTATATAACGTTATACGTTATAACGTAATACTATATAACGTTATACGTTATACCGTAATACTATATAACGTTATCCGTGATAACGTAATACTATATAACGTTATAAGTTATAACGTTACACTATATAACGTTATACGTTATAACGTTACACTAAATAGCGTTATTCGTTAAAGCGTAACACTATATAACGTCACACATTGTATAGTAATAGTATATAACGTTATACGTTCTATCGTAATCCTATATAACGTTATACGTTATAGCGTAATGCTTTATAACGTTATACGTTATAACGTAACACTATATAACGTTATACGTTATAACGTAATACTATATAACGTTATACGTTATAACGTTATACTATATAACGGTATACGCTATAACGCAATGCTATATAACGTTATACATTAAAACGTAACAATATATAACGCCATACATTGTATAGTAATAGTATGTAACGTTATACGTTCTATCGTAAACCTATATAACGTTATACGTTATAGCGTAATACTATATAACGTTATACGTTATAACGTAATACTATATAATGTTATACGTTATAACGTAATACTATATAACGTTATACGTTATAACGTAATACTATATAACGTTATACGTTATAACGTAATACTATATAACGTTATAAGTTATAACGTTACACTATATAACGTTATACGTTATAACGTTACACTATATAAGGTTACACGTTTTATGCTAATTGTATATAACGTTATACGTTATAACGTAATACTATATAACGTAATACTATATAACGTTATACGTTATAACGTAATAGTATATAACGTTATACGTTATAACGTTTCACTATATAACGTTATAAGTTATAACGTTACACTATATAACGTTATACGTTATAACGTTACACTAAATAACGTTATACGTTAAAGCGTAACACTATATAACGTCACACATTGTATAGTAATAGTATATAACGTTATACGTTCTATCGTAATCCTATATAACGTTATACGTTATAGCGTAATGCTATATAACGTTATACGTTATAATTTAACACTATATAACGTTATACGTTATAACGTAATACTACATAACGTTATACGTTATAACGTTACACTATATAACGTTACACGTTGTATGGTAATTGTATATGACGTTATGCGTTATAACGTAATACTATATAACGTTACACGTTGTATGGTAATTTTATATAACGTTATACGTTATAACGTAATACTATGTAACGTTATACGTTATAACGTAATAGTATATAACGTTATACGTTATAACGTTTCACTATATAACGTTATAAGTTATAACGTTACACTATATAACGTTATACGTTATAACGTTACACTAAATAACGTTATACGTTAAAGCGTAACACTATATAACGTCACACATTGTATAGTAATAGTATATAACGTTATACGTTCTATCGTAATCCTATATAACGTTATACGTTATAGCGTAATGCTTTATAACGTTATACGTTATAATTTAACACTATATAACGTTATACGTTATAACGTAATACTACATAACGTTATACGTTAAAACGTAACACTACATAACGTTATACGTTATAACGTTACACTATATAACGTTACACGTTGTATGGTAATTGTATCTAACTTTACACGTTATAACGTAATACTATATAACTTTATACGTTATAGCGTAATACTATATAACGTTATACGTTATAACGTAACACTATATAACATTATACGTTATAACGTAATACTATATAACGTTATCCGTTATAACGTAATACTATATAACGTTATACGTTATAACGTAATACTATATAACGTTATACGTTATAACGTAATACTATATAACGTTATACGTTATAACGCAATGCTATATAACGTTATACGTTATAACGTTACACTATATAACGTTACACGTTGTATGGTAATTGTATATAACGTTATACGTTATAACGTAATACTATATAACGTTACACGTTGTATGGTAATTGTATATGACGTTATACGTTATAACGTAATACTATATAACGTTATACGTTATAACGTAATACTATATAACGTTATACGTTATAACGTCATACTATATAACGGTATACGTTATAACGCAATGCTATATAACGTTATACGTTATCACGTTACACTGTATAACGTTACACGTTTTATGCTAATTGTATATATCGTTATACGTTATAACGTAATACTATATAACGATATACGTCATAACGTAATACTATATAACGTTATACGTTATAACGTAATACTATATAACGTTATACGTTATAACGTAATACTATATAACGTTATACGTTATAACGTAATACTATATAACGTTATAAGTTATAACGTTACACTATATAACGTTATACGTTATAACGTTACACTATATAAGGTTACACGTTTTATGCTAATTGTATATAACGTTATACGTTATAACGTAATACTATATAACGTAATACTATATAACGTAATACTATATAACGTTATACGTTATAACGTAATACTACATGACGTTATACGTTATAACGTTTACACTATATAACGTTATCCGTTATAACGTAATACTATATAACGTTATACGTTATAACGTAATACTATATAACGTTATACGTTATAACGTAATACTATATAACGTTATACGTTATAACGTAATACTATATAACGTTATCCGTTATAACGTAATACTATATAACGGTATACGTTATAACGCAATGCTATATAACGTTATACGTTATAACGTTACACTATATAACGTTACACGTTGTATGGTAATTGTATATAACGTTATACGATATAACGTAATACTATATAACGTTATACGTTATAACGTAATACTATATAACGTTACACGTTGTATGGTAATTGTATATAACGTTATACGTTATAACGTAATACTATATAACGTTATACGTTATAACGTAATACTATGTAACGTTATACGTTATACCGTAATACTATATAACGTTATCCGTGATAACGTAATACTATATAACGTTATAAGTTATAACGTTACACTATATAACGTTATACGTTATAACGTTACACTAAATAGCGTTATTCGTTAAAGCGTAACACTATATAACGTCACACATTGTATAGTAATAGTATATAACGTTATACGTTCTATCGTAATCCTATATAACGTTATACGTTATAGCGTAATGCTATATCGTTATACGTTATAACGTAACACTATATAACATTATACGTTATAACGTTATACTATATAACGGTATACGCTATAACGCAATGCTATATAACGTTATACATTAAAACGTAACAATATATAACGCCATACATTGTATAGTAATAGTATGTAACGTTATACGTTCTATCGTAATCCTATATAACGTTATACGTTATAGCGTAATACTATATAACGTTATACGTTATAACGTAATACTATATAATGTTATACGTTATAACGTAATACTATATAACGTTATACGTTATAACGTAATACTATATAACGTTATACGTTATAACGTAATACTATATAACGTTATACGTTATAACGTAATACTATATAACGTTATAAGTTATAACGTTACACTATATAACGTTATACGTTATAACGTTACACTATATAAGGTTACACGTTTTATGCTAATTGTATATAACGTTATACGTTATAACGTAATACTATATAACGTTATACGTTATAACGTAATACTATATAATGTTATACGTTATAACGTAATACTATATAACGTTATACGTTATAACGTAATACTATATAACGTTATACGTTATAACGTAATACTATATAACGTTATACGTTATAACGTAATACTATATAACGTTATACGTTATAACGTAATACTATATAACGTTATACGTTATAACGTAATACTATATAACGTTATAAGTTATAACGTTACACTATATAACGTTATACGTTATAACGTTACACTATATAAGGTTACACGTTTTATGCTAATTGTATATAACGTTATACGTTATAACGTAATACTATATAACGTAATACTATATAACGTTATACGTTATAACGTAATACTACATGACGTTATACGTTATAACGTTTACACTATATAACGTTATCCGTTATAACGTAATACTATATAACGTTATACGTTATAACGTAATACTATATAACGTTATACGTTATAACGTAATACTATATAACGTTATACGTTATAACGTAATACTATATAACGTTACACGTTGTATGGTAATTGTATATAACGTTATACGTTATAACGTAATACTATATAACGTTATACGTTATAACGTAATACTATATAACGTTATACGTTATAACGTAATACTATATAACGTTACACGTTGTATGGTAATTGTATATAACGTTATACGTTATAACGTAATACTATATAACGTTATACGTTATAACGTAATACTATATAACGTTATACGTTATAACGTAATACTATATAACGTTATACGTTATAACGTAATACTATATAACGTTATACGTTATAACGTAATACTATATAACGTTATCCGTTATAACGTAATACTATATAACGGTATACGTTATAACGCAATGCTATATAACGTTATACGTTATAACGTTACACTATATAACGTTACACGTTGTATGGTAATTGTATATAACGTTATACGATATAACGTAATATAATATAACGTTATACGTTATAACGTAATACTATGTAACGTTATACGTTATACCGTAATACTATATAACGTTATCCGTGATAACGTAATACTATATAACGTTATACGTTATAACGTAATACTATATAACGTTATAAGTTATAACGTTACACTATATAACGTTATACGTTATAACGTTACACTATATAAGGTTACACGTTTTATGCTAATTGTATATAACGTTATACGTTATAACGTAATACTATATAACGTTATACGTTATAACGTAATACTATATAATGTTATACGTTATAACGTAATACTATATAACGTTATACGTTATAACGTAATACTATATAACGTTATACGTTATAACGTAATACTATATAACGTTATACGTTATAACGTAATACTATATAACGTTATACGTTATAACGTAATACTATATAACGTTATACGTTATAACGTAATACTATATAACGTTATAAGTTATAACGTTACACTATATAACGTTATACGTTATAACGTTACACTATATAAGGTTACACGTTTTATGCTAATTGTATATAACGTTATACGTTATAACGTAATACTATATAACGTAATACTATATAACGTTATACGTTATAACGTAATACTACATGACGTTATACGTTATAACGTTTACACTATATAACGTTATCCGTTATAACGTAATACTATATAACGTTATACGTTATAACGTAATACTATATAACGTTATACGTTATAACGTAATACTATATAACGTTATACGTTATAACGTAATACTATATAACGTTACACGTTGTATGGTAATTGTATATAACGTTATACGTTATAACGTAATACTATATAACGTTATACGTTATAACGTAATACTATATAACGTTATACGTTATAACGTAATACTATATAACGTTACACGTTGTATGGTAATTGTATATAACGTTATACGTTATAACGTAATACTATATAACGTTATACGTTATAACGTAATACTATGTAACGTTATACGTTATACCGTAATACTATATAACGTTATCCGTGATAACGTAATACTATATAACGTTATAAGTTATAACGTTACACTATATAACGTTATACGTTATAACGTTACACTAAATAGCGTTATTCGTTAAAGCGTAACACTATATAACGTCACACATTGTATAGTAATAGTATATAACGTTATACGTTCTATCGTAATCCTATATAACGTTATCCGTTATAACGTAATACTATATAACGGTATACGTTATAACGCAATGCTATATAACGTTATACGTTATAACGTTACACTATATAACGTTACACGTTGTATGGTAATTGTATATAACGTTATACGATATAACGTAATACTATATAACGTTATACGTTATAACGTAATACTATATAACGATACACGTTGTATGGTAATTGTATATAACGTTATACGTTATAACGTTACACTAAATAGCGTTATTCGTTAAAGCGTAACACTATATAACGTCACACATTGTATAGTAATAGTATATAACGTTATACGTTCTATCGTAATCCTATATAACGTTATACGTTATAGCGTAATGCTATATAACGTTATACGTTATAACGTAACACTATATAACATTATACGTTATAACGTTATACTATATAACGGTATACGCTATAACGCAATGCTATATAACGTTATACATTAAAACGTAACAATATATAACGCCATACATTGTATAGTAATAGTATGTAACGTTATATGTTCTATCGTAATCCTATATAACGTTATACGTTATAGCGTAATACTATATAACGTTATACGTTATAACGTAATACTATATAATGTTATACGTTATAACGTAATACTATATAACGTTATACGTTATAACGTCATACTATATAACGGTATACGTTATAACGCAATGCTATATAACGTTATACGTTATAACGTTACACTATATAACGTTACACGTTGTATGGTAATTGTATATAACGTTATACGTTATAACGTAATACTATATAACGTTACACGTTGTATGGTAATTGTATATGACGTTATACGTTATAACGTAATACTATATAACGTTATACGTTATACCGTAATACTATATAACGTTATCCGTGATAACGTAATACTATATAACGTTATAAGTTATAACGTTACACTATATAACGTTATACGTTATAACGTTACACTAAATAGCGTTATTCGTTAAAGCGTAACACTATATAACGTCACACATTGTATAGTAATAGTATATAACGTTATACGTTCTATCGTAATCCTATATAACGTTATACGTTATAGCGTAATGCTACATAACGTTATACGTTATAACGTAACACTATATAACATTATACGTTATAACGTTATACTATATAACGGTATACGCTATAACGCAATGCTATATAACGTTATACATTAAAACGTAACAATATATAACGCCATACATTGTATAGTAATAGTATGTAACGTTATATGTTCTATCGTAATCCTATATAACGTTATACGTTATAGCGTAATACTATATAACGTTATACGTTATAACGTAATACTATATAATGTTATACGTTATAACGTAATACTATATAACGTTATACGTTATAACGTAATACTATATAACGTTATACGTTATAACGTAATACTATATAACGTTATACGTTATAACGTAATACTATATAACGTTATCCGTTATAACGTAATACTGTATAACGTTATACGTTATAACGTAATACTATATAACGTTATACGTTATAACGTAATACTATATAACGTTATACGTTATAACGTAATACTATATAACGTTATACGTTATAACGTAATACTATATAACGTTATACGTTATAACGTCATACTATATAACGGTATACGTTATAACGCAATGCTATATAACGTTATACGTTATAACGTTACACTATATAACGTTACACGTTGTATGGTAATTGTATATAACGTTATACGTTATAACGTAATACTATATAACGTTACACGTTGTATGGTAATTGTATATGACGTTATACGTTATAACGTAATACTATATAACGTTATACGTTATAACGTAATACTATATAACGTTATACGTTATAACGTCATACTATATAACGGTATACGTTATAACGTCATACTATATAACGGTATACGTTATAACGCAATGCTATATAACGTTATACGTTATCACGTTACACTGTATAACGTTACACGTTTTATGCTAATTGTATATAATGTTATACGTTATAACGTAATACTATATAACGTTATACGTTATAACGTAATACTATATAACGTTATACGTTATAACGTAATACTATATAACGTTATTCGTTATAACGTAATACTATATAACGTTATACGTTATAACGTAATACTATATAACGTTATACGTTATAACGTAATACTATATAACGTTATACGTTATAACGTAATACTATATAACGTTATACGTTATAACGTAATACTATATAACGTTATAAGTTATAACGTTACACTATATAACGTTATACGTTATAACGTTACACTATATAAGGTTACACGTTTTATGCTAATTGTATATAACGTTATACGTTATAACGTAATACTATATAACGTAATACTATATAACGTAATACTATATAACGTTATACGTTATAACGTAATACTCCATGACGTTATACGTTATAACGTTTACACTATATAACGTTATCCGTTATAACGTAATACTATATAACGTTATATGTTTTAACGTAATACTATATAACGTTACACGTTATTACGTAATACTATATAACGTTACACGTTGTATGGTAATTGTATATGACGTTATACGTTATAACGTAATACTATATAACGTTATACGTTATAACGTAATACTATATAACGTTATACGTTATAACGTCATACTATATAACGGTATACGTTATAACGTCATACTATATAACGGTATACGTTATAACGCAATGCTATATAACGTTATACGTTATCACGTTACACTGTATAACGTTACACGTTTTATGCTAATTGTATATAATGTTATACGTTATAACGTAATACTATATAACGTTATACGTTATAACGTAATACTATATAACGTTATACGTTATAACGTAATACTATATAACGTTATTCGTTATAACGTAATACTATATAACGTTATACGTTATAACGTAATACTATATAACGTTATACGTTATAACGTAATACTATATAACGTTATACGTTATAACGTAATACTATATAACGTTATACGTTATAACGTAATACTATATAACGTTATAAGTTATAACGTTACACTATATAACGTTATACGTTATAACGTTACACTATATAAGGTTACACGTTTTATGCTAATTGTATATAACGTTATACGTTATAACGTAATACTATATAACGTAATACTATATAACGTAATACTATATAACGTTATACGTTATAACGTAATACTCCATGACGTTATACGTTATAACGTTTACACTATATAACGTTATCCGTTATAACGTAATACTATATAACGTTATACGTTATAACGTAATACTATATAACGTTATACGTTATAACGTAATACTATATAGCGTTATACGTTATAACGTAATACTATATAACGTTATCCGTTATAACGTAATACTATATAACGGTATACGTTATAACGCAATGCTATATAACGTTATACGTTATAACGTTACACTATATAACGTTACACGTTGTATGGTAATTGTATATAACGTTATACGATATAACGTAATACTATATAACGTTATACGTTATAACGTAATACTATATAACGTTACACGTTGTATGGTAATTGTATATAACGTTATACGTTATAACGTAATACTATATAACGTTATACGTTATAACGTAATACTATATAACGTTATACGTTATAACGTAATACTATATAACGTTATACGTTATACCGTAATACTATATAACGTTATCCGTGATAACGTAATACTATATAACGTTATAAGTTATAACGTTACACTATATAACGTTATACGTTATAACGTTACACTAAATAGCGTTATTCGTTAAAGCGTAACACTATATAACGTCACACATTGTATAGTAATAGTATATAACGTTATACGTTCTATCGTAATCCTATATAACGTTATACGTTATAGCGTAATGCTTTATAACGTTATACGTTATAACGTAACACTATATAACGTTATACGTTATAACGTAATACTATATAACGTTATACGTTATAACGTTATACTATATAACGGTATACGCTATAACGCAATGCTATATAACGTTATACATTAAAACGTAACAATATATAACGCCATACATTGTATAGTAATAGTATGTAACGTTATACGTTCTATCGTAAACCTATATAACGTTATACGTTATAGCGTAATACTATATAACGTTATACGTTATAACGTAATACTATATAATGTTATACGTTATAACGTAATACTATATAACGTTATACGTTATAACGTAATACTATATAACGTTATACGTTATAACGTAATACTATATAACGTTATAAGTTATAACGTTACACTATATAACGTTATACGTTATAACGTTACACTATATAAGGTTACACGTTTTATGCTAATTGTATATAACGTTATACGTTATAACGTAATACTATATAACGTAATACTATATAACGTTATACGTTATAACGTAATAGTATATAACGTTATACGTTATAACGTTTCACTATATAACGTTATAAGTTATAACGTTACACTATATAACGTTATACGTTATAACGTTACACTAAATAACGTTATACGTTAAAGCGTAACACTATATAACGTCACACATTGTATAGTAATAGTATATAACGTTATACGTTCTATCGTAATCCTATATAACGTTATACGTTATAGCGTAATGCTATATAACGTTATACGTTATAATTTAACACTATATAACGTTATACGTTATAACGTAATACTACATAACGTTATACGTTATAACGTTACACTATATAACGTTACACGTTGTATGGTAATTGTATATGACGTTATGCGTTATAACGTAATACTATATAACGTTACACGTTGTATGGTAATTTTATATAACGTTATACGTTATAACGTAATACTATGTAACGTTATACGTTATAACGTAATAGTATATAACGTTATACGTTATAACGTTTCACTATATAACGTTATAAGTTATAACGTTACACTATATAACGTTATACGTTATAACGTTACACTAAATAACGTTATACGTTAAAGCGTAACACTATATAACGTCACACATTGTATAGTAATAGTATATAACGTTATACGTTCTATCGTAATCCTATATAACGTTATACGTTATAGCGTAATGCTTTATAACGTTATACGTTATAATTTAACACTATATAACGTTATACGTTATAACGTAATACTACATAACGTTATACGTTAAAACGTAACACTACATAACGTTATACGTTATAACGTTACACTATATAACGTTACACGTTGTATGGTAATTGTATCTAACTTTACACGTTATAACGTAATACTATATAACTTTATACGTTATAGCGTAATACTATATAACGTTATACGTTATAACGTAACACTATATAACATTATACGTTATAACGTAATACTATATAACGTTATCCGTTATAACGTAATACTATATAACGTTATACGTTATAACGTAATACTATATAACGTTATACGTTATAACGTAATACTATATAACGTTATACGTTATAACGCAATGCTATATAACGTTATACGTTATAACGTTACACTATATAACGTTACACGTTGTATGGTAATTGTATATAACGTTATACGTTATAACGTAATACTATATAACGTTACACGTTGTATGGTAATTGTATATGACGTTATACGTTATAACGTAATACTATATAACGTTATACGTTATAACGTAATACTATATAACGTTATACGTTATAACGTCATACTATATAACGGTATACGTTATAACGCAATGCTATATAACGTTATACGTTATCACGTTACACTGTATAACGTTACACGTTTTATGCTAATTGTATATATCGTTATACGTTATAACGTAATACTATATAACGATATACGTCATAACGTAATACTATATAACGTTATACGTTATAACGTAATACTATATAACGTTATACGTTATAACGTAATACTATATAACGTTATACGTTATAACGTAATACTATATAACGTTATAAGTTATAACGTTACACTATATAACGTTATACGTTATAACGTTACACTATATAAGGTTACACGTTTTATGCTAATTGTATATAACGTTATACGTTATAACGTAATACTATATAACGTAATACTATATAACGTAATACTATATAACGTTATACGTTATAACGTAATACTACATGACGTTATACGTTATAACGTTTACACTATATAACGTTATCCGTTATAACGTAATACTATATAACGTTATACGTTATAACGTAATACTATATAACGTTATACGTTATAACGTAATACTATATAACGTTATACGTTATAACGTAATACTATATAACGTTATCCGTTATAACGTAATACTATATAACGGTATACGTTATAACGCAATGCTATATAACGTTATACGTTATAACGTTACACTATATAACGTTACACGTTGTATGGTAATTGTATATAACGTTATACGATATAACGTAATACTATATAACGTTATACGTTATAACGTAATACTATATAACGTTACACGTTGTATGGTAATTGTATATAACGTTATACGTTATAACGTAATACTATATAACGTTATACGTTATAACGTAATACTATGTAACGTTATACGTTATACCGTAATACTATATAACGTTATCCGTGATAACGTAATACTATATAACGTTATAAGTTATAACGTTACACTATATAACGTTATACGTTATAACGTTACACTAAATAGCGTTATTCGTTAAAGCGTAACACTATATAACGTCACACATTGTATAGTAATAGTATATAACGTTATACGTTCTATCGTAATCCTATATAACGTTATACGTTATAGCGTAATGCTATATCGTTATACGTTATAACGTAACACTATATAACATTATACGTTATAACGTTATACTATATAACGGTATACGCTATAACGCAATGCTATATAACGTTATACATTAAAACGTAACAATATATAACGCCATACATTGTATAGTAATAGTATGTAACGTTATACGTTCTATCGTAATCCTATATAACGTTATACGTTATAGCGTAATACTATATAACGTTATACGTTATAACGTAATACTATATAATGTTATACGTTATAACGTAATACTATATAACGTTATACGTTATAACGTAATACTATATAACGTTATACGTTATAACGTAATACTATATAACGTTATACGTTATAACGTAATACTATATAACGTTATAAGTTATAACGTTACACTATATAACGTTATACGTTATAACGTTACACTATATAAGGTTACACGTTTTATGCTAATTGTATATAACGTTATACGTTATAACGTAATACTATATAACGTTATACGTTATAACGTAATACTATATAATGTTATACGTTATAACGTAATACTATATAACGTTATACGTTATAACGTAATACTATATAACGTTATACGTTATAACGTAATACTATATAACGTTATACGTTATAACGTAATACTATATAACGTTATACGTTATAACGTAATACTATATAACGTTATACGTTATAACGTAATACTATATAACGTTATAACTTATAACGTTACACTATATAACGTTATACGTTATAACGTTACACTATATAAGGTTACACGTTTTATGCTAATTGTATATAACGTTATACGTTATAACGTAATACTATATAACGTAATACTATATAACGTTATACGTTATAACGTAATACTACATGACGTTATACGTTATAACGTTTACACTATATAACGTTATCCGTTATAACGTAATACTATATAACGTTATACGTTATAACGTAATACTATATAACGTTATACGTTATAACGTAATACTATATAACGTTATACGTTATAACGTAATACTATATAACGTTACACGTTGTATGGTAATTGTATATAACGTTATACGTTATAACGTAATACTATATAACGTTATACGTTATAACGTAATACTATATAACGTTATACGTTATAACGTAATACTATATAACGTTACACGTTGTATGGTAATTGTATATAACGTTATACGTTATAACGTAATACTATATAACGTTATACGTTATAACGTAATACTATATAACGTTATACGTTATAACGTAATACTATATAACGTTATACGTTATAACGTAATACTATATAACGTTATACGTTATAACGTAATACTATATAACGTTATCCGTTATAACGTAATACTATATAACGGTATACGTTATAACGCAATGCTATATAACGTTATACGTTATAACGTTACACTATATAACGTTACACGTTGTATGGTAATTGTATATAACGTTATACGATATAACGTAATATAATATAACGTTATACGTTATAACGTAATACTATGTAACGTTATACGTTATACCGTAATACTATATAACGTTATCCGTGATAACGTAATACTATATAACGTTATAAGTTATAACGTTACACTATATAACGTTATACGTTATAACGTTACACTAAATAGCGTTATTCGTTAAAGCGTAACACTATATAACGTCACACATTGTATAGTAATAGTATATAACGTTATACGTTCTATCGTAATCCTATATAACGTTATACGTTATAGCGTAATGCTATATCGTTATACGTTATAACGTAACACTATATAACATTATACGTTATAACGTTATACTATATAACGGTATACGCTATAACGCAATGCTATATAACGTTATACATTAAAACGTAACAATATATAACGCCATACATTGTATAGTAATAGTATGTAACGTTATACGTTCTATCGTAATCCTATATAACGTTATACGTTATAGCGTAATACTATATAACGTTATACGTTATAACGTAATACTATATAATGTTATACGTTATAACGTAATACTATATAACGTTATACGTTATAACGTAATACTATATAACGTTATACGTTATAACGTAATACTATATAACGTTATACGTTATAACGTAATACTATATAACGTTATAAGTTATAACGTTACACTATATAACGTTATACGTTATAACGTTACACTATATAAGGTTACACGTTTTATGCTAATTGTATATAACGTTATACGTTATAACGTAATACTATATAACGTTATACGTTATAACGTAATACTATATAATGTTATACGTTATAACGTAATACTATATAACGTTATACGTTATAACGTAATACTATATAACGTTATACGTTATAACGTAATACTATATAACGTTATACGTTATAACGTAATACTATATAACGTTATACGTTATAACGTAATACTATATAACGTTATACGTTATAACGTAATACTATATAACGTTATAAGTTATAACGTTACACTATATAACGTTATACGTTATAACGTTACACTATATAAGGTTACACGTTTTATGCTAATTGTATATAACGTTATACGTTATAACGTAATACTATATAACGTAATACTATATAACGTTATACGTTATAACGTAATACTACATGACGTTATACGTTATAACGTTTACACTATATAACGTTATCCGTTATAACGTAATACTATATAACGTTATACGTTATAACGTAATACTATATAACGTTATACGTTATAACGTAATACTATATAACGTTATACGTTATAACGTAATACTATATAACGTTACACGTTGTATGGTAATTGTATATAACGTTATACGTTATAACGTAATACTATATAACGTTATACGTTATAACGTAATACTATATAACGTTATACGTTATAACGTAATACTATATAACGTTACACGTTGTATGGTAATTGTATATAACGTTATACGTTATAACGTAATACTATATAACGTTATACGTTATAACGTAATACTATATAACGTTATACGTTATAACGTAATACTATATAACGTTATACGTTATAACGTAATACTATATAACGTTATACGTTATAACGTAATACTATATAACGTTATCCGTTATAACGTAATACTATATAACGGTATACGTTATAACGCAATGCTATATAACGTTATACGTTATAACGTTACACTATATAACGTTACACGTTGTATGGTAATTGTATATAACGTTATACGATATAACGTAATATAATATAACGTTATACGTTATAACGTAATACTATATAACGTTACACGTTGTATGGTAATTGTACATAACGTTATACGTTATAACGTAATACTATATAACGTTATACGTTATAACGTAATACTATATAACGTTATACGTTATACCGTAATACTATATAACGTTATCCGTTATAACGTAATACTATATAACGTTATAAGTTATAACGTTACACTATATAACGTTATACGTTATAACGTAATACTATATAACGTTACACGTTGTATGGTAATTGTATATAACGTTATACGTTATAACGTAATACTATATAACGTTATACGTTATAACGTAATACTATATAACGTTATACGTTATAACGTAATACTATATAACGTTATACGTTATAACGTAATACTATATAACGTTATACGTTATAACGTAATACTATATAACGTTATACGTTATAACGTAATACTATATAACGTTATAAGTTATAACGTTACACTATATAACGTTATACGTTATAACGTTACACTATATAAGGTTACACGTTTTATGCTAATTGTATATAACGTTATACGTTATAACGTAATACTATATAACGTAATACTATATAACGTTATACGTTATAACGTAATAGCATATAACGTTATACGTTATAACGTTTCACTATATAACGTTATAAGTTATAACGTTACACTATATAACGTTATACGTTATAACGTTACACTAAATAACGTTATACGTTAAAGCGTAACCCTATATAACGTCACACATTGTATAGTAATAGTATATAAGGTTATACGTTCTATCGTAATCCTATATAACGTTATACGTTATAGCGTAATGCTATATAACGTTATACGTTATAATTTAACACTATATAACGTTATACGTTATAACGTAATACTACATAACGTTATACGTTATAACGTTACACTATATAACGTTACACGTTGTATGGTAATTGTATATGACGTTATGCGTTATAACGTAATACTATATAACGTTACACGTTGTATGGTAATTTTATATAACGTTATACGTTATAACGTAATACTATGTAACGTTATACGTTATAACGTAATAGTATATAACGTTATACGTTATAACGTTTCACTATATAACGTTATAAGTTATAACGTTACACTATATAACGTTATACGTTATAACGTTACACTAAATAACGTTATACGTTAAAGCGTAACACTATATAACGTCACACATTGTATAGTAATAGTATATAACGTTATACGTTCTATCGTAATCCTATATAACGTTATACGTTATAGCGTAATGCTTTATAACGTTATACGTTATAATTTAACACTATATAACGTTATACGTTATAACGTAATACTACATAACGTTATACGTTAAAACGTAACACTACATAACGTTATACGTTATAGCGTTACACTATATAACGTTACACGTTGTATGGTAATTGTATCTAACTTTATACGTTATAACGTAATACTATATAACTTTATACGTTATAGCGTAATACTATATAACGTTATACGTTATAACGTAATACTATATAACGTTATACGTTATAACGTAATACTATATAACGTAATACTATATAACGTTATACGTTATAACGTAATAGTATATAACGTTATACGTTATAACGTTTCACTATATAACGTTATAAGTTATAACGTTACACTATATAACGTTATACGTTATAACGTTACACTAAATAACGTTATACGTTAAAGCGTAACACTATATAACGTCACACATTGTATAGTAATAGTATATAACGTTATACGTTCTATCGTAATCCTATATAACGTTATACGTTATAGCGTAATGCTATATAACGTTATACGTTATAATTTAACACTATATAACGTTATACGTTATAACGTAATACTACATAACGTTATACGTTATAACGTTACACTATATAACGTTACACGATGTATGGTAATTGTATATGACGTTATGCGTTATAACGTAATACTATATAGCGTTACACGTTGTATGGTAATTTTATATAACGTTATACGTTATAACGTAATACTATGTAACGTTATACGTTATAACGTAATAGTATATAACGTTATACGTTATAACGTTTCACTATATAACGTTATAAGTTATAACGTTACACTATATAACGTTATACGTTATAACGTTACACTAAATAACGTTATACGTTAAAGCGTAACACTATATAACGTCACACATTGTATAGTAATAGTATATAACGTTATACGTTCTATCGTAATCCTATATAACGTTATGCGTTATAGCGTAATGCTTTATAACGTTATACGTTATAATTTAACACTATATAACGTTATACGTTATAACGTAATACTACATAACGTTATACGTTAAAACGTAACACTACATAACGTTATACGTTATAACGTTACACTATATAACGTTACACGTTGTATGGTAATTGTATCTAACTTTACACGTTATAACGTAATACTATATAACTTTATACGTTATAGCGTAATACTATATAACGTTATACGTTATAACGTAACACTATATAACATTATACGTTATAACGTAATACTATATAACGTTATCCGTTATAACGTAATACTATATAACGTTATCCGTTATAACGTAATACTATATAACGTTATACGTTATAACGTAATACTATATAACGTTATACGTTATAACGTAATACTATATAACGTTATACGTTATAACGCAATGCTATATAACGTTATACGTTATAACGTTACACTATATAACGTTACACGTTGTATGGTAATTGTATATAACGTTATACGTTATAACGTAATACTATATAACGTTACACGTTGTATGGTAATTGTATATGACGTTATACGTTATAACGTAATACTATATAACGTTATACGTTATAACGTAATACTATATAACGTTATACGTTATAACGTCATACTATATAACGGTATACGTTATAACGCAATGCTATATAACGTTATACGTTATCACGTTACACTGTATAACGTTACACGTTTTATGCTAATTGTATATATCGTTATACGTTATAACGTAATACTATATAACGATATACGTCATAACGTAATACTATATAACGTTATACGTTATAACGTAATACTATATAACGTTATACGTTATAACGTAATACTATATAACGTTATACGTTATAACGTAATACTATATAACGTTATAAGTTATAACGTTACACTATATAACGTTATACGTTATAACGTTACACTATATAAGGTTACACGTTTTATGCTAATTGTATATAACGTTATACGTTATAACGTAATACTATATAACGTAATACTATATAACGTAATACTATATAACGTTATACGTTATAACGTAATACTACATGACGTTATACGTTATAACGTTTACACTATATAACGTTATCCGTTATAACGTAATACTATATAACGTTATACGTTATAACGTAATACTATATAACGTTATACGTTATAACGTAATACTATATAACGTTATACGTTATATCGTAATACTATATAACGTTATCCGTTATAACGTAATACTATATAACGGTATACGTTATAACGCAATGCTATATAACGTTATACGTTATAACGTTACACTATATAACGTTACACGTTGTATGGTAATTGTATATAACGTTATACGATATAACGTAATACTATATAACGTTATACGTTATAACGTAATACTATATAACGTTACACGTTGTATGGTAATTGTATATAACGTTATACGTTATAACGTAATACTATATAACGTTATACGTTATAACGTAATACTATGTAACGTTATACGTTATACCGTAATACTATATAACGTTATCCGTGATAACGTAATACTATATAACGTTATAAGTTATAACGTTACACTATATAACGTTATACGTTATAACGTTACACTAAATAGCGTTATTCGTTAAAGCGTAACACTATATAACGTCACACATTGTATAGTAATAGTATATAACGTTATACGTTCTATCGTAATCCTATATAACGTTATACGTTATAGCGTAATGCTATATCGTTATACGTTATAACGTAACACTATATAACATTATACGTTATAACGTTATACTATATAACGGTATACGCTATAACGCAATGCTATATAACGTTATACATTAAAACGTAACAATATATAACGCCATACATTGTATAGTAATAGTATGTAACGTTATACGTTCTATCGTAATCCTATATAACGTTATACGTTATAGCGTAATACTATATAACGTTATACGTTATAACGTAATACTATATAATGTTATACGTTATAACGTAATACTATATAACGTTATACGTTATAACGTAATACTATATAACGTTATACGTTATAACGTAATACTATATAACGTTATAAGTTATAACGTTACACTATATAACGTTATACGTTATAACGTTACACTATATAAGGTTACACGTTTTATGCTAATTGTATATAACGTTATACGTTATAACGTAATACTATATAACGTAATACTATATAACGTTATACGTTATAACGTAATAGCATATAACGTTATACGTTATAACGTTTCACTATATAACGTTATAAGTTATAACGTTACACTATATAACGTTATACGTTATAACGTTACACTAAATAACGTTATACGTTAAAGCGTAACACTATATAACGTCACACATTGTATAGTAATAGTATATAAGGTTATACGTTCTATCGTAATCCTATATAACGTTATACGTTATAGCGTAATGCTATATAACGTTATACGTTATAATTTAACACTATATAACGTTATACGTTATAACGTAATACTACATAACGTTATACGTTATAACGTTACACTATATAACGTTACACGTTGTATGGTAATTGTATATGACGTTATGCGTTATAACGTAATACTATATAACGTTACACGTTGTATGGTAATTTTATATAACGTTATACGTTATAACGTAATACTATGTAACGTTATACGTTATAACGTAATAGTATATAACGTTATACGTTATAACGCTTCACTATATAACGTTATAAGTTATAACGTTACACTATATAACGTTATACGTTATAACGTTACACTAAATAACGTTATACGTTAAAGCGTAACACTATATAACGTCACACATTGTATAGTAATAGTATATAACGTTATACGTTCTATCGTAATCCTATATAACGTTATACGTTATAGCGTAATGCTTTATAACGTTATACGTTATAATTTAACACTATATAACGTTATACGTTATAACGTAATACTATATAACGTTATACGTTATAACGTAATACTATATAATGTTATACGTTATAACGTAATACTATATAACGTTATACGTTATAACGTAATACTATATAACGTTATACGTTATAACGTAATACTATATAACGTTATACGTTATAACGTAATACTATATAACGTTACACGTTGTATGGTAATTGTATATAACGTTATACGTTATAACGTAATACTATATAACGTTATCCGTTATAACGTAATACTATATAACGTTATACGTTATAACGTAATACTATATAACGTTATACGTTATAACGTAATACTATATAACGTTATACGTTATAACGTAATACTATATAACGTTATACGTTATAACGTAATACTATATAACGTTATACGTTATAACGTAATACTATATAACGTTATACGTTATAACGTAATACTATATAACGTTATACGTTATAACGTAATACTATATAATGTTATACGTTATAACGTAATACTATATAACGTTATACGTTATAACGTAATACTATATAACGTTATACGTTATAACGTAATTCTATATAACGTTATACGTTATAACGTAATACTATATAACGTTATACGTTATAACGTAATACTACATGACGTTATACGTTATAACGTTTACACTATATAACGTTATCCGTTATAACGTAATACTATATAACGTTATACGTTATAACGTAATACTATATAACGTTATCCGTTATAACGTAATACTATATAACGGTATACGTTATAACGCAATGCTATATAACGTTATACGTTATAACGTTACACTATATAACGTTACACGTTGTATGGTAATTGTATATAACGTTATACGATATAACGTAATACTATATAACGTTATACGTTATAACGTAATACTATATAACGTTACACGTTGTATGGTAATTGTATATAACGTTATACGTTATAACGTAATACTATATAACGTTATACGTTATAACGTAATACTATATAACGTTATACGTTATACCGTAATACTATATAACGTTATCCGTGATAACGTAATACTATATAACGTTATAAGTTATAACGTTACACTATATAACGTTATACGTTATAACGTTACACTAAATAGCGTTATTCGTTAAAGCGTAACACTATATAACGTCACACATTGTATAGTAATAGTATATAACGTTATACGTTCTATCGTAATCCTATATAACGTTATACGTTATAGCGTAATGCTATATAACGTTATACGTTATAACGTAACACTATATAACATTATACGTTATAACGTTATACTATATAACGGTATACGCTATAACGCAATGCTATATAACGTTATACATTAAAACGTAACAATATATAACGCCATACATTGTATAGTAATGGTATGTAACGTTATACGTTCTATCGTAATCCTATATAACGTTATACGTTATAGCGTAATACTATATAACGTTATACGTTATAACGTAATACTATATAATGTTATACGTTATAACGTAATACTATATAACGTTATACGTTATAACGTAATACTATATAACGTTATACGTTATAACGTAATACTATATAACGTTATACGTTATAACGTAATACTATATAACGTTATACGTTATAACGTAATACTATATAACGTTATACGTTATAACGTAATACTATATAACGTTATAAGTTATAACATTACACTATATAACGTTATACGTTATAACGTTACACTATATAAGGTTACACGTTTTATGCTAAATGTATATAACGTTATACGTTATAACGTAATACTATATAACGTAATACTATATAACGTAATACTATATAACGTAATACTATATAACGTTATACGTTATAACGTAATACTACATGACGTTATACGTTATAACGTTTACACTATATAACGTTATCCGTTATAACGTAATACTATATAACGTTATACGTTATAACGTAATACTATATAACGTTATACGTTATAACGTAATACTATATAACGTTATACGTTATAACGTAATACTATATAACGTTATCCGTTATAACGTAATACTATATAACGGTATACGTTATAACGCAATGCTATATAACGTTATACGTTATAACGTTACACTATATAACGTTACACGTTGTATGGTAATTGTATATAACGTTATACGATATAACGTAATACTATATAACGTTATACGTTATAACGTAATACTATATAACGTTACACGTTGTATGGTAATTGTATATAACGTTATACGTTATAACGTAATACTATATAACGTTATACGTAATAGCGTAATACTATATAACGTTATCCGTTATAACGTAATACTATAGAACGTTGTACGTTATAACGTCATACTATATAACGGTATACGTTATAACGTTACACTATATAAGGTTACACGTTTTATGCTAATTGTATATAACGTTATACGTTATAGCGTAATACTATATAACGTTATACGTTATAACGTAATACTATATAACGTTATACGTTATAACGTAATACTATATAATGTTATACGTTATAACGTAATACTATATAACGTTATACGTTATAACGTAATACTATATAACGTTATACGTTATAACGTAATACTATATAACGTTATACGTTATAACGTAATACTATATAACGTTATAAGTTATAACGTTACACTATATAACGTTATACGTTATAACGTTACACTATATAAGGTTACACGTTTTATGCTAATTGTATATAACGTTATACGTTATAACGTAATACTATATAACGTAATACTATATAACGTTATACGTTATAACGTAATAGTATATAACGTTATACGTTATAACGTTTCACTATATAACGTTATAAGTTATAACGTTACACTATATAACGTTATACGTTATAACGTTACACTAAATAACGTTATACGTTAAAGCGTAACACTATATAACGTCACACATTGTATAGTAATAGTATATAACGTTATACGTTCTATCGTAATCCTATATAACGTTATACGTTATAGCGTAATGCTATATAACGTTATACGTTATAATTTAACACTATATAACGTTATACGTTATAATGTAATACTACATAACGTTATACGTTATAACGTTACACTATATAACGTTACACGTTGTATGGTAATTGTATATGACGTTATGCGTTATAACGTAATACTATATAACGTTACACGTTGTATGGTAATTTTATATAACGTTATACGTTATAACGTAATACTATGTAACGTTATACGTTATAACGTAATAGTATATAACGTTATACGTTATAACGTTTCACTATATAACGTTATAAGTTATAACGTTACACTATATAACGTTATACGTTATAACGTTACACTAAATAACGTTATACGTTAAAGCGTAACACTATATAACGTCACACATTGTATAGTAATAGTATATAACGTTATACGTTCTATCGTAATCCTATATAACGTTATACGTTATAGCGTCGTACTATATAACGGTATACGTTATAACGCAATGCTATATAACGTTATACGTTATAACGTTACACTATATAACGTTACACGTTGTATGGTAATTGTATATAACGTTATACGTTATAACGTAATACTATATAACGTTACAGGTTGTATGGTAATTGTATATGACGTTATACGTTATAACGTAATACTATATAACGCTATACGTTATAACGTAATACTATATAACGCTATACGTTATAACGTAATACTATATAACGTTATACGTTATAACGCAATACTATATAACTTTATACGTTATAGCGTAATACTATATAACGTTATACGTTATAACGTAATACTATATAACATTATACGTTATAACGTAATACTATATAACGTTATCCGTTATAACGTAATACTACATAACGTTATACGTTATAACGTAATAGTATATAACGTTATACGTTATAACGTTTCACTATATAACGTTATAAGTTATAACGTTACACTATATAACGTGATACGTTAAAGCGTAACACTATATAACGTCACCCATTGTATAGTAATAGTATATAACGTTATACGTTCTATCGTAATCCTATATAACGTTATACGTTATAGCGTGTTGCTATATAACGTTATACGTTATAATTTAACACTATATAACGTTATACGTTATAACGTAATACTACATAACGTTATACGTTATAACGTAACACTATATAACGGTATACGTTATAACGCAATGCTATATAACGTTATACGTTATAACGTTACACTATATAACGTCACACATTGTATGGTAATAGTATATAACGTTATACGTTCTATCGTAATCCTATATAACGTTATACGTTATAGCGTAATGCTATATAACGTTATACGTTATAACGTAATACTATATAACGTTATACGTTATAACGTAATACTACATAACGGTATACGTTATAACGCAATGCTATATAACGTTATACGTTATAACGTTACACTATATAACGTTACACGTTGTATGGTAATTGTATATAACGTTATACGTTATAACGTAATACTATATAACATTATACGTTAGAACGTAATAATATATAACTTTATGCGTTATAACGTAATACTATATAACGTTACACGTTATAACGTAATACTATATAACGTAATACTATATAACGTTATACGTTATAACGTCATACTATATAACGGTATACGTTATAACGCAATGCTATATAACGTTATACGTTAAAACGTTACACTATATAACGTTACACGTTGTATGGTAATTGTATATAACGTTATACGTTATAACGTAATACTATATAACGTTATACGTTATAACGTAATACTATATAACATTATACGTTATAACGTTATACTATATAACGGTATACGTCATAACGTAATACTATATAACGGTATACGTTATAACGCAATGCCATATAACGGTATACGTTATAACGCAATAGTATATAACGTTATACGTTATAACGTAATACTATATAACGTTATACGTTATAACGTAATACTATATAACGTTATACGTTATAACGTAATACTATATAACGTTATACGTTATAACGTAATACCATATAACGTTATACGTTATAACGTAATACTAAATAACGTTATACGTTATACCGTAATACTATATAACGTTATACGTTATAACGTAATACTATATAACGTTATACGTTATAACGTAATACTACATAACGTTATACGTTATAACGTAACACTATATAACGTTATACGTTATAACGTAACACTATATAACGTTATACGTTATAACGTAACACTATATAACGTTATACGTTATAACGTTACACTATATAACGTTACACGTTGTATGGTAATTGTATCTAACTTTATACGTTATAACGTAATACTATATAACGTTATACGTTATAACGTAATACTATATAACGTTATACGTTATAACGTAATACTATGTAACGTTATATGTTATAACGTAATACTATATAACGTTATACGTTATAACGTAATACTAAATAACGTTATACGTTGTATGGTAATTGTATCTAACTTTATACGTTATAACGTAATACTATATAGCGTTATACGTTATAACGTAATACTATATAACGTTATACGTTATAACATAATACTATATAACGTTATACGTTATAACATAATACTATATAACGTTATCCGTTATAACGTAATACTATATAACGTTGTACGTTATAACATCATACTATATAACGTTATACGTTATACCGTAGTACTATATAACGTTATACGTTATAACGTAATACTATATAACGTTATACGTTATAACGTAATACTACACAACGTTATACGTTATAACGTAACACTATATAACGTTATACGTTATAACGTTACACTATATAACGTTACACGTTGTATGGTAATTGTATCTAACTTTATACGTTATAACGTAATACTATATAACGTTATACGTTATAACGTAATACTATATAACGTTATATGTTATAACGTAATACTATATAACGTTATACGTTATAACATAATACTAAATAACGTTATACGTTATACCGTAATACTATATAACGTTATCCGTTATAACGTAATACTATATAACGTTATACGTTATAACGTAATACTATGTAACGTTATATGTTATAACGTAATACTATATAACGTTATACGTTATAACGTAATACTACATAACGTTATACGTTATAACGTAATACTATTTAACGGTATACGTTATAACGCAATGCTATATAACGTTATACGTTATAACGTTACACTATATAACGTTACACGTTGTATGGTATTTGTATATAACGTTATACGTTATAACGTAATACTATATAACGTTATACGTTATAACGTAATACTATATAACGATATACGTTATAACATAATACTATATAACGTTATACGTTATAACGTAATACTATATAACGTTATACATTATAACGCAATGCTATATAACGTTATACGTTATAACATAATACTATATAACGTTATACGTTATAACATAATACTATATAACGTTATCCGTTATAACGTAATACTATATAACGTTATACGTTATAACGTAATACTATATAACGTTACACGTTGTATGGTAATTGTATATAACGTTATACGTTATAACGTAATACTATATAACGTTATACGTTATAACGTAATACTATATAACGTTATACGTTATAACGTAATACCATATAACGTTATACGTTATAACGTAATACTAAATAACGTTATACGTTATACCGTAATACTATATAACGTTATACGTTATAACGTAATACTATATAACGTTATACGTTATAACGTAATACTACATAACGTTATACGTTATAACGTAACACTATATAACGTTATACGTTATAACGTAACACTATATAACGTTATACGTTATAACGTAACACTATATAACGTTATACGTTATAACGTTACACTATATAACGTTACACGTTGTATGGTAATTGTATCTAACTTTATACGTTATAACGTAATACTATATAACGTTATACGTTATAACGTAATACTATATAACGTTATACGTTATAACGTAATACTATGTAACGTTATATGTTATAACGTAATACTATATAACGTTATACGTTATAACGTAATACTAAATAACGTTATACGTTGTATGGTAATTGTATCTAACTTTATACGTTATAACGTAATACTATATAGCGTTATACGTTATAACGTAATACTATATAACGTTATACGTTATAACATAATACTATATAACGTTATACGTTATAACATAATACTATATAACGTTATCCGTTATAACGTAATACTATATAACGTTGTACGTTATAACATCATACTATATAACGTTATACGTTATACCGTAGTACTATATAACGTTATACGTTATAACGTAATACTATATAACGTTATACGCTATAACGTAATACTACACAACGTTATACGTTATAACGTAACACTATATAACGTTATACGTTATAACGTTACACTATATAACGTTACACGTTGTATGGTAATTGTATCTAACTTTATACGTTATAACGTAATACTATATAACGTTATACGTTATAACGTAATACTATATAACGTTATATGTTATAACGTAATACTATATAACGTTATACGTTATAACATAATACTAAATAACGTTATACGTTATACCGTAATACTATATAACGTTATCCGTTATAACGTAATACTATATAACGTTATACGTTATAACGTAATACTATGTAACGTTATATGTTATAACGTAATACTATATAACGTTATACGTTATAACGTAATACTACATAACGTTATACGTTATAACGTAATACTATTTAACGGTATACGTTATAACGCAATGCTATATAACGTTATACGTTATAACGTTACACTATATAACGTTACACGTTGTATGGTATTTGTATATAACGTTATACGTTATAACGTAATACTATATAACGTTATACGTTATAACGTAATACTATATAACGATATACGTTATAACATAATACTATATAACGTTATACGTTATAACGTAATACTATATAACGTTATACATTATAACGCAATGCTATATAACGTTATACGTTATAACATAATACTATATAACGTTATACGTTATAACATAATACTATATAACGTTATCCGTTATAACGTAATACTATATAACGTTATACGTTATAACGTAATACTATATAACGTTACACGTTGTATGGTAATTGTATATAACGTTATACGTTATAACGTAATACTATATAACGTTATACGTTATAACGTAATACTATATAACGTTATACGTTATAACGTAATACTATATAACGTTACACGTTGTATGGTAATTGTATATAACGTTATACGTTATAACGTAATACTATATAACGTTATACGTTATAACGTAATACTATATAACGTTATACGTTATAACGTAATACTATATAACGTTATACGTTATAACGTAATACTATATAACGTTATACGTTATAACGTAATACTATATAACGTTATCCGTTATAACGTAATACTATATAACGGTATACGTTATAACGCAATGCTATATAACGTTATACGTTATAACGTTACACTATATAACGTTACACGTTGTATGGTAATTGTATATAACGTTATACGATATAACGTAATATAATATAACGTTATACGTTATAACGTAATACTATATAACGTTACACGTTGTATGGTAATTGTACATAACGTTATACGTTATAACGTAATACTATATAACGTTATACGTTATAACGTAATACTATATAACGTTATACGTTATACCGTAATACTATATAACGTTATCCGTTATAACGTAATACTATATAACGTTATAAGTTATAACGTTACACTATATAACGTTATACGTTATAACGTAATACTATATAACGTTACACGTTGTATGGTAATTGTATATAACGTTATACGTTATAACGTAATACTATATAACGTTATACGTTATAACGTAATACTATATAACGTTATACGTTATAACGTAATACTATATAACGTTATACGTTATAACGTAATACTATATAACGTTATACGTTATAACGTAATACTATATAACGTTACACGTTGTATGGTAATTGTATATAACGTTATACGTTATAACGTAATACTATATAACGTTATACGTTATAACGTAATACTATATAACGTTATACGTTATAACGTAATACTATATAACGTTATACGTTATAACGTAATACTATATAACGTTATACGTTATAACGTTACACTATATAAGGTTACACGTTTTATGCTAATTGTATATAACGTTATACGTTATAACGTAATACTATATAACGTAATACTATATAACGTTATACGTTATAACGTAATAGCATATAACGTTATACGTTATAACGTTTCACTATATAACGTTATAAGTTATAACGTTACACTATATAACGTTATACGTTATAACGTTACACTAAATAACGTTATACGTTAAAGCGTAACCCTATATAACGTCACACATTGTATAGTAATAGTATATAAGGTTATACGTTCTATCGTAATCCTATATAACGTTATACGTTATAGCGTAATGCTATATAACGTTATACGTTATAATTTAACACTATATAACGTTATACGTTATAACGTAATACTACATAACGTTATACGTTATAACGTTACACTATATAACGTTACACGTTGTATGGTAATTGTATATGACGTTATGCGTTATAACGTATTACTATATAACGTTACACGTTGTATGGTAATATTATATAACGTTATACGTTATAACGTAATACTATGTAACGTTATACGTTATAACGTAATAGTATATAACGTTATACGTTATAACGTTTCACTATATAACGTTATAAGTTATAACGTTACACTATATAACGTTATACGTTATAACGTTACACTAAATAACGTTATACGTTAAAGCGTAACACTATATAACGTCACACATTGTATAGTAATAGTATATAACGTTATACGTTCTATCGTAATCCTATATAACGTTATACGTTATAGCGTAATGCTTTATAACGTTATACGTTATAATTTAACACTATATAACGTTATACGTTATAACGTAATACTACATAACGTTATACGTTAAAACGTAACACTACATAACGTTATACGTTATAGCGTTACACTATATAACGTTACACGTTGTATGGTAATTGTATCTAACTTTATACGTTATAACGTAATACTATATAACTTTATACGTTATAGCGTAATACTATATAACGTTATACGTTATAACGTAATACTATATAACGTTATACGTTATAACGTAATACTATATAACGTTATACGTTATAACGTAATACTATATAACGTTATACGTTATAACGTAATACTATATAACGTTATACGTTATAACGTCATACTATATAACGGTATACGTTATAACGCAATGCTATATAACGTTATACGTTATAACGTTACACTATATAACGTTACACGTTGTATGGTAATTGTATATAACGTTATACGTTATAACGTAATACTATATAACGTTACACGTTGTATGGTAATTGTATATGACGTTATACGTTATAACGTAATACTATATAACGTTATACGTTATAACGTAATACTATATAACGTTATACGTTATAACGTCATACTATATAACGGTATACGTTATAACGCAATGCTATATAACGTTATACGTTATCACGTTACACTGTATAACGTTACACGTTTTATGCTAATTGTATATAACGTTATACGTTATAACGTAATACTATATAACGTTATACGTTATAACGTAATACTATATAACGTTATACGTTATAACGTAATACTATATAACGTTATACGTTATAACGTAATACTATATAACGTTATACGTTATAACGTAATACTATATAATGTTATACGTTATAACGTAATACTATATAACGTTATACGTTATAACGTAATACTATATAACGTTATACGTTATAACGTAATACTATATAACGTTATACGTTATAACGTAATACTATATAACGTTACACGTTGTATGGTAATTGTATATAACGTTATACGTTATAACGTAATACTATATAACGTTATCCGTTATAACGTAATACTATATAACGTTATACGTTATAACGTAATACTATATAACGTTATACGTTATAACGTAATACTATATAACGTTATACGTTATAACGTAATACTATATAACGTTATACGTTATAACGTAATACTATATAACGTTATACGTTATAACGTAATACTATATAACGTTATACGTTATAACGTAATACTATATAATGTTATACGTTATAACGTAATACTATATAACGTTATACGTTATAACGTAATACTATATAACGTTATACGTTATAACGTAATACTATATAACGTTATACGTTATAACGTAATACTATATAACGTTATACGTTATAACGTTTACACTATATAACGTTATCCGTTATAACGTAATACTATATAACGTTATACGTTATAACGTAATACTATATAACGTTATCCGTTATAACGTAATACTATATAACGGTATACGTTATAACGCAATGCTATATAACGTTATACGTTATAACGTTACACTATATAACGTTACACGTTGTATGGTAATTGTATATAACGTTATACGATATAACGTAATACTATATAACGTTATACGTTATAACGTAATACTATATAACGTTACACGTTGTATGGTAATTGTATATAACGTTATACGTTATAACGTAATACTATATAACGTTATACGTTATAACGTAATACTATATAACGTTATACGTTATACCGTAATACTATATAACGTTATCCGTGATAACGTAATACTATATAACGTTATAAGTTATAACGTTACACTATATAACGTTATACGTTATAACGTTACACTAAATAGCGTTATTCGTTAAAGCGTAACACTATATAACGTCACACATTGTATAGTAATAGTATATAACGTTATACGTTCTATCGTAATCCTATATAACGTTATACGCTATAGCGTAATGCTATATAACGTTATACGTTATAACGTAACACTATATAACATTATACGTTATAACGTTATACTATATAACGGTATACGCTATAACGCAATGCTATATAACGTTATACATTAAAACGTAACAATATATAACGCCATACATTGTATAGTAATGGTATGTAACGTTATACGTTCTATCGTAATCCTATATAACGTTATACGTTATAGCGTAATACTATATAACGTTATACGTTATAACGTAATACTATATAATGTTATACGTTATAACGTAATACTATATAACGTTATACGTTATAACGTAATACTATATAACGTTATACGTTATAACGTAATACTATATAACGTTATACGTTATAACGTAATACTATATAACGTTATACGTTATAACGTAATACTATATAACGTTATACGTTATAACGTAATACTATATAACGTTATAAGTTATAACGTTACACTATATAACGTTATACGTTATAACGTTACACTATATAAGGTTACACGTTTTATGCTAAATGTATATAACGTTATACGTTATAACGTAATACTATATAACGTAATACTATATAACGTAATACTATATAACGTAATACTATATAACGTTATACGTTATAACGTAATACTACATGACGTTATACGTTATAACGTTTACACTATATAACGTTATCCGTTATAACGTAATACTATATAACGTTATACGTTATAACGTAATACTATATAACGTTATACGTTATAACGTAATACTATATAACGTTATACGTTATAACGTAATACTATATAACGTTATCCGTTATAACGTAATACTATATAACGGTATACGTTATAACGCAATGCTATATAACGTTATACGTTATAACGTTACACTATATAACGTTACACGTTGTATGGTAATTGTATATAACGTTATACGATATAACGTAATACTATATAACGTTATACGTTATAACGTAATACTATATAACGTTACACGTTGTATGGTAATTGTATATAACGTTATACGTTATAACGTAATACTATATAACGTTATACGTAATAGCGTAATACTATATAACGTTATCCGTTATAACGTAATACTATAGAACGTTGTACGTTATAACGTCATACTATATAACGGTATACGTTATAACGTTACACTATATAAGGTTACACGTTTTATGCTAATTGTATATAACGTTATACGTTATAACGTAATACTATATAACGTTATACGTTATAACGTAATACTATATAACGTTATACGTTATAACGTAATACTATATAATGTTATACGTTATAACGTAATACTATATAACGTTATACGTTATAACGTAATACTATATAACGTTATACGTTATAACGTAATACTATATAACGTTATACGTTATAACGTAATACTATATAACGTTATAAGTTATAACGTTACACTATATAACGTTATACGTTATAACGTTACACTATATAAGGTTACACGTTTTATGCTAATTGTATATAACGTTATACGTTATAACGTAATACTATATAACGTAATACTATATAACGTTATACGTTATAACGTAATAGTATATAACGTTATACGTTATAACGTTTCACTATATAACGTTATAAGTTATAACGTTACACTATATAACGTTATACGTTATAACGTTACACTAAATAACGTTATACGTTAAAGCGTAACACTATATAACGTCACACATTGTATAGTAATAGTATATAACGTTATACGTTCTATCGTAATCCTATATAACGTTATACGTTATAGCGTAATGCTATATAACGTTATACGTTATAATTTAACACTATATAACGTTATACGTTATAATGTAATACTACATAACGTTATACGTTATAACGTTACACTATATAACGTTACACGTTGTATGGTAATTGTATATGACGTTATGCGTTATAACGTAATACTATATAACGTTACACGTTGTATGGTAATTTTATATAACGTTATACGTTATAACGTAATACTATGTAACGTTATACGTTATAACGTAATAGTATATAACGTTATACGTTATAACGTTTCACTATATAACGTTATAAGTTATAACGTTACACTATATAACGTTATACGTTATAACGTTACACTAAATAACGTTATACGTTAAAGCGTAACACTATATAACGTCACACATTGTATAGTAATAGTATATAACGTTATACGTTCTATCGTAATCCTATATAACGTTATACGTTATAGCGTCGTACTATATAACGGTATACGTTATAACGCAATGCTATATAACGTTATACGTTATAACGTTACACTATATAACGTTACACGTTGTATGGTAATTGTATATAACGTTATACGTTATAACGTAATACTATATAACGTTACAGGTTGTATGGTAATTGTATATGACGTTATACGTTATAACGTAATACTATATAACGCTATACGTTATAACGTAATACTATATAACGCTATACGTTATAACGTAATACTATATAACGTTATACGTTATAACGCAATACTATATAACTTTATACGTTATAGCGTAATACTATATAACGTTATACGTTATAACGTAATACTATATAACATTATACGTTATAACGTAATACTATATAACGTTATCCGTTATAACGTAATACTACATAACGTTATACGTTATAACGTAACACTATATAACGTTATACGTTATAACGTTACACTATATAACGTTACACGTTGTATGGTAATTGTATCTAACTTTATACGTTATAACGTAATACTATATAACGTTATACGTTATAACGTAATACTATATAACGTTATACGTTATAACGTAATACTATGTAACGTTATATGTTATAACGTAATACTATATAACGTTATACGTTATAACGTAATACTAAATAACGTTATACGTTGTATGGTAATTGTATCTAACTTTATACGTTATAACGTAATACTATATAGCGTTATACGTTATAACGTAATACTATATAACGTTATACGTTATAACATAATACTATATAACGTTATACGTTATAACATAATACTATATAACGTTATCCGTTATAACGTAATACTATATAACGTTGTACGTTATAACATCATACTATATAACGTTATACGTTATACCGTAGTACTATATAACGTTATACGTTATAACGTAATACTATATAACGTTATACGTTATAACGTAATACTACACAACGTTATACGTTATAACGTAACACTATATAACGTTATACGTTATAACGTTACACTATATAACGTTACACGTTGTATGGTAATTGTATCTAACTTTATACGTTATAACGTAATACTATATAACGTTATACGTTATAACGTAATACTATATAACGTTATATGTTATAACGTAATACTATATAACGTTATACGTTATAACATAATACTAAATAACGTTATACGTTATACCGTAATACTATATAACGTTATCCGTTATAACGTAATACTATATAACGTTATACGTTATAACGTAATACTATGTAACGTTATATGTTATAACGTAATACTATATAACGTTATACGTTATAACGTAATACTACATAACGTTATACGTTATAACGTAATACTATTTAACGTTATACGTTATAACGTAATAGTATATAACGTTATACGTTATAACGTTTCACTATATAACGTTATAAGTTATAACGTTACACTATATAACGTGATACGTTAAAGCGTAACACTATATAACGTCACCCATTGTATAGTAATAGTATATAACGTTATACGTTCTATCGTAATCCTATATAACGTTATACGTTATAGCGTGTTGCTATATAACGTTATACGTTATAATTTAACACTATATAACGTTATACGTTATAACGTAATACTATATAACATTATACGTTATAACGTAACACTATATAACGTTATACGTTATAACGTAACACTATATAACGTTATACGTTATAACGTAACACTATATAACGTTATACGTTATAACGTTACACTATATAACGTTACACGTTGTATGGTAATTGTATCTAACTTTATACGTTATAACGTAATACTATATAACGTTATACGTTATAACGTAATACTATATAACGTTATACGTTATAACGTAATACTATGTAACGTTATATGTTATAACGTAATACTATATAACGTTATACGTTATAACGTAATACTAAATAACGTTATACGTTGTATGGTAATTGTATCTAACTTTATACGTTATAACGTAATACTATATAGCGTTATACGTTATAACGTAATACTATATAACGTTATACGTTATAACATAATACTATATAACGTTATACGTTATAACATAATACTATATAACGTTATCCGTTATAACGTAATACTATATAACGTTGTACGTTATAACATCATACTATATAACGTTATACGTTATACCGTAGTACTATATAACGTTATACGTTATAACGTAATACTATATAACGTTATACGTTATAACGTAATACTACACAACGTTATACGTTATAACGTAACACTATATAACGTTATACGTTATAACGTTACACTATATAACGTTACACGTTGTATGGTAATTGTATCTAACTTTATACGTTATAACGTAATACTATATAACGTTATACGTTATAACGTAATACTATATAACGTTATATGTTATAACGTAATACTATATAACGTTATACGTTATAACATAATACTAAATAACGTTATACGTTATACCGTAATACTATATAACGTTATCCGTTATAACGTAATACTATATAACGTTATACGTTATAACGTAATACTATGTAACGTTATATGTTATAACGTAATACTATATAACGTTATACGTTATAACGTAATACTACATAACGTTATACGTTATAACGTAATACTATTTAACGGTATACGTTATAACGCAATGCTATATAACGTTATACGTTATAACGTTACACTATATAACGTTACACGTTGTATGGTATTTGTATATAACGTTATACGTTATAACGTAATACTATATAACGTTATACGTTATAACGTAATACTATATAACGATATACGTTATAACATAATACTATATAACGTTATACGTTATAACGTAATACTATATAACGTTATACATTATAACGCAATGCTATATAACGTTATACGTTATAACATAATACTATATAACGTTATACGTTATAACATAATACTATATAACGTTATCCGTTATAACGTAATACTATATAACGTTGTACGTTATAACGTCATACTATATAACGGTATACGTTATAACGCAATAGTATATAACGTTATACGTTATAACGTAATACTATATAACGTTATACGTTATAACGCAATAGTATATAACGTTATACGTTATAACGTAATACTATATAACGTTATACGTTATAACGTAATACTATATAACGTTATACGTTATAACGTAATACTATATAACGTTATACGTTATAACGTAATACTATATAACGTTATACGTTATAACGTAATACCATATAACGTTATACGTTATAACGTAATACTAAATAACGTTATACGTTATGCCGTAATACTATATAACGTTATACGTTATAACGTAATACTATATAACGTTATACGTTATAACGTAATACTACATAACGTTATACGTTATAACGTTACACTATATAACGTTATACGTTATAACGTTACACTATATAACGTTACACGTTGTATGGTAATTGTATCTAACGTTATACGTTATAACGTAATACTATATAACGTTATACGTTATAACGTTACACTAAATAACGTTATACGTTAAAGCGTAACACTATATAACGTCACACATTGTATAGTAATAGTATATAACGTTATACGTTATAACGTAATACTATATAACGTTATACGTTATAACATAATACTATATAACGTTATACGTTATAACGTAATACTATATAACGTTATACATTATAACGCAATGCTATATAACGTTATACGTTATAACATAATACTATATAACGTTATACGTTATAACATAGTACTATATAACGTTATCCGTTATAACGTAATACTATATAACGTTGTACGTTATAACGTCATACTATATAACGGTATACGTTATAACGCAATAGTATATAACGTTATACGTTATAACGTAATACTATATAACGTTATACGTTATAACGCAATAGTATATAACGTTATACGTTATAACGTAATACTATATAACGTTATACGTTATAACGTAATACTATATAACGTTATACGTTATAACGTAATACTATATAACGTTATACGTTATAACGTAATACTATATAACGTTATACGTTATAACGTAATACCATATAACGTTATACGTTATAACGTAATACTAAATAACGTTATACGTTATGCCGTAATACTATATAACGTTATACGTTATAACGTAATACTACATAACGCTATACGTTATAACGTAATACTACATAACGTTATACGTTATAACGTAATACTACATAACGTTATACGTTATAACGTAACACTATATAACGTTATACGTTATAACGTTACACTATATAACGTTACACGTTGTATGGTAATTGTATCTAACTTTATACGTTATAACGTAATACTATATAACGTTATACGTTATAACGTAATACTACATAACGTTATACGTTATAACGTAATACTATATAACGTTATACGTTATAACGTAATACTATATAACGTTATCCGTTATAACGTAATACTATATAACGTTATACGTTATAACGTAATACTATATAACGCTACACGTTATAACATAATACTACATACCGTTATACGTTATAACGTAATACTATATAACTTTATATGTTATAACGTAATACTATATAACGTTATACGTTATAACGTAATACTATATAACGTTATACGTTATAACGTTTCACTATATAACGTTATAAGTTATAACGTTACACTATATAACGTTATACGTTATAACGTTACACTAAATAACGTTATACGTTAAAGCGTAACACTATATAACGTCACACATTGTATAGTAATAGTATATAACGTTATACGTTATAGCGTAATGCTATATAACGTTATACGTTATAATTTAACACTATATAACGTTATACGTTATAACGTAATACTATATAACGTTATACGTTATAACGTAACACTACATAACGTTATACGTTATAACGTAATACTATATAACGTTATCCGTTATAACGTAATACTATATAACGTTATACGTTATAACGTAATACTATATAACGTTATACGTTATAACGTAATACTATATAACGTTATACGTTATAACGTAATACCATATAACGTTATACGTTATAACGTAATACTAAATAACGTTATACGTTATACCGTAATACTATATAACGTTATACGTTATAACGTAATACTATATAACGTTATACGTTATAACGTAATACTACATAACGTTATACGTTATAACGTAACACTATATAACGTTATCCGTTATAACGTAATACTATATAACGTTACACGTTGTATGGTAATTGTATATAACGTTATACGTTATAACGTAATACTATATAACGTTATACGTTATAACGTAATACTATATAACATTATACGTTATAACGTTATACTATATAACGGTATACGTCATAACGTAATACTATATAACGGTATACGTTATAACGCAATGCCATATAACGGTATACGTTATAACGCAATAGTATATAACGTTATACGTTATAACGTAATACTATATAACGTTATACGTTATAACGTAATACCATATAACGTTATACGTTATAACGTAATACTAAATAACGTTATACGTTATACCGTAATACTATATACCGTTATACGTTATAACGTTACACTATATAACGTTACACGTTGTATGGTAATTGTATCTAACTTTATACGTTATAACGTAATACTATATAACGTTATACGTTATAACGTAATACTATATAACGTTATACGTTATAACGTAATACTATATAACGTTATATGTTATAACGTAATACTATATAACGTTATACGTTATAACGTAATACTAAATAACGTTATACGTTGTATGGTAATTGTATCTAACTTTATACGTTATAACGTAATACTATATAACGTTATACGTTATAACGTAATACTATATAACGTTATACGTTATAACATAATACTATATAACGTTATACGTTATAACATAATACTATAAAACGTTATCCGTTATAACGTAATACTATATAACGTTGTACGTTATAACATCATACTATATAACGTTATACGTTATACCGTAGTACTATATAACGTTATACGTTATAACGTAATACTATATAACGTTATACGTTATAACGTAATACTACACAACGTTATACGTTATAACGTAACACTATATAACGTTATACGTTATAACGTTACACTATATATCGTTACACGTTGTATGGTAATTGTATCTAACTTTATACGTTATAACGTAATACTATATAACGTTATACGTTATAACGTAATACTATATAACGTTATATGTTATAACGTAATACTATATAACGTTATACGTTATAACATAATACTAAATAACGTTATACGTTATACCGTAATACTATATAACGTTATCCGTTATAACGTAATACTATATAACGTTATACGTTATAACGTATTACTATATAACGTTATACGTTATAACGTAATACTATATAACGTTATCCGTTATAACGTAATACTATATAACGTTATACGTTATAACGTAATACTATATAACGTTATACGTTATAACGTAATACTATATAACGTTATACGTTATAACGTTTCACTATATAACGTTATAAGTTATAACGTTACACTATATAACGTTATACGTTATAACGTTACACTAAATAACGTTATACGTTAAAGCGTAACACTATATAACGTCACACATTGTATAGTAATAGTATATAACGTTATACGTTATAGCGTAATGCTATATAACGGTATACGTTATAACGTAATACTATATATCGTTATACGTTATAACGTAATACTACATAACGTTATACGTTATAACGTAATACTATATAACGGTATACGTTATAACGCAATGCTATATAACGTTATACGTTATAACGTTACACTATATAACGTTACACGTTGTATGGTAATTGTATATAACGTTATACGTTATAACGTAATACTATATAACGTTATACGTTAGAACGTAATACTGTATAACTTTATGCGTTATAACGTAATACTATATAACGTTATACGTTATAACGTAATACTATATAACGTTATCCGTTATAACGTAATACTATATAACGTTGTACGTTATAACGTCATACTATATAACGGTATACGTTATAACGCAATAGTATATAACGTTATACGTTATAACGTAATACTATATAACGTTATACGTTATACCGTAATACTATATAACGTTATACGTTATAACGTAATACTATATAACGTTATACGTTATAACGTAATACTATATAACGTTATACGTTATAACGTAATACCATATAACGTTATACGTTATAACGTAATACTAAACAACGTTATACGTTATGCCGTAATACTATATAACGTTATACGTTATAACGTAATACTATATAACGTTATACGTTATAACGTAATACTACATAACGTTATACGTTATAACGTTACACTATATAACGTTATACGATATAACGTTACACTATATAACGTTACACGTTGTATGGTAATTGTATCTAACTTTATACGTTATAACGTAATACTATATAACGTTATACGTTATAACGTAATACTATATAACGTTATATGTTGTAACGTAATACTATATAACGTTATACGTTATAACGTAATAATAAATAACGTTATACGTTGTATGGTAATTGTATCTAACTTTATACGTTATAACGTAATACTATATAACGTTATACGTTATAACGTAATACTATATAACGTTATACGTTATAACGTAATACTACATAACGTTATACGTTATAACGTAATACTATATAACGTTATACGTTATAACGTAATACTATATAACGTTGTACGTTATAACGTAATACTATATAACGTTATACGTTATAACGTAATACTACATAACGCTATACGTTAGAACGTAATACTACATAACGTTATACGTTATAACGTAATACTATATAACTTTATACGTTATAACGTAATACTACATAACGTTATACGTTATAACGTAACACTATATAACGTTATACGTTATAACGTTACACTATATAACGTTACACGTTGTATGGTAATTGTATCTAACTTTATACGTTATGACGTAATACTATATAACGCTATACGTTATAACATAATACTACATAACGTTATACGTTATAACGTAATACTATATAACTTTATACGTTATAACGTAATACTATATAACGTTAAACGTTATAACGTAATACTATATAACGTTATACGTTATAACGTTTCACTATATAACGTTATAAGTTATAACGTTACACTATATAACGTTATACGTTATAACGTTACACTAAATAACGTTATACGTTAAAGCGTAACACTATATAACGTCACACATTGTATAGTAATAGTATATAACGTTATACGTTATAGCGTAATGCTATATAACGTTATACGTTATAACGTAATACTACATAACGTTATACGTTATAACGTAATACTACATAACGTTATACGTTATAACGTAATACTATATAACGTTATACGTTATAACGTAATACTACATAACGTTATCCGTTATAACGTAATACTATATAACGTTATACGTTATAACGTAATACTATATAACGCTATACGTTATAACATAATACTACATAACGTTATACGTTATAACGTTACACTATATAACGTTACACGTTGTATGGTAATTGTATCTAACTTTATACGTTATAACGTAATACTATATAACGTTATACGTTATAACGTAATACTACATAACGTTATACGTTATAACGTAATACTATATAACGTTATACGTCATAACGTAATACTATATAACGTTATCCGTTATAACGTAATACTATATAACGTTATACGTTATAACGTAATACTATATAACGCTATACGTTATAACATAATACTACATAACGTTATACGTTATAACGTAATACTATATAACTTTATACGTTATAACGTAATACTATATAACGTTATACGTTATAACGTAATACTATATAACGTTATACGTTATAACGTTTCACTATATAACGTTATACGTTATAACGTTACACTAAATAACGTTATACGTTAAAGCGTAACACTATATAACGTCACACATTGTATAGTAATAGTATATAACGTTATACGTTATAGCGTAATGCTATATAACGTTATACGTTATAATTTAACACTATATAACGTTATACGTTATAACGTAATACTATATAACGTTATACGTTATAACGTAATACTACATAACGTTATACGTTATAACGTAATACTATATAACGTTATCCGTTATAACGTAATACTATATAACGTTATACGTTATAACGTAATACTATATAACGCTATACGTTATAACGTAATACTACATAACGTTATACGTTATAACGTAATACTATATAACGTAATACGTTACAACGTAATACTATATAACTTTATGCGTTATAACGTAATACTATATAACGTTATACGTTATAACGTAATACTACATAACGTTATACGTTATAACGTAACACTATATAACGTTATACGTTATAACGTTACACTATATAACGTTACACGTTGTATGGTAATTGTATCTAACTTTATACGTTATGACGTAATACTATATAACGCTATACGTTATAACATAATACTACATAACGTTATACGTTATAACGTAATACTATATAACTTTATACGTTATAACGTAATACTATATAACGTTAAACGTTATAACGTAATACTATATAACGTTATACGTTATAACGTTTCACTATATAACGTTATAAGTTATAACGCTACACTATATAACGTTATACGTTATAACGTTACACTAAATAACGTTATACGTTAAAGCGTAACACTATATAACGTCACACATTGTATAGTAATAGTATATAACGTTATACGTTATAGCGTAATGCTATATAACGTTATACGTTATAACGTAATACTACATAACGTTATACGTTATAACGTAATACTACATAACGTTATACGTTATAACGTAATACTATATAACGTTATACGTTATAACGTAATACTACATAACGTTATCCGTTATAACGTAATACTATATAACGTTATACGTTATAACGTAATACTATATAACGCTATACGTTATAACATAATACTACATAACGTTATACGTTATAACGTTACACTATATAACGTTACACGTTGTATGGTAATTGTATCTAACTTTATACGTTATAACGTAATACTATATAACGTTATACGTTATAACGTAATACTACATAACGTTATACGTTATAACGTAATACTATATAACGTTATACGTCATAACGTAATACTATATAACGTTATCCGTTATAACGTAATACTATATAACGTTATACGTTATAACGTAATTCTATATAACGCTATACGTTATAACATAATACTACATAACGTTATACGTTATAACGTAATACTATATAACTTTATACGTTATAACGTAATACTATATAACGTTATACGTTATAACGTAATACTATATAACGTTATACGTTATAACGTTTCACTATATAACGTTATACGTTATAACGTTACACTAAATAACGTTATACGTTAAAGCGTAACACTATATAACGTCACACATTGTATAGTAATAGTATATAACGTTATACGTTATAGCGTAATGCTATATAACGTTATACGTTATAATTTAACACTATATAACGTTATACGTTATAACGTAATACTATATAACGTTATACGTTATAACGTAATACTACATAACGTTATACGTTATAACGTAATACTATATAACGTTATCCGTTATAACGTAATACTATATAACGTTATACGTTATAACGTAATACTATATAACGCTATACGTTATAACGTAATACTACATAACGTTATACGTTATAACGTAATACTATATAACGTAATACGTTACAACGTAATACTATATAACTTTATGCGTTATAACGTAATACTATATAACGTTATACGTTATAACGTAATACTATATAACGTTATCCGTTATAACGTAATACTATATAACGTTACACGTTATAACGTCATACTATATAACGGTATACGTTATAACGCAATGCTATATAACGTTATACGTTATAACGTTACACCATATAACGTTATACGTTATAACGTTACACTAAATAACGTTATACGTTAAAGCGTAACACTATATAACGTCACACATTGTATGGTAATAGTATATAACGTTATACGTTATAGCGTAATGCTATATAACGTTATACGTTATAATTTAACACTATATAACGTTATACGTTATAACGTAATACTATATAACGTTATACGTTATAACGTAATACTACATAACGTTATACGTTATAACGTAATACTATATAACGTTATCCGTTATAACGTAATACTATATAACGTTATACGTTATAACGTAATGCTATATAACGCTATACGTTATAACGTAATACTACATAACGTTATACGTTATAACGTAATACTATATAGCGTAATACGTTACAACGTAATACTATATAACTTTATGCGTTATAACGTAATACTATATAACGTTATACGATATAACGTAATACTATATAACGTTATACGTTATAACGTAATACTATATAACATTATACGTTATAACGTTATACTATATAACGGCATACGCTATAACGCAATGCTATATAACGTTATACGTTATAACGTAATACTATATAACGTTATACGTTATAACATAATACTATATAACGTTATACGTTATAACGTAATACTATATAACGTTATACGTTATAACGTAATACTATATAGCGTTATACGTTATAGCGCAATGCTATATAACGTTATACGTTATAACATAATACTATATAACGTTATACGTTATAACGTAATACTATATAACTTTATACGTTATAACGTAATACTATATAACGTTATACGTTATAACGTAATACTATATAACGTTATCCGTTATACCGTAATACTATATAACGTTATACGTTATAACGTAATACTATATAGCGTTATACGTTATAACGTAATACTACATAACGTTATACGTTATAACGTAACACTATATAACGTTATACGTTATAACGTTACACTATATAACGTTACACGTTGTATGGTAATTGTATCTAACTTTATACGTTATAACGTAATACTATATAACGTTATACGTTATAACGTAATACTATATAACGTTATATGTCATAACGTAGTACTATATAACGTTATACGTTATAACGTAATACTATATAACGTTATACGTTATAACGTCATACTATATAACGGTATACGTTATAACGCAATAGTATATAACGTTATACGTTATAACGTAATACTATATAACGTTATCCGTTATAACGTAATACTATATAACGTTGTACGTTATAACGTCATACTATATAACGGTATACGTTATAACGCAATAGTATATAACGTTATACGTTATAACGTAATACTATATAACGTTATACGTTATAACGTAATACTATATAACGTTATACGTTATAACGTAATACTATATAACGTTATACGTTATAACGTAATACTATATAACGTTATACGTTATAACGTAATACCATATAACGTTATACGTTATAACGTAATACTAAATAACGTTATACGTTATGCCGTAATACTATATAACGTTATACGTTATAACGTAATACTATATAACGTTATACGTTATAACGTAATACTACATAACGTTATACGTTATAACGTTACACTATATAACGTTATACGTTATAACGTTACACTATATAACGTTACACGTTGTATGGTAATTGTATCTAACTTTATACGTTATAACGTAATACTATATAACGTTATCCGTTATAACGTAATACTATATAACGTTATATGCTATAACGTAATACTATATAACGTTATACGTTATAACGTAATACCATATAACGTTATACGTTATGACGTAATACCATATAACGTTATACGTTATAACGTAATACTAAATAACGTTATACGTTATGCCGTAATACTATATAACGTTATACGTTATAACGTAATACTATATAACGTTATACGTTATAACGTAATACTACATAACGTTATACGTTATAACGTTACACTATATAACGTTTTACGTTATAACGTTACACTATATAACGTTACACGTTGTATGGTAATTGTATCTAACTTTATACGTTATAACGTAATACTATATAACGTTATACGTTATAACGTAATACTATATAACGTTATATGTTATAACGTAATACTATATAACGTTATACGTTATAACATAATACTAAATAACGTTATACGTTATATTGTAATACTATATAACGTTATCCGTTATAACGTAATACTATATAACGTTATACGTTATAACGTAATACTATATAACGTTATACGTTATAACGTAATACTATATAACGTTATCCGTTATAACGTAATACTATATAACGTTATACGTTATAACGTAATACTATATAACGTTATACGTTATAACGTAATACTATATAACGTTATACGTTATAACGTAATACTATATAACGTTATACGTTATAACGTTTCACTATATAACGTTATAAGTTATAACGTTACACTATATAACGTTATACGTTATAACGTTACACTAAATAACGTTATACGTTAAAGCGTAACACTATATAACGTCACACATTGTATAGTAATAGTATATAACGTTATACGTTATAGCGTAATGCTATATAACGTTATACGTTATAATTTAACACTATATAACGTTATACGTTATAACGTAATACTATATAACGTTATACGTTATAACGTAATACTACATAACGTTATACGTTATAACGTAATACTACATAACGTTATACGTTATAACGTAATACTATATAACGTTATCCGTTATAACGTAATACTATATAACGTTATACGTTATAACGTAATACTATATAACGCTATACGTTATAACGTAATACTACATAACGTTATACGTTATAACGTAATACTATATAGCGTAATACGTTACAACGTAATACTATATAACTTTATGCGTTATAACGTAATACTATATAACGTTATACGTTATAACGTAATACTATATAACGTTATACGTTATAACGTAATACTATATAACATTATACGTTATAACGTTATACTATATAACGGCATACGCTATAACGCAATGCTATATAACGTTATACGTTATAACGTAATACTATATAACGTTATACGTTATAACATAATACTATATAACGTTATACGTTATAACGTAATACTATATAACGTTATACGCTACAACGTAATACTATATAACGTTATACGTTATAACATTATACTATATAACGTTATACGTTACAACATAATACTATATAACGTTATACGTTATAACGTAATACTATATAGCGTTATACGTTATAGCGCAATGCTATATAACGTTATACGTTATAACATAATACTATATAACGTTATACGTTATAACGTAATACTATATAACTTTATACGTTATAACGTAATACTATATAACGTTATACGTTATAACGTAATACTATATAACGTTATCCGTTATACCGAAATACTATATAACGTTATACGTTATAACGTAATACTATATAGCGTTATACGTTATAACGTAATACTACATAACGTTATACGTTATAACGTAACACTATATAACGTTATACGTTATAACGTTACACTATATAACGTTACACGTTGTATGGTAATTGTATCTAACTTTATACGTTATAACGTAATACTATATAACGTTATACGTTATAACGTAATACTATATAACGTTATATGTCATAACGTAGTACTATATAACGTTATACGTTATAACGTAATACTACATAACGTTATACGTTATAACGTCATACTATATAACGGTATACGTTATAACGCAATAGTATATAACGTTATACGTTATAACGTAATACTATATAACGTTATCCGTTATAACGTAATACTATATAACGTTGTACGATATAACGTCATACTATATAACGGTATACGTTATAACGCAATAGTATATAACGTTATACGTTATAAGGTAATACTATATAACGTTATACGTTATAACGTAATACTATATAACGTTATACGTTATAACGTAATACTATATAACGTTATACGTTATAACGTAATACTATATAACGTTATACGTTATAACGTAATACCATATAACGTTATACGTTATAACGTAATACTAAATAACGTTATACGTTATGCCGTAATACTATATAACGTTATACGTTATAACGTAATACTATATAACGTTATACGTTATAACGTAATACTACATAACGTTATACGTTATAACGTTACACTATATAACGTTATACGTTATAACGTTACACTATATAACGTTACACGTTGTATGGTAATTGTATCTAACTTTATACGTTATACGTTATAACGTAATACTATATAACGTTATACGTTATAACGTAATACTATATAACGTTATACGTTATAACGTAATACTATATAACGTTATATGTTATAACGTAATACTATATAACGTTATACGTTATAACGTAATACCATATAACGTTATACGTTATAACGTAATACCATATAACGTTATACGTTATAACGTAATACTAAATAACGTTATACGTTATGCCGTAATACTATATAACGTTATACGTTATAACGTAATACTATATAACGTTATACGTTATAACGTAATACTACATAACGTTATACGTTATAACGTTACACTATATAACGTTTTACGTTATAACGTTACACTATATAACGTTACACGTTGTATGGTAATTGTATCTAACTTTATACGTTATAACGTAATACTATATAACTTTATACGTTATAACGTAATACTATATAACGTTATATGTTATAACGTAATACTATATAACGTTATACGTTATAACATAATACTAAATAACGTTATACGTTATATTGTAATACTATATAACGTTATCCGTTATAACGTAATACTATATAACGTTATACGTTATAACGTAATACTATATAACGTTATACGTTATAACGTAATACTATATAACGTTATCCGTTATAACGTAATACTATATAACGAGATACGTTATAACGTAATACTATATAACGTTATACGTTATAACGTAATACTATATAACGTTATACGTTATAACGTTTCACTATATAACGTTATAAGTTATAACTTAATATATATATATTATAACGTTATAAGTTATAAGTTACACTATATAACGTTATACGTTATAACGTTACACTAAATAACGTTATACGTTAAAGCGTAACACTATATAACGTCACACATTGTATAGTAATAGTATATAACGTTATACGTTATAGCGTAATGCTATATAACGGTATACGTTATAACGTAATACTATATATCGTTATACGTTATAACGTAATACTACATAACGTTATACGTTATAACGTAATACTATATAACGGTATACGTTATAACGCAATGCTATATAACGTTATACGTTATAACGTTACACTATATAACGTTACACGTTGTATGGTAATTGTATATAACGTTATACGTTATAACGTAATACTATATAACGTTATACGTTAGAACGTAATACTGTATAACTTTATGCGTTATAACGTAATACTATATAACGTTATACGTTATAACGTAATACTATATAACGTTATCCGTTATAACGTAATACTATTTATCGTTATACGTTATAACGTCATATTATATAACGGTATACGTTATATGGCAATGCTATATAACGTTATACGTTATAACGTTACACTATATAACGTTACACGTTGTATGGTAATTGTATATAACGTTATACGTTATAACGTAATACTATATAACGTTATACGTTATAACGTAATACTATATAACGTTATATGTTATAACGTAATACTATATAACGTTATACATTATAACGCAATGCTATATAACGTTATACGTTATAACATAATACTATATAACGTTATACGTTATAACATACTACTATATAACGTTATCCGTTATAACGTAATACTATATAACATTGTACGTTATAACGTCATACTATATAACGGTATACGTACTACATAACGTTATACGTTATAACGTAATACTATATAACGTTATACGTTATAACGTAATACTATATAACGTTATCCGTTATAACGTAATACTATATAACGTTATACGTTATAACGTAATACTATATAACGCTATACGTTATAACATAATACTACATAACGTTATACGTTATAACGTAATACTATATAACTTTATACGTTATAACGTAATACTATATAACGTTATACGTTATAACGTAATACCATATAACGTTATACGTTATAACGTAATACTAAATAACGTTATACGTTATGCCGTAATACTATATAACGTTATACGTTATAACGTAATACTATATAACGTTATACGTTATAACGTAATACTACATAACGTTATACGTTATAACGTTACACTATATAACGTTATACGTTATAACGTTACACTATATAACGTTACACGTTGTATGGTAATTGTATCTAACTTTATACGTTATAACGTAATACTATATAACGTTATACGTTATAACGTAATACTATATAACGTTATATGTTATAATGTAATACTATATAACGTTATACGTTATAACGTAATACCATATAACGTTATACGTTATAACGTAATACCATATAACGTTATGCGTTATAACGTAATACTAAATAACGTTATACGTTATGCCGTAATACTATATAACGTTATACGTTATAACGTAATACTATATAACGTTATACGTTATAACGTAATACTACATAACGTTATACGTTATAACATTACACTATATAACGTTTTACGTTATAACGTTACACTATATAACGTTACACGTTGTATGGTAATTGTATCTAACTTTATACGTTATAACGTCATACTATATAACGTTATACGTTATAACGTAATACTATATAACGTTATATGTTATAACGTAATACTATATAACGTTATACGTTATAACGTAATACCATATAACGTTATACGTTATAACGTAATACTATATAACGTTATACGTTATAACATAATACTATATAACGTTATACGTTATAACGTAATACTATATAACGTTATACATTATAACGCAATGCTATATAACGTTATACGTTATAACATAATACTATATAACGTTATACGTTATAGCGCAATGCTATATAACGTTATACGTTATAACGTAATACTATATAACGTTATCCGTTATAACGTAAAACTATATAACGTTATACGTTATAACGTAATACTATATAACGCTATACGTTATAACATAATACTACATAACGTTATACGTTATAACGTAATACTATATAACTTTATACGTTATAACGTAATACTATATAACGTTATACGTTATAACGTAACACCATATAACGTTATACGTTATAGCGCAATGCTATATAACGTTATACGTTATAACATAATACTATATAACGTTATACGTTATAACGTAATACTATATAACTTTATACGTTGTAACGTAATACTATATAACGTTATACGTTATAACGTAATACTATATAACGTTATCCGTTATACCGTAATACTATATAACGTTATACGTTATAACGTAATACTATATAGCGTTATGCGTTATAACGTAATACTACATAACGTTATACGTTATAACGTAACACTATATAACGTTATACGTTATAACGTTACACTATATAACGTTACACGTTGTATGGTAATTGTATCTAACTTTATACGTTATAACCTAATACTATATAACGTTATATGTCATAACGTAGTACTATATAACGTTATACGTTATAACGTAATACTATATAACGTTATACGTTATAACGTCATACTATATAACGGTATACGTTATAACGCAATAGTATATAACGTTATACGTTATAACGTAATACTATATAACGTTATCCGTTATAACGTAATACTATATAACGTTATACGTTATAACATAATACTAAATAACGTTATACGTTATATTGTAATACTATATAACGTTATCCGTTATAACGTAATACTATATAACGTTATACGTTATAACGTAATACTATATAACGTTATACGTTATAACGTAATACTATATAACGTTATCCGTTATAACGTAATACTATATAACGTTATACGTTATAACGTAATACTATATAACGTTATACGTTATAACGTAATACTATATAACGTTATACGTTATAACGTTTCACTATATAACGTTATAAGTTATAACTTAATATATATATATTATAACGTTATAAGTTATAAGTTACACTATATAACGTTATACGTTATAACGTTACACTAAATAACGTTATACGTTAAAGCGTAACACTATATAACGTCACACATTGTATAGTAATAGTATATAACGTTATACGTTATAGCGTAATGCTATATAACGGTATACGTTATAACGTAATACTATATATCGTTATACGTTATAACGTAATACTACATAACGTTATACGTTATAACGTAATACTATATAACGGTATACGTTATAACGCAATGCTATATAACGTTATACGTTATAACGTTACACTATATAACGTTACACGTTGTATGGTAATTGTATATAACGTTATACGTTATAACGTAATACTATATAACGTTATACGTTAGAACGTAATACTGTATAACTTTATGCGTTATAACGTAATACTATATAACGTTATACGTTATAACGTAATACTATATAACGTTATCCGTTATAACGTAATACTATGTATCGTTATACGTTATAACGTCATATTATATAACGGTATACGTTATATGGCAATGCTATATAACGTTATACGTTATAACGTTACACTATATAACGTTACACGTTGTATGGTAATTGTATATAACGTTATACGTTATAACGTAATACTATATAACGTTATACGTTATAACGTAATACTATATAACGTTATATGTTATAACGTAATACTATATAACGTTATACATTATAACGCAATGCTATATAACGTTATACGTTATAACATAATACTATATAACGTTATACGTTATAACATACTACTATATAACGTTATCCGTTATAACGTAATACTATATAACGTTATACGTTATAACGTAATACTATATAACGTTATCCGTTATAACGTAATACTATATAACGTTATACGTTATAACGTAATACTATATAACGTTATACGTTATAACGTAATACTATATAACGTTATACGTTATAACGTTACACTATATAACGTTATACGTTATAACGTTACACTAAATAACGTTATACGTTAAAGCGTAACACTATATAACGTCACACATTGTATAGTAATAGTATATAACGTTATACGTTATAGCGTAATGCTATATAACGTTATACGTTATAATTTAACACTATATAACGTTATACGTTATAACGTAATACTATATAACGTTATACGTTATAACGTAATACTACATAACGTTATACGTTATAACGTAATACTACATAACGTTATACGTTATAACGTAATACTATATAACGTTATCCGTTATAACGTAATACTATATAACGTTATACGTTATAACGTAATACTATATAACGCTATACGTTATAACGTAATACTACATAACGTTATACGTTATAACGTAATACTATATAGCGTAATACGTTACAACGTAATACTATATAACTTTATGCGTTATAACGTAATACTATATAACGTTATACGTTATAACGTAATACTATATAACGTTATACGTTATAACGTAATACTATATAACATTATACGTTATAACGTTATACTATATAACGGCATACGCTATAACGCAATGCTATATAACGTTATACGTTATAACGTAATACTATATAACGTTATACGTTATAACATAATACTATATAACGTTATACGTTATAACGTAATACTATATAACGTTATACGCTACAACGTAATACTATATAACGTTATACGTTATAACATTATACTATATAACGTTATACGTTACAACATAATACTATATAACGTTATACGTTATAACGTAATACTATATAGCGTTATACGTTATAGCGCAATGCTATATAACGTTATACGTTATAACATAATACTATATAACGTTATACGTTATAACGTAATACTATATAACTTTATACGTTATAACGTAATACTATATAACGTTATACGTTATAACGTAATACTATATAACGTTATCCGTTATACCGAAATACTATATAACGTTATACGTTATAACGTAATACTATATAGCGTTATTCGTTATAACGTAATACTACATAACGTTATACGTTATAACGTAACACTATATAACGTTATACGTTATAACGTTACACTATATAACGTTACACGTTGTATGGTAATTGTATCTAACTTTATACGTTATAACGTAATACTATATAACGTTATACGTTATAACGTAATACTATATAACGTTATATGTCATAACGTAGTACTATATAACGTTATACGTTATAACGTAATACTACATAACGTTATACGTTATAACGTCATACTATATAACGGTATACGTTATAACGCAATAGTATATAACGTTATACGTTATAACGTAATACTATATAACGTTATCCGTTATAACGTAATACTATATAACGTTGTACGATATAACGTCATACTATATAACGGTATACGTTATAACGCAATAGTATATAACGTTATACGTTATAAGGTAATACTATATAACGTTATACGTTATAACGTAATACTATATAACGTTATACGTTATAACGTAATACTATATAACGTTATACGTTATAACGTAATACTATATAACGTTATACGTTATAACGTAATACCACATAACGTTATACGTTATAACGTAATACTAAATAACGTTATACGTTATGCCGTAATACTATATAACGTTATACGTTATAACGTAATACTATATAACGTTATACGTTATAACGTAATACTACATAACGTTATACGTTATAACGTTACACTATATAACGTTATACGTTATAACGTTACACTATATAACGTTACACGTTGTATGGTAATTGTATCTAACTTTATACGTTATACGTTATAACGTAATACTATATAACGTTATACGTTATAACGTAATACTATATAACGTTATACGTTATAACGTAATACTATATAACGTTATATGTTATAACGTAATACTATATAACGTTATACGTTATAACGTAATACCATATAACGTTATACGTTATAACGTAATACCATATAACGTTATACGTTATAACGTAATACTAAATAACGTTATACGTTATGCCGTAATACTATATAACGTTATACGTTATAACGTAATACTATATAACGTTATACGTTATAACGTAATACTACATAACGTTATACGTTATAACGTTACACTATATAACGTTTTACGTTATAACGTTACACTATATAACGTTACACGTTGTATGGTAATTGTATCTAACTTTATACGTTATAACGTAATACTATATAACTTTATACGTTATAACGTAATACTATATAACGTTATATGTTATAACGTAATACTATATAACGTTATACGTTATAACATAATACTAAATAACGTTATACGTTATATTGTAATACTATATAACGTTATCCGTTATAACGTAATACTATATAACGTTATACGTTATAACGTAATACTATATAACGTTATACGTTATAACGTAATACTATATAACGTTATCCGTTATAACGTAATACTATATAACGAGATACGTTATAACGTAATACTATATAACGTTATACGTTATAACGTAATACTATATAACGTTATACGTTATAACGTTTCACTATATAACGTTATAAGTTATAACTTAATATATATATATTATAACGTTATAAGTTATAAGTTACACTATATAACGTTATACGTTATAACGTTACACTAAATAACGTTATACGTTAAAGCGTAACACTATATAACGTCACACATTGTATAGTAATAGTATATAACGTTATACGTTATAGCGTAATGCTATATAACGGTATACGTTATAACGTAATACTATATATCGTTATACGTTATAACGTAATACTACATAACGTTATACGTTATAACGTAATACTATATAACGGTATACGTTATAACGCAATGCTATATAACGTTATACGTTATAACGTTACACTATATAACGTAACACGTTGTATGGTAATTGTATATAACGTTATACGTTATAACGTAATACTATATAACGTTATACGTTAGAACGTAATACTGTATAACTTTATGCGTTATAACGTAATACTATATAACGTTATACGTTATAACGTAATACTATATAACGTTATCCGTTATAACGTAATACTATGTATCGTTATACGTTATAACGTCATATTATATAACGGTATACGTTATATGGCAATGCTATATAACGTTATACGTTATAACGTTACACTATATAACGTTACACGTTGTATGGTAATTGTATATAACGTTATACGTTATAACGTAATACTATATAACGTTATACGTTATAACGTAATACTATATAACGTTATATGTTATAACGTAATACTATATAACGTTATACATTATAACGCAATGCTATATAACGTTATACGTTATAACATAATACTATATAACGTTATACGTTATAACATACTACTATATAACGTTATCCGTTATAACGTAATACTATATAACATTGTACGTTATAACGTCATACTATATAACGGTATACGTACTACATAACGTTATACGTTATAACGTAATACTATATAACGTTATCCGTTATAACGTAATACTATATAACGTTATACGTTATAACGTAATACTATATAACGCTATACGTTATAACATAATACTACATAACGTTATACGTTATAACGTAATACTATATAACTTTATACGTTATAACGTAATACTATATAACGTTATACGTTATAACGTAATACCATATAACGTTATACGTTATAACGTAATACCATATAACGTTATACGTTATAACGTAATACTAAATAACGTTATACGTTATGCCGTAATACTATATAACGTTATACGTTATAACGTAATACTATATAACGTTATACGTTATAACGTAATACTACATAACGTTATACGTTATAACGTTACACTATATAACGTTATACGTTATAACGTTACACTATATAACGTTACACGTTGTATGGTAATTGTATCTAACTTTATACGTTATAACGTAATACTATATAACGTTATACGTTATAACGTAATACTATATAACGTTATATGTTATAACGTAATACAATATAACGTTATACGTTATAACGTAATACCATATAACGTTATACGTTATAACGTAATACCATATAACGTTATACGTTATAACGTAATACTAAATAACGTTATACGTTATGCCGTAATACTATATAACGTTATACGTTATAACGTAATACTATATAACGTTATACGTTATAACGTAATACTACATAACGTTATACGTTATAACGTTACACTATATAACGTTTTACGTTATAACGTTACACTATATAACGTTACACGTTGTATGGTAATTGTATCTAACTTTATACGTTATAACGTCATACTATATAACGTTATACGTTATAACGTAATACTATATAACGTTATATGTTATAACGTAATACTATATAACGTTATACGTTATAACGTAATACCATATAACGTTATACGTTATAACGTAATACGATATAACGTTATACGTTATAACATAATACTATATAACGTTATACGTTATAACGTAATACTATATAACGTTATACATTATAACGCAATGCTATATAACGTTATACGTTATAACGTAATACTATATAACGTTATACGTTATAACATAATACTATATAACGTTATACGTTATAACGTAATACTATATAACGTTATACGTTATAACGTAATACTATATAACTTTATACGTTATAACGTAATACTATATAACGTTATACGTTATAACGTAATACCATATAACGTTATACGTTATAGCGCAATGCTATATAACGTTATACGTTATAACGTAATACTATATAACGTTATCCGTTATAACGTAAAACTATATAACGTTATACGTTATAACGTAATACTATATAACGCTATACGTTATAACATAATACTACATAACGTTATACGTTATAACGTAATACTATATAACTTTATACGTTATAACGTAATACTATATAACGTTATACGTTATAACGTAATACCATATAACGTTATACGTTATAGCGCAATGCTATATAACGTTATACGTTATAACGTAACACTATATAACGTTATACGTTATAACGTTACACTATATAACGTTACACGTTGTATGGTAATTGTATCTAACTTTATACGTTATAACGTAATACTATATAACGTTATATGTCATAACGTAGTACTATATAACGTTATACGTTATAACGTAATACTATATAACGTTATACGTTATAACGTCATACTATATAACGGTATACGTTATAACGCAATAGTATATAACGTTATACGTTATAACGTAATACTATATAACGTTATCCGTTATAACGTAATACTATATAACGTTGTACGTTATAACGTCATACTATATAACGGTATACGTTATAACGCAATAGTATATAACGTTATACGTTATAACGTAATACTATATAACGTTATACGTTATAACGTAATACTATATAACGTTATACGTTATAACGTAATACTACATAACGTTATACGTTATAACGTTACACTATATAACGTTATACGTTATAACGTTACACTATATAACGTTATACGTTATAACGTTACACTATATAACGTTACACGTTGTATGGTAATTGTATCTAACTTTATACGTTATAACGTAATACTATATAACGTTATACGTTATAACGTAATACTATATAACGTTATACGTTATAACGTAATACTATATAACGTTATATGTTATAACGTAATACTATATAACGTTATACGTTATAACATAATACTAAATAACGTTATACGTTATATTGTAATACTATATAACGTTATCCGTTATAACGTAATACTATATAACGTTATACGTTATAACGTAATACTATATAACGTTATACGTTATAACGTAATACTATATAACGTTATCCGTTATAACGTAATACTATATAACGATATACGTTATAACGTAATACTATATAACGTTATACGTTATAACGTAATACTATATAACGTTATACGTTATAACGTTTCACTATATAACGTTATAAGTTATAACTTAATATATATATATTATAACGTTATAAGTTATAAGTTACACTATATAACGTTATACGTTATAACGTTACACTAAATAACGTTATACGTTAAAGCGTAACACTAGATAACGTCACACATTGTATAGTAATAGTATATAACGTTATGCGTTATAGCGTAATGCTATATAACGGTATACGTTATAACGTAATACTATATATCGTTATACGTTATAACGTAATACTACATAACGTTATACGTTATAACGTAATACTATATAACGGTATACGTTATAACGCAATGCTATATAACGTTATACGTTATAACGTTACACTATATAACGTTACACGTTGTATGGTAATTGTATATAACGTTATACGTTATAACGTAATACTATATAACGTTATACGTTAGAACGTAATACTGTATAACTTTATGCGTTATAACGTAATACTATATAACGTTATACGTTATAACGTAATACTATATAACGTTATCCGTTATAACGTAATACTATGTATCGTTATACGTTATAACGTCATATTATATAACGGTATACGTTATATGGCAATGCTATATAACGTTATACGTTATAACGTTACACTATATAACGTTACACGTTGTATGGTAATTGTATATAACGTTATACGTTATAACGTAATACTATATAACGTTATACGTTATAACGTAATACTATATAACGTTATATGTTATAACGTAATACTATATAACGTTATACATTATAACGCAATGCTATATAACGTTATACGTTATAACATAATACTATATAACGTTATACGTTATAACATAATACTATATAACGTTATCCGTTATAACGTAATACTATATAACATTGTACGTTATAACGTCATACTATATAACGGTATACGTACTACATAACGTTATACGTTATAACGTAATACTATATAACGTTATACGTTATAACGTAATACTATATAACGTTATCCGTTATAACGTAATACTATATAACGTTATACGTTATAACGTAATACTATATAACGCTATACGTTATAACATAATACTACATAACGTTATACGTTATAACGTAATACTATATAACTTTATACGTTATAACGTAATACTATATAACGTTATACGTTATAACGTAATACCATATAACGTTATACGTTATAACGTAATACTAAATAACGTTATACGTTATGCCGTAATACTATATAACGTTATACGTTATAACGTAATACCATATAACGTTATACGTTATAACGTAATACTAAATAACGTTATACGTTATGCCGTAATACTATATAACGTTATACGTTATAACGTAATACTATATAACGTTATACGTTATAACGTAATACTACATAACGTTATACGTTATAACGTTACACTATATAACGTTTTACGTTATAACGTTACACTATATAACGTTACACGTTGTATGGTAATTGTATCTAACTTTATACGTTATAACGTCATACTATATAACGTTATACGTTATAACATAATACTATATAACGTTATATGTTATAACGTAATACTATATAACGTTATATGTTATAACGTAATACTATATAACGTTATACGTTATAACGTAATACCATATAACGTTATACGTTATAACGTAATACTATATAACGTTATACGTTATAACATAATACTATATAACGTTATACGTTATAACGTAATACTATATAACGTTATACATTATAACGCAATGCTATATAACGTTATACGTTATAACATAATACTATATAACGTTATACGTTATAACATAATACTATATAACGTTATCCGTTATAACGTAATACTATATAACGTTATACGTTATAACGTAATACTATATAACTTTATACGTTATAACGTAATACTATATAACGTTATACGTTATAACGTAATACCATATAACGTTATACGTTATAGCGCAATGCTATATAACGTTATACGTTATAACGTAATACTATATAACGTTATCCGTTATAACGTAATACTATATAACGTTATACGTTATAACGTAATACTATATAACGCTATACGTTATAACATAATACTACATAACGTTATACGTTATAACGTAATACTATATAACTTTATACGTTATAACGTAATACTATATAACGTTATACGTTATAACGTAATACCATATAACGTTATACGTTATAGCGCAATGCTATATAACGTTATACGTTATAACATAATACTATATAACGTTACACGTTATAACGTAATACTATATAACTTTATACGTTATAACGTAATACTATATAACGTTATACGTTATAACGTAATACTATATAACGTTATCCGTTATACCGTAATACTATATAACGTTATACGTTATAACGTAATACTATATAGCGTTATACGTTATAACGTAATACTACATAACGTTATACGTTATAACGTAACACTATATAACGTTATACGTTATAACGTTACACTATATAACGTTACACGTTGTATGGTAATTGTATCTAACTTTATACGTTATAACGTAATACTATATAACGTTATACGTTATAACGTAATACTATATAACGTTATATGTCATAACGTAGTACTATATAACGTTATACGTTATAACGTAATACTATATAACGTTATAGGTTATAACGTCATACTATATAACGGTATACGTTATAACGCAATAGTATATAACGTTATACGTTATAACGTAATACTATATAACGTTATCCGTTATAACGTAATACTATATAACGTTGTACGTTATAACGTCATACTATATTACGGTATACGTTATAACGCAATAGTATATAACGTTATACGTTATAACGTAATACTATATAACGTTATACGCTATAACGTAATACTATATAACGTTATACGTTATAACGTAATACTATATAACGTTATACGTTATAACGTAATACTATATAACGTTATACGTTATAACGTAATACCATATAACGTTATACGTTATAACGTAATACTAAATAACGTTATACGTTATGCCGTAATACTATATAACGTTATACGTTATAACGTAATACTATATAACGTTATACGTTATAACGTAATACTACATAACGTTATACGTTATAACGTTACACTATATAACGTTATACGTTATAACGTAATACTATATAACGTTATCCGTTATAACGTAATACTATATAACGATATACGTTATAACGTAATACTATATAACGTTATACGTTATAACGTAATACTATATAACGGTATACGTTATAACGCAATAGTATATAACGTTATACGTTATAACGTAATACTATATAACGTTATACGCTATAACGTAATACTATATAACGTTATACGTTATAACGTAATACTATATAACGTTATACGTTATAACGTAATACTATATAACGTTATACGTTATAACGTAATACTATATAACGTTATATGTTATAACGTAATACTATATAACGTTATACGTTATAACATAATACTAAATAACGTTATACGTTATATTGTAATACTATATAACGTTATCCGTTATAACGTAATACTATATAACGTTATACGTTATAACGTAATACTATATAACGTTATACGTTATAACGTAATACTATATAACGTTATCCGTTATAACGTAATACTATATAACGATATACGTTATAACGTAATACTATATAACGTTATACGTTATAACGTAATACTATATAACGTTATACGTTATAACGTTTCACTATATAACGTTATAAGTTATAACTTAATATATATATATTATAACGTTATAAGTTATAAGTTACACTATATAACGTTATACGTTATAACGTTACACTAAATAACGTTATACGTTAAAGCGTAACACTAGATAACGTCACACATTGTATAGTAATAGTATATAACGTTATGCGTTATAGCGTAATGCTATATAACGGTATACGTTATAACGTAATACTATATATCGTTATACGTTATAACGTAATACTACATAACGTTATACGTTATAACGTAATACTATATAACGGTATACGTTATAACGCAATGCTATATAACGTTATACGTTATAACGTTACACTATATAACGTTACACGTTGTATGGTAATTGTATATAACGTTATACGTTATAACGTAATACTATATAACGTTATACGTTAGAACGTAATACTGTATAACTTTATGCGTTATAACGTAATACTATATAACGTTATACGTTATAACGTAATACTATATAACGTTATCCGTTATAACGTAATACTATGTATCGTTATACGTTATAACGTCATATTATATAACGGTATACGTTATATGGCAATGCTATATAACGTTATACGTTATAACGTTACACTATATAACGTTACACGTTGTATGGTAATTGTATATAACGTTATACGTTATAACGTAATACTATATAACGTTATACGTTATAACGTAATACTATATAACGTTATATGTTATAACGTAATACTATATAACGTTATACATTATAACGCAATGCTATATAACGTTATACGTTATAACATAATACTATATAACGTTATACGTTATAACATAATACTATATAACGTTATCCGTTATAACGTAATACTATATAACATTGTACGTTATAACGTCATACTATATAACGGTATACGTACTACATAACGTTATACGTTATAACGTAATACTATATAACTTTATACGTTATAACGTAATACTATATAACGTTATACGTTATAACGTAATACCATATAACGTTATACGTTATAACGTAATACTAAATAACGTTATACGTTATGCCGTAATACTATATAACGTTATACGTTATAACGTAATACCATATAACGTTATACGTTATAACGTAATACTAAATAACGTTATACGTTATGCCGTAATACTATATAACGTTATACGTTATAACGTAATACTATATAACGTTATACGTTATAACGTAATACTACATAACGTTATACGTTATAACGTTACACTATATAACGTTTTACGTTATAACGTTACACTATATAACGTTACACGTTGTATGGTAATTGTATCTAACTTTATACGTTATAACGTCATACTATATAACGTTATACGTTATAACATAATACTATATAACGTTATATGTTATAACGTAATACTATATAACGTTATATGTTATAACGTAATACTATATAACGTTATACGTTATAACGTAATACCATATAACGTTATACGTTATAACGTAATACTATATAACGTTATACGTTATAACATAATACTATATAACGTTATACGTTATAACGTAATACTATATAACGTTATACATTATAACGCAATGCTATATAACGTTATACGTTATAACATAATACTATATAACGTTATACGTTATAACATAATACTATATAACGTTATCCGTTATAACGTAATACTATATAACGTTATACGTTATAACGTAATACTATATAACTTTATACGTTATAACGTAATACTATATAACGTTATACGTTATAACGTAATACCATATAACGTTATACGTTATAGCGCAATGCTATATAACGTTATACGTTATAACGTCATACTATATAACGTTATCCGTTATAACGTAATACTATATAACGTTATACGTTATAACGTAATACTATATAACGCTATACGTTATAACATAATACTACATAACGTTATACGTTATAACGTAATACTATATAACTTTATACGTTATAACGTAATACTATATAACGTTATACGTTATAACGTAATACCATATAACGTTATACGTTATAGCGCAATGCTATATAACGTTATACGTTATAACATAATACTATATAACGTTACACGTTATAACGTAATACTATATAACTTTATACGTTATAACGTAATACTATATAACGTTATACGTTATAACGTAATACTATATAACGTTATCCGTTATACCGTAATACTATATAACGTTATACGTTATAACGTAATACTATATAGCGTTATACGTTATAACGTAATACTACATAACGTTATACGTTATAACGTAACACTATATAACGTTATACGTTATAACGTTACACTATATAACGTTACACGTTGTATGGTAATTGTATCTAACTTTATACGTTATAACGTAATACTATATAACGTTATACGTTATAACGTAATACTATATAACGTTATATGTCATAACGTAGTACTATATAACGTTATACGTTATAACGTAATACTATATAACGTTATAGGTTATAACGTCATACTATATAACGGTATACGTTATAACGCAATAGTATATAACGTTATACGTTATAACGTAATACTATATAACGTTATCCGTTATAACGTAATACTATATAACGTTGTACGTTATAACGTCATACTATATAACGGTATACGTTATAACGCAATAGTATATAACGTTATACGTTATAACGTAATACTATATAACGTTATACGCTATAACGTAATACTATATAACGTTATACGTTATAACGTAATACTATATAACGTTATACGTTATAACGTAATACTATATAACGTTATACGTTATAACGTAATACCATATAACGTTATACGTTATAACGTAATACTAAATAACGTTATACGTTATGCCGTAATACTATATAACGTTATACGTTATAACGTAATACTATATAACGTTATACGTTATAACGTAATACTACATAACGTTATACGTTATAACGTTACACTATATAACGTTATACGTTATAACGTTACACTATATAACGTTACACGTTGTATGGTAATTGTATCTAACTTTATACGTTATAACGTAATACTATATAACGTTATACGTAATAACGTAATACTATATAACGTTATATGTTATAACGTAATACTATATAACGTTATACGTTATAACGTAATACCATATAACGTTATACGTTATAACGTAATACCATATAACGTTATACGTTATAACGTAATACTAAATAACGTTATACGTTATGCCGTAATACTATATAACGTTATACGTTATAACGTAATACTATATAACGTTATACGTTATAACGTAATACTACATAACGTTATACGTTATAACGTTACACTATATAACGTTTTACGTTGTAACGTTACACTATATAACGTTACACGTTGTATGGTAATTGTATCTAACTTTATACGTTATAACGTAATACTATATAACGTTATACGTTATAACGTAATATTATATAACGTTATATGTTATAACGTAATACTATATAACGTTATACGTTATAACATAATACTAAATAACGTTATACGTTATATTGTAATACTATATAACGTTATCCGTTATAACGTAATACTATATAACGTTATACGTTATAACGTAATACTATATAACGTTATACGTTATAACGTAATACTATATAACGTTATCCGTTATAACGTAATACTATATAACGTTATACGTTATAACGTAATACTATATAACGTTATACGTTATAACGTAATACTATATAACGTTATACGTTATAACGTTTCACTATATAACGTTATAAGTTATAACTTAATATATATATATTATAACGTTATAAGTTATAAGTTACACTATATAACGTTATACGTTATAACGTTACACTAAATAACGTTATACGTTAAAGCGTAACACTATATAACGTCACACATTGTATAGTAATAGTATATAACGTTATACGTTATAGCGTAATGCTATGTAACGGTATACGTTATAACGTAATACTATATATCGTTATGCGTTATAACGTAATACTACATAACGTTATACGTTATAACGTAATACTATATAACGGTATACGTTATAACGCAATGCTATATAACGTTATACGTTATAACGTTACACTATATAACGTTACACGTTGTATGGTAATTGTATATAACGTTATACGTTATAACGTAATACTATACAACGTTATACGTTAGAACGTAATACTGTATAACTTTATGCGTTATAACGTAATACTATATAACGTTATACGTCATAACGTTACACTATATAACGTTACACGTTGTATGGTAATTGTATATAACGTTATACGTTATAACGTAATACTATATAACGTTATACGTTATAACGTAATACTATATAACGTTATATGTTATAACGTAATACTATATAACGTTATACATTATAACGCAATGCTATATAACGTTATACGTTATAACATAATACTATATAACGTTATACGTTATAACATAATACTATATATCGTTATCCGTTATAACGTAATACTATATAACATTGTACGTTATAACGTCATACTATATAACGGTATACGTACTACATAACGTTATACGTTATAACGTAATACTATATAACGTTATACGTTATAACGTAATACTATATAACGTTATCCGTTATAACGTAATACTATATAACGTTATACGTTATAACGTAATACTATATAACGCTATACGTTATAACATAATACTACATAACGTTATACGTTATAACGTAATACTATATAACTTTATACGTTATAACGTAATACTATATAACGTTATACGTTATAACGTAATACCATATAACGTTATACGTTATAACGTAATACTAAATAACGGTATACGCTATAACGCAATGCTATATAACGTTATACGTTATAACGTAATACTATATAACGTTATACGTTATAACATAATACTATATAACGTTATGCGTTATAACGTAATACTATATAACGTTATACGTTACAACGTAATACTATATAACGTTATACGTTATAACATTATACTATATAACGTTATACGTTACAACATAATACTATATAACGTTATACGTTCTATCGTAATCCTATATAACGTTATACGTTATAGCGTAATGCTATATAACGTTATACGTTATAATTTAACACTATATAACGTTATACGTTATAACGTAATACTACATAACGTTATACGTTATAACGTAATACTATATAACGTTATACGTTATAACGTAACACTATATAACGTTATACGTTATAACGTCACACTATATAACGTTACACGTTGTATGGTAATTGTATCTAACTTTATACGTTATAACGTAATACTATATAACGTTATACGTTATAACGTAATACTAAATTACGTTATACGTTAAAGCGTAACACTATATAACGTCACACATTGTATAGTAATAGTATATAACGTTATACGTTCTATCGTAATCCTATATAACGTTATACGTTATAGCGTAATGCTATATAACGTTATACGTTATAATTTAACACTATATAACGTTATACGTTATAACGTAATACTATATAACGGTATACGTTATAACGCAATGCTATATAACGTTATACGTTATAACGTTACACTATATAACGTTACACGTTGTATGGTAATTGTATATAACGTTATACGTTATAACGTAATACTATATAACGTTATACGTTATAACGTAACACTATATAACGTTATACGTTATAACGTCACACTATATAACGTTACACGTTGTATGGTAATTGTATCTAACTTTATACGTTATAACGTAATACTATATAACGTTATACGTTATAACGTAATACTATATAACTTTATACGTTATAACGTAATACTATATAACGTTATACGTTATAACGTAATACTATATAACGTTATCCGTTATACCGTAATACTATATAACGTTATACGTTATAACGTAATACTATATAGCGTTATGCGTTATAACGTAATACTACATAACGTTATACGTTATAACGTAACACTATATAACGTTATACGTTATAACGTTACACTATATAACGTTACACGTTGTATGGTAATTGTATCTAACTTTATACGTTATAACGTAATACTATATAACGTTATATGTCATAACGTAGTACTATATAACGTTATACGTTATAACGTAATACTATATAACGTTATACGTTATAACGTCATACTATATAACGGTATACGTTATAACGCAATAGTATATAACGTTATACGTTATAACGTAATACTATATAACGTTATCCGTTATAACGTAATACTATATAACGTTGTACGTTATAACGTCATACTATATAACGGTATACGTTATAACGCAATAGTATATAACGTTATACGTTATAACGTAATACTATATAACGTTATACGTTATAACGTAATACTATATAACGTTATACGTTATAACGTAATACTATATAACGTTATACGTTATAACGTAATACTATATAACGTTATACGTTATAACGTAATACCATATAACGTTATACGTTATAACGTAATACTAAATAACGTTATACGTTATGCCGTAATACTATATAACGTTATACGTTATAACGTAATACTATATAACGTTATACGTTATAACGTAATACTACATAACGTTATACGTTATAACGTTACACTATATAACGTTATACGTTATAACGTTACACTATATAACGTTACACGTTGTATGGTAATTGTATCTAACTTTATACGTTATAACGTAATACTATATAACGTTATACGTTATAACGTAATACTATATAACGTTATACGTTATAACGTAATACTATATAACGTTATATGTTATAACGTAATACTATATAACGTTATACGTTATAACATAATACTAAATAACGTTATACGTTATATTGTAATACTATATAACGTTATCCGTTATAACGTAATACTATATAACGTTATACGTTATAACGTAATACTATATAACGTTATACGTTATAACGTAATACTATATAACGTTATCCGTTATAACGTAATACTATATAACGATATACGTTATAACGTAATACTATATAACGTTATACGTTATAACGTAATACTATATAACGTTATACGTTATAACGTTTCACTATATAACGTTATAAGTTATAACTTAATATATATATATTATAACGTTATAAGTTATAAGTTACACTATATAACGTTATACGTTATAACGTTACACTAAATAACGTTATACGTTAAAGCGTAACACTAGATAACGTCACACATTGTATAGTAATAGTATATAACGTTATGCGTTATAGCGTAATGCTATATAACGGTATACGTTATAACGTAATACTATATATCGTTATACGTTATAACGTAATACTACATAACGTTATACGTTATAACGTAATACTATATAACGGTATACGTTATAACGCAATGCTATATAACGTTATACGTTATAACGTTACACTATATAACGTTACACGTTGTATGGTAATTGTATATAACGTTATACGTTATAACGTAATACTATATAACGTTATACGTTAGAACGTAATACTGTATAACTTTATGCGTTATAACGTAATACTATATAACGTTATACGTTATAACGTAATACTATATAACGTTATCCGTTATAACGTAATACTATGTATCGTTATACGTTATAACGTCATATTATATAACGGTATACGTTATATGGCAATGCTATATAACGTTATACGTTATAACGTTACACTATATAACGTTACACGTTGTATGGTAATTGTATATAACGTTATACGTTATAACGTAATACTATATAACGTTATACGTTATAACGTAATACTATATAACGTTATATGTTATAACGTAATACTATATAACGTTATACATTATAACGCAATGCTATATAACGTTATACGTTATAACATAATACTATATAACGTTATACGTTATAACATAATACTATATAACGTTATCCGTTATAACGTAATACTATATAACATTGTACGTTATAACGTCATACTATATAACGGTATACGTACTACATAACGTTATACGTTATAACGTAATACTATATAACGTTATACGTTATAACGTAATACTATATAACGTTATCCGTTATAACGTAATACTATATAACGTTATACGTTATAACGTAATACTATATAACGCTATACGTTATAACATAATACTACATAACGTTATACGTTATAACGTAATACTACATAACGTTATACGTTATAACGTTACACTATATAACGTTTTACGTTATAATGTTACACTATATAACGTTACACGTTGTATGGTAATTGTATCTAACTTTATACGTTATAACGTCATACTATATAACGTTATACGTTATAACGTAATACTATATAACGTTATATGTTATAACGTAATACTATATAACGTTATATGTTATAACGTAATACTATATAACGTTATACGTTATAACGTAATACCATATAACGTTATACGTTATAACGTAATACTATATAACGTTATACGTTATAACATAATACTATATAACGTTATACGTTATAACGTAATACTATATAACGTTATACATTATAACGCAATGCTATATAACGTTATACGTTATAACATAATACTATATAACGTTATACGTTATAACATAATACTATATAACGTTATCCGTTATAACGTAATACTATATAACGTTATACGTTATAACGTAATACTATATAACTTTATACGTTATAACGTAATACTATATAACGTTATACGTTATAACGTAATACCATATAACGTTATACGTTATAGCGCAATGCTATATAACGTTATACGTTATAACGTAATACTATATAACGTTATCCGTTATAACGTAATACTATATAACGTTATACGTTATAACGTAATACTATATAACGCTATACGTTATAACATAATACTACATAACGTTATACGTTATAACGTAATACTATATAACTTTATACGTTATAACGTAATACTATATAACGTTATACGTTATAACGTAATACCATATAACGTTATACGTTATAGCGCAATGCTATATAACGTTATACGTTATAACATAATACTATATAACGTTACACGTTATAACGTAATACTATATAACTTTATACGTTATAACGTAATACTATATAACGTTATACGTTATAACGTAATACTATATAACGTTATCCGTTATACCGTAATACTATATAACGTTATACGTTATAACGTAATACTATATAGCGTTATACGTTATAACGTAATACTACATAACGTTATACGTTATAACGTAACACTATATAACGTTATACGTTATAACGTTACACTATATAACGTTACACGTTGTATGGTAATTGTATCTAACTTTATACGTTATAACGTAATACTATATAACGTTATACGTTATAACGTAATACTATATAACGTTATATGTCATAACGTAGTACTATATAACGTTATACGTTATAACGTAATACTATATAACGTTATACGTTATAACGTCATACTATATAACGGTATACGTTATAACGCAATAGTATATAACGTTATACGTTATAACGTAATACTATATAACGTTATCCGTTATAACGTAATACTATATAACGTTGTACGTTATAACGTCATACTATATAACGGTATACGTTATAATGCAATAGTATATAACGTTATACGTTATAACGTAATACTATATAACGTTATACGCTATAACGTAATACTATATAACGTTATACGTTATAACGTAATACTATATAACGTTATACGTTATAACGTAATACTATATAACGTTATACGTTATAACGTAATACCATATAACGTTATACGTTATAACGTAATACTAAATAACGTTATACGTTATGCCGTAATACTATATAACGTTATACGTTATAACGTAATACTATATAACGTTATACGTTATAACGTAATACTACATAACGTTATACGTTATAACGTTACACTATATAACGTTATACGTTATAACGTTACACTATATAACGTTACACGTTGTATGGTAATTGTATCTAACTTTATACGTTATAACGTAATACTATATAACGTTATACGTAATAACGTAATACTATATAACGTTATATGTTATAACGTAATACTATATAACGTTATACGTTATAACGTAATACCATATAACGTTATACGTTATAACGTAATACCATATAACGTTATACGTTATAACGTAATACTAAATAACGTTATACGTTATGCCGTAATACTATATAACGTTATACGTTATAACGTAATACTATATAACGTTATACGTTATAACGTAATACTACATAACGTTATACGTTATAACGTTACACTATATAACGTTTTACGTTGTAACGTTACACTATATAACGTTACACGTTGTATGGTAATTGTATCTAACTTTATACGTTATAACGTAATACTATATAACGTTATACGTTATAACGTAATATTATATAACGTTATATGTTATAACGTAATACTATATAACGTTATACGTTATAACATAATACTAAATAACGTTATACGTTATATTGTAATACTATATAACGTTATCCGTTATAACGTAATACTATATAACGTTATACGTTATAACGTAATACTATATAACGTTATACGTTATAACGTAATACTATATAACGTTATCCGTTATAACGTAATACTATATAACGTTATACGTTATAACGTAATACTATATAACGTTATACGTTATAACGTAATACTATATAACGTTATACGTTATAACGTTTCACTATATAACGTTATAAGTTATAACTTAATATATATATATTATAACGTTATAAGTTATAAGTTACACTATATAACGTTATACGTTATAACGTTACACTAAATAACGTTATACGTTAAAGCGTAACACTATATAACGTCACACATTGTATAGTAATAGTATATAACGTTATACGTTATAGCGTAATGCTATGTAACGGTATACGTTATAACGTAATACTATATATCGTTATGCGTTATAACGTAATACTACATAACGTTATACGTTATAACGTAATACTATATAACGGTATACGTTATAACGCAATGCTATATAACGTTATACGTTATAACGTTACACTATATAACGTTACACGTTGTATGGTAATTGTATATAACGTTATACGTTATAACGTAATACTATACAACGTTATACGTTAGAACGTAATACTGTATAACTTTATGCGTTATAACGTAATACTATATAACGTTATACGTCATAACGTTACACTATATAACGTTACACGTTGTATGGTAATTGTATATAACGTTATACGTTATAACGTAATACTATATAACGTTATACGTTATAACGTAATACTATATAACGTTATATGTTATAACGTAATACTATATAACGTTATACATTATAACGCAATGCTATATAACGTTATACGTTATAACATAATACTATATAACGTTATACGTTATAACATAATACTATATATCGTTATCCGTTATAACGTAATACTATATAACATTGTACGTTATAACGTCATACTATATAACGGTATACGTACTACATAACGTTATACGTTATAACGTAATACTATATAACGTTATACGTTATAACGTAATACTATATAACGTTATCCGTTATAACGTAATACTATATAACGTTATACGTTATAACGTAATACTATATAACGCTATACGTTATAACATAATACTACATAACGTTATACGTTATAACGTAATACTATATAACTTTATACGTTATAACGTAATACTATATAACGTTATACGTTATAACGTAATACCATATAACGTTATACGTTATAACGTAATACTAAATAACGGTATACGCTATAACGCAATGCTATATAACGTTATACGTTATAACGTAATACTATATAACGTTATACGTTATAACATAATACTATATAACGTTATGCGTTATAACGTAATACTATATAACGTTATACGTTACAACGTAATACTATATAACGTTATACGTTATAACATTATACTATATAACGTTATACGTTACAACATAATACTATATAACGTTATACGTTCTATCGTAATCCTATATAACGTTATACGTTATAGCGTAATGCTATATAACGTTATACGTTATAATTTAACACTATATAACGTTATACGTTATAACGTAATACTACATAACGTTATACGTTATAACGTAATACTATATAACGTTATACGTTATAACGTAACACTATATAACGTTATACGTTATAACGTCACACTATATAACGTTACACGTTGTATGGTAATTGTATCTAACTTTATACGTTATAACGTAATACTATATAACGTTATACGTTATAACGTAATACTAAATTACGTTATACGTTAAAGCGTAACACTATATAACGTCACACATTGTATAGTAATAGTATATAACGTTATACGTTCTATCGTAATCCTATATAACGTTATACGTTATAGCGTAATGCTATATAACGTTATACGTTATAATTTAACACTATATAACGTTATACGTTATAACGTAATACTATATAACGGTATACGTTATAACGCAATGCTATATAACGGTATACGTTATAACGTTACACTATATAACGTTACACGTTGTATGGTAATTGTATATAACGTTATACGTTATAACGTAATACTATATAACGTTATACGTTATAACGTAACACTATATAACGTTATACGTTATAACGTCACACTATATAACGTTACACGTTGTATGGTAATTGTATCTAACTTTATACGTTATAGCGTAATGCTATATAACGGTATACGTTATAACGTAATACTATATATCGTTATACGTTATAACGTAATACTACATAACGTTATACGTTATAACGTAATACTATATAACGGTATACGTTATAACGCAATGCTATATAACGTTATACGTTATAACGTTACACTATATAACGTTACACGTTGTATGGTAATTGTATATAACGTTATACGTTATAACGTAATACTATACAACGTTATACGTTAGAACGTAATACTGTATAACTTTATGCGTTATAACGTAATACTATATAACGTTATACGTCATAACGTTACACTATATAACGTTACACGTTGTATGGTAATTGTATATAACGTTATACGTTACAACGTAATACTATATAACGTTATACGTTATAACATTATACTATATAACGTTATACGTTACAACATAATACTATATAACGTTATACGTTCTATCGTAATCCTATATAACGTTATACGTTATAGCGTAATGCTATATAACGTTATACGTTATAATTTAACACTATATAACGTTATACGTTATAACGTAATACTACATAACGTTATACGTTATAACGTAATGCTATATAACGTTATACGTTATAACGTTACACTATATAACGTTACACGTTGTATGGTAATTGTATATAACGTTATACGTTATAACGTAATACTATATAACGTTATACGTTATAACGTAACACTATATAACGTTATACGTTATAACGTCACACTATATAACGTTACACGTTGTATGGTAATTGTATCTAACTTTATACGTTATAACGTAATACTATATAACGTTATACGTTATAACGTTACACTAAATAACGTTATACGTTAAAGCGTAACACTATATAACGTCACACATTGTATAGTAATAGTATATAACGTTATACGTTATAGCGTAATGCTATATAACGGTATACGTTATAACGTAATACTATATATCGTTATACGTTATAACGTAATACTACATAACGTTATACGTTATAACGTAATACTATATAACGGTATACGTTATAACGCAATGCTATATAACGTTATACGTTATAACGTTACACTATATAACGTTACACGTTGTATGGTAATTGTATATAACGTTATACGTTATAACGTAATACTATACAACGTTATACGTTAGAACGTAATACTGTATAACTTTATGCGTTATAACGTAATACTATATAACGTTATACGTCATAACGTTACACTATATAACGTTACACGTTGTATGGTAATTGTATATAACGTTATACGTTATAACGTAATACTATATAACGTTATACGTTATAACGTAATACTATATAACGTTATATGTTATAACGTAATACTATATAACGTTATACATTATAACGCAATGCTATATAACGTTATACGTTATAACATAATACTATATAACGTTATACGTTATAACATAATACTATATATCGTTATCCGTTATAACGTAATACTATATAACATTGTACGTTATAACGTCATACTATATAACGGTATACGTACTACATAACGTTATACGTTATAACGTAATACTATATAACGTTATACGTTATAACGTAATACTATATAACGTTATCCGTTATAACGTAATACTATATAACGTTATACGTTATAACGTAATACTATATAACTTTATACGTTATAACGTAATACTATATAACGTTATACGTTATAACGTAATACCATATAACGTTATACGTTATAACGTAATACTAAATAACGTTATACGTTATGCCGTAATACTATATAACGTTATACGTTATAACGTAATACTATATAACGTTATACGTTATAACGTAATACTACATAACGTTATACGTTATAACGTTACACTATATAACGTTATACGTTATAACGTTACACTATATAACGTTACACGTTGTATGGTAATTGTATCTAACTTTATACGTTATAACGTAATACTATATAACGTTATACGTTATAACGTAATACTATATAACGTTATATGTTATAACGTAATACTATATAACGTTATACGTTATAACGTAATACCATATAACGTTATACGTTATAACGTATTACCATATAACGTTATACGTTATAACGTAATACTAAATAACGTTATACGTTATGCCGTAATACTATATAACGTTATACGTTATAACGTAATACTATATAACGTTATACGTTATAACGTAATACTACATAACGTTATACGTTATAACGTTACACTATATAACGTTTTACGTTATAACGTTACACTATATAACGTTACACGTTGCATGGTAATTGTATCTAACTTTATACGTTATAACGTAATACTATATAACGTTATATGTTATCACGTAATACTATATAACGTTATACGTTATAACGTAATACGATATAACGTTATACGTTATAACATAATACTATATAACGTTATACGTTATAACGTAATACTATATAACGTTATACCTTATAACGCAATGCTATATAACGTTATACGTTATAACGTAATACTATATAACGTTATACGTTATAACATAATACTATATAACGTTATACGTTATAACGTAATACTATATAACGTTATACGTTATAACGTAATACTATATAACTTTATACGTTATAACGTAATACTATATAACGTTATACGTTATAACGTAATACCATATAACGTTATACGTTATAGCGCAATGCTATATAACGTTATACGTTATAACGTAATACTATATAACGTTATCCGTTATAACGTAAAACTATATAACGTTATACGTTATAACGTAATACTATATAACGCTATACGTTATAACATAATACTACATAACGTTATACGTTATAACGTAATACTATATAACTTTATACGTTATAACGTAATACTATATAACGTTATACGTTATAACGTAATACCATATAACGTTATACGTTATAGCGCAATGCTATATAACGTTATACGTTATAACATAATACTATATAACGTTATACGTTATAACGTTACACTATATAACGTTACACGTTGTATGGTAATTGTATCTAACTTTATACGTTATAACGTAATACTATATAACGTTATATGTCATAACGTAGTACTATATAACGTTATACGTTATAACGTAATACTATATAACGTTATACGTTATAACGTCATACTATATAACGGTATACGTTATAACGCAATAGTATATAACGTTATACGTTATAACGTAATACTATATAACGTTATCCGTTATAACGTAATACTATATAACGTTATACGTTATAACATAATACTAAATAACGTTATACGTTATATTGTAATACTATATAACGTTATCCGTTATAACGTAATACTATATAACGTTATACGTTATAACGTAATACTATATAACGTTATACGTTATAACGTAATACTATATAACGTTATCCGTTATAACGTAATACTATATAACGTTATACGTTATAACGTAATACTATATAACGTTATACGTTATAACGTAATACTATATAACGTTATACGTTATAACGTTTCACTATATAACGTTATAAGTTATAACTTAATATATATATATCATAACGTTATAAGTTATAAGTTACACTATATAACGTTATACGTTATAACGTTACACTAAATAACGTTATACGTTAAAGCGTAACACTATATAACGTCACACATTGTATAGTAATAGTATATAACGTTATACGTTATAGCGTAATGCTATATAACGGTATACGTTATAACGTAATACTATATATCGTTATACGTTATAACGTAATACTACATAACGTTATACGTTATAACGTAATACTATATAACGGTATACGTTATAACGCAATGCTATATAACGTTATACGTTATAACGTTACACTATATAACGTTACACGTTGTATGGTAATTGTATATAACGTTATACGTTATAACGTAATACTATATAACGTTATACGTTAGAACGTAATACTGTATAACTTTATGCGTTATAACGTAATACTATATAACGTTATACGTTATAACGTAATACTATATAACGTTATCCGTTATAACGTAATACTATGTATCGTTATACGTTATAACGTCATATTATATAACGGTATACGTTATATAGCATTGCGTTATAACGTTATACGTTATAACGTTACACTATATAACGTTACACGTTGTATGGTAATTGTATATAACGTTATACGTTATAACGTAATACTATATAACGTTATACGTTATAACGTAATACTATATAACGTTATATGTTATAACGTAATACTATATAACGTTATACATTATAACGCAATGCTATATAACGTTATACGTTATAACATAATACTATATAACGTTATACGTTATAACATACTACTATATAACGTTATCCGTTATAACGTAATACTATATAACATTGTACGTTATAACGTCATACTATATAACGGTATACGTACTACATAACGTTATACGTTATAACGTAATACTATATAACGTTATACGTTATAACGTAATACTATATAACGTTATCCGTTATAACGTAATACTATATAACGTTATACGTTATAACGTAATACTATATAACGCTATACGTTATAACATAATACTACATAACGTTATACGTTATAACGTAATACTATATAACTTTATACGTTATAACGTAATACTATATAACGTTATACGTTATAACGTAATACCATATAACGTTATACGTTATAACGTAATACTAAATAACGTTATACGTTATGCCGTAATACTATATAACGTTATACGTTATAACGTAATACTATATAACGTTATACGTTATAACGTAATACTACATAACGTTATACGTTATAACGTTACACTATATAACGTTATACGTTATAACGTTACACTATATAACGTTACACGTTGTATGGTAATTGTATCTAACTTTATACGTTATAACGTAATACTATATAACGTTATACGTTATAACGTAATACTATATAACGTTATATGTTATAACGTAATACTATATAACGTTATACGTTATAACGTAATACCATATAACGTTATACGTTATAACGTAATACCATATAACGTTATACGTTATAACGTAATACTAAATAACGTTATACGTTATGCCGTAATACTATATAACGTTATACGTTATAACGTAATACTATATAACGTTATACGTTATAACGTAATACTACATAACGTTATACGTTATAACGTTACACTATATAACGTTTTACGTTATAACGTTACACTATATAACGTTACACGTTGCATGGTAATTGTATCTAACTTTATACGTTATAACGTAATACTATATAACGTTATATGTTATCACGTAATACTATATAACGTTATACGTTATAACGTAATACGATATAACGTTATACGTTATAACATAATACTATATAACGTTATACGTTATAACGTAATACTATATAACGTTATACATTATAACGCAATGCTATATAACGTTATACGTTATAACGTAATACTATATAACGTTATACGTTATAACATAATACTATATAACGTTATACGTTATAACGTAATACTATATAACGTTATACGTTATAACGTAATACTATATAACTTTATACGTTATAACGTAATACTATATAACGTTATACGTTATAACGTAATACCATATAACGTTATACGTTATAGCGCAATGCTATATAACGTTATACGTTATAACGTAATACTATATAACGTTATCCGTTATAACGTAAAACTATATAACGTTATACGTTATAACGTAATACTATATAACGCTATACGTTATAACATAATACTACATAACGTTATACGTTATAACGTAATACTATATAACTTTATACGTTATAACGTAATACTATATAACGTTATACGTTATAACGTAATACCATATAACGTTATACGTTATAGCGCAATGCTATATAACGTTATACGTTATAACATAATACTATATAACGTTATACGTTATAACGTTACACTATATAACGTTACACGTTGTATGGTAATTGTATCTAACTTTATACGTTATAACGTAATACTATATAACGTTATATGTCATAACGTAGTACTATATAACGTTATACGTTATAACGTAATACTATATAACGTTATACGTTATAACGTCATACTATATAACGGTATACGTTATAACGCAATAGTATATAACGTTATACGTTATAACGTAATACTATATAACGTTATCCGTTATAACGTAATACTATATAACGTTATACGTTATAACATAATACTAAATAACGTTATACGTTATATTGTAATACTATATAACGTTATCCGTTATAACGTAATACTATATAACGTTATACGTTATAACGTAATACTATATAACGTTATACGTTATAACGTAATACTATATAACGTTATCCGTTATAACGTAATACTATATAACGTTATACGTTATAACGTAATACTATATAACGTTATACGTTATAACGTAATACTATATAACGTTATACGTTATAACGTTTCACTATATAACGTTATAAGTTATAACTTAATATATATATATTATAACGTTATAAGTTATAAGTTACACTATATAACGTTATACGTTATAACGTTACACTAAATAACGTTATACGTTAAAGCGTAACACTATATAACGTCACACATTGTATAGTAATAGTATATAACGTTATACGTTATAGCGTAATGCTATATAACGGTATACGTTATAACGTAATACTATATATCGTTATACGTTATAACGTAATACTACATAACGTTATACGTTATAACGTAATACTATATAACGGTATACGTTATAACGCAATGCTATATAACGTTATACGTTATAACGTTACACTATATAACGTTACACGTTGTATGGTAATTGTATATAACGTTATACGTTATAACGTAATACTATATAACGTTATACGTTAGAACGTAATACTGTATAACTTTATGCGTTATAACGTAATACTATATAACGTTATACGTTATAACGTAATACTATATAACGTTATCCGTTATAACGTAATACTATGTATCGTTATACGTTATAACGTCATATTATATAACGGTATACGTTATATGGCAATGCTATATAACGTTATACGTTATAACGTTACACTATATAACGTTACACGTTGTATGGTAATTGTATATAACGTTATACGTTATAACGTAATACTATATAACGTTATACGTTATAACGTAATACTATATAACGTTATATGTTATAACGTAATACTATATAACGTTATACATTATAACGCAATGCTATATAACGTTATACGTTATAACATAATACTATATAACGTTATACGTTATAACATACTACTATATAACGTTATCCGTTATAACGTAATACTATATAACATTGTACGTTATAACGTCATACTATATAACGGTATACGTACTACATAACGTTATACGTTATAACGTAATACTATATAACGTTATACGTTATAACGTAATACTATATAACGTTATCCGTTATAACGTAATACTATATAACGTTATACGTTATAACGTAATACTATATAACGCTATACGTTATAACATAATACTACATAACGTTATACGTTATAACGTAATACTATATAACTTTATACGTTATAACGTAATACTATATAACGTTATACGTTATAACGTAATACCATATAACGTTATACGTTATAACGTAATACTAAATAACGTTACACGTTATGCCGTAATACTATATAACGTTATACGTTATAACGTAATACTATATAACGTTATACGTTATAACGTAATACTACATAACGTTATACGTTATAACGTTACACTATATAACGTTATACGTTATAACGTTACACTATATAACGTTACACGTTGTATGGTAATTGTATCTAACTTTATACGTTATAACGTAATACTATATAACGTTATACGTTATAACGTAATACTATATAACGTTATATGTTATAACGTAATACTATATAACGTTATACGTTATAACGTAATACCATATAACGTTATACGTTATAACGTAATACCATATAACGTTATACGTTATAACGTAATACTAAATAACGTTATACGTTATGCCGTAATACTATATAACGTTATACGTTATAACGTAATACTATATAACGTTATACGTTATAACGTAATACTACATAACGTTATACGTTATAACGTTACACTATATAACGTTTTACGTTATAACGTTACACTATATAACGTTACACGTTGTATGGTAATTGTATCTAACTTTATACGTTATAACGTCATACTATATAACGTTATACGTTATAACGTAATACTATATAACGTTATATGTTATAACGTAATACTATATAACGTTATACGTTATAACGTAATACCATATAACATTATACGTTATAACGTAATACGATATAACGTTATACGTTATAACATAATACTATATAACGTTATACGTTATAACGTAATACTATATAACGTTATACATTATAACGCAATGCTATATAACGTTATACGTTATAACGTAATACTATATAACGTTATACGTTATAACATAATACTATATAACGTTATACGTTATAACGTAATACTATATAACGTTATACGTTATAACGTAATACTATATAACTTTATACGTTATAACGTAATACTATATAACGTTATACGTTATAACGTAATAGCGTATAACGTTATACGTTATAGCGCAATGCTATATAACGTTATACGTTATAACGTAATACTATATAACGCTATACGTTATAACATAATACTACATAACGTTATACGTTATAACGTAATACTATATAACTTTATACGTTATAACGTAATACTATATAACGTTATACGTTATAACGTAATACTATATAACGTTATCCGTTATAACGTAAAACTATATAACGTTATACGTTATAACGTAATACTATATAACGTTATACGTTATAACGTCATACTATATAACGGTATACGTTATAACGCAATAGTATATAACGTTATACGTTATAACGTAATACTATATAACGTTATCCGTTATAACGTAATACTATATAACGTTGTACGTTATAACGTCATACTATATAACGGTATACGTTATAACGCAATAGTATATAACGTTATACGTTATAACGTAATACTATATAACGTTATACGTTATAACGTAATACTATATAACGTTATACGTTATAACGTAATACTATAACGTTATACGTTATAACGTAATACTATATAACGTTATACGTTATAACGTAATACCATATAACGTTATACGTTATAACGTAATACTAAATAACGTTATACGTTATGCCGTAATACTATATAACGTTATACGTTATAACGTAATACTATATAACGTTATACGTTATAACGTAATACTACATAACGTTATACGTTATAACGTTACACTATATAACGTTATACGTTATAACGTTACACTATATAACGTTACACGTTGTATGGTAATTGTATCTAACTTTATACGTTATAACGTAATACTATATAACGTTATACGTTATAACGTAATACTATATAACGTTATACGTTATAACGTAATACTATATAACGTTATACGTTATAACGTCATACTATATAACGGTATACGTTATAACGCAATAGTATATAACGTTATACGTTATAACGTAATACTATATAACGTTATCCGTTATAACGTAATACTATATAACGTTGTACGTTATAACGTCATACTATATAACGGTATACGTTATAACGCAATAGTATATAACGTTATACGTTATAACGTAATACTATATAACGTTATACGTTATAACGTAATACTATATAACGTTATCCGTTATAACGTAATACTATATAACGATATACGTTATAACGTAATACTATATAACGTTATACGTTATAACGTAATACTATATAACGTTATACGTTATAACGTTTCACTATATAACGTTATAAGTTATAACTTAATATATATATATTATAACGTTATAAGTTATAAGTTACACTATATAACGTTATACGTTATAACGTTACACTAAATAACGTTATACGTTAAAGCGTAACACTAGATAACGTCACACATTGTATAGTAATAGTATATAACGTTATGCGTTATAGCGTAATGCTATATAACGGTATACGTTATAACGTAATACTATATATCGTTATACGTTATAACGTAATATTACATAACGTTATACGTTATAACGTAATACTATATAACGGTATACGTTATAACGCAATGCTATATAACGTTATACGTTATAACGTTACACTATATAACGTTACACGTTGTATGGTAATTGTATATAACGTTATACGTTATAACGTAATACTATATAACGTTATACGTTAGAACGTAATACTGTATAACTTTATGCGTTATAACGTAATACTATATAACGTTATACGTTATAACGTAATACTATATAACGTTATCCGTTATAACGTAATACTATGTATCGTTATACGTTATAACGTCATATTATATAACGGTATACGTTATATGGCAATGCTATATAACGTTATACGTTATAACGTTACACTATATAACGTTACACGTGGTATGGTAATTGTATATAACGTTATACGTTATAACGTAATACTATATAACGTTATACGTTATAACGTAATACTATATAACGTTATATGTTATAACGTAATACTATATAACGTTATACATTATAACGCAATGCTATATAACGTTATACGTTATAACATAATACTATATAACGTTATACGTTATAACATAATACTATATAACGTTATCCGTTATAACGTAATACTATATAACATTGTACGTTATAACGTCATACTATATAACGGTATACGTACTACATAACGTTATACGTTATAACGTAATACTATATAACGTTATACGTTATAACGTAATACTATATAACGTTATCCGTTATAACGTAATACTATATAACGTTATACGTTATAACGTAATACTATATAACGCTATACGTTATAACATAATACTACATAACGTTATACGTTATAACGTAATACTATATAACTTTATACGTTATAACGTAATACTATATAACGTTATACGTTATAACGTAATACCATATAACGTTATACGTTATAACGTAATACTAAATAACGTTATACGTTATGCCGTAATACTATATAACGTTATACGTTATAACGTAATACCATATAACGTTATACGTTATAGCGTAATACTAAATAACGTTATACGTTATGCCGTAATACTATATAACGTTATACGTTATAACGTAATACTATATAACGTTATACGTTATAACGTAATACTACATAACGTTATACGTTATAACGTTACACTATATAACGTTTTACGTTATAACGTTACACTATATAACGTTACACGTTGTATGGTAATTGTATCTAACTTTATACGTTATAACGTCATACTATATAACGTTATACGTTATAACGTAATACTATATAACGTTATATGTTATAACGTAATACTATATAACGTTATATGTTATAACGTAATACTATATAACGTTATACGTTATAACGTAATACCATATAACGTTATACGTTATAACGTAATACTATATAACGTTATACGTTATAACATAATACTATATAACGTTATACGTTATAACGTAATACTATATAACGTTATACATTATAACGCAATGCTATATAACGTTATACGTTATAACATAATACTATATAACGTTATACGTTATAACATAATACTATATAACGTTATCCGTTATAACGTAATACTATATAACGTTATACGTTATAACGTAATACTATATAACTTTATACGTTATAACGTAATACTATATAACGTTATACGTTATAACGTAATACCATATAACGTTATACGTTATAGCGCAATGCTATATAACGTTATACGTTATAACGTAATACTATATAACGTTATCCGTTATAACGTAATACTATATAACGTTATACGTTATAACGTAATACTATATAACGCTATACGTTATAACATAATACTACATAACGTTATACGTTATAACGTAATACTATATAACTTTATACGTTATAACGTAATACTATATAACGTTATACGTTATAACGTAATACCATATAACGTTATACGTTATAGCGCAATGCTATATAACGTTATACGTTATAACATAATACTATATAACGTTACACGTTATAACGTAATACTATATAACTTTATACGTTATAACGTAATACTATATAACGTTATACGTTATAACGTAATACTATATAACGTTATCCGTTATACCGTAATACTATATAACGTTATACGTTATAACGTAATACTATATAGCGTTATACGTTATAACGTAATACTACATAACGTTATACGTTATAACGTAACACTATATAACGTTATACGTTATAACGTTACACTATATAACGTTACACGTTGTATGGTAATTGTATCTAACTTTATACGTTATAACGTAATACTATATAACGTTATACGTTATAACGTAATACTATATAACGTTATATGTCATAACGTAGTACTATATAACGTTATACGTTATAACGTAATACTATATAACGTTATACGTTATAACGTCATACTATATAACGGTATACGTTATAACGCAATAGTATATAACGTTATACGTTATAACGTAATACTATATAACGTTATCCGTTATAACGTAATACTATATAACGTTGTACGTTATAACGTCATACTATATAACGGTATACGTTATAACGCAATAGTATATAACGTTATACGTTATAACGTAATACTATATAACGTTATACGCTATAACGTAATACTATATAACGTTATACGTTATAACGTAATACTATATAACGTTATACGTTATAACGTAATACTATATAACGTTATACGTTATAACGTAATACCATATAACGTTATACGTTATAACGTAATACTAAATAACGTTATACGTTATGCCGTAATACTATATAACGTTATACGTTATAACGTAATACTATATAACGTTATACGTTATAACGTAATACTACATAACGTTATACGTTATAACGTTACACTATATAACGTTATACGTTATAACGTTACACTATATAACGTTACACGTTGTATGGTAATTGTATCTAACTTTATACGTTATAACGTAATACTATATAACGTTATACGTAATAACGTAATACTATATAACGTTATATGTTATAACGTAATACTATATAACGTTATACGTTATAACGTAATACCATATAACGTTATACGTTATAACGTAATACCATATAACGTCATACGTTATAACGTAATACTAAATAACGTTATACGTTATGCCGTAATACTATATAACGTTATACGTTATAACGTAATACTATATAACGTTATACGTTATAACGTAATACTACATAACGTTATACGTTATAACGTTACACTATATAACGTTTTACGTTGTAACGTTACACTATATAACGTTACACGTTGTATGGTAATTGTATCTAACTTTATACGTTATAACGTAATACTATATAACGTTATACGTTATAACGTAATATTATATAACGTTATATGTTATAACGTAATACTATATAACGTTATACGTTATAACATAATACTAAATAACGTTATACGTTATATTGTAATACTATATAACGTTATCCGTTATAACGTAATACTATATAACGTTATACGTTATAACGTAATACTATATAACGTTATACGTTATAACGTAATACTATATAACGTTATCCGTTATAACGTAATACTATATAACGTTATACGTTATAACGTAATACTATATAACGTTATACGTTATAACGTAATACTATATAACGTTATACGTTATAACGTTTCACTATATAACGTTATAAGTTATAACTTAATATATATATATTATAACGTTATAAGTTATAAGTTACACTATATAACGTTATACGTTATAACGTCACACTAAATAACGTTATACGTTAAAGCGTAACACTATATAACGTCACACATTGTATAGTAATAGTATATAACGTTATACGTTATAGCGTAATGCTATATAATGGTATACGTTATAACGTAATACTATATATCGTTATGCGTTATAACGTAATACTACATAACGTTATACGTTATAACGTAATACTATATAACGGTATACGTTATAACGCAATGCTATATAACGTTATACGTTATAACGTTACACTATATAACGTTACACGTTGTATGGTAATTGTATATAACGTTATACGTTATAACGTAATACTATACAACGTTATACGTTAGAACGTAATACTGTATAACTTTATGCGTTATAACGTAATACTATATAACGTTATACGTCATAACGTTACACTATATAACGTTACACGTTGTATGGTAATTGTATATAACGTTATACGTTATAACGTAATACTATATAACGTTATACGTTATAACGTAATACTATATAACGTTATATGTTATAACGTAATACTATATAACGTTATACATTATAACGCAATGCTATATAACGTTATACGTTATAACATAATACTATATAACGTTATACGTTATAACATAATACTATATATCGTTATCCGTTATAACGTAATACTATATAACATTGTACGTTATAACGTCATACTATATAACGGTATACGTACTACATAACGTTATACGTTATAACGTAATACTATATAACGTTATACGTTATAACGTAATACTATATAACGTTATCCGTTATAACGTAATACTATATAACGTTATACGTTATAACGTAATACTATATAACGCTATACGTTATAACATAATACTACATAACGTTATACGTTATAACGTAATACTATATAACTTTATACGTTATAACGTAATACTATATAACGTTATACGTTATAACGTAATACCATATAACGTTATACGTTATAACGTAATACTAAATAACGGTATACGCTATAACGCAATGCTATATAACGTTATACGTTATAACGTAATACTATATAACGTTATACGTTATAACATAATACTATATAACGTTATGCGTTATAACGTAATACTATATAACGTTATACGTTACAACGTAATACTATATAACGTTATACGTTATAACATTATACTATATAACGTTATACGTTACAACATAATACTATATAACGTTATACGTTCTATCGTAATCCTATATAACGTTATACGTTATAGCGTAATGCTATATAACGTTATACGTTATAATTTAACACTATATAACGTTATACGTTATAACGTAATACTACATAACGTTATACGTTATAACGTAATACTATATAACGTTATACGTTATAACGTAACACTATATAACGTTATACGTTATAACGTCACACTATATAACGTTACACGTTGTATGGTAATTGTATCTAACTTTATACGTTATAACGTAATACTATATAACGTTATACGTTATAACGTAATACTAAATTACGTTATACGTTAAAGCGTAACACTATATAACGTCACACATTGTATAGTAATAGTATATAACGTTATACGTTCTATCGTAATCCTATATAACGTTATACGTTATAGCGTAATGCTATATAACGTTATACGTTATAATTTAACACTATATAACGTTATACGTTATAACGTAATACTATATAACGGTATACGTTATAACGCAATGCTATATAACGTTATACGTTATAACGTTACACTATATAACGTTACACGTTGTATGGTAATTGTATATAACGTTATACGTTATAACGTAATACTATATAACGTTATACGTTATAACGTAACACTATATAACGTTATACGTTATAACGTCACACTATATAACGTTACACGTTGTATGGTAATTGTATCTAACTTTATACGTTATAACGTAATACTATATAACGTTATACGTTATAACGTTACACTAAATAACGTTATACGTTAAAGCGTAACACTATATAACGTCACACATTGTATAGTAATAGTATATAACGTTATACGTTATAGCGTAATGCTATATAACGGTATACGTTATAACGTAATACTATATATCGTTATACGTTATAACGTAATACTACATAACGTTATACGTTATAACGTAATACTATATAACGGTATACGTTATAACGCAATGCTATATAACGTTATACGTTATAACGTTACACTATATAACGTTACACGTTGTATGGTAATTGTATATAACGTTATACGTTATAACGTAATACTACATAACGTTATACGTTATAACGTAATACTATATAACGGTATACGTTATAACGCAATGCTATATAACGTTATACGTTATAACGTTACACTATATAACGTTACACGTTGTATGGTAATTGTATATAACGTTATACGTTATAACGTAATACTATATAACGTTATACGTTATAACGTAATACCATATAACGTTATACGTTATAACGTAATACTAAATAACGTTATACGTTATGCCGTAATACTATATAACGTTATACGTTATAACGTAATACTATATAACGTTATACGTTATAACGTAATACTACATAACGTTATACGTTATAACGTTACACTATATAACGTTATACGTTATAACGTTACACTATATAACGTTACACGTTGTATGGTAATTGTATCTAACTTTATACGTTATAACGTAATACTATATAACGTTATACGTTATAACGTAATACTATATAACGTTATATGTTATAATGTAATACTATATAACGTTATACGTTATAACGTAATACCATATAACGTTATACGTTATAACGTAATACCATATAACGTTATACGTTATAACGTAATACTAAATAACGTTATACGTTATGCCGTAATACTATATAACGTTATACGTTATAACGTAATACTATATAACGTTATACGTTATAACGTAATACTACATAACGTTATACGTTATAACGTTACACTATATAACGTTTTACGTTATAACGTTACACTATATAACGTTACACGTTGCATGGTAATTGTATCTAACTTTATACGTTATAACGTAATACTATATAACGTTATATGTTATCACGTAATACTATATAACGTTATACGTTATAACGTAATACCATATAACGTTATACGTTATAACGTAATACTATATAACGTTATACGTTATAACATAATACTATATAACGTTATACGTTATAACGTAATACTATATAACGTTATACATTATAACGCAATGCTATATAACGTTATACGTTATAACATAATACTATATAACGTTATACGTTATAACATAATACTATATAACGTTTTCCGTTATAACGTAATACTATATAACCTTGTACGTTATAACGTCATACTATATAACGGTATACGTACTACATAACGTTATACGTTATAACGTAATACTATATAACGTTATACGTTATAACATAATACTATATAGCGTTATCCGTTATAACGTAATACTATATAACGTTATACGTTAGAACGTAATACTGTATAACTTTATGCGTTATAACGTAATACTATATAACGCTATACGTTATAACGTAATACTATATAACGTTATCCGTTATAACGTAATACTATATAACGTTATACGTTATAACATTATACTATATAACGGTATACGTACTACATAACGTTATACGTTATAACGTAATACTACATAACGTTATACGTTATAACGTAATACTATATAACGTTATACGTTATAATTTAACACTATATAACGTTATACGTTATAACGTAATACTATATAACGCTATACGTTATAACATAATACTACATAACGTTATACGTTATAACGTAATACTACATAACGTTATACGTTATAACGTAATACTATATAACGTTATACGTTATAACGTAACACTATATAACGTTATACGTTATAACGTCACACTATATAACGTTACACGTTGTATGGTAATTGTATCTAACTTTATACCTTATAACGTAATACTATATAACGTTATACGTTATAACGTAATACTAAATTACGTTATACGTTAAAGCGTAACACTATATAACGTCACACATTGTATAGTAATAGTATATAACGTTATACGTTCTATCGTAATCCTATATAACGTTATACGTTATAGCGTAATGCTATATAACGTTATACGTTATAATTTAACACTATATAACGTTATACGTTATAACGTAATACTACATAACGTTATACGTTATAACGTAATACTATATAACGGTATACGTTATAACGCAGTGCTATATAACGTTATACGTTATAACGTTACACTATATAACGTTACACATTGTATGGTAATTGTATATAACGTTATACGTTATAACGTAATACTATATAACGTTATACGTTAGAACGTAATACTATATAACGTTACGCGTTGTATGGTAATTGTATATAACGTTATACGTTATAACGTAATACTATATAACGTTATACGTTATAACGTAATACTATATAACGTTATACGTTATAACGTAATACTACATAACGTTATACGTTATAACGTAACACTATATAACGTTATACGTTATAACGTTACACTATATAACGTTACACGTTGTATGGTAATTGTATCTAACTTTATACGTTATAACGTAATACTATATAACGTTATACGTTATAACGTAATACTATATAACGTTATATGTTATAACGTAATACTATATAACGTTATACGTTATAACGTAATACTAAATAACGTTATACGTTGTATGGTAATTGTATCTAACTTTATACGTTATAACGTAATACTATATAACGTTATACGTTATAACGTAATACTATATAACGTTATACGTTATAACATAATACTATATAACGTTATACGTTATAACATAATACTATATAACGTTATCCGTTATAACGTAATACTATATAACGTTGTACGTTATAACGTCATACTATATAACGTTATACGTTATACCGTAATACTATATAACGTTGTACGTTATAACGTAATACTATATAACGTTATACGTTAGAACGTAATACTATATAACGTTACGCGTTGTATGGTAATTGTATATAACGTTATACGTTATAACGTAATACTATATAACGTTATCCGTTATAACGTAATACTATATAACGTTATCCGTTATAACGTAATACTATATAACGTTATACGTTATAACGTAATACTATATAACGCTACACGTTATAACGTAACACTACATAACGTTATACGTTGTAACGTAATACTATATAACTTTATACGTTATAACGTAATACTATATAACGTTATACGTTATAACGTTACACTAAATAACGTTATACGTTAAAGCGTAACACTATATAACGTCACACATTGTATAGTAATAGTATATAACGTTATACGTTATAGCGTAAAGCTATATAACGTTATACGTTACAATTTAACACTATATAACGTTATACGTTATAACGTAACACTACATAACGTTATACGTTATAACGTAATACTATATAACTTTATACGTTATAGCGCAATGCTATATAACGTTATACGTTATAACATAATACTATATAACGTTATACGTTATAACGTAATACTATATAACTTTATACGTTATAACGTAATACTATATAACGTTATACGTTATAACGTAATACTATATAACGTTATCCGTTACAACGTAATACTATATAACGTTATACGTTATAACGTAATACTATATAACGCTATACGTTAAAACGTAATACTACATAACGTTATACGTTATAACGTAATACTATGTAACTTTATACGTTATAACGTAATACTATATAACGTCATACGTTATAACGTAATACTATATAGCGTTATACGTTATAACGTTTCACTATATAACGTTATAAGTTATAACGTTACACTATATAACGTTATACGTTATAACGTTACACTAAATAACGTTATACGTTAAAGCGTAACACTATATAACGTCACACATTGTATAGTAATAGTATATAACGTTATACGTTCTATCGTAATCCTATATAACGTTATACGTTATAGCGTAATACTACATAACGTTATACGTTATAACGTAATACTATATAACGGTATACGTTATAACGCAGTGCTATATAACGTTATACGTTATAACGTTACACTATATAACGTTACACATTGTATGGTAATTGTATATAACGTTATACGTTATAACGTAATACTATATAACGTTATACGTTAGAACGTAATACTATATAACGTTACGCGTTGTATGGTAATTGTATATAACGTTATACGTTATAACGTAATACTATATAACGTTATACGTTATAACGTAATACTATATAACGTTATACGTTATAACGTAATACTACATAACGTTATACGTTATAACGTAACACTATATAACGTTATACGTTATAACGTTACACTATATAACGTTACACGTTGTATGGTAATTGTATCTAACTTTATACGTTATAACGTAATACTATATAACGTTATACGTTATAACGTAATACTATATAACGTTATATGTTATAACGTAATACTATATAACGTTATACGTTATAACGTAATACTAAATAACGTTATACGTTGTATGGTAATTGTATCTAACTTTATACGTTATAACGTAATACTATATAACGTTATACGTTATAACGTAATACTATATAACGTTATACGTTATAACATAATACTATATAACGTTATACGTTATAACATAATACTATATAACGTTATCCGTTATAACGTAATACTATATAACGTTGTACGTTATAACGTCATACTATATAACGTTATACGTTATACCGTAATACTATATAACGTTGTACGTTATAACGTAATACTATATAACGTTATACGTTAGAACGTAATACTATATAACGTTACGCGTTGTATGGTAATTGTATATAACGTTATACGTTATAACGTAATACTATATAACGTTATCCGTTATAACGTAATACTATATAACGTTATACGTTATAACGTAATACTATATAACGCTACACGTTATAACGTAACACTACATAACGTTATACGTTGTAACGTAATACTATATAACTTTATACGTTATAACGTAATACTATATAACGTTATACGTTATAACGTTACACTAAATAACGTTATACGTTAAAGCGTAACACTATATAACGTCACACATTGTATAGTAATAGTATATAACGTTATACGTTATAGCGTAAAGCTATATAACGTTATACGTTACAATTTAACACTATATAACGTTATACGTTATAACGTAACACTACATAACGTTATACGTTATAACGTAATACTATATAACTTTATACGTTATAACGTAATACTATATAACGTTATACGTTATAACGTTACACTAAATAACGTTATACGTTAAAGCGTAACACTATATAACGTCACACATTGTATAGTAATAGTATATAACGTTATACGTTATAGCGTAATGCTATATAACGTTATACGTTATAATTTAACTCTATATAACGTTATACGTTATAACGTAATACTATATAACGTTATACGTTATAACGTTTCACTATATAACGTTATAAGTTATAACGTTACACTATATAACGTTATACGTTATAACGTTACACTAAATAACGTTATACGTTAAAGCGTAACACTATATAACGTCACACATTGTATAGTAATAGTATATAACGTTATACGTTATAGCGTAATGCTATATAACGTTATACGTTATAATTTAACACTATATAACGTTACACGTTGTATGGTAATTGTATCTAACTTTATACGTTATAACGTAATACTATATAACGTTATACGTTATAACGTAATGCTATATAACGTTATATGTTATAACGTAATACTATATAACGTTATACGTTATAACGTAATACTAAATAACGTTATACGTTATACCGTAATACTATATAACGCTATACGTTATAACATAATACTACATAACGTTATACGTTATAACGTAATACTGTACAACTTTATACGTTATAACGTAATACTATATAACGTTATACGTTATAACGTAATACTATATAACGTTATACGTTATAACGTTTCACTATATAACGTTATAAGTTATAACGTTACACTATATAACGTTATACGTTATAACGTTACACTAAATAACGTTATACGTTAAAGCGTAACACTATATAACGTCACACATTGTATAGTAATAGTATATAACGTTATACGTTATAGCGTAATGCTATATAACGTTATACGTTATAATTTAACATTATATAACGTTATACGTTATAACGTAATACTATATAACGTTATAGGTTATAACGTAATACTACATAACGTTATACGTTATAACGTAATACTATATAACGTTATCCGTTATAACGTAATACTATATAACGTTATACGTTATAACGTAATACTATATAACGCTATACGTTATAACGTAATACTACATAACGTTATACGTTATAACGTAATACTATATAACGTAATACGTTACAACGTAATACTATATGACTTTATGCGTTATAACGTAATACTATATAACGTTATACGTTATAACGTAATACTATATAACGTTATCCGTTATAACGTAATACTATATAACGTTACACGTTATAACGTCTTACTATATAACGGTATACGTTATAACGCAATGCTATATAACGTTATACGTTATAACGTTACACTACATAACGTTATACGTTATAACGTTACACTAAATAACGTTATACGTTAAAGCGTAACACTATATAACGTCACACATTGTATAGTAATAGTATATAACGTTATACGTTATAGCGTAATGCTATATAACGTTATACGTTATAATTTAACACTATATAACGTTATACGTTATAACGTAATACTATATAACGTTATACGTTATAACGTAATACTACATAACGTTATACGTTATAACGTAATACTATATAACGTTATCCGTTATAACGTAATACTATATAACGTTATACGTTATAACGTAATACTATATAACGCTATACGTTATATCGTAATACTACATAACGTTATACGTTATAACGTAATACTATATAGCGTAATACGTTATAACGTTATACTATATAACGGTATACGCTATAACGCAATGCTATATAACGTTATACGTTATAACGTAATACTATATAACGTTATACGTTATAGCGCAATGCTATATAACGTTATACGTTATAACATAATACTATATAACGTTATACGTTATAACGTAATACTATATAACTTTATACGTTATAACGTAATACTATATAACGTTATACGTTATAACGTAATACTATATAACGTTATCCGTTATACCGTAATACTATATAACGTTATACGTTATAACGTAATACTATATAACGTTATACGTTATAACGTAATACTACATAACGTTATACGTTATAACGTAACACTATATAACGTTATACGTTATAACGTTACACTATATAACGTTACACGTTGTATGGTAATTGTATCTAACTTTATACGTTATAACGTAATACTATATAACGTTATACGTTATAACGTAATACTATATAACGTTATATGTTATAACGTAATACTATATAACGTTATACGTTATAACGTAATACTAAATAACGTTATACGTTATAACGTAATACTATATAACGTTATCCGTTACAACGTAATACTATATAACGTTATACGTTATAACGTAATACTATATAACGCTATACGTTATAACGTAATACTACATAACGTTATACGTTATAACGTAATACTATATAACTTTATACGTTATAACGTAATACTATATAACGTCATACGTTATAACGTAATACTATATAACGTTATACGTTATAACGTTTCACTATATAACGTTATAAGTTATAACGTTACACTATATAACGTTATACGCTATAACGTTACACTAAATAACGTTATACGTTAAAGCGTAACACTATATAACGTCACACATTGTATAGTAATAGTATATAACGTTATACGTTCTATCGTAATCCTATATAACGTTATACGTTATAGCGTAATGCTATATAACGTTATACGTTATAATTTAACACTATATAACGTTATACGTTATAACGTAATACTACATAACGTTATACGTTATAACGTAACACTATATAACGTTATACGTTATAACGTCACACTATATAACGTTACACGTTGTATGGTAATTGTATCTAACTTTATACGTTATAACGTAATACTATATAACGTTATACGTTATAACGTAATACTATATAACGTTATACGTTATAACGTAATACTATATAACGTTATACGTTATAACGTAATACTATATAACGTTATACGTTATAATTTAACACTATATAACGTTATACGTTATAACGTAATACTACATAACGTTATACGTTATAACGTAACACTACATAACGTTATACGTTATAACGTAATACTATATAACTTTATACGTTATAACGTAATACTATATAACGTTATACGTTATAACGTAATACTATATAACTTTATACGTTATAACGTAATACTATATAACGTTATACGTTATAACGTAATACTACATAACGTTATCCGTTATAACGTAATACTATATAACGTTATACGTTATAACGTAATACTAAATTACGTTATACGTTAAAGCATAACACTATATAACGTCACACATTGTATAGTAATAGTATATAACGTTATAGGTTCTATCGTAATCCTATATAACGTTATACGTTATAGCGTAATGCTATATAGCGTTATACGTTATAATTTAACACTATATAACGTTATACGTTATAACGTAATACTACATAACGTTATACGTTATAACGTAATACTACATAACGTTGTACGTTATAACGTCATACTATATAACGTTATACGTTATACCGTAATACTACATAACGTTATACGTTGTAACGTAATACTATATAACGTTATACGTTATAACGTAATACTATATAACGTTATACGTTATAACGTTTCACTATATAACGTTATAAGTTATAACGTTACACTATATAACGTTATACGTTATAACGTTACACTAAATAACGTTATACGTTAAAGCGTAACACTATATAACGTCACACATTGTATAGTAATAGTATATAACGTTATACGTTATAGCGTAATGCTATATAACGTTATACGTTATAATTTAACACTATATAACGTTATACGTTATAACGTAATACTATATAACGTTATCCGTTATAACGTAATACTATATAACGTTATACGTTATAACGTAATACTATATAACGTTATCCGTTATAACGTAATACTATATAACGTTATACGTTATAACGTAATACTATATAACGCTATACGTTATAACGTAATACTACATAACGTTATACGTTATAACGTAATACTATATAACGTAATACGTTACAACGTAATACTATATAACTTTATGCGTTATAACGTAATACTATATAACGTTATACGTTATAACGTAATACTATATAACGTTATCCGTTATAACGTAATACTATATAACGTTACACGTTATAACGTCTTACTATATAACGGTATACGTTATAACGCAATGCTATATAACGTTATACGTTATAACGTTACACTACATAACGTTATACGTTATAACGTTACACTAAATAACGTTATACGTTAAAGCGTAACACTATATAACGTCACACATTGTATAGTAATAGTATATAACGTTATACGTTATAGCGTAATGCTATATAACGTTATACGTTATAATTTAACACTATATAACGTTATACGTTATAACGTAATACTATATAACGTTATACGTTATAACGTAATACTACATAACGATATACGTTATAACGTAATACTATATAACGTTATCCGTTATAACGTAATACTATATAACGTTATACGTTATAACGTAATACTATATAACGCTATACGTTATAACGTAATACTACATAACGTTATACGTTATAACGTAATACTATATAGCGTAATACGTTATAACGTTATACTATATAACGGTATACGCTATAACGCAATGCTATATAACGTTATACGTTATAACGTAATACTATATAACGTTATACGTTATAGCGCAATGCTATATAACGTTATACGTTATAACATAATACTATATAACGTTATACGTTATAACGTAATGCTATATAACGTTATATGTTATAACGTAATACTATATAACGTTATACGTTATAACGTAATACTAAATAACGTTATACGTTATACCGTAATACTATATAACGCTATACGTTATAACATAATACTACATAACGTTATACGTTATAACGTAATACTATACAACTTTATACGTTATAACGTAATACTATATAACGTTATACGTTATAACGTAATACTATATAACGTTATACGTTATAACGTTTCACTATATAACGTTATAAGTTATAACGTTACACTATATAACGTTATACGTTATAACGTTACACTAAATAACGTTATACGTTAAAGCGTAACACTATATAACGTCACACATTGTATAGTAATAGTATATAACGTTATACGTTATAGCGTAATGCTATATAACGTTATACGTTATAATTTAACACTATATAACGTTATACGTTATAACGTAATACTATATAACGTTATAGGTTATAACGTAATACTACATAATGTTATACGTTATAACGTAATACTATATAACGTTATCCGTTATAACGTAATACTATATAACGTTATACGTTATAACGTAATACTATATAACGCTATACGTTATAACGTAATACTACATAACGTTATACGTTATAACGTAATACTATATAACGTTATACGTTACAACGTAATACTATATAACTTTATGCGTTATAACGTAATACTATATAACGTTATACGTTATAACGTAATACTATATAACGTTATCCGTTATAACGTAATACTATATAACGTTACACGTTATAACGTCTTACTATATAACGGTATACGTTATAACGCAGTGCTATATAACGTTATACGTTATAACGTTACACTATATAACGTTACACATTGTATGGTAATTGTATATAACGTTATACGTTATAACGTAATACTATATAACGTTATACGTTAGAACGTAATACTATATAACGTTACGCGTTGTATGGTAATTGTATATAACGTTATACGTTATAACGTAATACTATATAACGTTATACGTTATAACGTAATACTATATAACGTTATACGTTATAACGTAATACTACATAACGTTATACGTTATAACGTAACACTATATAACGTTATACGTTATAACGTTACACTATATAACGTTACACGTTGTATGGTAATTGTATCTAACTTTATACGTTATAACGTAATACTATATAACGTTATACGTTATAACGTAATACTATATAACGTTATATGTTATAACGTAATACTATATAACGTTATACGTTATAACGTAATACTAAATAACGTTATACGTTGTATGGTAATTGTATCTAACTTTATACGTTATAACGTAATACTATATAACGTTATACGTTATAACGTAATACTATATAACGTTATACGTTATAACATAATACTATATAACGTTATACGTTATAACATAATACTATATAACGTTATCCGTTATAACGTAATACTATATAACGTTGTACGTTATAACGTCATACTATATAACGTTATACGTTATACCGTAATACTATATAACGTTGTACGTTATAACGTAATACTATATAACGTTATACGTTAGAACGTAATACTATATAACGTTACGCGTTGTATGGTAATTGTATATAACGTTATACGTTATAACGTAATACTATATAACGTTATCCGTTATAACGTAATACTATATAACGTTATACGTTATAACGTAATACTATATAACGCTACACGTTATAACGTAACACTACATAACGTTATACGTTGTAACGTAATACTATATAACTTTATACGTTATAACGTAATACTATATAACGTTATACGTTATAACGTTACACTAAATAACGTTATACGTTAAAGCGTAACACTATATAACGTCACACATTGTATAGTAATAGTATATAACGTTATACGTTATAGCGTAAAGCTATATAACGTTATACGTTACAATTTAACACTATATAACGTTATACGTTATAACGTAACACTACATAACGTTATACGTTATAACGTAATACTATATAACTTTATACGTTATAACGTAATACTATATAACGTTATACGTTATAACGTTACACTAAATAACGTTATACGTTAAAGCGTAACACTATATAACGTCACACATTGTATAGTAATAGTATATAACGTTATACGTTATAGCGTAATGCTATATAACGTTATACGTTATAATTTAACTCTATATAACGTTATACGTTATAACGTAATACTATATAACGTTATACGTTATAACGTTTCACTATATAACGTTATAAGTTATAACGTTACACTATATAACGTTATACGTTATAACGTTACACTAAATAACGTTATACGTTAAAGCGTAACACTATATAACGTCACACATTGTATAGTAATAGTATATAACGTTATACGTTATAGCGTAATGCTATATAACGTTATACGTTATAATTTAACACTATATAACGTTACACGTTGTATGGTAATTGTATCTAACTTTATACGTTATAACGTAATACTATATAACGTTATACGTTATAACGTAATGCTATATAACGTTATATGTTATAACGTAATACTATATAACGTTATACGTTATAACGTAATACTAAATAACGTTATACGTTATACCGTAATACTATATAACGCTATACGTTATAACATAATACTACATAACGTTATACGTTATAACGTAATACTGTACAACTTTATACGTTATAACGTAATACTATATAACGTTATACGTTATAACGTAATACTATATAACGTTATACGTTATAACGTTTCACTATATAACGTTATAAGTTATAACGTTACACTATATAACGTTATACGTTATAACGTTACACTAAATAACGTTATACGTTAAAGCGTAACACTATATAACGTCACACATTGTATAGTAATAGTATATAACGTTATACGTTATAGCGTAATGCTATATAACGTTATACGTTATAATTTAACATTATATAACGTTATACGTTATAACGTAATACTATATAACGTTATAGGTTATAACGTAATACTACATAACGTTATACGTTATAACGTAATACTATATAACGTTATCCGTTATAACGTAATACTATATAACGTTATACGTTATAACGTAATACTATATAACGCTATACGTTATAACGTAATACTACATAACGTTATACGTTATAACGTAATACTATATAACGTAATACGTTACAACGTAATACTATATGACTTTATGCGTTATAACGTAATACTATATAACGTTATACGTTATAACGTAATACTATATAACGTTATCCGTTATAACGTAATACTATATAACGTTACACGTTATAACGTCTTACTATATAACGGTATACGTTATAACGCAATGCTATATAACGTTATACGTTATAACGTTACACTACATAACGTTATACGTTATAACGTTACACTAAATAACGTTATACGTTAAAGCGTAACACTATATAACGTCACACATTGTATAGTAATAGTATATAACGTTATACGTTATAGCGTAATGCTATATAACGTTATACGTTATAATTTAACACTATATAACGTTATACGTTATAACGTAATACTATATAACGTTATACGTTATAACGTAATACTACATAACGTTATACGTTATAACGTAATACTATATAACGTTATCCGTTATAACGTAATACTATATAACGTTATACGTTATAACGTAATACTATATAACGCTATACGTTATATCGTAATACTACATAACGTTATACGTTATAACGTAATACTATATAGCGTAATACGTTATAACGTTATACTATATAACGGTATACGCTATAACGCAATGCTATATAACGTTATACGTTATAACGTAATACTATATAACGTTATACGTTATAGCGCAATGCTATATAACGTTATACGTTATAACATAATACTATATAACGTTATACGTTATAACGTAATACTATATAACTTTATACGTTATAACGTAATACTATATAACGTTATACGTTATAACGTAATACTATATAACGTTATCCGTTATACCGTAATACTATATAACGTTATACGTTATAACGTAATACTATATAACGTTATACGTTATAACGTAATACTACATAACGTTATACGTTATAACGTAACACTATATAACGTTATACGTTATAACGTTACACTATATAACGTTACACGTTGTATGGTAATTGTATCTAACTTTATACGTTATAACGTAATACTATATAACGTTATACGTTATAACGTAATACTATATAACGTTATATGTTATAACGTAATACTATATAACGTTATACGTTATAACGTAATACTAAATAACGTTATACGTTATAACGTAATACTATATAACGTTATCCGTTACAACGTAATACTATATAACGTTATACGTTATAACGTAATACTATATAACGCTATACGTTATAACGTAATACTACATAACGTTATACGTTATAACGTAATACTATATAACTTTATACGTTATAACGTAATACTATATAACGTCATACGTTATAACGTAATACTATATAACGTTATACGTTATAACGTTTCACTATATAACGTTATAAGTTATAACGTTACACTATATAACGTTATACGCTATAACGTTACACTAAATAACGTTATACGTTAAAGCGTAACACTATATAACGTCACACATTGTATAGTAATAGTATATAACGTTATACGTTCTATCGTAATCCTATATAACGTTATACGTTATAGCGTAATGCTATATAACGTTATACGTTATAATTTAACACTATATAACGTTATACGTTATAACGTAATACTACATAACGTTATACGTTATAACGTAACACTATATAACGTTATACGTTATAACGTCACACTATATAACGTTACACGTTGTATGGTAATTGTATCTAACTTTATACGTTATAACGTAATACTATATAACGTTATACGTTATAACGTAATACTATATAACGTTATACGTTATAACGTAATACTATATAACGTTATACGTTATAATTTAACACTATATAACGTTATACGTTATAACGTAATACTACATAACGTTATACGTTATAACGTAACACTACATAACGTTATACGTTATAACGTAATACTATATAACTTTATACGTTATAACGTAATACTATATAACGTTATACGTTATAACGTAATACTATATAACTTTATACGTTATAACGTAATACTATATAACGTTATACGTTATAACGTAATACTACATAACGTTATCCGTTATAACGTAATACTATATAACGTTATACGTTATAACGTAATACTAAATTACGTTATACGTTAAAGCATAACACTATATAACGTCACACATTGTATAGTAATAGTATATAACGTTATAGGTTCTATCGTAATCCTATATAACGTTATACGTTATAGCGTAATGCTATATAGCGTTATACGTTATAATTTAACACTATATAACGTTATACGTTATAACGTAATACTACATAACGTTATACGTTATAACGTAATACTACATAACGTTGTACGTTATAACGTCATACTATATAACGTTATACGTTATACCGTAATACTACATAACGTTATACGTTGTAACGTAATACTATATAACGTTATACGTTATAACGTAATACTATATAACGTTATACGTTATAACGTTTCACTATATAACGTTATAAGTTATAACGTTACACTATATAACGTTATACGTTATAACGTTACACTAAATAACGTTATACGTTAAAGCGTAACACTATATAACGTCACACATTGTATAGTAATAGTATATAACGTTATACGTTATAGCGTAATGCTATATAACGTTATACGTTATAATTTAACACTATATAACGTTATACGTTATAACGTAATACTATATAACGTTATCCGTTATAACGTAATACTATATAACGTTATACGTTATAACGTAATACTATATAACGTTATCCGTTATAACGTAATACTATATAACGTTATACGTTATAACGTAATACTATATAACGCTATACGTTATAACGTAATACTACATAACGTTATACGTTATAACGTAATACTATATAACGTAATACGTTACAACGTAATACTATATAACTTTATGCGTTATAACGTAATACTATATAACGTTATACGTTATAACGTAATACTATATAACGTTATCCGTTATAACGTAATACTATATAACGTTACACGTTATAACGTCTTACTATATAACGGTATACGTTATAACGCAATGCTATATAACGTTATACGTTATAACGTTACACTACATAACGTTATACGTTATAACGTTACACTAAATAACGTTATACGTTAAAGCGTAACACTATATAACGTCACACATTGTATAGTAATAGTATATAACGTTATACGTTATAGCGTAATGCTATATAACGTTATACGTTATAATTTAACACTATATAACGTTATACGTTATAACGTAATACTATATAACGTTATACGTTATAACGTAATACTACATAACGATATACGTTATAACGTAATACTATATAACGTTATCCGTTATAACGTAATACTATATAACGTTATACGTTATAACGTAATACTATATAACGCTATACGTTATAACGTAATACTACATAACGTTATACGTTATAACGTAATACTATATAGCGTAATACGTTATAACGTTATACTATATAACGGTATACGCTATAACGCAATGCTATATAACGTTATACGTTATAACGTAATACTATATAACGTTATACGTTATAGCGCAATGCTATATAACGTTATACGTTATAACATAATACTATATAACGTTATACGTTATAACGTAATGCTATATAACGTTATATGTTATAACGTAATACTATATAACGTTATACGTTATAACGTAATACTAAATAACGTTATACGTTATACCGTAATACTATATAACGCTATACGTTATAACATAATACTACATAACGTTATACGTTATAACGTAATACTATACAACTTTATACGTTATAACGTAATACTATATAACGTTATACGTTATAACGTAATACTATATAACGTTATACGTTATAACGTTTCACTATATAACGTTATAAGTTATAACGTTACACTATATAACGTTATACGTTATAACGTTACACTAAATAACGTTATACGTTAAAGCGTAACACTATATAACGTCACACATTGTATAGTAATAGTATATAACGTTATACGTTATAGCGTAATGCTATATAACGTTATACGTTATAATTTAACACTATATAACGTTATACGTTATAACGTAATACTATATAACGTTATAGGTTATAACGTAATACTACATAATGTTATACGTTATAACGTAATACTATATAACGTTATCCGTTATAACGTAATACTATATAACGTTATACGTTATAACGTAATACTATATAACGCTATACGTTATAACGTAATACTACATAACGTTATACGTTATAACGTAATACTATATAACGTTATACGTTACAACGTAATACTATATAACTTTATGCGTTATAACGTAATACTATATAACGTTATACGTTATAACGTAATACTATATAACGTTATCCGTTATAACGTAATACTATATAACGTTACACGTTATAACGTCTTACTATATAACGGTATACGTTATAACGCAATGCTATATAACGTTATACGTTATAACGTTACACAACATAACGTTATACGTTATAACGTTACACTAAATAACGTTATACGTTAAAGCGTAACACTATATAACGTCACACATTGTATAGTAATAGTATATAACGTTATACGTTATAGCGTAATGCTATATAACGTTATACGTTATAATTTAACACTATATAACGTTATACGTTATAACGTAATACTATATAACGTTATACGTTATAACGTAATACTACATAACGTTATACGTTGTAACGTAATACTATATAACTTTATACGTTATAACGTAATACTATATAACGTTATACGTTATAACGTTACACTAAATAACGTTATACGTTAAAGCGTAACACTATATAACGTCACACATTGTATAGTAATAGTATATAACGTTATACGTTATAGCGTAAAGCTATATAACGTTATACGTTATAATTTAACACTATATAACGTTATACGTTATAACGTAATACTATATAACGTTATCCGTTATAACGTAATACTATATAACGTTATACGTTATAACGTAATACTATATAACGTTATCCGTTATAACGTAATACTATATAACGTTATCCGTTATAACGTAATACTATATAACGTTATACGTTATAACGTAATACTATATAACGTTATACGTTATAACGTTTCACTATATAACGTTATACGTTAAAGCGTAACACTATATAACGTCACACATTGTATAGTAATAGTATATAACGTTATACGTTATAGCGTAATGCTATATAACGTTATACGTTATAATTTAACACTATATAACGTTATACGTTATAACGTAATACTATATAACGTTATAGGTTATAACGTAATACTACATAACGTTATACGTTATAACGTAATACTATATAACGTTATCCGTTATAACGTAATACTATATAACGTTATACGTTATAACGTAATACTATATAACGTTATCCGTTATAACGTAATACTATATAACGTTACACGTTATAACGTCTTACTATATAACGGTATACGTTATAACGCAATGCTATATAACGTTATACGTTATAACGTTACACTACATAACGTTATACGTTATAACGTTACACTAAATAACGTTATACGTTAAAGCGTAACACTATATAACGTCACACATTGTATAGTAATAGTATATAACGTTATACGTTATAGCGTAATGCTATATAACGTTGTACGTTATAATTTAACACTATATAACGTTATACGTTATAACGTAATACTATATAACGTTATACGTTATAACGTAATACTACATAACGTTATACGTTATGACGTAATACTATATAACGTTATCCGTTATAACGTAATACTATATAACGTTATACGTTATAACGTAATACTATATAACGCTATACGTTATAACGTAATACTACATAACGTTATACGTTATAACGTAATACTATATAGCGTAATACGTTATAACGTTATACTATATAACGGTATACGCTATAACGCAATGCTATATAACGTTATACGTTATAACGTAATACTATATAACGTTATACGTTATAGCGCAATGCTATATAACGTTATACGTTATAACATAATACTATATAACGTTATACGTTATAACGTAATGCTATATAACGTTATATGTTATAACGTAATACTATATAACGTTATACGTTATAACGTAATACTAAATAACGTTATACGTTATACCGTAATACTATATAACGCTATACGTTATAACATAATACTACATAACGTTATACGTTATAACGTAATACTATACAACTTTATACGTTATAACGTAATACTATATAACGTTATACGTTATAACGTAATACTATATAACGTTATACGTTATAACGTTTCACTATATAACGTTATAAGTTATAACGTTACACTATATAACGTTATACGTTATAACGTTACACTAAATAACGTTATACGTTAAAGCGTAACACTATATAACGTCACACATTGTATAGTAATAGTATATAACGTTATACGTTATAGCGTAATGCTATATAACGTTATACGTTATAATTTAACACTATATAACGTTATACGTTATAACGTAATACTATATAACGTTATAGGTTATAACGTAATACTACATAACGTTATACGTTATAACGTAATACTATATAACGTTATCCGTTATAACGTAATACTATATAACGTTATACGTTATAACGTAATACTATATAACGCTATACGTTATAACGTAATACTACATAACGTTATACGTTATAACGTAATACTATATAACGTTATACGTTACAACGTAATACTATATAACTTTATGCGTTATAACGTAATACTATATAACGTTATACGTTATAACGTAATACTATATAACGTTATCCGTTATAACGTAATACTATATAACGTTACACGTTATAACGTCTTACTATATAACGGTATACGTTATAACGCAATGCTATATAACGTTATACGTTATAACGTTACACTACATAACGTTATACGTTATAACGTTACACTAAATAACGTTATACGTTAAAGCGTAACACTATATAACGTCACACATTGTATAGTAATAGTATATAACGTTATACGTTATAGCGTAATGCTATATAACGTTATACGTTATAATTTAACACTATATAACGTTATACGTTATAACGTAATACTATATAACGTTATACGTTATAACGTAATACTACATAACGTTATACGTTATAACGTAATACTATATAACGTTATCCGTTATAACGTAATACTATATAACGTTATACGTTATAACGTATTACTATATAACGCTATACGTTATAACGTAATACTACATAACGTTATACGTTATAACGTAATACTATATAGCGTAATACGTTATAACGTTATACTATATAACGGTATACGCTATAACGCAATGCTATATAACGTTATACGTTATAACGTAATACTATATAACGTTATACGTTATAGCGCAATGCTATATAACGTTATACGTTATAACATAATACTATATAACGTTATACGTTATAACGTAATGCTATATAACGTTATATGTTATAACGTAATACTATATAACGTTATACGTTATAACGTAATACTAAATAACGTTATACGTTATACCGTAATACTATATAACGCTATACGTTATAACATAATACTACATAACGTTATACGTTATAACGTAATACTATACAACTTTATACGTTATAACGTAATACTATATAACGTTATACGTTATAACGTAATACTATATAACGTTATACGTTATAACGTTTCACTATATAACGTTATAAGTTATAACGTTACACTATATAACGTTATACGTTATAACGTTTCACTATATAACGTTATACGTTAAAGCGTAACACTATATAACGTCACACATTGTATAGTAATAGTATATAACGTTATACGTTATAGCGTAATGCTATATAACGTTATACGTTATAATTTAACACTATATAACGTTATACGTTATAACGTAATACTATATAACGTTATAGGTTATAACGTAATACTACATAATGTTATACGTTATAACGTAATACTATATAACGTTATCCGTTATAACGTAATACTATATAACGTTATACGTTATAACGTAATACTATATAACGCTATACGTTATAACGTAATACTACATAACGTTATACGTTATAACGTAATACTATATAACGTTATACGTTACAACGTAATACTATATAACTTTATGCGTTATAACGTAATACTATATAACGTTATACGTTATAACGTAATACTATATAACGTTATCCGTTATAACGTAATACTATATAACGTTACACGTTATAACGTCTTACTATATAACGGTATACGTTATAACGCAATGCTATATAACGTTATACGTTATAACGTTACACAACATAACGTTATACGTTATAACGTAACACTAAATAACGTTATACGTTAAAGCGTAACACTATATAACGTCACACATTGTATAGTAATAGTATATAACGTTATACGTTATAGCGTAATGCTATATAACGTTATACGTTATAATTTAACACTATATAACGTTATACGTTATAACGTAATACTATATAACGTTATACGTTATAACGTAATACTACATAACGTTATACGTTGTAACGTAATACTATATAACTTTATACGTTATAACGTAATACTATATAACGTTATCCGTTATAACGTAATACTATATAACGTTATACGTTATAACGTAATACTATATAACGCTATACGTTATAACGTAATACTACATAACGTTATACGTTATAACGTAATACTACATAACGTTATACGTTGTAACGTAATACTATATAACTTTATACGTTATAACGTAATACTATATAACGTTATACGTTATAACGTTACACTAAATAACGTTATACGTTAAAGCGTAACACTATATAACGTCACACATTGTATAGTAATAGTATATAACGTTATACGTTATAGCGTAAAGCTATATAACGTTATACGTTATAATTTAACACTATATAACGTTATACGTTATAACGTAATACTATATAACGTTATCCGTTATAACGTAATACTATATAACGTTATACGTTATAACGTAATACTATATAACGTTATCCGTTATAACGTAATACTATATAACGTTATCCGTTATAACGTAATACTATATAACGTTATACGTTATAACGTAATACTATATAACGTTATACGTTATAACGTTTCACTATATAACGTTATACGTTAAAGCGTAACACTATATAACGTCACACATTGTATAGTAATAGTATATAACGTTATACGTTATAGCGTAATGCTATATAACGTTATACGTTATAATTTAACACTATATAACGTTATACGTTATAACGTAATACTATATAACGTTATAGGTTATAACGTAATACTACATAACGTTATACGTTATAACGTAATACTATATAACGTTATCCGTTATAACGTAATACTATATAACGTTATACGTTATAACGTAATACTATATAACGTTATCCGTTATAACGTAATACTATATAACGTTACACGTTATAACGTCTTACTATATAACGGTATACGTTATAACGCAATGCTATATAACGTTATACGTTATAACGTTACACTACATAACGTTATACGTTATAACGTTACACTAAATAACGTTATACGTTAAAGCGTAACACTATATAACGTCACACATTGTATAGTAATAGTATATAACGTTATACGTTATAGCGTAATGCTATATAACGTTATACGTTATAATTTAACACTATATAACGTTATACGTTATAACGTAATACTATATAACGTTATACGTTATAACGTAATACTACATAACGTTATACGTTATAACGTAATACTATATAACGTTATCCGTTATAACGTAATACTATATAACGTTATACGTTATAACGTAATACTATATAACGCTATACGTTATAACGTAATACTACATAACGTTATACGTTATAACGTAATACTATATAGCGTAATACGTTATAACGTTATACTATATAACGGTATACGCTATAACGCAATGCTATATAACGTTATACGTTATAACGTAATACTATATAACGTTATACGTTATAGCGCAATGCTATATAACGTTATACGTTATAACATAATACTATATAACGTTATACGTTATAACGTAATGCTATATAACGTTATATGTTATAACGTAATACTATATAACGTTATACGTTATAACGTAATACTAAATAACGTTATACGTTATACCGTAATACTATATAACGCTATACGTTATAACATAATACTACATAACGTTATACGTTATAACGTAATACTATACAACTTTATACGTTATAACGTAATACTATATAACGTTATACGTTATAACGTAATACTATATAACGTTATACGTTATAACGTTTCACTATATAACGTTATAAGTTATAACGTTACACTATATAACGTTATACGTTATAACGTTACACTAAATAACGTTATACGTTAAAGCGTAACACTATATAACGTCACACATTGTATAGTAATAGTATATAACGTTATACGTTATAGCGTAATGCTATATAACGTTATACGTTATAATTTAACACTATATAACGTTATACGTTATAACGTAATACTATATAACGTTATAGGTTATAACGTAATACTACATAACGTTATACGTTATAACGTAATACTATATAACGTTATCCGTTATAACGTAATACTATATAACGTTATACGTTATAACGTAATACTATATAACGCTATACGTTATAACGTAATACTACATAACGTTATACGTTATAACGTAATACTATATAACGTTATACGTTACAACGTAATACTATATAACTTTATGCGTTATAACGTAATACTATATAACGTTATACGTTATAACGTAATACTATATAACGTTATCCGTTATAACGTAATACTATATAACGTTACACGTTATAACGTCTTACTATATAACGGTATACGTTATAACGCAATGCTATATAACGTTATACGTTATAACGTTACACTACATAACGTTATACGTTATAACGTTACACTAAATAACGTTATACGTTAAAGCGTAACACTATATAACGTCACACATTGTATAGTAATAGTATATAACGTTATACGTTATAGCGTAATGCTATATAACGTTATACGTTATAATTTAACACTATATAACGTTATACGTTATAACGTAATACTATATAACGTTATACGTTATAACGTAATACTACATAACGTTATACGTTATAACGTAATACTATATAACGTTATCCGTTATAACGTAATACTATATAACGTTATACGTTATAACGTATTACTATATAACGCTATACGTTATAACGTAATACTACATAACGTTATACGTTATAACGTAATACTATATAGCGTAATACGTTATAACGTTATACTATATAACGGTATACGCTATAACGCAATGCTATATAACGTTATACGTTATAACGTAATACTATATAACGTTATACGTTATAGCGCAATGCTATATAACGTTATACGTTATAACATAATACTATATAACGTTATACGTTATAACGTAATGCTATATAACGTTATATGTTATAACGTAATACTATATAACGTTATACGTTATAACGTAATACTAAATAACGTTATACGTTATACCGTAATACTATATAACGCTATACGTTATAACATAATACTACATAACGTTATACGTTATAACGTAATACTATACAACTTTATACGTTATAACGTAATACTATATAACGTTATACGTTATAACGTAATACTATATAACGTTATACGTTATAACGTTTCACTATATAACGTTATAAGTTATAACGTTACACTATATAACGTTATACGTTATAACGTTACACTAAATAACGTTATACGTTAAAGCGTAACACTATATAACGTCACACATTGTATAGTAATAGTATATAACGTTATACGTTATAGCGTAATGCTATATAACGTTATACGTTATAATTTAACACTATATAACGTTATACGTTATAACGTAATACTATATAACGTTATAGGTTATAACGTAATACTACATAATGTTATACGTTATAACGTAATACTATATAACGTTATCCGTTATAACGTAATACTATATAACGTTATACGTTATAACGTAATACTATATAACGCTATACGTTATAACGTAATACTACATAACGTTATACGTTATAACGTAATACTATATAACGTTATACGTTACAACGTAATACTATATAACTTTATGCGTTATAACGTAATACTATATAACGTTATACGTTATAACGTAATACTATATAACGTTATCCGTTATAACGTAATACTATATAACGTTACACGTTATAACGTCTTACTATATAACGGTATACGTTATAACGCAATGCTATATAACGTTATACGTTATAACGTTACACAACATAACGTTATACGTTATAACGTAACACTAAATAACGTTATACGTTAAAGCGTAACACTATATAACGTCACACATTGTATAGTAATAGTATATAACGTTATACGTTATAGCGTAATGCTATATAACGTTATACGTTATAATTTAACACTATATAACGTTATACGTTATAACGTAATACTATATAACGTTATACGTTATAACGTAATACTACATAACGTTATACGTTGTAACGTAATACTATATAACTTTATACGTTATAACGTAATACTATATAACGTTATACGTTATAACGTTACACTAAATAACGTTATACGTTAAAGCGTAACACTATATAACGTCACACATTGTATAGTAATAGTATATAACGTTATACGTTATAGCGTAAAGCTATATAACGTTATACGTTATAATTTAACACTATATAACGTTATACGTTATAACGTAACACTACATAACGTTATACGTTATAACGTAATACTATATAACGTTATCCGTTATAACGTAATACTATATAACGTTATACGTTATAACGTAATACTATATAACGTTATCCGTTATAACGTAATACTATATAACGTTATCCGTTATAACGTAATACTATATAACGTTATACGTTATAACGTAATACTATATAACGTTATACGTTATAACGTTTCACTATATAACGTTATACGTTAAAGCGTAACACTATATAACGTCACACATTGTATAGTAATAGTATATAACGTTATACGTTATAGCGTAATGCTATATAACGTTATACGTTATAATTTAACACTATATAACGTTATACGTTATAACGTAATACTATATAACGTTATAGGTTATAACGTAATACTACATAACGTTATACGTTATAACGTAATACTATATAACGTTATCCGTTATAACGTAATACTATATAACGTTATACGTTATAACGTAATACTATATAACGTTATCCGTTATAACGTAATACTATATAACGTTACACGTTATAACGTCTTACTATATAACGGTATACGTTATAACGCAATGCTATATAACGTTATACGTTATAACGTTACACTACATAACGTTATACGTTATAACGTTACACTAAATAACGTTATACGTTAAAGCGTAACACTATATAACGTCACACATTGTATAGTAATAGTATATAACGTTATACGTTATAGCGTAATGCTATATAACGTTATACGTTATAATTTAACACTATATAACGTTATACGTTATAACGTAATACTATATAACGTTATACGTTATAACGTAATACTACATAACGTTATACGTTATAACGTAATACTATATAACGTTATCCGTTATAACGTAATACTATATAACGTTATACGTTATAACGTAATACTATATAACGCTATACGTTATAACGTAATACTACATAACGTTATACGTTATAACGTAATACTATATAGCGTAATACGTTATAACGTTATACTATATAACGGTATACGCTATAACGCAATGCTATATAACGTTATACGTTATAACGTAATACTATATAACGTTATACGTTATAGCGCAATGCTATATAACGTTATACGTTATAACATAATACTATATAACGTTATACGTTATAACGTAATGCTATATAACGTTATATGTTATAACGTAATACTATATAACGTTATACGTTATAACGTAATACTAAATAACGTTATACGTTATACCGTAATACTATATAACGCTATACGTTATAACATAATACTACATAACGTTATACGTTATAACGTAATACTATACAACTTTATACGTTATAACGTAATACTATATAACGTTATACGTTATAACGTAATACTATATAACGTTATACGTTATAACGTTTCACTATATAACGTTATAAGTTATAACGTTACACTATATAACGTTATACGTTATAACGTTACACTAAATAACGTTATACGTTAAAGCGTAACACTATATAACGTCACACATTGTATAGTAATAGTATATAACGTTATACGTTATAGCGTAATGCTATATAACGTTATACGTTATAATTTAACACTATATAACGTTATACGTTATAACGTAATACTATATAACGTTATAGGTTATAACGTAATACTACATAACGTTATACGTTATAACGTAATACTATATAACGTTATCCGTTATAACGTAATACTATATAACGTTATACGTTATAACGTAATACTATATAACGCTATACGTTATAACGTAATACTACATAACGTTATACGTTATAACGTAATACTATATAACGTTATACGTTACAACGTAATACTATATAACTTTATGCGTTATAACGTAATACTATATAACGTTATACGTTATAACGTAATACTATATAACGTTATCCGTTATAACGTAATACTATATAACGTTACACGTTATAACGTCTTACTATATAACGGTATACGTTATAACGCAATGCTATATAACGTTATACGTTATAACGTTACACTACATAACGTTATACGTTATAACGTTACACTAAATAACGTTATACGTTAAAGCGTAACACTATATAACATCACACATTGTATAGTAATAGTATATAACGTTATACGTTATAGCGTAATGCTATATAACGTTATACGTTATAATTTAACACTATATAACGTTATACGTTATAACGTAATACTATATAACGTTATACGTTATAACGTAATACTACATAACGTTATACGTTATAACGTAATACTATATAACGTTATCCGTTATAACGTAATACTATATAACGTTATACGTTATAACGTAATACTATATAACGCTATACGTTATAACGTAATACTACATAACGTTATACGTTATAACGTAATACTATATAGCGTAATACGTTATAACGTTATACTATATAACGGTATACGCTATAACGCAATGCTATATAACGTTATACGTTATAACGTAATACTATATAACGTTATACGTTATAGCGCAATGCTATATAACGTTATACGTTATAACATAATACTATATAACGTTATACGTTATAACGTAATACTATATAACTTTATACGTTATAACGTAATACTATATAACGTTATACGTTATAACGTAATACTATATAACGTTATCCGTTATACCGTAATACTATATAACGTTATACGTTATAACGTAATACTATATAACGTTATACGTTATAACGTAATACTACATAACGTTATACGTTATAACGTAACACTATATAACGTTATACGTTATAACGTTACACTATATAACGTTACACGTTGTATGGTAATTGTATCTAACTTTATACGTTATAACGTAATACTATATAACGTTATACGTTATAACGTAATACTATATAACGTTATCCGTTATACCGTAATACTATATAACGTTATACGTTATAACGTAATACTATATAACGCTATACGTTATAACGTAATACTACATAACGTTATACGTTATAACGTAATACTATATAACTTTATACGTTATAACGTAATACTATATAACGTCATACGTTATAACGTAATACTATATAACGTTATACGTTATAACGTTTCACTATATAACGTTATAAGTTATAACGTTACACTATATAACGTTATACGTTATGACGTTACACTAAATAACGTTATACGTTAAAGCGTAACACTATATAACGTCACACATTGTATAGTAATAGTATATAACGTTATACGTTCTATCGTAATCCTATATAACGTTATACGTTATAGCGTAATGCTATATAACGTTATACGTTATAATTTAACACTATATAACGTTATACGTTATAACGTAATACTAAATAACGTTATACGTTATAACGTAATACTATATAACGTTATACGTTATAACGTAATACTATATAACGTTATACGTTATAACGTAATACTATATAACGTTATACGTTATAACGTAATACTATATAACGTTATACGTTATAATTTAACACTATATAACGTTATACGTTATAACGTAATACTACATAACGTTATACGTTATAACGTAACACTACATAACGTTATACGTTATAACGTAATACTATATAACTTTATACGTTATAACGTAATACTATATAACGTTATACGTTATAACGTAATACTATATAACGTTATACGTTATAACGTAATACTATATAACGTTATATGTTATAACGTAATACTATATAACGTTATACGTTATAACGTAATACTAAATAACGTTATACGTTATAACGTAATACTATATAACGTTATCCGTTACAACGTAATACTATATAACGTTATACGTTATAACGTAATACTATATAACGCTATACGTTATAACGTAATACTACATAACGTTATACGTTATAACGTAATACTATATAACGTTATACGTTATAACGTTTCACTATATAACGTTATAAGTTATAACGTTACACTATATAACGTTATACGTTATAACGTTACACTAAATAACGTTATACGTTAAAGCGTAACACTATATAACGTCACACATTGTATAGTAATAGTATATAACGTTATACGTTCTATCGTAATCCTATATAACGTTATACGTTATAGCGTAATGCTATATAACGTCATACGTTATAATTTAACACTATATAACGTTATACGTTATAACGTAATACTACATAACGTTATACGTTATAACGTAACACTATATAACGTTATACGTTATAACGTCACACTATATAACGTTACACGTTGTATGGTAATTGTATCTAACTTTATACGTTATAACGTAATACTATATAACGTTATACGTTATAACGTAATACTATATAACGTTATACGTTATAACGTAATACTATATAACGTTATACGTTATAACGTAATACTATATAACGTTATACGTTATAACGTAATACTATATAACGTTATACGTTATAATTTAACACTATATAACGTTATACGTTATAACGTAATACTACATAACGTTATACGTTATAACGTAACACTACATAACGTTATACGTTATAACGTAATACTATATATCTTTATACGTTATAACGTAATACTATATAACGTTATACGTTATAACGTAATACTATATAACTTTATACGTTATAACGTAATACTATATAACGTTATACGTTATAACGTAATACTACATAACGTTATCCGTTATAACGTAATACTATATAACGTTATACGTTATAACGTAATACTAAATTACGTTATACGTTAAAGCATAACACTACATAACGTCACACATTGTATAGTAATAGTATATAACGTTATAGGTTCTATCGTAATCCTATATAACGTTATACTTTATAGCGTAATGCTATATAACGTTATACGTTATAATTTAACACTATATAACGTTATACGTTATAACGTAATACTACATAACGTTATACGTTATAACGTAATACTATATAACGTTGTACGTTATAACGTCATACTATATAACGTTATACGTTATACCGTAATACTATATAACGTTGTACGTTATAACGTAATACTAAATAACGTTATACGTTATACCGTAATACTATATAACGTTATCCGTTATAACGTAATACTATATAACGTTATACGTTACAACGTAATACTATATAACGTTATACGTTATAACGTAATACTATATAACGTTATCCGTTATAACGTAATACTATATAACGTTATACGTTATAACGTAATACTATATAACGCTACACGTTATAACGTAACACTACATAACGTTATACGTTGTAACGTAATACTATATAACGTTATACGTTATAACGTAATACTATATAACGCTACACGTTATAACGTAACACTACATAACGTTATACGTTGTAACGTAATACTATATAACTTTATACGTTATAACGTAATACTATATAACGTTATACGTTATAACGTTACACTAAATAACGTTATACGTTAAAGCGTAACACTATATAACGTCACACATTGTATAGTAATAGTATATAACGTTATACGTTATAGCGTAAAGCTATATAACGTTATACGTTATAATTTAACACTATATAACGTTATACGTTATAACGTAACACTACATAACGTTATACGTTATAACGTAATACTATATAACTTTATACGTTATAACGTAATACTATATAACGTTATACGTTATAACGTTACACTAAATAACGTTATACGTTAAAGCGTAACACTATATATCGTCACACATTGTATAGTAATAGTATATAACGTTATACGTTATAGCGTAATGCTATATAACGTTATACGTTATAATTTAACACTATATAACGTTATACGTTATAACGTAATACTATATAACGTTATACGTTATAACGTTTCACTATATAACGTTATAAGTTATAACGTTACACTATATAACGTTATACGTTATAACGTTACACTAAATAACGTTATACGTTAAAGCGTAACACTATATAACGTCACACATTGTATAGTAATAGTATATAACGTTATACGTTATAGCGTAATGCTATATAACGTTATACGTTATAATTTAACACTATATAACGTTACACGTTGTGTGGTAATTGTATCTAACTTTATACGTTATAACGTAATACTATATAACGTTATACGTTATAACGTAATGCTATATAACGTTATATGTTATAACGTAATACTATATAACGTTATACGTTATAACGTAATACTAAATAACGTTATACGTTATACCGTAATACTATATAACGCTATACGTTATAACATAATACTACATAACGTTATACGTTATAACGTAATACTATACAACTTTATACGTTATAACGTAATACTATATAACGTTATACGTTATAACGTAATACTATATAACGTTATACGTTATAACGTTTCACTATATAACGTTATAAGTTATAACGTTACACTATATAACGTTATACGTTATAACGTTACACTAAATAACGTTATACGTTAAAGCGTAACACTATATAACGTCACACATTGTATAGTAATAGTATATAACGTTATACGTTATAGCGTAATGCTATATAACGTTATACGTTATAATTTAACACTATATAACGTTATACGTTATAACGTAATACTATATAACGTTATAGGTTATAACGTAATACTACGTAACGTTATACGTTATAACGTAATACTATATAACGTTATCCGTCATAACGTAATACTATATAACGTTATACGTTATAACGTAATACTATATAACGCTATACGTTATAACGTAATACTACATAACGTTATACGTTATAACGTAATACTATATAACGTAATACGTTACAACGTAATACTATATAACTTTATGCGTTATAACGTAATACTATATAACGTTATACGTTATAACGTAATACTGTATAACGTTATCCGTTATAACGTAATACTATATAACGTTACACGTTATAACGTCTTACTATATAACGGTATACGTTATAACGCAATGCTATATAACGTTATACGTTATAACGTAATACTATATAACGTTATACGTTATAGCGCAATGCTATATAACGTTATACGTTATAACATAATACTATATAACGTTATACGTTATAACGTAATACTATATAACTTTATACGTTATAACGTAATACTATATAACGTTATACGTTATAACGTAATACTATATAACGTTATCCGTTATACCGTAATACTATATAGCGTTATACGTTATAACGTAATACTATATAACGTTATACGTTATAACGTAATACTACATAACGTTATACGTTATAACGTAACACTATATAACGTTATACGTTATAACGTTACACTATATAACGTTACACGTTGTATGGTAATTGTATCTAACTTTATACGTTATAACGTAATACTATATAACGTTATACGTTATAACGTAATACTATATAACGTTATATGTTATAACGTAATACTATATAACGTTATACGTTATAACGTAATACTAAATAACGTTATACGTTATAACGTAATACTATATAACGTTATCCGTTACAACGTAATACTATATAACGTTATACGTTATAACGTAATACTATATAACGCTATACGTTATAACGTAATACTACATAACGTTATACGTTATAACGTAATACTATATAACTTTATACGTTATAACGTAATACTATATAACGTCATACGTTATAACGTAATACTATATAACGTTATACGTTATAACGTTTCACTATATAACGTTATAAGTTATAACGTTACACTATATAACGTTATACGTTATAACGTTACACTAAATAACGTTATACGTTAAAGCGTAACACTATATAACGTCACACATTGTATAGTAATAGTATATAACGTTATACGTTCTATCGTAATCCTATATAACGTTATACGTTATAGCGTAATGCTATATAACGTTATACGTTATAATTTAACACTATATAACGTTATACGTTATAACGTAATACTACATAACGTTATACGTTATAACGTAACACTATATAACGTTATACGTTATAACGTCACACTATATAACGTTACACGTTGTATGGTAATTGTATCTAACTTTATACGTTATAACGTAATACTATATAACGTTATACGTTATAACGTAATACTATATAACGTTATACGTTATAACGTAATACTATATAACGTTATACGTTATAATTTAACACTATATAACGTTATACGTTATAACGTAATACTACATAACGTTATACGTTATAACGTAACACTACATAACGTTATACGTTATAACGTAATACTATATAACTTTATACGTTATAACGTAATACTATATAACGTTATACGTTATAACGTAATACTATATAACTTTATACGTTATAACGTAATACTATATAACGTTATACGTTATAACGTAATACTACATAACGTTATCCGTTATAACGTAATACTATATAACGTTATACGTTATAACGTAATACTAAATTACGTTATACGTTAAAGCATAACACTATATAACGTCACACATTGTATAGTAATAGTATATAACGTTATACGTTCTATTGTAATCCTATATAACGTTATACGTTATAGCGTAATGCTATATAACGTTATACGTTATAATTTAACACTATATAACGTTATACGTTATAACGTAATACTATATAACTTTATACGTTATAACGTAATACTATATAACGTTATACGTTATAACGTTACACTAAATAACGTTATACGTTAAAGCGTAACACTATATATCGTCACACATTGTATAGTAATAGTATATAACGTTATACGTTATAGCGTAATGCTATATAACGTTATACGTTATAATTTAACACTATATAACGTTATACGTTATAACGTAATACTATATAACGTTATACGTTATAACGTTTCACTATATAACGTTATAAGTTATAACGTTACACTATATAACGTTATACGTTATAACGTTACACTAAATAACGTTATACGTTAAAGCGTAACACTATATAACGTCACACATTGTATAGTAATAGTATATAACGTTATACGTTATAGCGTAATGCTATATAACGTTATACGTTATAATTTAACACTATATAACGTTACACGTTGTGTGGTAATTGTATCTAACTTTATACGTTATAACGTAATACTATATAACGTTATACGTTATAACGTAATGCTATATAACGTTATATGTTATAACGTAATACTATATAACGTTATACGTTATAACGTAATACTAAATAACGTTATACGTTATACCGTAATACTATATAACGCTATACGTTATAACATAATACTACATAACGTTATACGTTATAACGTAATACTATACAACTTTATACGTTATAACGTAATACTATATAACGTTATACGTTATAACGTAATACTATATAACGTTATACGTTATAACGTTTCACTATATAACGTTATAAGTTATAACGTTACACTATATAACGTTATACGTTATAACGTTACACTAAATAACGTTATACGTTAAAGCGTAACACTATATAACGTCACACATTGTATAGTAATAGTATATAACGTTATACGTTATAGCGTAATGCTATATAACGTTATACGTTATAATTTAACACTATATAACGTTATACGTTATAACGTAATACTATATAACGTTATAGGTTATAACGTAATACTACGTAACGTTATACGTTATAACGTAATACTATATAACGTTATCCGTCATAACGTAATACTATATAACGTTATACGTTATAACGTAATACTATATAACGCTATACGTTATAACGTAATACTACATAACGTTATACGTTATAACGTAATACTATATAACGTAATACGTTACAACGTAATACTATATAACTTTATGCGTTATAACGTAATACTATATAACGTTATACGTTATAACGTAATACTATATAACGTTATCCGTTATAACGTAATACTATATAACGTTACACGTTATAACGTCTTACTATATAACGGTATACGTTATAACGCAATGCTATATAACGTTATACGTTATAACGTAATACTATATAACGTTATACGTTATAGCGCAATGCTATATAACGTTATACGTTATAACATAATACTATATAACGTTATACGTTATAACGTAATACTATATAACTTTATACGTTATAACGTAATACTATATAACGTTATACGTTATAACGTAATACTATATAACGTTATCCGTTATACCGTAATACTATATAGCGTTATACGTTATAACGTAATACTATATAACGTTATACGTTATAACGTAATACTACATAACGTTATACGTTATAACGTAACACTATATAACGTTATACGTTATAACGTTACACTATATAACGTTACACGTTGTATGGTAATTGTATCTAACTTTATACGTTATAACGTAATACTATATAACGTTATACGTTATAACGTAATACTATATAACGTTATATGTTATAACGTAATACTATATAACGTTATACGTTATAACGTAATACTAAATAACGTTATACGTTATAACGTAATACTATATAACGTTATCCGTTACAACGTAATACTATATAACGTTATACGTTATAACGTAATACTATATAACGCTATACGTTATAACGTAATACTACATAACGTTATACGTTATAACGTAATACTATATAACTTTATACGTTATAACGTAATACTATATAACGTCATACGTTATAACGTAATACTATATAACGTTATACGTTATAACGTTTCACTATATAACGTTATAAGTTATAACGTTACACTATATAACGTTATACGTTATAACGTTACACTAAATAACGTTATACGTTAAAGCGTAACACTATATAACGTCACACATTGTATAGTAATAGTATATAACGTTATACGTTCTATCGTAATCCTATATAACGTTATACGTTATAGCGTAATGCTATATAACGTTATACGTTATAATTTAACACTATATAACGTTATACGTTATAACGTAATACTACATAACGTTATACGTTATAACGTAACACTATATAACGTTATACGTTATAACGTCACACTATATAACGTTACACGTTGTATGGTAATTGTATCTAACTTTATACGTTATAACGTAATACTATATAACGTTATACGTTATAACGTAATACTATATAACGTTATACGTTATAACGTAATACTATATAACGTTATACGTTATAATTTAACACTATATAACGTTATACGTTATAACGTAATACTACATAACGTTATACGTTATAACGTAACACTACATAACGTTATACGTTATAACGTAATACTATATAACTTTATACGTTATAACGTAATACTATATAACGTTATACGTTATAACGTAATACTATATAACTTTATACGTTATAACGTAATACTATATAACGTTATACGTTATAACGTAATACTACATAACGTTATCCGTTATAACGTAATACTATATAACGTTATACGTTATAACGTAATACTAAATTACGTTATACGTTAAAGCATAACACTATATAACGTCACACATTGTATAGTAATAGTATATAACGTTATACGTTCTATTGTAATCCTATATAACGTTATACGTTATAGCGTAATGCTATATAACGTTATACGTTATAATTTAACACTATATAACGTTATACGTTATAACGTAATACTACATAACGTTATACGTTATAACGTAATACTATATAACGGTATACGTTATAACGCAGTGCTATACAACGTTATACGTTATAACGTTACACTATATAACGTTACACGTTGTATGGTAATTGTGTATAACGTTATACGTTATAACGTAATACTACATAACGTTATACGTTATAACGTAACACTATATAACGTTATACGTTATAACGTTACACTATATAACGTTATACGTTGTATGGTAATTGTATCTAACTTTATACGTTATAACGTAATACTATATAACGTTATACGTTATAACGTAATACTATATAACGTTATATGTTATAACGTAATACTATATAACGTTATACGTTATAACGTAATACTAAATAACGTTATACGTTGTATGGTAATTGTATCTAACTTTATACGTTATAACGTAATACTATATAACGTTATACGTTATAACGTAATACTATATAACGTTATACGTTATAACATAATACTATATAACGTTATACGTTATAACATAATACTATATAACGTTATCCGTTATAACGTAATACTATATAACGTTGTACGTTATAACGTCATACTATATAACGTTATACGTTATACCGTAATACTATATAACGTTGTACGTTATAACGTAATACAATATAACGTTATACGTTATAACGTAATACTACATAACGTTATACGTTATAACGTAATACTACATAACGTTATACGTTATAACGTAACACTATATAACGTTATACGTTATAACGTTACACTATATAACGTTACACGTTGTATGGTAATTGTATCTAACTTTATACGTTATAACGTAATACTATATAACGTTATACGTTATAACGTAATGCTATATAACGTTATATGTTATAACGTAATGCTATATAACGTTATACGTTATAACGTAATACTAAATAACGTTATACGTTATACCGTAATACTATATAACGTTATCCGTTATAACGTAATACTATATAACGTTATACGTTACAACGTAATACTATATAACGTTATACGTTATAACGTAATACTATATAACGTTATCCGTTATAACGTAATACTATATAACGTTATACGTTATAACGTAATACTATATAACGCTACACGTTATAACGTAACACTACATAACGTTATACGTTATAACGTAATACTATATAACTTTATACGTTATAACGTAATACTATATAACGTTATACGTTATAACGTAATACTATATAACGTTATCCGTTATAACGTAATACTATATAACGTTATACGTTATAACGTAATACTATATAACGGTATACGTTATAACGCAGTGCTATATAACGTTATACGTTATAACGTTACACTATATAACGTTACACGTTGTATGGTAATTGTATATAACGTTATACGTTATAACGTAATACTAAATAACGTTATACGTTATAACGTAATACTATATAACGTTATACGTTAGAACGTAATACTATATAACGTTACGCGTTGAATGGTAATTGTATATAACGTTATACGTTATAACGTAATACTATATAACGTTATACGTTATAACGTAATACTATATAACGTTATACGTTATAACGTAATACTATATAACGTTATACGTTATAACGTAATACTATATAACGTTATACGTCATAACGTAATACTATATAACGGTATACGTTATAACGCAATGCCATATAACGTTATACGTTATAACGATACACTATATAACGTTACACGTTGTATGGTAATTGTATATAACGTTATACGTTATAACGTAATACTATATAACTTTATACGTTATAACGTAATACTATATAACGTTATCCGTTATAACGTAATACTATATAACGTTATACGTTATAACGTCATACTATATAACGGTATACGTTATAACGCAATGCTATATAACGTTATACGTTATAACGTTACACTTTATAACGTTACACGTTGTATGGTAATTGTATATAACGTTATACGTTATAACGTAATACTAAATAACGTTATACGTTATACCGTAATACTATATAACGTTATACGTTATAACGTTACACTAAATAACGTTATACGTTAAAGCGTAACACTATATAACGTCACACATTGTATAGTAATAGTATATAACGTTATACGTTCTATCGTAATCCTATATAACGTTATACGTTATAGCGTAATGCTATATAACGTTATACGTTATAACGTTACACTTTATAACGTTACACGTTGTATGGTAATTGTATATAACGTTATACGTTATAACGTAATACTATATAACGTTATACGTTATAACGTAATACTATATAACGTTATACGTTATAACGTAATACTACATAACGTTATACGTTATAACGTTACACTAAATAACGTTATACGTTAAAGCGTAACACTATATAACGTCACACATTGTATAGTAATAGTATATAACGTTATACGTTATAGCGTAATGCTATATAACGTTATACGTTATAACGTAATACTACATAACGTTATACGTTATAACGTAATACTACATAACGTTATACGTTATAATGTAACACTATATAACGTTATACGTTATAACGTTACACTATATAACGTTACACGTTGTATGGTAATTGTATCTAACTTTATACGTTATAACGTAATACTATATAACGTTATACGTTATAACGTAATACTATATAACGTTATATGTTATATCGTAATACTATATAACGTTATACGTTATAACGTAATACTAAATAACGTTATACGTTATACCGTAATACTATATAACGTTATCCGTTATAACGTAATACTATGTAACGTTATACGTTATAACGTAATACTATATAACGTTATACGTTATAACGTAATACTACATAACGTTATACGTTATAACGTAATACTATATAACGTTATACGTTATAACGTAATACTATATAACGTTATCCGTTATAACGTAATACTATATAACGTTATACGTTATAACGTAATACTATATAACGCTATACGTTATAACGTAATACTACATAACGTTATACGTTATAACGTAATACTATATAACGTAATACGTTACAACGTAATACTATATAACTTTATGCGTTATAACGTAATACTATATAACGTTATACGTTATAACGTAATACTATATAACGTTATCCGTTATAACGTAATACTATATAACGTTACACGTTATAACGTCTTACTATATAACGGTATACGTTATAACGCAATGCTATATAACGTTATACGTTATAACGTTACACTACATAACGTTATACGTTATAACGTTACACTAAATAACGTTATACGTTAAAGCGTAACACTATATAACGTCACACATTGTATAGTAATAGTATATAACGTTATACGTTATAGCGTAATGCTATATAACGTTATACGTTATAATTTAACACTATATAACGTTATACGTTATAACGTAATACTATATAACGTTATACGTTATAACGTAATACTACATAACGTTATACGTTATAACGTAATACTATATAACGTTATCCGTTATAACGTAATACTATATAACGTTATACGTTATAACGTAATACTATATAACGCTATACGTTATAACGTAATACTACATAACGTTATACGTTATAACGTAATACTATATAGCGTAATACGTTATAACGTTATACTATATAACGGTATACGCTATAACGCAATGCTATATAACGTTATACGTTATAACGTAATACTATATAACGTTATACGTTATAGCGCAATGCTATATAACGTTATACGTTATAACATAATACTATATAACGTTATACGTTATAACGTAATACTATATAACTTTATACGTTATAACGTAATACTATATAACGTTATACGTTATAACGTAATACTATATAACGTTATCCGTTATACCGTAATACTATATAACGTTATACGTTATAACGTAATACTATATAACGTTATACGTTATAACGTAATACTACATAACGTTATACGTTATAACGTAACACTATATAACGTTATACGTTATAACGTTACACTATATAACGTTACACGTTGTATGGTAATTGTATCTAACTTTATACGTTATAACGTAATACTATATAACGTAATACTATATAACGTTATATGTTATAACGTAATACTATATAACGTTATACGTTATAACGTAATACTAAATAACGTTATACGTTATAACGTAATACTATATAACGTTATCCGTTACAACGTAATACTATATAACGTTATACGTTATAACGTAATACTATATAACGCTATACGTTATAACGTAATACTACATAACGTTATACGTTATAACGTAATACTATATAACTTTATACGTTATAACGTAATACTATATAACGTCATACGTTATAACGTAATACTATATAACGTTATACGTTATAACGTTTCACTATATAACGTTATAAGTTATAACGTTACACTATATAACGTTATACGTTATAACGTTACACTAAATAACGTTATACGTTAAAGCGTAACACTATATAACGTCACACATTGTATAGTAATAGTATATAACGTTATACGTTCTATCGTAATCCTATATAACGTTATACGTTATAGCGTAATGCTATATAACGTTATACGTTATAATTTAACACTATATAACGTTATACGTTATAACGTAATACTACATAACGTTATACGTTATAACGTAACACTATATAACGTTATACGTTATAACGTCACACTATATAACGTTACACGTTGTATGGTAATTGTATCTAACTTTATACGTTACAACGTAATACTATATAACGTTATACGTTATAACGTAATACTATATAACGTTATACGTTATAACGTAATACTATATAACGTTATACGTTATAATTTAACACTATATAACGTTATACGTTATAACGTAATACTACATAACGTTATACGTTATAACGTAACACTACATAACGTTATACGTTATAACGTAATACTATATAACTTTATACGTTATAACGTAATACTATATAACGTTATACGTTATAACGTAATACTATATAACTTTATACGTTATAACGTAATACTATATAACGTTATACGTTATAACGTAATACTACATAACGTTATCCGTTATAACGTAATACTATATAACGTTATACGTTATAACGTAATACTAAATTACGTTATACGTTAAAGCATAACACTATATAACGTCACACATTGTATAGTAATAGTATATAACGTTATACGTTCTATCGTAATCCTATATAACGTTATACGTTATAGCGTAATGCTATATAACGTTATACGTTATAATTTAACACTATATAACGTTATACGTTATAACGTAATACTACATAACGTTATACGTTATAACGTAATACTATATAACGGTATACGTTATAACGCAGTGCTATACAACGTTATACGTTATAACGTTACACTATATAACGTTACACGTTGTATGGTAATTGTGTATAACGTTATACGTTATAACGTAATACTACATAACGTTATACGTTATAACGTAACACTATATAACGTTATACGTTATAACGTTACACTATATAACGTTATACGTTGTATGGTAATTGTATCTAACTTTATACGTTATAACGTAATACTATATAACGTTATACGTTATAACGTAATACTATATAACGTTATATGTTATAACGTAATACTATATAACGTTATACGTTATAACGTAATACTAAATAACGTTATACGTTGTATGGTAATTGTATCTAACTTTATACGTTATAACGTAATACTATATAACGTTATACGTTATAACGTAATACTATATAACGTTATACGTTATAACATAATACTATATAACGTTATACGTTATAACATAATACTATATAACGTTATCCGTTATAACGTAATACTATATAACGTTGTACGTTATAACGTCATACTATATAACGTTATACGTTATACCGTAATACTATATAACGTTGTACGTTATAACGTAATACTACATAACGTTATACGTTATAACGTAACACTATATAACGTTATACGTTATAACGTTACACTATATAACGTTACACGTTGTATGGTAATTGTATCTAACTTTATACGTTATAACGTAATACTATATAACGTTATACGTTATAACGTAATGCTATATAACGTTATATGTTATAACGTAATACTATATAACGTTATACGTTATAACGTAATACTAAATAACGTTATACGTTATACCGTAATACTATATAACGTTATCCGTTATAACGTAATACTATATAACGTTATACGTTACAACGTAATACTATATAACGTTATACGTTATAACGTAATACTATATAACGTTATCCGTTATAACGTAATACTATATAACGTTATACGTTATAACGTAATACTATATAACGCTACACGTTATAACGTAACACTACATAACGTTATACGTTATAACGTAATACTATATAACTTTATACGTTATAACGTAATACTATATAACGTTATACGTTATAACGTAATACTATATAACGTTATCCGTTATAACGTAATACTATATAACGTTATACGTTATAACGTAATACTATATAACGGTATACGTTATAACGCAGTGCTATATAACGTTATACGTTATAACGTTACACTATATAACGTTACACGTTGTATGGTAATTGTATATAACGTTATACGTTATAACGTAATACTATATAACGTTATCCGTTATAACGTAATACTATATAACGTTATACGTTATAACGTAATACTATATAACGCTACACGTTATAACGTAACACTACATAACGTTATACGTTATAACGTAATACTATATAACGTTATACGTTATAACGTAATACTACATAACGTTATACGTTATAACGTAACACTATATAACGTTATACGTTATAACGTTACACTATATAACGTTACACGTTGTATGGTAATTGTATCTAACTTTATACGTTATAACGTAATACTATATAACGTTATACGTTATAACGTAATACTATATAACGTTATATGTTATAACGTAATACTATATAACGTTATACGTTATAACGTAATACTAAATAACGTTATACGTTATAACGTAATACTATATAACGTTATCCGTTACAACGTAATACTATATAACGTTATACGTTATAACGTAATACTATATAACGCTATACGTTATAACGTAATACTACATAACGTTATACGTTATAACGTAATACTATATAACTTTATACGTTATAACGTAATACTATATAACTTTATACGTTATAACGTAATACTATATAACGTTATCCGTTATAACGTAATACTATATAACGTTATACGTTATAACGTCATACTATATAACGGTATACGTTATAACGCAATGCTATATAACGTTATACGTTATAACGTTACACTTTATAACGTTACACGTTGTATGGTAATTGTATATAACGTTATACGTTATAACGTAATACTAAATAACGTTATACGTTATACCGTAATACTATATAACGTTATACGTTATAACGTTACACTAAATAACGTTATACGTTAAAGCGTAACACTATATAACGTCACACATTGTATAGTAATAGTATATAACGTTATACGTTCTATCGTAATCCTATATAACGTTATACGTTATAGCGTAATGCTATATAACGTTATACGTTATAACGTTACACTTTATAACGTTACACGTTGTATGGTAATTGTATATAACGTTATACGTTATAACGTAATACTATATAACGTTATACGTTATAACGTAATACTATATAACGTTATACGTTATAACGTAATACTACATAACGTTATACGTTATAACGTTACACTAAATAACGTTATACGTTAAAGCGTAACACTATATAACGTCACACATTGTATAGTAATAGTATATAACGTTATACGTTATAGCGTAATGCTATATAACGTTATACGTTATAACGTAATACTACATAACGTTATACGTTATAACGTAATACTACATAACGTTATACGTTATAATGTAAAACTATATAACGTTATACGTTATAACGTTACACTATATAACGTTACACGTTGTATGGTAATTGTATCTAACTTTATACGTTATAACGTAATACTATATAACGTTATACGTTATAACGTAATACTATATAACGTTATATGTTATATCGTAATACTATATAACGTTATACGTTATAACGTAATACTAAATAACGTTATACGTTATACCGTAATACTATATAACGTTATCCGTTATAACGTAATACTATGTAACGTTATACGTTATAACGTAATACTATATAACGTTATACGCTATAACGCAATGCTATATAACGTTATACGTTATAACGTAATACTATATAACGTTATACGTTATAGCGCAATGCTATATAACGTTATCCGTTATAACGTAATACTATATAACGTTACACGTTATAACGTCTTACTATATAACGGTATACGTTATAACGCAATGCTATATAACGTTATACGTTATAACGTTACACTACATAACGTTATACGTTATAACGTTACACTAAATAACGTTATACGTTAAAGCGTAACACTATATAACGTCACACATTGTATAGTAATAGTATATAACGTTATACGTTATAGCGTAATGCTATATAACGTTATACGTTATAATTTAACACTATATAACGTTATACGTTATAACGTAATACTATATAACGTTATACGTTATAACGTAATACTACATAACGTTATACGTTATAACGTAATACTATATAACGTTATCCGTTATAACGTAATACTATATAACGTTATACGTTATAACGTAATACTATATAACGCTATACGTTATAACGTAATACTACATAACGTTATACGTTATAACGTAATACTATATAGCGTAATACGTTATAACGTTATACTATATAACGGTATACGCTATAACGCAATGCTATATAACGTTATACGTTATAACGAAATACTATATAACGTTATACGTTATAGCGCAATGCTATATAACGTTATACGTTATAACATAATACTATATAACGTTATACGTTATAACGTAATACTATATAACTTTATACGTTATAACGTAATACTATATAACGTTATACGTTATAACGTAATACTATATAACGTTATCCGTTATACCGTAATACTATATAACGTTATACGTTATAACGTAATACTATATAACGTTATACGTTATAACGTAATACTACATAACGTTATACGTTATAACGTAACACTATATAACGTTATACGTTATAACGTTACACTATATAACGTTACACGTTGTATGGTAATTGTATCTAACTTTATACGTTATAACGTAATACTATATAACGTTATACGTTATAACGTAATACTATATAACGTTATATGTTATAACGTAATACTATATAACGTTATACGTTATAACGTAATACTAAATAACGTTATACGTTATAACGTAATACTATATAACGTTATCCGTTACAACGTAATACTATATAACGTTATACGTTATAACGTAATACTATATAACGCTATACGTTATAACGTAATACTACATAACGTTATACGTTATAACGTAATACTATATAACTTTATACGTTATAACGTAATACTATATAACGTTATACGTTATAACGTAATACTATATAACGTTATACGTTATAACGTTTCACTATATAACGTTATAAGTTATAACGTTACACTATATAACGTTATACGTTATAACGTTACACTAAATAACGTTATACGTTAAAGCGTAACACTATATAACGTCACACATTGTATAGTAATAGTATATAACGTTATACGTTCTATCGTAATCCTATATAACGTTATACGTTATAGCGTAATGCTATATAACGTTATACGTTATAATTTAACACTATATAACGTTATACGTTATAACGTAATACTACATAACGTTATACGTTATAACGTAACACTATATAACGTTATACGTTATAACGTCACACTATATAACGTTACACGTTGTATGGTAATTGTATCTAACTTTATACGTTACAACGTAATACTATATAACGTTATACGTTATAACGTAATACTATATAACGTTATACGTTATAACGTAATACTATATAACGTTATACGTTATAATTTAACACTATATAACGTTATACGTTATAACGTAATACTACATAACGTTATACGTTATAACGTAACACTACATAACGTTATACGTTATAACGTAATACTATATAACTTTATACGTTATAACGTAATACTATATAACGTTATACGTTATAACGTAATACTATATAACTTTATACGTTATAACGTAATACTATATAACGTTATACGTTATAACGTAATACTACATAACGTTATCCGTTATAACGTAATACTATATAACGTTATACGTTATAACGTAATACTAAATTACGTTATACGTTAAAGCATAACACTATATAACGTCACACATTGTATAGTAATAGTATATAACGTTATACGTTCTATCGTAATCCTATATAACGTTATACGTTATAATTTAACACTATATAACGTTATACGTTATAACGTAATACTACATAACGTTATACGTTATAACGTAATACTATATAACGGTATACGTTATAACGCAGTGCTATACAACGTTATACGTTATAACGTTACACTATATAACGTTACACGTTGTATGGTAATTGTGTATAACGTTATACGTTATAACGTAATACTACATAACGTTATACGTTATAACGTAACACTATATAACGTTATACGTTATAACCTTCTCACTATATAACGTTATACGTTGTATGGTAATTGTATCTAACTTTATACGTTATAACGTAATACTATATAACGTTATACGTTATAACGTAATACTATATAACGTTATATGTTATAACGTAATACTATATAACGTTATACGTTATAACGTAATACTAAATAACGTTATACGTTGTATGGTAATTGTATCTAACTTTATACGTTATAACGTAATACTATATAACGTTATACGTTATAACGTAATACTATATAACGTTATACGTTATAACATAATACTATATAACGTTATCCGTTATAACGTAATACTATATAACGTTGTACGTTATAACGTCATACTATATAACGTTATACGTTATACCGTAATACTATATAACGTTGTACGTTATAACGTAATACAATATAACGTTATACGTTATAACGTAATACTACATAACGTTATACGTTATAACGTAACACTATATAACGTTATACGTTATAACGTTACACTATATAACGTTACACGTTGTATGGTAATTGTATCTAACTTTATACGTTATAACGTAATACTATATAACGTTATACGTTATAACGTAATGCTATATAACGTTATATGTTATAACGTAATACTATATAACGTTATACGTTATAACGTAATACTAAATAACGTTATACGTTATACCGTAATACTATATAACGTTATCCGTTATAACGTAATACTATATAACGTTATACGTTACAACGTAATACTATATAACGTTATACGTTATAACGTAATACTATATAACGTTATCCGTTATAACGTAATACTATATAACGTTATACGTTATAACGTAATACTATATAACGCTACACGTTATAACGTAACACTACATAACGTTATACGTTATAACGTAATACTATATAACTTTATACGTTATAACGTAATACTATATAACGTTATACGTTATAACGTAATACTATATAACGTTATCCGTTATAACGTAATACTATATAACGTTATACGTTATAACGTAATACTATATAACGGTATACGTTAGAACGCAGTGCTATATAACGTTATACGTTATAACGTTACACTATATAACGTTACACGTTGTATGGTAATTGTATATAACGTTATACGTTATAACGTAATACTAAATAACGTTATACGTTATAACGTAATACTATATAACGTTATACGTTAGAACGTAATACTATATAACGTTACGCGTTGAATGGTAATTGTATATAACGTTATACGTTATAACGTAATACTAAATAACGTTATACGTTATACCGTAATACTATATAACGTTATCCGTTATAACGTAATACTATATAACGTTACACGTTATAACGTCATACTATATAACGGTATACGTTATAACGCAATGCTATATAACGTTGTACGTTATAACGTTACACTATATAACGTTATACGTTATAACGCTACACTAAATAACGTTATACGTTGAAGCGTAACACTATATAACGTCACACATTGTATAGTAATAGTATATAACGTTATACGTTATAGCGTAATGCTATATAACGTTATACGTTATAATTTAACACTATATAACGTTATACGTTATAACGTAATACTATATAACGTTATACGTTATAACGTAATACTACATAACGTTATACGTTATAACGTAATACTATATAACGTTATCCGTTATAACGTAATACTATATAACGTTATCCGTTATAACGTAATACTATATAACGTTATACGTTATAACGTAATACTATATAACGCTATACGTTATAACGTAATACTACATAACGTTATACGTTATAACGTAATACTATATAGCGTAATACGTTATAACGTTATACTATATAACGGTATACGCTATAACGCAATGCTATATAACGTTATACGTTATAACGTAATACTATATAACGTTATACGTTATAACATAATACTATATAACGTTATACGTTATAACGTAATACTATATAACGTTATACGTTACAACGTAATACTATATAACGTTATACGTTATAACGTAATACTATATAACGTTATCCGTTATACCGTAATACTATATAACGTTATACGTTATAACGTAATACTATATAACGTTATACGTTATAACGTAATACTACATAACGTTATACGTTATAACGTAACACTATATAACGTTATACGTTATAACGTTACACTATATAACGTTACACGTTGTATGGTAATTGTATCTAACTTTATACGTTATAACGTAATACTATATAACGTTATACGTTATAACGTAATACTATATAACGTTATATGTTATAACGTAATACTATATAACGTTATACGTTATAACGTAATACTAAATAACGTTATACGTTATAACGTAATACTATATAACGTTATCCGTTACAACGTAATACTATATAACGTTATACGTTATAACGTAATACTATATAACGCTATACGTTATAACGTAATACTACATAACGTTATACGTTATAACGTAATACTATATAACTTTATACGTTATAACGTAATACTATATAACGTCATACGTTATAACGTAATACTATATAACGTTATACGTTATAACGTTTCACTATATAACGTTATAAGTTATAACGTTACACTATATAACGTTATACGTTATAACGTTACACTAAATAACGTTATACGTTAAAGCGTAACACTATATAACGTCACACATTGTATAGTAATAGTATATAACGTTATACGTTCTATCGTAATCCTATATAACGTTATACGTTATAGCGTAATGCTATATAGCGTTATACGTTATAATTTAACACTATATAACGTTATACGTTATAACATAATACTACATAACGTTATACGTTATAACGTAACACTATATAACGTTATACGTTATAACGTCACACTATATAACGTTACACGTTGTATGGTAATTGTATCTAACTTTATACGTTATAACGTAATACTATATAACGTTATACGTTATAACGTGATACTATATAACGTTATACGTTATAACGTAATACTATATAACGTTATACGTTATAATTTAACACTATATAACGTTATACGTTATAACGTAATACTACATAACGTTATACGTTATAACGTAACACTACATAACGTTATACGTTATAACGTAATACTATATAACTTTATACGTTATAACGTAATACTATATAACGTTATACGTTCTAACGTAATACTATATAACTTTATACGTTATAACGTAATACTATATAACGTTATACGTTATAACGTAATACTACATAACGTTATCCGTTATAACGTAATACTATATAACGCTATACGTTATAACGTAATACTAAATTACGTTATACGTTAAAGCATAACACTATATAACGTCACACATTGTATAGTAATAGTATATAACGTTATACGTTCTATCGTAATCCTATATAACGTTATACGTTATAGCGTAATGCTATATAACGTTATACGTTATAATTTAACACTATATAACGTTATACGTTATAACGTAATACTACATAACGTTATACGTTATAACGTAATACTATATAACGGTATACGTTATAACGCAGTGCTATATAACGTTATACGTTATAACGTTACACTATATAACGTTACACGTTGTATGGTAATTGTATATAACGTTATACGTTATAACGTAATACTATATAACGTTATACGTTAGAACGTAATACTATATAACGTTACGCGTTGTATGGTAATTGTATATTACGTTATACGTTATAACGTAATACTATATAACGTTATACGTTATAACGTAATACTATATAACGTTATACGTTATAACGTAATACTACATAACGTTATACGTTATAACGTAACACTATATAACGTTATACGTTATAACGTTACACTATATAACGTTACACGTTGTATGGTAATTGTATCTAACTTTATACGTTATAACGTAATACTATATAACGTTATACGTTATAACGTAATACTATATAACGTTATATGTTATAACGTAATACTATATAACGTTATACGTTATAACGTAATACTAAATAACGTTATACGTTGTATGGTAATTGTATCTAACTTTATACGTTATAACGTAATACTATATAACGTTATACGTTATAACGTAATACTATATAACGTTATACGTTATAACATAATACTATATAACGTTATACGTTATAACATAATACTATATAACGTTATACGTTATAACGTAATACTATATAACGTTGTACGTTATAACGTCATACTATATAACGTTATACGTTATACCGTAATACTATATAACGTTGTACGTTATAACGTAATACAATATAACGTTATACGTTATAACGTAATACTATATAACGTTATACGTTATAACGTAATACTATATAACGTTATACGTTATAACGTTACACTATATAACGTTACACGTTGTATGGTAATTGTATCTAACTTTATACGTTATAACGTAATACTATATAACGTTATACGTTATAACGTAATGCTATATAACGTTATATGTTATAACGTAATACTATATAACGTTATACGTTATAACGTAATACTAAATAACGTTATACGTTATACCGTAATACTATATAACGTTATCCGTTATAACGTAATACTATATAACGTTATACGTTACAACGTAATACTATATAACGTTATACGTTATAACGTAATACTATATAACGTTATATGTTATAACGTAATACTATATAACGTTATACGTTATAACGTAATACTAAATAACGTTATACGTTATACAGTAATACTATATAACGTTATCCGTTATAACGTAATACTATGTAACGTTATACGTTATAACGTAATACTATATAACGTTATACGTTATAACGTAATACTACATAACGTTATACGTTATAACGTAATACTATATAACGTTATACGTTATAACGTAATACTATATAACGTTATCCGTTATAACGTAATACTATATAACGTTATACGTTATAACGTAATACTATATAACGCTATACGTTATAACATAATACTACATAACGTTATACGTTATAACGTAATACTATATAACTTTATACGTTATAACGTAATACTATATAACGTTATACGTTATAACGTAATACTATATAACGTTATACCTTATAACGTTTCACTATATAACGTTATAAGTTATAACGTTACACTATATAACGTTTTACGTTATAACGTTACACTAAATAACGTTATACGTTAAAGCGTAACACTATATAACGTCACACATTGTATAGTAATAGTATATAACGTTATACGTTATAGCGTAATGCTATATAACGTTATACGTTATAATTTAACACTATATAACGTTATACGTTATAACGTAATACTATATAACGTTATACGTTATAACGTAATACTACATAACGTTATACGTTATAACGTAATACTACATAACGTTATACGTTATAACGTAATACTATATAACGTTATCCGTTATAACGTAATACTATATAACGTTATACGTTATAACGTAATACTATATAACGCTATACGTTATAACGTAATACTACATAACGTTATACGTTATAACGTAATTCTATATAACGTAATACGTTACAACGTAATACTATATAACTTTATGCGTTATAACGTAATACTATATAACGTTATACGTTATAACGTAATACTATATAACGTTATCCGTTATAACGTACTACTATATAACGTTACACGTTATAACGTCATACTATATAACGGTATACGTTATAACGCAATGCTATATAACGTTGTACGTTATAACGTTACACTACATAACGTTATACGTTATAACGTTACACTATATAACGTTACACGTTGTATGGTAATTGTATATAACGTTATACGTTATAACGTAATACTAAATAACGTTATACGTTATAACGTAATACTATATAACGTTATACGTTAGAACGTAATACTATATAACGTTACGCGTTGAATGGTAATTGTATATAACGTTATACGTTATAACGTAATACTAAATAACGTTATACGTTATACCGTAATACTATATAACGTTATCCGTTATAACGTAATACTATATAACGTTACACGTTATAACGTCATACTATATAACGGTATACGTTATAACGCAATGCTATATAACGTTGTACGTTATAACGTTACACTATATAACGTTATACGTTATAACGCTACACTAAATAACGTTATACGTTGAAGCGTAACACTATATAACGTCACACATTGTATAGTAATAGTATATAACGTTATACGTTATAGCGTAATGCTATATAACGTTATACGTTATAATTTAACACTATATAACGTTATACGTTATAACGTAATACTATATAACGTTATACGTTATAACGTAATACTACATAACGTTATACGTTATAACGTAATACTATATAACGTTATCCGTTATAACGTAATACTATATAACGTTATCCGTTATAACGTAATACTATATAACGTTATCCGTTATAACGTAATACTATATAACGTTATACGTTATAACGTAATACTATATAACGCTATACGTTATAACGTAATACTATATAACGTTATACGTTATAACGTAATACTACATAACGTTATACGTTATAACGTAATACTATATAACGTTATCCGTTATAACGTAATACTATATAACGTTATCCGTTATAACGTAATACTATATAACGTTATCCGTTATAACGTAATACTAAATAACGTTATACGTTATACCGTAATACTATATAACGTTATCCGTTATAACGTAATACTATATAACGTTATACGTTACAACGTAATACTATATAACGTTATACGTTATAACGTAATACTATATAACGTTATATGTTATAACGTAATACTATATAACGTTATACGTTATAACGTAATACTAAATAACGTTATACGTTATACAGTAATACTATATAACGTTATCCGTTATAACGTAATACTATGTAACGTTATACGTTATAACGTAATACTATATAACGTTATACGTTATAACGTAATACTACATAACGTTATACGTTATAACGTAATACTATATAACGTTATACGTTATAACGTAATACTATATAACGTTATCCGTTATAACGTAATACTATATAACGTTATACGTTATAACGTAATACTATATAACGCTATACGTTATAACATAATACTACATAACGTTATACGTTATAACGTAATACTATATAACTTTATACGTTATAACGTAATACTATATAACGTTATACGTTATAACGTAATACTATATAACGTTATACCTTATAACGTTTCACTATATAACGTTATAAGTTATAACGTTACACTATATAACGTTTTACGTTATAACGTTACACTAAATAACGTTATACGTTAAAGCGTAACACTATATAACGTCACACATTGTATAGTAATAGTATATAACGTTATACGTTATAGCGTAATGCTATATAACGTTATACGTTATAATTTAACACTATATAACGTTATACGTTATAACGTAATACTATATAACGTTATACGTTATAACGTAATACTACATAACGTTATACGTTATAACGTAATACTACATAACGTTATACGTTATAACGTAATACTATATAACGTTATCCGTTATAACGTAATACTATATAACGTTATACGTTATAACGTAATACTATATAACGCTATACGTTATAACGTAATACTACATAACGTTATACGTTATAACGTAATTCTATATAACGTAATACGTTACAACGTAATACTATATAACTTTATGCGTTATAACGTAATACTATATAACGTTATACGTTATAACGTAATACTATATAACGTTATCCGTTATAACGTACTACTATATAACGTTACACGTTATAACGTCATACTATATAACGGTATACGTTATAACGCAATGCTATATAACGTTGTACGTTATAACGTTACACTACATAACGTTATACGTTATAACGTTACACTATATAACGTTACACGTTGTATGGTAATTGTATATAACGTTATACGTTATAACGTAATACTAAATAACGTTATACGTTATAACGTAATACTATATAACGTTATACGTTAGAACGTAATACTATATAACGTTACGCGTTGAATGGTAATTGTATATAACGTTATACGTTATAACGTAATACTAAATAACGTTATACGTTATACCGTAATACTATATAACGTTATCCGTTATAACGTAATACTATATAACGTTACACGTTATAACGTCATACTATATAACGGTATACGTTATAACGCAATGCTATATAACGTTGTACGTTATAACGTTACACTATATAACGTTATACGTTATAACGCTACACTAAATAACGTTATACGTTGAAGCGTAACACTATATAACGTCACACATTGTATAGTAATAGTATATAACGTTATACGTTATAGCGTAATGCTATATAACGTTATACGTTATAATTTAACACTATATAACGTTATACGTTATAACGTAATACTATATAACGTTATACGTTATAACGTAATACTACATAACGTTATACGTTATAACGTAATACTATATAACGTTATCCGTTATAACGTAATACTATATAACGTTATCCGTTATAACGTAATACTATATAACGTTATCCGTTATAACGTAATACTATATAACGTTATACGTTATAACGTAATACTATATAACGCTATACGTTATAACGTAATACTACATAACGTTATACGTTATAACGTAATACTATATAGCGTAATACGTTATAACGTTATACTATATAACGGTATACGCTATAACGCAATGCTATATAACGTTATACGTTATAACATAATACTATATAACGTTATACGTTATAACGTAATACTATATAACGTTATACGTTACAACGTAATACTATATAACGTTATACGTTATAACATTATACTATATAACGTTATACGTTACAACATAATACTATATAACGTTATACGTTATAACGTAATACTATATAACGTTATACGTTATAGCGCAATGCTATATAACGTTATACGTTATAACATAATACTATATAACGTTATACGTTATAACGTAATACTATATAACTTTATACGTTATAACGTAATACTATATAACGTTATACGTTATAACGTAATACTATATAACGTTATCCGTTATACCGTAATACTATATAACGTTATACGTTATAACGTAATACTATATAACGTTATACGTTATAACGTAATACTACATAACGTTATACGTTATAACGTAACACTATATAACGTTATACGTTATAACGTTACACTATATAACGTTACACGTTGTATGGTAATTGTATCTAACTTTATACGTTATAACGTAATACTATATAACGTTATACGTTATAACGTAATACTATATAACGTTATATGTTATAACGTAATACTATATAACGTTATACGTTATAACGTAATACTAAATAACGTTATACGTTATAACGTAATACTATATAACGTTATCCGTTACAACGTAATACTATATAACGTTATACGTTATAACGTAATACTATATAACGCTATACGTTATAACGTAATACTACATAACGTTATACGTTATAACGTAATACTATATAACTTTATACGTTATAACGTAATACTATATAACGTCATACGTTATAACGTAATACTATATAACGTTATACGTTATAACGTTTCACTATATAACGTTATAAGTTATAACGTTACACTATATAACGTTATACGTTATAACGTTACACTAAATAACGTTATACGTTAAAGCGTAACACTATATAACGTCACACATTGTATAGTAATAGTATATAACGTTATACGTTCTATCGTAATCCTATATAACGTTATACGTTATAGCGTAATGCTATATAGCGTTATACGTTATAATTTAACACTATATAACGTTATACGTTATAACATAATACTACATAACGTTATACGTTATAACGTAACACTATATAACGTTATACGTTATAACGTCACACTATATAACGTTACACGTTGTATGGTAATTGTATCTAACTTTATACGTTATAACGTAATACTATATAACGTTATACGTTATAACGTGATACTATATAACGTTATACGTTATAACGTAATACTATATAACGTTATACGTTATAATTTAACACTATATAACGTTATACGTTATAACGTAATACTACATAACGTTATACGTTATAACGTAACACTACATAACGTTATACGTTATAACGTAATACTATATAACTTTATACGTTATAACGTAATACTATATAACGTTATACGTTATAACGTAATACTATATAACTTTATACGTTATAACGTAATACTATATAACGTTATACGTTATAACGTAATACTACATAACGTTATCCGTTATAACGTAATACTATATAACGCTATACGTTATAACGTAATACTAAATTACGTTATACGTTAAAGCATAACACTATATAACGTCACACATTGTATAGTAATAGTATATAACGTTATACGTTCTATCGTAATCCTATATAACGTTATACGTTATAGCGTAATGCTATATAACGTTATACGTTATAATTTAACACTATATAACGTTATACGTTATAACGTAATACTACATAACGTTATACGTTATAACGTAATACTATATAACGGTATACGTTATAACGCAGTGCTATATAACGTTATACGTTATAACGTTACACTATATAACGTTACACGTTGTATGGTAATTGTATATAACGTTATACGTTATAACGTAATACTATATAACGTTATACGTTAGAACGTAATACTATATAACGTTACGCGTTGTATGGTAATTGTATATTACGTTATACGTTATAACGTAATACTATATAACGTTATACGTTATAACGTAATACTATATAACGTTATACGTTATAACGTAATACTACATAACGTTATACGTTATAACGTAACACTATATAAGGTTATACGTTATAACGTTACACTATATAACGTTACACGTTGTATGGTAATTGTATCTAACTTTATACGTTATAACGTAATACTATATAACGTTATACGTTATAACGTAATACTATATAACGTTATATGTTATAACGTAATACTATATAACGTTATACGTTATAACGTAATACTAAATAACGTTATACGTTGTATGGTAATTGTATCTAACTTTATACGTCATAACGTAATACTATATAACGTTATACGTTATAACGTAATACTATATAACGTTATACGTTATAACATAATACTATATAACGTTATACGTTATAACATAATACTATATAACGTTATCCGTTATAACGTAATACTATATAACGTTGTACGTTATAACGTCATACTATATAACGTTATACGTTATACCGTAATACTATATAACGTTGTACGTTATAACGTAATACAATATAACGTTATACGTTATAACGTAATACTACATAACGTTATACGTTATAACGTAACACTATATAACGTTATACGTTATAACGTTACACTATATAACGTTACACGTTGTATGGTAATTGTATCTAACTTTATACGTTATAACGTAATACTATATAACGTTATACGTTATAACGTAATGCTATATAACGTTATATGTTATAACGTAATACTATATAACGTTATACGTTATAACGTAATACTAAATAACGTTATACGTTATACCGTAATACTATATAACGTTATACGTTATAACGTAATACTAAATAACGTTATACGTTATACAGTAATACTATATAACGTTATCCGTTATAACGTAATACTATGTAACGTTATACGTTATAACGTAATACTATATAACGTTATACGTTATAACGTAATACTACATAACGTTATACGTTATAACGTAATACTATATAACGTTATACGTTATAACGTAATACTATATAACGTTATCCGTTATAACGTAATACTATATAACGTTATACGTTATAACGTAATACTATATAACGCTATACGTTATAACATAATACTACATAACGTTATACGTTATAACGTAATACTATATAACTTTATACGTTATAACGTAATACTATATAACGTTATACGTTATAACGTAATACTATATAACGTTATACCTTATAACGTTTCACTATATAACGTTATAAGTTATAACGTTACACTATATAACGTTATACGTTATAACGTTACACTAAATAACGTTATACGTTAAAGCGTAACACTATATAACGTCACACATTGTATAGTAATAGTATATAACGTTATACGTTATAGCGTAATGCTATATAACGTTATACGTTATAATTTAACACTATATAACGTTATACGTTATAACGTAATACTATATAACGTTATACGTTATAACGTAATACTACATAACGTTATACGTTATAACGTAATACTACATAACGTTATACGTTATAACGTAATACTATATAACGTTATCCGTTATAACGTAATACTATATAACGTTATACGTTATAACGTAATACTATATAACGCTATACGTTATAACGTAATACTACATAACGTTATACGTTATAACGTAATTCTATATAACGTAATACGTTACAACGTAATACTATATAACTTTATGCGTTATAACGTAATACTATATAACGTTATACGTTATAACGTAATACTATATAACGTTATCCGTTATAACGTACTACTATATAACGTTACACGTTATAACGTCATACTATATAACGGTATACGTTATAACGCAATGCTATATAACGTTGTACGTTATAACGTTACACTACATAACGTTATACGTTATAACGTTACACTATATAACGTTATACGTTATAACGTCACACTATATAACGTTACACGTTGTATGGTAATTGTATCTAACTTTATACGTTATAACGTAATACTATATAACGTTATACGTTATAACGTGATACTATATAACGTTATACGTTATAACGTAATACTATATAACGTTATACGTTATAATTTAACACTATATAACGTTATACGTTATAACGTAATACTACATAACGTTATACGTTATAACGTAACACTACATAACGTTATACGTTATAACGTAATACTATATAACTTTATACGTTATAACGTAATACTATATAACGTTATACGTTATAACGTAATACTATATAACTTTATACGTTATAACGTAATACTATATAACGTTATACGTTATAACGTAATACTACATAACGTTATCCGTTATAACGTAATACTATATAACGCTATACGTTATAACGTAATACTAAATTACGTTATACGTTAAAGCATAACACTATATAACGTCACACATTGTATAGTAATAGTATATAACGTTATACGTTCTATCGTAATCCTATATAACGTTATACGTTATAGCGTAATGCTATATAACGTTATACGTTATAATTTAACACTATATAACGTTATACGTTATAACGTAATACTACATAACGTTATACGTTATAACGTAATACTATATAACGGTATACGTTATAACGCAGTGCTATATAACGTTATACGTTATAACGTTACACTATATAACGTTACACGTTGTATGGTAATTGTATATAACGTTATACGTTATAACGTAATACTATATAACGTTATACGTTAGAACGTAATACTATATAACGTTACGCGTTGTATGGTAATTGTATATTACGTTATACGTTATAACGTAATACTATATAACGTTATACGTTATAACGTAATACTATATAACGTTATACGTTATAACGTAATACTACATAACGTTATACGTTATAACGTAACACTATATAACGTTATACGTTATAACGTTACACTATATAACGTTACACGTTGTATGGTAATTGTATCTAACTTTATACGTTATAACGTAATACTATATAACGTTATACGTTATAACGTAATACTATATAACGTTATATGTTATAACGTAATACTATATAACGTTATACGTTATAACGTAATACTAAATAACGTTATACGTTGTATGGTAATTGTATCTAACTTTATACGTCATAACGTAATACTATATAACGTTATACGTTATAACGTAATACTATATAACGTTATACGTTATAACATAATACTATATAACGTTATACGTTATAACATAATACTATATAACGTTATCCGTTATAACGTAATACTATATAACGTTGTACGTTATAACGTCATACTATATAACGTTATACGTTATACCGTAATACTATATAACGTTGTACGTTATAACGTAATACAATATAACGTTATACGTTATAACGTAATACTACATAACGTTATACGTTATAACGTAACACTATATAACGTTATACGTTATAACGTTACACTATATAACGTTACACGTTGTATGGTAATTGTATCTAACTTTATACGTTATAACGTAATACTATATAACGTTATACGTTATAACGTAATGCTATATAACGTTATATGTTATAACGTAATACTATATAACGTTATACGTTATAACGTAATACTAAATAACGTTATACGTTATACCGTAATACTATATAACGTTATCCGTTATAACGTAATACTATATAACGTTATACGTTACAACGTAATACTATATAACGTTATACGTTATAACGTAATACTATATAACGTTATATGTTATAACGTAATACTATATAACGTTATACGTTATAACGTAATACTACATAACGTTATACGTTATAACGTAATACTATATAACGTTATACGTTATAACGTAATACTATATAACGTTATCCGTTATAACGTAATACTATATAACGTTATACGTTATAACGTAATACTATATAACGCTATACGTTATAACATAATACTACATAACGTTATACGTTATAACGTAATACTATATAACTTTATACGTTATAACGTAATACTATATAACGTTATACGTTATAACGTAATACTATATAACGTTATACCTTATAACGTTTCACTATATAACGTTATAAGTTATAACGTTACACTATATAACGTTATACGTTATAACGTTACACTAAATAACGTTATACGTTAAAGCGTAACACTATATAACGTCACACATTGTATAGTAATAGTATATAACGTTATACGTTATAGCGTAATGCTATATAACGTTATACGTTATAATTTAACACTATATAACGTTATACGTTATAACGTAATACTATATAACGTTATACGTTATAACGTAATACTACATAACGTTATACGTTATAACGTAATACTACATAACGTTATACGTTATAACGTAATACTATATAACGTTATCCGTTATAACGTAATACTATATAACGTTATACGTTATAACGTAATACTATATAACGCTATACGTTATAACGTAATACTACATAACGTTATACGTTATAACGTAATTCTATATAACGTAATACGTTACAACGTAATACTATATAACTTTATGCGTTATAACGTAATACTATATAACGTTATACGTTATAACGTAATACTATATAACGTTATCCGTTATAACGTACTACTATATAACGTTACACGTTATAACGTCATACTATATAACGGTATACGTTATAACGCAATGCTATATAACGTTGTACGTTATAACGTTACACTACATAACGTTATACGTTATAACGTTACACTATATAACGTTACACGTTGTATGGTAATTGTATATAACGTTATACGTTATAACGTAATACTAAATAACGTTATACGTTATAACGTAATACTATATAACGTTATACGTTAGAACGTAATACTATATAACGTTACGCGTTGAATGGTAATTGTATATAACGTTATACGTTATAACGTAATACTAAATAACGTTATACGTTATACCGTAATACTATATAACGTTATCCGTTATAACGTAATACTATATAACGTTACACGTTATAACGTCATACTATATAACGGTATACGTTATAACGCTACACTAAATAACGTTATACGTTGAAGCGTAACACTATATAACGTCACACATTGTATAGTAATAGTATATAACGTTATACGTTATAGCGTAATGCTATATAACGTTATACGTTATAATTTAACACTATATAACGTTATACGTTATAACGTAATACTATATAACGTTATACGTTATAACGTAATACTACATAACGTTATACGTTATAACGTAATACTATATAACGTTATCCGTTATAACGTAATACTATATAACGTTATCCGTTATAACGTAATACTATATAACGTTATACGTTATAACGTAATACTATATAACGCTATACGTTATAACGTAATACTACATAACGTTATACGTTATAACGTAATACTATATAGCGTAATACGTTATAACGTTATACTATATAACGGTATACGCTATAACGCAATGCTATATAACGTTATACGTTATAACGTAATACTATATAACGTTATACGTTATAACATAATACTATATAACGTTATACGTTATAACGTAATACTATATAACGTTATACGTTACAACGTAATACTATATAACGTTATACGTTATAACATTATACTATATAACGTTATACGTTACAACATAATACTATATAACGTTATACGTTATAACGTAATACTATATAACGTTATACGTTATAGCGCAATGCTATATAACGTTATACGTTATAACATAATACTATATAACGTTATACGTTATAACGTAATACTATATAACTTTATACGTTATAACGTAATACTATATAACGTTATACGTTATAACGTAATACTATATAACGTTATCCGTTATACCGTAATACTATATAACGTTATACGTTATAACGTAATACTATATAACGTTATACGTTATAACGTAATACTACATAACGTTATACGTTATAACGTAACACTATATAACGTTATACGTTATAACGTTACACTATATAACGTTACACGTTGTATGGTAATTGTATCTAACTTTATACGTTATAACGTAATACTATATAACGTTATACGTTATAACGTAATACTATATAACGTTATATGTTATAACGTAATACTATATAACGTTATACGTTATAACGTAATACTAAATAACGTTATACGTTATAACGTAATACTATATAACGTTATCCGTTACAACGTAATACTATATAACGTTATACGTTATAACGTAATACTATATAACGCTATACGTTATAACGTAATACTACATAACGTTATACGTGATAACGTAATACTATATAACTTTATACGTTATAACGTAATACTATATAACGTCATACGTTATAACGTAATACTATATAACGTTATACGTTATAACGTTTCACTATATAACGTTATAAGTTATAACGTTACACTATATAACGTTATACGTTATAACGTTACACTAAATAACGTTATACGTTAAAGCGTAACACTATATAACGTCACACATTGTATAGTAATAGTATATAACGTTATACGTTCTATCGTAATCCTATATAACGTTATACGTTATAGCGTAATGCTATATAGCGTTATACGTTATAATTTAACACTATATAACGTTATACGTTATAACATAATACTACATAACGTTATACGTTATAACGTAACACTATATAACGTTATACGTTATAACGTCACACTATATAACGTTACACGTTGTATGGTAATTGTATCTAACTTTATACGTTATAACGTAATACTATATAACGTTATACGTTATAACGTGATACTATATAACGTTATACGTTATAACGTAATACTATATAACGTTATACGTTATAATTTAACACTATATAACGTTATACGTTATAACGTAATACTACATAACGTTATACGTTATAACGTAACACTACATAACGTTATACGTTATAACGTAATACTATATAACTTTATACGTTATAACGTAATACTATATAACGTTATACGTTATAACGTAATACTATATAACTTTATACGTTATAACGTAATACTATATAACGTTATACGTTATAACGTAATACTACATAACGTTATCCGTTATAACGTAATACTATATAACGCTATACGTTATAACGTAATACTAAATTACGTTATACGTTAAAGCATAACACTATATAACGTCACACATTGTATAGTAATAGTATATAACGTTATACGTTCTATCGTAATCCTATATAACGTTATACGTTATAGCGTAATGCTATATAACGTTATACGTTATAATTTAACACTATATAACGTTATACGTTATAACGTAATACTACATAACGTTATACGTTATAACGTAATACTATATAACGGTATACGTTATAACGCAGTGCTATATAACGTTATACGTTATAACGTTACACTATATAACGTTACACGTTGTATGGTAATTGTATATAACGTTATACGTTATAACGTAATACTATATAACGTTATACGTTAGAACGTAATACTATATAACGTTACGCGTTGTATGGTAATTGTATATTACGTTATACGTTATAACGTAATACTATATAACGTTATACGTTATAACGTAATACTATATAACGTTATACGTTATAACGTAATACTACATAACGTTATACGTTATAACGTAACACTATATAACGTTATACGTTATAACGTTACACTATATAACGTTACACGTTGTATGGTAATTGTATCTAACTTTATACGTTATAACGTAATACTATATAACGTTATACGTTATAACGTAATACTATATAACGTTATATGTTATAACGTAATACTATATAACGTTATACGTTATAACGTAATACTAAATAACGTTATACGTTGTATGGTAATTGTATCTAACTTTATACGTCATAACGTAATACTATATAACGTTATACGTTATAACGTAATACTATATAACGTTATACGTTATAACATAATACTATATAACGTTATACGTTATAACATAATACTATATAACGTTATCCGTTATAACGTAATACTATATAACGTTGTACGTTATAACGTCATACTATATAACGTTATACGTTATACCGTAATACTATATAACGTTGTACGTTATAACGTAATACAATATAACGTTATACGTTATAACGTAATACTACATAACGTTATACGTTATAACGTAACACTATATAACGTTATACGTTATAACGTTACACTATATAACGTTACACGTTGTATGGTAATTGTATCTAACTTTATACGTTATAACGTAATACTATATAACGTTATACGTTATAACGTAATGCTATATAACGTTATATGTTATAACGTAATACTATATAACGTTATACGTTATAACGTAATACTAAATAACGTTATACGTTATACCGTAATACTATATAACGTTATCCGTTATAACGTAATACTATATAACGTTATACGTTACAACGTAATACTATATAACGTTATACGTTATAACGTAATACTATATAACGTTATATGTTATAACGTAATACTATATAACGTTATACGTTATAACGTAATACTAAATAACGTTATACGTTATACAGTAATACTATATAACGTTATCCGTTATAACGTAATACTATGTAACGTTATACGTTATAACGTAATACTATATAACGTTATACGTTATAACGTAATACTACATAACGTTATACGTTATAACGTAATACTATATAACGTTATACGTTATAACGTAATACTATATAACGTTATCCGTTATAACGTAATACTATATAACGTTATACGTTATAACGTAATACTATATAACGCTATACGTTATAACATAATACTACATAACGTTATACGTTATAACGTAATACTATATAACTTTATACGTTATAACGTAATACTATATAACGTTATACGTTATAACGTAATACTATATAACGTTATACCTTATAACGTTTCACTATATAACGTTATAAGTTATAACGTTACACTATATAACGTTATACGTTATAACGTTACACTAAATAACGTTATACGTTAAAGCGTAACACTATATAACGTCACACATTGTATAGTAATAGTATATAACGTTATACGTTATAGCGTAATGCTATATAACGTTATACGTTATAATTTAACACTATATAACGTTATACGTTATAACGTAATACTATATAACGTTATACGTTATAACGTAATACTACATAACGTTATACGTTATAACGTAATACTACATAACGTTATACGTTATAACGTAATACTATATAACGTTATCCGTTATAACGTAATACTATATAACGTTATACGTTATAAAGTAATACTATATAACGCTATACGTTATAACGTAATACTACATAACGTTATACGTTATAACGTAATTCTATATAACGTAATACGTTACAACGTAATACTATATAACTTTATGCGTTATAACGTAATACTATATAACGTTATACGTTATAACGTAATACTATATAACGTTATCCGTTATAACGTACTACTATATAACGTTACACGTTATAACGTCATACTATATAACGGTATACGTTATAACGCAATGCTATATAACGTTGTACGTTATAACGTTACACTATATAACGTTATACGTTATAACGTTACACTAAATAACGTTATACGTTAAAGCGTAACACTATATAACGTCACACATTGTATAGTAATAGTATATAACGTTATACGTTATAGCGTAATGCTATATAACGATATACGTTATAATTTAACACTATATAACGTTATACGTTATAACGTAATACTATATAACGTTATACGTTATAACGTAATACTACATAACGTTATACGTTATAACGTAATACTATATAACGTTATCCGTTATAACGTAATACTATATAACGTTATACGTTATAACGTAATACTATATAACGCTATACGTTATAACGTAATACTACATAACGTTATACGTTATAACGTAATACTATATAGCGTAATACGTTATAACGTTATACTATATAACGTTATCCGTTATAACGTAATACTATATAACGTTGTACGTTATAACGTCATACTATATAACGTTATACGTTATACCGTAATACTATATAACGTTGTACGTTATAACGTAATACAATATAACGTTATACGTTATAACGTAATACTACATAACGTTATACGTTATAACGTAACACTATATAACGTTATACGTTATAACGTAATACTAAATAACGTTATACGTTGTATGGTAATTGTATCTAACTTTATACGTTATAACGTAATACTATATAACGTTATACGTTATAACGTAATACTATATAACGTTATACGTTATAACATAATACTATATAACGTTATACGTTATAACATAATACTATATAACGTTATCCGTTATAACGTAATACTATATAACGTTGTACGTTATAACGTCATACTATATAACGTTATACGTTATACCGTAATACTATATAACGTTGTACGTTATAACGTAATACAATATAACGTTATACGTTATAACGTAATACTACATAACGTTATACGTTATAACGTAACACTATATAACGTTATACGTTATAACGTTACACTATATAACGTTACACGTTGTATGGTAATTGTATCTAACTTTATACGTTATAACGTAATACTATATAACGTTATACGTTATAACGTAATGCTATATAACGTTATATGTTATAACGTAATACTATATAACGTTATACGTTATAACGTAATACTAAATAACGTTATACGTTATACCGTAATACTATATAACGTTATCCGTTATAACGTAATATTATATAACGTTATACGTTACAACGTAATACTATATAACGTTATAAGTTATAACGTAATACTATATAACGTTATCCGTTATAACATAATACTATATAACGTTATACGTTATAACGTAATACTATATAACGTTATATGTTATAACGTAATACTATATAACGTTATACGTTATAACGTAATACTAAATAACGTTATACGTTATACCGTAATACTATATAACGTTATCCGTTATAACGTAATACTATGTAACGTTATACGTTATAACGTAATACTATATAACGTTATACGTTATAACGTAATACTACATAACGTTATACGTTATAACGTAATACTATATAACGTTATACGTTATAACGTAATACTATATAACGTTATCCGTTATAACGTAATACTATATAACGTTATACGTTATAACGTAATACTATATAACGCTATACGTTATAACATAATACTACATAACGTTATACGTTATAACGTAATACTATATAACTTTATACGTTATAACGTAATACTATATAACGTTATACGTTATAACGTAATACTATATAACGTTATACGTTATAACGTTTCACTATATAACGTTATAAGTTATAACGTTACACTATATAACGTTATACGTTATAACGTTACACTAAATAACGTTATACGTTAAAGCGTAACACTATATAACGTCACACATTGTATAGTAATAGTATATAACGTTATACGTTATAGCGTAATGCTATATAACGTTATACGTTATAATTTAACACTATATAACGTTATACGTTATAACGTAATACTATATAACGTTATACGTTATAACGTAATACTACATAACGTTATACGTTATAACGTAATACTACATAACGTTATACGTTATAACGTAATACTATATAACGTTATCCGTTATAACGTAATACTATATAACGTTATACGTTATAACGTAATACTATATAACGTTATACGTTATAGCGCAATGCTATATAACGTTATACGTTATAACATAATACTATATAACGTTATACGTTATAACATATACTATATAACTTTATACGTTATAACGTAATACTATATAACGTTATACGTTATAACGTAATACTATATAACGTTATCCGTTATACCGTAATACTATATAACGTTATACGTTATAACGTAATACTATATAACGTTATACGTTATAACGTAATACTACATAACGTTATACGTTATAACGTAACACTATATAACGTTATACGTTATAACGTTACACTATATAACGTTACACGTTGTATGGTAATTGTATCTAACTTTATACGTTATAACGTAATACTATATAACGTTATACGTTATAACGTAATACTATATAACGTTATATGTTATAACGTAATACTATATAACGTTATACGTTATAACGTAATACTAAATAACGTTATACGTTATAACGTAATACTATATAACGTTATCCGTTACAACGTAATACTATATAACGTTATACGTTATAACGTAATACTATATAACGCTATACGTTATAACGTAATACTACACAACGTTATACGTTATAACGTAATACTATATAACTTTATACGTTATAACGTAATACTATATAACGTCATACGTTATAACGTAATACTATATAACGTTATACGTTATAGCGTTTCACTATATAACGTTATAAGTTATAACGTTACACTATATAACGTTATACGTTATAACGTTACACTAAATAACGTTATACGTTAAAGCGTAACACTATATAACGTCACACATTGTATAGTAATAGTATATAACGTTATACGTTCTATCGTAATCCTATATAACGTTATACGTTATAGCGTAATGCTATATAACGTTATACGTTATAATTTAACACTATATAACGTTATACGTTATAACGTAATACTACATAACGTTATACGTTATAACGTAACACTATATAACGTTATACGTTATAACGTCACACTATATAACGTTACACGTTGTATGGTAATTGTATCTAACTTTATACGTTATAACGTAATACTATATAACGTTATACGTTATAACGTGATACTATATAACGTTATACGTTATAACGTAATACTATATAACGTTATACGTTATAATTTAACACTATATAACGTTATACGTTATAACGTAATACTACATAACGTTATACGTTATAACGTAACACTACATAACGTTATACGTTATAACGTAATACTATATAACGTTATACGTTATAACGTAATACTATATAACGTTATACGTTATAACGTAATACTATATAACTTTATACGTTATAACGTAATACTATATAACGTTATACGTTATAACGTAATACTACATAACGTTATCCGTTATAACGTAATACTATATAACGTTATACGTTATAACGTAATACTAAATTACGTTATACGTTAAAGCATAACACTATATAACGTCACACATTGTATAGTAATAGTATATAACGTTATACGTTCTATCGTAATCCTATATAACGTTATACGTTATAGCGTAATGCTATATAACGTTATACGTTATAATTTAACACTATATAACGTTATACGTTATAACGTAATACTACATAACGTTATACGTTATAACGTAATACTATATAACGGTATACGTCATAACGCAGTGCTATATAACGTTATACGTTATAACGTTACACTATATAACGTTACACGTTGTATGGTAATTGTATATAACGTTATACGTTATAACGTAATACTATATAACGTTATACGTTAGAACGTAATACTATATAACGTTACGCGTTGTATGGTAATTGTATATAACGTTATACGTTATAACGTAATACTATATAACGTTATACGTTATAACGTAATACTATATAACGTTATACGTTATAACGTAATACTACATAACGTTATACGTTATAACGTAACACTATATAACGTTATACGTTATAACGTTACACTATATAACGTTACACGTTGTATGGTAATTGTATCTAACTTTATACGTTATAACGTAATACTATATAACGTTATACGTTATAACGTAATACTATATAACGTTATATGTTATAACGTAATACTATATAACGTTATACGTTATAACGTAATACTAAATAACGTTATACGTTGTATGGTAATTGTATCTAACTTTATACGTTATAACGTAATACTATATAACGTTATACGTTATAACGTAATACTATATAACGTTATACGTTATAACATAATACTATATAACGTTATACGTTATAACATAATACTATATAACGTTATCCGTTATAACGTAATACTATATAACGTTGTACGTTATAACGTCATACTATATAACGTTATACGTTATACCGTAATACTATATAACGTTGTACGTTATAACGTAATACAATATAACGTTATACGTTATAACGTAATACTACATAACGTTATACGTTATAACGTAACACTATATAACGTTATACGTTATAACGTTACACTATATAACGTTACACGTTGTATGGTAATTGTATCTAACTTTATACGTTATAACGTAATACTATATAACGTTATACGTTGTAAAGTAATGCTATATAACGTTATATGTTATAACGTAATACTATATAACGTTATACGTTATAACGTAATACTAAATAACGTTATACGTTATACCGTAATACTATATAACGTTATCCGTTATAACGTAATACTATATAACGTTATACGTTACAACGTAATACTATATAACGTTATAAGTTATAACGTAATACTATATAACGTTATCTGTTATAACGTAATACTATATAACGTTATACGTTATAACGTAATACTATATAACGCTACACGTTATAACGTAACACTACATAACGTTATACGTTATAACGTAATACTATATAACTTTATACGTTCTAACGTAATACTATATAACGTTATACGTTATAACGTAATACTATATAACGTTATACGTTATAACGTAATACTATATAACGTTATCCGTTATAACGTAATACTATATAACGTTATACGTTATAACGTAATACTATATAACGGTATACGTTATAACGCAGTGCTATATAGCGTTATACGTTATAACGTTACACTATATAACGTTACACGTTGTATGGTAATTGTATATAACGTTATACGTTATAACGTAATACTAAATAACGTTATACGTTATAACGTAATACTATATAACGTTATACGTTAGAACGTAATACTATATAACGTTACGCGTTGAATGGTAATTGTATATAACGTTATACGTTATAACGTAATACTATATAACGTTATACGTTATAACGTAATACTATATAACGTTATACGTTATAACGTAATACTATATAACGTTATACGTCATAACGTAATACTATATAACGGTATACGTTATAACGCAATGCCATATAACGTTATACGTTATAACGATACACTATATAACGTTACACGTTGTATGGTAATTGTATATAACGTTATACGTTATAACGTAATACTATATAACTTTATACGTTATAACGTAATACTATATAACGTTATACGTTATAACGTAATACTATATAACGTTATCCGTTATAACGTAATACTATATAACGTTATACGTTATAACGTAATACTAAATAACGTTATACGTTATACCGTAATACTATATAACGTTATACGTTATAACGTTACACTAAATAACGTTATACGTTAAAGCGTAACACTATATAACGTCGCACATTGTACAGTAATAATATAAAACGTTATACGTTATAGCGTAATGCTATATAACGTTATACGTTATAACGTTACACTTTATAACGTTACACGTTGTATGGTAATTGTATATAACGTTATACGTTATAACGTAATACTAAATAACGTTATACGTTATAACGTAATACTATATAACGTTATACGTTATAACGTAATACTAAATAACGTTATACGTTATACCGTAATACTATATAACGTTATACGTTATAACGTTACACTAAATAACGTTATACGTTAAAGCGTAACACTATATAACGTCGCACATTGTATAGTAATAGTATAAAACGTTATACGTTATAGCGTAATGCTATATAACGTAATACGTTATAACGTAATACTACATAACGTTATACGTTATAACGTAATACTACATAACGTTATACGTTATAACGTAATACTACATAACGTTATACGTTATAACGTAACACTACATAACGTTATACGTTATAACGTAATACTATATAACTTTATACGTTATAACGTAATACTATATAACGTTATACGTTATAACGTTACACTATATAACGTTACACGTTGTATGGTAATTGTATATAACGTTATGCGTTATAACGTAATACTATATAACGTTATACGTTAGAACGTAATACTATATAACGTTACGCGTTGTATGGTAACTGTATATAACGTTATACGTTATAGCGTAATACTATATAACGTTATACGTCATAACGTAATACTATATAACGTTATACGTTATAACGTAATACTACATAACGTTATACGTTATAACGTAATACTACATAACGTTATACGTTATAACGTAACACTACATAACGTTATACGTTATAACGTAATACTATATAACTTTATACGTTATAACGTAATACTATATAACGTTATACGTTATAACGTAATACTATATAACTTTATACGTTATAACGTAATACTATATAACGTTATACGTTATAACGTAATACTACATAACGTTATCCGTTATAACGTAATACTATATAACGTTATACGTTATAACGTAATACTAAATTACGTTATACGTTAAAGCGTAACACTATATAACGTCACACATTGTATAGTAATAGTATATAACGTTATACGTTCTATCGTAATCCTATATAACGTTATACGTTCTAGCGTAATGCTATATAACGTTATACGTTATAATTTAACACTTAATAACGTTATACGTTATAACGTAATACTACATAGCGTTATACGTTATAACGTAACACTACATAACGTTATCCGTTATAACATAATACTATATAACGTTATACGTTATAACGTAATACTATATAACGTTATACGTTACAACGTAATACTATATAACGTTATACGTTGTATGGTAACTGTATATAACGTTATACGTTATAACGTTATACTATATAACGGTATACGCTATAACGCAATGCTATATAACGTTATACGTTATAACGTAATACTATATAACGTTATACGTTATAACATAATACTATATAACGTTATACGTTATAACGTAATACTATATAACGTTATACGTTACAACGTAATACTATATAACGTTATACGTTATAACATTATACTATATAACGTTATACGTTACAACATAATACTATATAACGTTATACGTTATAACGTAATACTATATAACGTTATACGTTATAGCGCAATGCTATATAACGTTATACGTTATAACATAATACTATATAACGTTATACGTTATAACGTAATACTATATAACTTTATACGTTATAACGTAATACTATATAACGTTATACGTTATAACGTAATACTATATAACGTTATCCGTTATACCGTAATACTATATAACGTTATACGTTATAACGTAATACTATATAACGTTATACGTTATAACGTAATACTACATAACGTTATACGTTATAACGTAATACTATATAACGTTATCCATTACAACGTAATACTATATAACGTTATACGTTATAACGTAATACTATATAACGCTATACGTTATAACGTAATACTACATAACGTTATACGTTATAACGTAATACTATATAACTTTATACGTTATAACGTAATACTACATAACGTTATAGGTTATAACGTAATACTATATAACGTTATCCGTTATACCGTAATACTATATAACGTTATACGTTATAACGTAATACTATATAACGTTATACGTTATAACGTAATACTACATAACGTTATACGTTATAACGTAATACTATATAACGTTATACGTTATAACGTAATACTACATAACGTTATACGTTATAACGTAATACTATATAACGTTATCCGTTACAACGTAATACTATATAACGTTATACGTTATAACGTAATACTATATAACGTTATCCGTTATAACGTAATACTATATAACGTTATACGTTATAACGTTACACTATATAACGTTACACTATATAACGTTACACGTTGTATGGTAATTGTATCTAACTTTATACGTTATAACGTAATACTATATAACGTTATACGTTATAACGTAATACTATATAACGTTATATGTTATAACGTAATACTATATAACGTTATACGTTATAACGTAATACTAAATAACGTTATCCGTTACAACGTAATACTATATAACGTTATACGTTATAACGTAATACTATATAACGCTATACGTTATAACGTAATACTACATAACGTTATACGTTATAACGTAATACTATATAACTTTATACGTTATAACGTAATACTATATAACGTCATACGTTATAACGTAATACTATATAACGTTATACGTTATAACGTTTCACTATATAACGTTATAAGTTATAACGTTACACTATATAACGTTATACGTTATAACGTTACACTAAATAACGTTATACGTTAAAGCGTAACACTATATAACGTCACACATTGTATAGTAATAGTATATAACGTTATACGTTCTATCGTAATCCTATATAACGTTATACGTTATAGCGTAATGCTATATAACGTTATACGTCATAATTTAACACTATATAACATTATACGTTATAACGTAATACTACATAACGTTATACGTTATAACGTAACACTATATAACGTTATACGTTATAACGTAATACTATATAACGTTATAAGTTATAACGTTACACTATATAACGTTATACGTTATAACGTTACACTAAATAACGTTATACGTTAAAGCGTAACACTATATAACGTCACACATTGTATAGTAATAGTATATAACGTTATACGTTATAACGTAATACTATATAACGTTATCCGTTATAACGTAATACTATATAACGTTATACGTTATAACGTAACACTATATAACGCTATACGTTATAACATATTACTACATAACGTTATACGTTATAACGTAATACTATATAACTTTATACGTTATAACGTAATACTATATAACGTTATACGTTATAACGTAATACTATATAACGTTATACGTTATAACGTTTCACTATATAACGTTATAAGTTATAACGTTACACTATATAACGTTATACGTTATAACGTTACACTAAATAACGTTATACGTTAAAGCGTAACACTATATAACGTCACACATTGTATAGTAATAGTATATAACGTTATACGTTATAGCGTAATGCTATATAACGTTATACGTTATAATTTAACACTATATAACGTTATACGTTATAACGTAATACTATATAACGTTATACGTTATAACGTAATACTACATAACGTTATACGTTATAACGTAATACTATATAACGTTATACGTTACAACGTAATACTATATAACGTTATACGTTATAACATTATACTATATAACGTTATACGTTACAACATAATACTATATAACGTTATACGTTATAACGTAATACTATATAACGTTATACGTTATAGCGCAATGCTATATAACGTTATACGTTATAACATAATACTATATAACGTTATACGTTATAACGTAATACTATATAACTTTATACGTTATAACGTAATACTATATAACGTTATACGTTATAACGTAATACTATATAACGTTATCCGTTATACCGTAATACTATATAACGTTATACGTTATAACGTAATACTATATAACGTTATACGTTATAACGTAATACTACATAACGTTATACGTTATAACGTAATACTATATAACGTTATCCGTTACAACGTAATACTATATAACGTTATACGTTATAACGTAATACTATATAACGCTATACGTTATAACGTAATACTACATAACGTTATACGTTATAACGTAATACTATATAACTTTATACGTTATAACGTAATACTACATAACGTTATAGGTTATAACGTAATACTATATAACGTTATCCGTTATACCGTAATACTATATAACGTTATACGTTATAACGTAATACTATATAACGTTATACGTTATAACGTAATACTACATAACGTTATACGTTATAACGTAATACTATATAACGTTATACGTTATAACGTAATACTACATAACGTTATACGTTATAACGTAATACTATATAACGTTATCCGTTACAACGTAATACTATATAACGTTATACGTTATAACGTAATACTATATAACGTTATCCGTTATAACGTAATACTATATAACGTTATACGTTATAACGTTACACTATATAACGTTACACTATATAACGTTACACGTTGTATGGTAATTGTATCTAACTTTATACGTTATAACGTAATACTATATAACGTTATACGTTATAACGTAATACTATATAACGTTATATGTTATAACGTAATACTATATAACGTTATACGTTATAACGTAATACTAAATAACGTTATACGTTATAACGTAATACTATATAACGTTATCCGTTACAACGTAATACTATATAACGTTATACGTTATAACGTTTCACTATATAACGTTATAAGTTATAACGTTACACTATATAACGTTATACGTTATAACGTTACACTAAATAACGTTATACGTTAAAGCGTAACACTATATAACGTCACACATTGTATAGTAATAGTATATAACGTTATACGTTCTATCGTAATCCTATATAACGTTATACGTTATAGCGTAATGCTATATAACGTTATACGTCATAATTTAACACTATATAACGTTATACGTTATAACGTAATACTACATAACGTTATACGTTATAACGTAACACTATATAACGTTATACGTTATAACGTCACACTATATAACGTTACACGTTGTATGGTAATTGTATCTAACTTTATACGTTATAACGTAATACTATATAACGTTATACGTTATAACGTGATACTATATAACGTTATACGTTATAACGTAATACTATATAACGTTATACGTTATAATTTAACACTATATAACGTTATACGTTATAACGTAATACTACATAACGTTATACGTTATAACGTAACACTACATAACGTTATACGTTATAACGTAATACTATATAACTTTATACGATATAACGTAATACTATATAACGTTATACGTTATAACGTAATACTATATAACTTTATACGTTATAACGTAATACTATATAACGTTATACGTTATAACGTAATACTACATAACGTTATCCGTTATAACGTAATACTATATAACGTTATACGTTATAACGTAATACTAAATTACGTTATACGTTAAAGCATAACACTATATAACGTCACACATTGTATAGTAATAGTATATAACGTTATACGTTCTATCGTAATCCTATATAACGTTATACGTTATAGCGTAATGCTATATAACGTTATACGTTATAATTTAACACTATATAACGTTATACGTTATAACGTAATACTACATAACGTTATACGTTATAACGTAATACTATATAACGGTATACGTTATAACGCAGTGCTATATAACGTTATACGTTATAACGTTACACTATATAACGTTACACGTTGTATGGTAATTGTATATAACGTTATACGTTATAACGTAATACTATATAACGTTATACGTTAGAACGTAATACTATATAACGTTACGCGTTGTATGGTAATTGTATATAACGTTATACGTTATAACGTAATACTATATAACGTTATACGTTATAACGTAATACTACATAACGTTATACGTTATAACGTAACACTATATAACGTTATACGTTATAACGTTACACTATATAACGTTACACGTTGTATGGTAATTGTATCTAACTTTATACGTTATAACGTAATACTATATAACGTTATACGTTATAACGTAATACTATATAACGTTATATGTTATAACGTAATACTGTATAACGTTATACGTTATAACGTAACACTATATAACGTTATACGTTATACCGTAATACTATATAACGTTATCCGTTATAACGTAATACTATATAACGTTATACGTTACAACGTAATACTATATAACGTTATAAGTTATAACGTAATCCTATATAACGTTATCCGTTATAACGAAATACTATATAACGTTATACGTTATAACGTAATACTATATAACGCTACACGTTATAACGTAACACTACATAACGTTATACGTTATAACGTAACACTACATAACGTTATACGTTATAACGTAATACTATATAACTTTATACGTTATAACGTAATACTATATAACGTTATACGTTATAACGTAATACTATATAACGTTATACGTTATAACGTAATACTATATAACGTTATACGTTATAGCGCAATGCTATATAACGTTATACGTTATAACATAATACTATATAACGTTATACGTTATAACGTAATACTAAATAACGTTATACGTTATAACGTAATACTATATAACGTTATCCGTTACAACGTAATACTATATAACGTTATACGTTATAACGTAATACTATATAACGCTATACGTTAAAACATAATACTACATAACGTTATACGTTATAACGTAATACTATATAACTTTATACGTTATAACGTAATACTATATAACGTTATACGTTATAACGTAATACTATATAACGTTATACGTTATAACGTTTCACTATATAACGTTATAAGTTATAACGTTACACTATATAACGTTATACGTTATAACGTTACACTAAATAACGTTATACGTTAAAGCGTAACACTATATAACGTCACACATTGTATAGTAATAGTATATAACGTTATACGTTATAGCGTAATGCTATATAACGTTATACGTTATAATTTAACACTATATAACGTTATACGTTATAACGTAATACTATATAACGTTATACGTTATAACGTAATACTACATAACGTTATACGTTATAACGTAATACTACATAACGTTATACGTTATAACGTAATACTATATAACGTTATCCGTTATAACGTAATACTATATAACGTTATACGTTATAACGTAATACTATATAACGTTATACGTTATAGCGCAATGCTATATAACGTTATACGTTATAACATAATACTATATAACGTTATACGTTATAACATATACTATATAACTTTATACGTTATAACGTAATACTATATAACGTTATACGTTATAACGTAATACTATATAACGTTATCCGTTATACCGTAATACTATATAACGTTATACGTTATAACGTAATACTATATAACGTTATACGTTATAACGTAATACTACATAACGTTATACGTTATAACGTAACACTATATAACGTTATACGTTATAACGTTACACTATATAACGTTACACGTTGTATGGTAATTGTATCTAACTTTATACGTTATAACGTAATACTATATAACGTTATACGTTATAACGTAATACTATATAACGTTATATGTTATAACGTAATACTATATAACGTTATACGTTATAACGTAATACTAAATAACGTTATACGTTATAACGTAATACTATATAACGTTATCCGTTACAACGTAATACTATATAACGTTATACGTTATAACGTAATACTATATAACGCTATACGTTATAACGTAATACTACACAACGTTATACGTTATAACGTAATACTATATAACTTTATACGTTATAACGTAATACTATATAACGTCATACGTTATAACGTAATACTATATAACGTTATACGTTATAGCGTTTCACTATATAACGTTATAAGTTATAACGTTACACTATATAACGTTATACGTTATAACGTTACACTAAATAACGTTATACGTTAAAGCGTAACACTATATAACGTCACACATTGTATAGTAATAGTATATAACGTTATACGTTCTATCGTAATCCTATATAACGTTATACGTTATAGCGTAATGCTATATAACGTTATACGTTATAATTTAACACTATATAACGTTATACGTTATAACGTAATACTACATAACGTTATACGTTATAACGTAACACTATATAACGTTATACGTTATAACGTCACACTATATAACGTTACACGTTGTATGGTAATTGTATCTAACTTTATACGTTATAACGTAATACTATATAACGTTATACGTTATAACGTGATACTATATAACGTTATACGTTATAACGTAATACTATATAACGTTATACGTTATAATTTAACACTATATAACGTTATACGTTATAACGTAATACTACATAACGTTATACGTTATAACGTAACACTACATAACGTTATACGTTATAACGTAATACTATATAACTTTATACGTTATAACGTAATACTATATAACGTTATACGTTATAACGTAATACTATATAACTTTATACGTTATAACGTAATACTATATAACGTTATACGTTATAACGTAATACTACATAACGTTATCCGTTATAACGTAATACTATATAACGTTATACGTTATAACGTAATACTAAATTACGTTATACGTTAAAGCATAACACTATATAACGTCACACATTGTATAGTAATAGTATATAACGTTATACGTTCTATCGTAATCCTATATAACGTTATACGTTATAGCGTAATGCTATATAACGTTATACGTTATAATTTAACACTATATAACGTTATACGTTATAACGTAATACTACATAACGTTATACGTTATAACGTAATACTATATAACGGTATACGTCATAACGCAGTGCTATATAACGTTATACGTTATAACGTTACACTATATAACGTTACACGTTGTATGGTAATTGTATATAACGTTATACGTTATAACGTAATACTATATAACGTTATACGTTAGAACGTAATACTATATAACGTTACGCGTTGTATGGTAATTGTATATAACGTTATACGTTATAACGTAATACTATATAACGTTATACGTTATAACGTAATACTATATAACGTTATACGTTATAACGTAATACTACATAACGTTATACGTTATAACGTAACACTATATAACGTTATACGTTATAACGTTACACTATATAACGTTACACGTTGTATGGTAATTGTATCTAACTTTATACGTTATAACGTAATACTATATAACGTTATACGTTATAACGTAATACTATATAACGTTATATGTTATAACGTAATACTATATAACGTTATACGTTATAACGTAATACTAAATAACGTTATACGTTGTATGGTAATTGTATCTAACTTTATACGTTATAACGTAATACTATATAACGTTATACGTTATAACGTAATACTATATAACGTTATACGTTATAACATAATACTATATAACGTTATACGTTATAACATAATACTATATAACGTTATCCGTTATAACGTAATACTATATAACGTTGTACGTTATAACGTCATACTATATAACGTTATACGTTATACCGTAATACTATATAACGTTGTACGTTATAACGTAATACAATATAACGTTATACGTTATAACGTAATACTACATAACGTTATACGTTATAACGTAACACTATATAACGTTATACGTTATAACGTTACACTATATAACGTTACACGTTGTATGGTAATTGTATCTAACTTTATACGTTATAACGTAATACTATATAACGTTATACGTTATAAAGTAATGCTATATAACGTTATATGTTATAACGTAATACTATATAACGTTATCCGTTATAACGTAATACTATATAACGTTATACGTTATAACGTAATACTATATAACGGTATACGTTATAACGCAGTGCTATATAGCGTTATACGTTATAACGTTACACTATATAACGTTACACGTTGTATGGTAATTGTATATAACGTTATACGTTATAACGTAATACTAAATAACGTTATACGTTATAACGTAATACTATATAACGTTATACGTTAGAACGTAATACTATATAACGTTACGCGTTGAATGGTAATTGTATATAACGTTATACGTTATAACGTAATACTATATAACGTTATACGTTATAACGTAATACTATATAACGTTATACGTTATAACGTAATACTATATAACGTTATACGTCATAACGTAATACTATATAACGGTATACGTTATAACGCAATGCCATATAACGTTATACGTTATAACGATACACTATATAACGTTACACGTTGTATGGTAATTGTATATAACGTTATACGTTATAACGTAATACTATATAACTTTATACGTTATAACGTAATACTATATAACGTTATACGTTATAACGTAATACTATATAACGTTATCCGTTATAACGTAATACTATATAACGTTATACGTTATAACGTAATACTAAATAACGTTATACGTTATACCGTAATACTATATAACGTTATACGTTATAACGTTACACTAAATAACGTTATACGTTAAAGCGTAACACTATATAACGTCGCACATTGTACAGTAATAGTATAAAACGTTATACGTTATAGCGTAATGCTATATAACGTTATACGTTATAACGTTACACTTTATAACGTTACACGTTGTATGGTAATTGTATATAACGTTATACGTTATAACGTAATACTAAATAACGTTATACGTTATAACGTAATACTATATAACGTTATACGTTATAACGTAATACTAAATAACGTTATACGTTATACCGTAATACTATATAACGTTATACGTTATAACGTTACACTAAATAACGTTATACGTTAAAGCGTAACACTATATAACGTCGCACATTGTATAGTAATAGTATAAAACGTTATACGTTATAGCGTAATGCTATATAACGTAATACGTTATAACGTAATACTACATAACGTTATACGTTATAACGTAATACTACATAACGTTATACGTTATAACGTAATACTATATAACGTTATACGTTAGAACGTAATACTATATAACGTTACGCGTTGTATGGTAACTGTATATAACGTTATACGTTATAACGTAACACTATATAACGTTATACGTTATAACGTAATACTATATAACGGTATACGTTATAACGCAGTGCTATATAACGTTATACGTTATAACGTTACACTATATAACGTTACACGTTGTATGGTAATTGTATATAACGTTATGCGTTATAACGTAATACTATATAACGTTATACGTTAGAACGTAATACTATATAACGTTACGCGTTGTATGGTAACTGTATATAACGTTATACGTTATAGCGTAATACTATATAACGTTATACGTCATAACGTAATACTATATAACGTTATACGTTATAACGTAATACTACATAACGTTATACGTTATAACGTAATACTACATAACGTTATACGTTATAACGTAACACTACATAACGTTATACGTTATAACGTAATACTATATAACTTTATACGTTATAACGTAATACTATATAACGTTATACGTTATAACGTAATACTATATAACTTTATACGTTATAACGTAATACTATATAACGTTATACGTTATAACGTAATACTACATAACGTTATCCGTTATAACGTAATACTATATAACGTTATACGTTATAACGTAATACTAAATTACGTTATACGTTAAAGCGTAACACTATATAACGTCACACATTGTATAGTAATAGTATATAACGTTATACGTTCTATCGTAATCCTATATAACGTTATACGTTCTAGCGTAATGCTATATAACGTTATACGTTATAATTTAACACTTAATAACGTTATACGTTATAACGTAATACTACATAGCGTTATACGTTATAACGTAACACTACATAACGTTATCCGTTATAACATAATACTATATAACGTTATACGTTATAACGTAATACTATATAACGTTATACGTTACAACGTAATACTATATAACGTTATACGTTGTATGGTAACTGTATATAACGTTATACGTTATAACGTTATACTATATAACGGTATACGCTATAACGCAATGCTATATAACGTTATACGTTATAACGTAATACTATATAACGTTATACGTTATAACATAATACTATATAACGTTATACGTTATAACGTAATACTATATAACGTTATACGTTACAACGTAATACTATATAACGTTATACGTTATAACATTATACTATATAACGTTATACGTTACAACATAATACTATATAACGTTATACGTTATAACGTAATACTATATAACGTTATACGTTATAGCGCAATGCTATATAACGTTATACGTTATAACATAATACTATATAACGTTATACGTTATAACGTAATACTATATAACTTTATACGTTATAACGTAATACTATATAACGTTATACGTTATAACGTAATACTATATAACGTTATCCGTTATACCGTAATACTATATAACGTTATACGTTATAACGTAATACTATATAACGTTATACGTTATAACGTAATACTACATAACGTTATACGTTATAACGTAATACTATATAACGTTATCCATTACAACGTAATACTATATAACGTTATACGTTATAACGTAATACTATATAACGCTATACGTTATAACGTAATACTACATAACGTTATACGTTATAACGTAATACTATATAACTTTATACGTTATAACGTAATACTACATAACGTTATAGGTTATAACGTAATACTATATAACGTTATCCGTTATACCGTAATACTATATAACGTTATACGTTATAACGTAATACTATATAACGTTATACGTTATAACGTAATACTACATAACGTTATACGTTATAACGTAATACTATATAACGTTATACGTTATAACGTAATACTACATAACGTTATACGTTATAACGTAATACTATATAACGTTATCCGTTACAACGTAATACTATATAACGTTATACGTTATAACGTAATACTATATAACGTTATCCGTTATAACGTAATACTATATAACGTTATACGTTATAACGTTACACTATATAACGTTACACTATATAACGTTACACGTTGTATGGTAATTGTATCTAACTTTATACGTTATAACGTAATACTATATAACGTTATACGTTATAACGTAATACTATATAACGTTATATGTTATAACGTAATACTATATAACGTTATACGTTATAACGTAATACTAAATAACGTTATCCGTTACAACGTAATACTATATAACGTTATACGTTATAACGTAATACTATATAACGCTATACGTTATAACGTAATACTACATAACGTTATACGTTATAACGTAATACTATATAACTTTATACGTTATAACGTAATACTATATAACGTCATACGTTATAACGTAATACTATATAACGTTATACGTTATAACGTTTCACTATATAACGTTATAAGTTATAACGTTACACTATATAACGTTATACGTTATAACGTTACACTAAATAACGTTATACGTTAAAGCGTAACACTATATAACGTCACACATTGTATAGTAATAGTATATAACGTTATACGTTCTATCGTAATCCTATATAACGTTATACGTTATAGCGTAATGCTATATAACGTTATACGTCATAATTTAACACTATATAACATTATACGTTATAACGTAATACTACATAACGTTATACGTTATAACGTAACACTATATAACGTTATACGTTATAACGTAATACTATATAACGTTATAAGTTATAACGTTACACTATATAACGTTATACGTTATAACGTTACACTAAATAACGTTATACGTTAAAGCGTAACACTATATAACGTCACACATTGTATAGTAATAGTATATAACGTTATACGTTATAACGTAATACTATATAACGTTATCCGTTATAACGTAATACTATATAACGTTATACGTTATAACGTAACACTATATAACGCTATACGTTATAACATATTACTACATAACGTTATACGTTATAACGTAATACTATATAACTTTATACGTTATAACGTAATACTATATAACGTTATACGTTATAACGTAATACTATATAACGTTATACGTTATAACGTTTCACTATATAACGTTATAAGTTATAACGTTACACTATATAACGTTATACGTTATAACGTTACACTAAATAACGTTATACGTTAAAGCGTAACACTATATAACGTCACACATTGTATAGTAATAGTATATAACGTTATACGTTATAGCGTAATGCTATATAACGTTATACGTTATAATTTAACACTATATAACGTTATACGTTATAACGTAATACTATATAACGTTATACGTTATAACGTAATACTACATAACGTTATACGTTATAACGTAATACTATATAACGTTATACGTTACAACGTAATACTATATAACGTTATACGTTATAACATTATACTATATAACGTTATACGTTACAACATAATACTATATAACGTTATACGTTATAACGTAATACTATATAACGTTATACGTTATAGCGCAATGCTATATAACGTTATACGTTATAACATAATACTATATAACGTTATACGTTATAACGTAATACTATATAACTTTATACGTTATAACGTAATACTATATAACGTTATACGTTATAACGTAATACTATATAACGTTATCCGTTATACCGTAATACTATATAACGTTATACGTTATAACGTAATACTATATAACGTTATACGTTATAACGTAATACTACATAACGTTATACGTTATAACGTAATACTATATAACGTTATCCGTTACAACGTAATACTATATAACGTTATACGTTATAACGTAATACTATATAACGCTATACGTTATAACGTAATACTACATAACGTTATACGTTATAACGTAATACTATATAACTTTATACGTTATAACGTAATACTACATAACGTTATAGGTTATAACGTAATACTATATAACGTTATCCGTTATACCGTAATACTATATAACGTTATACGTTATAACGTAATACTATATAACGTTATACGTTATAACGTAATACTACATAACGTTATACGTTATAACGTAATACTATATAACGTTATACGTTATAACGTAATACTACATAACGTTATACGTTATAACGTAATACTATATAACGTTATCCGTTACAACGTAATACTATATAACGTTATACGTTATAACGTAATACTATATAACGTTATCCGTTATAACGTAATACTATATAACGTTATACGTTATAACGTTACACTATATAACGTTACACTATATAACGTTACACGTTGTATGGTAATTGTATCTAACTTTATACGTTATAACGTAATACTATATAACGTTATACGTTATAACGTAATACTATATAACGTTATATGTTATAACGTAATACTATATAACGTTATACGTTATAACGTAATACTAAATAACGTTATACGTTATAACGTAATACTATATAACGTTATCCGTTACAACGTAATACTATATAACGTTATACGTTATAACGTTTCACTATATAACGTTATAAGTTATAACGTTACACTATATAACGTTATACGTTATAACGTTACACTAAATAACGTTATACGTTAAAGCGTAACACTATATAACGTCACACATTGTATAGTAATAGTATATAACGTTATACGTTCTATCGTAATCCTATATAACGTTATACGTTATAGCGTAATGCTATATAACGTTATACGTCATAATTTAACACTATATAACGTTATACGTTATAACGTAATACTACATAACGTTATACGTTATAACGTAACACTATATAACGTTATACGTTATAACGTCACACTATATAACGTTACACGTTGTATGGTAATTGTATCTAACTTTATACGTTATAACGTAATACTATATAACGTTATACGTTATAACGTGATACTATATAACGTTATACGTTATAACGTAATACTATATAACGTTATACGTTATAATTTAACACTATATAACGTTATACGTTATAACGTAATACTACATAACGTTATACGTTATAACGTAACACTACATAACGTTATACGTTATAACGTAATACTATATAACTTTATACGATATAACGTAATACTATATAACGTTATACGTTATAACGTAATACTATATAACTTTATACGTTATAACGTAATACTATATAACGTTATACGTTATAACGTAATACTACATAACGTTATCCGTTATAACGTAATACTATATAACGTTATACGTTATAACGTAATACTAAATTACGTTATACGTTAAAGCATAACACTATATAACGTCACACATTGTATAGTAATAGTATATAACGTTATACGTTCTATCGTAATCCTATATAACGTTATACGTTATAGCGTAATGCTATATAACGTTATACGTTATAATTTAACACTATATAACGTTATACGTTATAACGTAATACTACATAACGTTATACGTTATAACGTAATACTATATAACGGTATACGTTATAACGCAGTGCTATATAACGTTATACGTTATAACGTTACACTATATAACGTTACACGTTGTATGGTAATTGTATATAACGTTATACGTTATAACGTAATACTATATAACGTTATACGTTAGAACGTAATACTATATAACGTTACGCGTTGTATGGTAATTGTATATAACGTTATACGTTATAACGTAATACTATATAACGTTATACGTTATAACGTAATACTACATAACGTTATACGTTATAACGTAACACTATATAACGTTATACGTTATAACGTTACACTATATAACGTTACACGTTGTATGGTAATTGTATCTAACTTTATACGTTATAACGTAATACTATATAACGTTATACGTTATAACGTAATACTATATAACGTTATATGTTATAACGTAATACTGTATAACGTTATACGTTATAACGTAACACTATATAACGTTATACGTTATACCGTAATACTATATAACGTTATCCGTTATAACGTAATACTATATAACGTTATACGTTACAACGTAATACTATATAACGTTATAAGTTATAACGTAATCCTATATAACGTTATCCGTTATAACGAAATACTATATAACGTTATACGTTATAACGTAATACTATATAACGCTACACGTTATAACGTAACACTACATAACGTTATACGTTATAACGTAACACTACATAACGTTATACGTTATAACGTAATACTATATAACTTTATACGTTATAACGTAATACTATATAACGTTATACGTTATAACGTAATACTATATAACGTTATCCGTTATAACGTAATACTATATAACGTTATACGTTATAACGTAATACTATATAACGGTATACGTTATAACGCAGTGCTATATAGCGTTATACGTTATAACGTTACACTATATAACGTTACACGTTGTATGGTAATTGTATATAACCTTATACGTTATAACGTAATACTAAATAACGTTATACGTTATAACGTAATACTATATAACGTTATAAGTTAGAACGTAATACTATATAACGTTACGCGTTGAATGGTAATTGTATATAACGTTATACGTTATAACGTAATACTATATAACGTTATACGTTATAACGTAATACTATATAACGTTATACGTTATAACGTAATACTATATAACGTTATACGTCATAACGTAACACTATATAACGGTATACGTTATAACGCAATGCTATATAACGTTATACGTTATAACGTTACACTTTATAACGTTACACGTTGTATGGTAATTGTATATAACGTTATACGTTATAACGTAATACTAAATAACGTTATACGTTATAACGTAATACTGTATAACGTTATACGTTATAACGTAATACTATATAACGTTATCCGTTATAACGTAATACTATATAACGTTATACGTTATAACGTCATACTATATAACGGTATACGTTATAACGCAATGCTATATAACGTTATACGTTATAACGTTACACTTTATAACGTTACACGTTGTATGGTAATTGTATATAACGTTATACGTTATAACGTAATACTAAATAACGTTATACGTTATACCGTAATACTATATAACGTTATACGTTATAACGTTACACTAAATAACGTTATACGTTAAAGCGTAACACTATATAACGTCACACATTGTATAGTAATAGTATATAACGTTATACGTTCTATCGTAATCCTATATAACGTTATACGTTATAGCGTAATGCTATATAACGTTATACGTTATAACGTTACACTTTATAACGTTACACGTTGTATGGTAATTGTATATAACGTTATACGTTATAACGTAATACTAAATAACGTTATACGTTATAACGTAATACTATATAACGTTATACGTTATAACGTAATACTAAATAACGTTATACGTTATACCGTAATACTATATAACGTTATACGTTATAACGTTACACTAAATAACGTTATACGTTAAAGCGTAACACTATATAACGTCACACATTGTATAGTAATAGTATATAACGTTATACGTTATAGCGTAATGCTATATAACGTTATACGTTATAACGTAATACTACATAACGTTATACGTTATAACGTAATACTACATAACGTTATACGTTATAATGTAACACTATATAACGTTATACGTTATAACGTTACACTATATAACGTTACACGTTGTATGGTAATTGTATCTAACTTTATACGTTATAACGTAATACTATATAACGTTATACGTTATAACGTAATACTATATAACGTTATATGTTATAACGTAATACTATATAACGTTATACGTTATAACGTAATACTAAATAACGTTATACGTTATACCGTAATACTATATAACGTTATCCGTTATAACGTAATACTATGTAACGTTATACGTTATAACGTAATACTATATAACGTTATACGTTATAACATAATACTATATAACGTTATACGTTATAACGTAATACTATATAACTTTATCCGTTACAACGTAATACTATATAACGTTATACGTTATAACGTAATACTATATAACGTTATATGTTATAACGTAATACTATATAACGTTATACGTTATAACGTAATACTAAATAACGTTATACGTGATAACGTAATACTCTATAACGTTATCCGTTACAACGTAATACTATATAACGTTATACGTTATAACGTAATACTATATAACGTTATATGTTATAACGTAATACTATATTACGTTATACGTTATAACGTAATACTAAATAACGTTATACGTTATAACGTAATACTATATAACGTTATCCGTTACAACGTAATACTATATAACGTTATACGTTATAACGTAATACTATATAACGCTATACGTTATAACGTAATACTACATAACGTTATACGTTATAACGTAATACTATATAACTTTATACGTTATAACGTAATACTATATAACATCATACGTTATAACGTAACACTATATAACGTTATACGTTATAACGTCACACTATATAACGTTACACGTTGTATGGTAATTGTATCTAACTTTATACGTTATAACGTAATACTATATAACGTTATACGTTATAACGTTATACTATATAACGTTATACGTTATAACGTAATACTATATAACGTTATACGTTATAATTTAACACTATATAACGTTATACGTTATAACGTAATACTACATAACGTTATACGTTATAACGTAACACTACATAACGTTATACGTTATAACGTAATACTATATAACTTTATACGTTATAACGTAATACTATATAACGTTATACGTTATAACGTAATACTATATAACTTTATACGTTATAACGTAATACTATATAACGTTATACGTTATAACGTAATACTACATAACGTTATCCGTTATAACGTAATACTATATAACGTTATACGTTATAACGTAATACTAAATTACGTTATACGTTAAAGCGTAACACTATATAACGTCACACATTGTATAGTAATAGTATATAACGTTATACGTTCTATCGTAATCCTATATAACGTTATACGTTATAGCGTAATGCTATATAACGTTATACGTTATAATTTAACACTATATAACGTTATACGTTATAACGTAATACTACATAACGTTATACGTTATAACGTAATACTACATAACGTTATACGTTATAACGTAATACTATATAACGGTATACGTTATAACGCAGTGCTATATAACGTTACGCGTTGTATGGTAATTGTATATAACGTTATCCGTTATAACGTAATACTATATAACGTTATACGTTACAACGTAATACTATATAACGTTATAAGTTATAACGTAATACTATATAACGTTACGCGTTGTATGGTAATTGTATATAACGTTATCCGTTATAACGTAATACTATATAACATCATACGTTATAACGTAACACTATATAACGTTATACGTTATAACGTCACACTATATAACGTTACACGTTGTATGGTAATTGTATCTAACTTTATACGTTATAACGTAATACTATATAACGTTATACGTTATAACGTTATACTATATAACGTTATACGTTATAACGTAATACTATATAACGTTATACGTTATAATTTAACACTATATAACGTTATACGTTATAACGTAATACTACATAACGTTATACGTTATAACGTAACACTACATAACGTTATACGTTATAACGTAATACTATATAACTTTATACGTTATAACGTAATACTATATAACGTTATACGTTATAACGTAATACTATATAACTTTATACGTTATAACGTAATACTATATAACGTTATACGTTGTAACGTAATACTACATAACGTTATCCGTTATAACGTAATACTATATAACGTTATACGTTATAACGTAATACTAAATTACGTTATACGTTAAAGCGTAACACTATATAACGTCACACATTGTATGGTAATAGTATATAACGTTATACGTTCTATCGTAATCCTATATAACGTTATACGTTATAGCGTAATGCTATATAACGTTATACGTTATAATTTAACACTATATAACGTTATACGTTATAACGTAATACTACATAACGTTATACGTTATAACGTAATACTATATAACGGTATACGTTATAACGCAGTGCTATATAACGTTACGCGTTGTATGGTAATTGTATATAACGTTATCCGTTATAACGTAATACTATATAACGTTATACGTTACAACGTAATACTATATAACGTTATAAGTTATAACGTAATACTATATAACGTTACGCGTTGTATGGTAATTGTATATAACGTTATCCGTTATAACGTAATACTATATAACGTTATACGTTACAACGTAATACTATATAACGTTATAAGTTATAACGTAATACTATATAACGTTATCCGTTATAACGTAATACTATATAACGTTATACGTTATAACGTAATACTATATAACGCTACACGTTATAACGTAACACTACATAACGTTATACGTTATAACGTAATACTATATAACGTTATACGTTATAACGTAATACTATATAACGGTATACGTTATAACGCAGTGCTATATAGCGCTATACGTTATAACGTTACACTATATAACGTTACACGTTGTATGGTAATTGTATATAACGTTATACGTTATAACGTAATACTAAATAACGTTATACGTTATAACGTAATACTATATATCGTTATACGTTAGAACGTAATACTATATAACGTTAAGCGTTGAATGGTAATTGTATATAACGTTATACGTTATAACGTAATACTATATAACGTTATACGTTATAGCGTAATGCTATATAACGTTATACGTTATAACGTAATACTACATAACGTTATACGTTATAACGTAATACTACATAACGTTATACGTTATAATGTAACACTATATAACGTTATACGTTATAACGTTACACTATATAACGTTACACGTTGTATGGTAATTGTATCTAACTTTATACGTTATAACGTAATACTATATAACGTTATACGTTATAACGTAATACTATATAACGTTATATGTTATAACGTAATACTATATAACGTTATACGTTATAACGTAATACTAAATAACGTTATACGTTATACCGTAATACTATATAACGTTATCCGTTATAACGTAATACTATGTAACGTTATACGTTATAACGTAATACTATATAACGTTATACGTTATAACATAATACTATATAACGTTATACGTTATAACGTAATACTATATAACTTTATCCGTTACAACGTAATACTATATAACGTTATACGTTATAACGTAATACTATATAACGTTATATGTTATAACGTAATACTATATAACGTTATACGTTATAACGTAATACTAAATAACGTTATACGTTATAACGTAATACTCTATAACGTTATCCGTTACAACGTAATACTATATAACGTTATACGTTATAACGTAATACTATATAACGTTATATGTTATAACGTAATACTATATTACGTTATACGTTATAACGTAATACTAAATAACGTTATACGTTATAACGTAATACTATATAACGTTATCCGTTACAACGTAATACTATATAACGTTATACGTTATAACGTAATACTATATAACGCTATACGTTATAACGTAATACTACATAACGTTATACGTTATAACGTAATACTATATAACTTTATACGTTATAACGTAATACTATATAACATCATACGTTATAACGTAACACTATATAACGTTATACGTTATAACGTCACACTATATAACGTTACACGTTGTATGGTAATTGTATCTAACTTTATACGTTATAACGTAATACTATATAACGTTATACGTTATAACGTTATACTATATAACGTTATACGTTATAACGTAATACTATATAACGTTATACGTTATAATTTAACACTATATAACGTTATACGTTATAACGTAATACTACATAACGTTATACGTTATAACGTAACACTACATAACGTTATACGTTATAACGTAATACTATATAACTTTATACGTTATAACGTAATACTATATAACGTTATACGTTATAACGTAATACTATATAACTTTATACGTTATAACGTAATACTATATAACGTTATACGTTATAACGTAATACTACATAACGTTATCCGTTATAACGTAATACTATATAACGTTATACGTTATTACGTAATACTAAATTACGTTATACGTTAAAGCGTAACACTATATAACGTCACACATTGTATAGTAATAGTATATAACGTTATACGTTCTATCGTAATCCTATATAACGTTATACGTTATAGCGTAATGCTATATAACGTTATACGTTATAATTTAACACTATATAACGTTATACGTTATAACGTAATACTACATAACGTTATACGTTATAACGTCACACTATATAACGTTACACGTTGTATGGTAATTGTATCTAACTTTATACGTTATAACGTAATACTATATAACGTTATACGTTATAACGTTATACTATATAACGTTATACGTTATAACGTAATACTATATAACGTTATACGTTATAATTTAACACTATATAGCGTTATACGTTATAACGTAATACTACATAACGTTATACGTTATAACGTAACACTACATAACGTTATACGTTATAACGTAATACTATATAACCTTATACGTTATAACGTAATACTATATAACGTTATACGTTATAACGTAATACTATATAACTTTATACGTTATAACGTAATACTATATAACGTTATACGTTATAACGTAATACTACATAACGTTATCCGTTATAACGTAATACTATATAACGTTATACGTTATAACGTAATACTAAATTACGTTATACGTTAAAGCGTAACACTATATAACGTCACACATTGTATAGTAATAGTATATAACGTTATACGTTCTATCGTAATCCTATATAACGTTATACGTTATAGCGTAATGCTATATAACGTTATACGTTATAATTTAACACTATATAACGTTATACGTTATAACGTAATACTACATAACGTTATACGTTATAACGTAATACTATATAACGGTATACGTTATAACGCAGTGCTATATAACGTTACGCGTTGTATGGTAATTGTATATAACGTTATCCGTTATAACGTAATACTATATAACGTTATACGTTACAACGCAATACTATATAACGTTATAAGTTATAACGTAATACTATATAACGTTACGCGTTGTATGGTAATTGTATATAACGTTATCCGTTATAACGTAATACTATATAACGTTATACGTTACAACGTAATACTATATAACGTTATAAGTTATAACGTAATACTATATAACGTTATCCGTTATAACGTAATACTATATAACGTTATACGTTATAACGTAATACTATATAACGCTACACGTTATAACGTAACACTACATAACGTTATACGTTATAACGTAATACTATATAACTTTATACGTTATAACGTAATACTATATAACGTTATACGTTATAACGTAATACTATATAACGTTATTCGTTATAACGTAATACTATATAACGTTATACGTTATAACGTAATACTATATAACGGTATACGTTATAACGCAGTGCTATATAGCGTTATACGTTATAACGTTACACTATATAACGTTACACGTTGTATGGTAATTGTATATAACGTTATACGTTATAACGTAATACTAAATAACGTTATACGTTATAACGTAATACTATATAACGTTATACGTTAGAGCGTAATACTATATAACGTTACGCGTTGAATGGTAATTGTATATAACGTTATACGTTATAACGTAATACTATATAACGTTATACGTTATAACGTAATACTATATAACGTTATACGTTATAACGTAATACTATATAACGTTATACGTCATAACGTAATACTATATAACGGTATACGTTATAACGCAATGCCATATAACGTCATACGTTATAACGATACACTATATAACGTTACACGTTGTATGGTAATTGTATATAACGTTATACGTTATAACGTAATACTATATAACTTTATACGTTATAACGTAATACTATATAACGTTATACGTTATAACGTAATACTATATAACGTTATCCGTTATAACGTTATACTATATAACGTTATACGTTATAACGTCATACTATATAACGGTATACGTTATAACGCAATGCTATATAACGTTATACGTTATAACGTTACACTTTATAACGTTACACGTTGTATGGTAATTGTATATAACGTTATACGTTATAACGTAATACTAAATAACGTTATACGTTATACCGTAATACTATATAACGTTATACGTTATAACGTTACACTAAATAACGTTATACGTTAAAGCGTAACACCATATAACGTCACACATTGTATAGTAATAGTATATAACGTTATACGTTCTATCGTAATCCTATATAACGTTATACGTTATAGCGTAATGCTATATAACGTTATACGTTATAACGTTACACTTTATAACGTTACACGTTGTATGGTAATTGTATATAACGTTATACGTTATAACGTAATACTAAATAACGTTATACGTTATAACGTAATACTATATAACGTTATACGTTATAACGTAATACTAAATAACGTTATACGTTATACCGTAATACTATATAACGTTATACGTTATAACGTTACACTAAATAACGTTATACGTTAAAGCGTAACACTATATAACGTCACACATTGTATAGTAATAGTATATAACGTTATACGTTATAGCGTAATGCTATATAACGTTATACGTTATAACGTAATACTAAATAACGTTATGCGTTATAACGTAATACTATATAACGTTATACGTTATAACGTAATACTATATAACTTTATACGTTATAACGTAATACTATATAACGTTATACGTTATAACGTAATACTATATAACGTTATCCGTTATACCGTAATACTATATAACGTTATACGTTATATCGTAATACTATATAACGTTATATGTTATAACGTAATACTATATAACGTTATACGTTATAACGTAATACTAAATAACGTTATACGTTATAACGTAATACTATATAACGTTATCCGTTACAACGTAATACTATATAACGTTATACGTTATAACGTAATACTATATAACGTTATATGTTATAACGCTACACTATATAACGTTACACGTTGTATGGTAATTGTATCTAACTTTATACGTTATAACGTAATACTATATAACGTTATACGTTATAACGTAATACTATATAACGTTATATGTTATAACGTAATACTATATAACGTTATACGTTATAACGTAATACTAAATAACGTTATACGTTATAACGTAATACTATATAACGTTATCCGTTACAACGTAATACTATATAACGTTATACGTTATAACGTAATACTATATAACGTTATATGTTATAACGTAATACTATATAACGTTATACGTTATAACGTAATACTAAATAACGTTATACGTTATAACGTAATACTATATAACGTTATCCGTTACAACGTAATACTATATAACGTTATACGTTATAACGTAATACTATATAACGCTATACGTTATAACGTAATACTACATAACGTTATACGTTATAACGTAATACTATATAACTTTATACGTTATAACGTAATACTATATAACGTCATACGTTATAACGTAACACTATATAACGTTATACGTTATAACGTCACACTATATAACGTTACACGTTGTATGGTAATTGTATCTAACTTTATACGTTATAACGTAATACTATATAACGTTATACGTTATAACGTTATACTATATAACGTTATACGTTATAACGTAATACTATATAACGTTATACGTTATAATTTAACACTATATAACGTTATACGTTATAACGTAATACTACATAACGTTATACGTTATAACGTAACACTACATAACGTTATACGTTATAACGTAATACTATATAACTTTATACGTTATAACGTAATACTATATAACGTTATACGTTATAACGTAATACTATATAACTTTATACGTTATAACGTAATACTATATAACGTTATACGTTATAACGTAATACTACATAACGTTATCCGTTATAACGTAATACTATATAACGTTATACGTTATAACCTAATACTAAATTACGTTATACGTTAAAGCGTAACACTATATAACGTCACACATTGTATAGTAATAGTATATAACGTTATACGTTCTATCGTAATCCTATATAACGTTATACGTTATAGCGTAATGCTATATAACGTTATACGTTATAATTTAACACTATATAACGTTATACGTTATAACGTAATACTGCATAACGTTATACGTTATAACGTAATACTATATATCGGTATACGTTATAACGCAGTGCTATATAACGTTATACGTTATAACGTTACACTATATAACGTTACACGTTGTATGGTAATTGTATATAACGTTATACGTTATAACGTAATACTATATAACGTTATACGTTAGAACGTAATACTATATAACGTTACGCGTTGTATGGTAATTGTATATAACGTTATACGTTATAACGTAATACTATATAACGTTATACGCTATAACGTAATACTATATAAGGTTATACGTTATAACGTAATACTACATAACGTTATACGTTATAACGTAACACTATATAACGTTATACGTTATAACGTTACACTATATAACGTTACACGTTGTATGGTAATTGTATCTAACTTTATACGTTATAACGTAATACTATATAACGTTATACGTTATAACGTAATACTACATAACGTTATACGTTATAACGTAACACTATATAACGTTATACGTTATAACGTTACACTATATAACGTTACACGTTGTATGGTAATTGTATCTAACTTTATACGTTATAACGTAATACTATATAACGTTATACGTTATAACGTAATACTATATAACGTTATATGTTATAACGTAATACTATATAACGTTATACGTTACAACGTAATACTATATAACGTTATACGTTATAACATTATACTATATAACGTTATACGTTACAACATAATACTATATAACGTTATACGTTATAACGTAATACTATATAACGTTATATGTTATAGCGCAATGCTATATAACGTTATACGTTATAACATAATACTATATAACGTTATACGTTATAACGTAATACTATATAACTTTATCCGTTACAACGTAATACTATATAACGTTATACGTTATAACGTAATACTATATAACGTTATATGTTATAACGTAATACTATATAACGTTATACGTTATAACGTAATACTAAATAACGTTATCCGTTACAACGTAATACTATATAACGTTATACGTTATAACGTAATACTATATAACGCTATACGTTATAACGTAATACTACATAACGTTATACGTTATAACGTAATACTATATAACTTTATACGTTATAACGTAATACTATATAACTTTATACGTTATAACGTAATACTATATAACGTCATACGTTATAACGTAACACTATATAACGTTATACGTTATAACGTCACACTATATAACGTTACACGTTGTATGGTAATTGTATCTATCTTTATACGTTATAACGTAATACTATATAACGTTATACGTTATAACGTTATACTATATAACGTTATACGTTATAACGTAATACTATATAACGTTATACGTTATAACGTTATACTATATAACGTTATAAGTTATAACGTAATACTATATAACGTTATCCGTTATAACGTAATACTATATAACGTTATACGTTATAACGTAATACTATATAACGCTACACGTTATAACGTAACACTACATAACGTTATACGTTATAACGTAATACTATATAACTTTATACGTTATAACGTAATACTATATAACGTTATACGTTATAACGTAATACTATATAACGTTATTCGTTATAACGTAATACTATATAACGTTATACGTTATAACGTAATACTACATAACGTTATCCGTTATAACGTAATACTATATAACGTTATACGTTATAACGTAATACTAAATTACGTTATACGTTAAAGCGTAACACTATATAACGTCACACATTGTATAGTAATAGTATATAACGTTATACGTTCTATCGTAATCCTATATAACGTTATACGTTATAGCGTAATGCTTTATAACGTTATACGTTATAATTTAACACTATATAACGTTATACGTTATAACGTAATACTACATAACGTTATACGTTATAACGTAATACTATATAACGGTATACGTTATAACGCAGTGCTATATAACGTTACGCGTTGTATGGTAATTGTATATAACGTTATCCGTTATAACGTAATACTATATAACGTTATACGTTACAACGTAATACTATATAACGTTATAAGTTATAACGTAATACTATATAACGTTACGCGTTGTATGGTAATTGTATATAACGTTATCCGTTATAACGTAATACTATATAACGTTATACGTTACAACGTAATACTATATAACGTTATACGTCATAACGTAATACTATATAACGGTATACGTTATAACGCAATGCCATATAACGTTATACGTTATAACGATACACTATATAACGTTACACGTTGTATGGTAATTGTATATAACGTTATACGTTATAACGTAATACTATATAACTTTATACGTTATAACGTAATACTATATAACGTTATACGTTATAACGTAATACTATATAACGTTATCCGTTATAACGTAATACTATATAACGTTATACGTTATAACGTCATACTATATAACGGTATACGTTATAACGCAATGCTATATAACGAATTACGTTATAACGTTACACTTTATAACGTTACACGTTGTATGGTAATTGTATATAACGTTATACGTTATAACGTAATACTAAATAACGTTATACGTTATACCGTAATACTATATAACGTTATACGTTATAACGTTACACTAAATAACGTTATACGTTAAAGCGTAACACTATATAACGTCACACATTGTATAGTAATAGTATATAACGTTATACGTTATATCGTAATACTATATAACGTTATACGTTATAGCGTAATGCTATATAACGTTATACGTTATAACGTTACACTTTATAACGTTACACGTTGTATGGTAATTGTATATAACGTTATACGTTATAACGTAATACTAAATAACGTTATACGTTATAACGTAATACTATATAACGTTATACGTTATAACGTAATACTAAATAACGTTATACGTTATACCGTAATACTATATAACGTTATACGTTATAACGTTACACTAAATAACGTTATACGTTAAAGCGTAACACTATATAACGTCACACATTGTATAGTAATAGTATATAACGTTATACGTTATAGCGTAATGCTATATAACGTTATACGTTATAACGTAATACTAAATAACGTTATACGTTATAACGTAATACTATATAACGTTATACGTTATAACGTAATACTATATAACTTTATACGTTATAACGTAATACTATATAACGTTATACGTTATAACGTTATACTATATAACGTTATCCGTTATACCGTAATACTATATAACGTTATACGTTATAACGTAATACTATATAACGTTATACGTCATAACGTAATACTATATAACGGTATACGTTATAACGCAATGCCATATAACGTTATACGTTATAACGATACACTATATAACGTTACACGTTGTATGGTAATTGTATATAACGTTATACGTTATAACGTAATACTATATAACGCTACACGTTATAACGTAACACTACATAACGTTATACGTTATAACGTAATACTATATAACTTTGTACGTTATAACGTAATACTATATAACGTTATACGTTATAACGTAATACTATATAACGTTATACGTTATAACGTAATACTATATAACGTTATACGTCATAACGTAATACTATATAACGGTATACGTTATAACGCAATGCCATATAACGTTATACGTTATAACGATACACTATATAACGTTACACGTTGTATGGTAATTGTATATAACGTTATACGTTATAACGTAATACTATATAACTTTATACGTTATAACGTAATACTATATAACGTTATACGTTATAACGTAATACTATATAACGTTATCCGTTATAACGTAATACTATATAACGTTATACGTTATAACGTCATACTATATAACGGTATACGTTATAACGCAATGCTATATAACGAATTACGTTATAACGTTACACTTTATAACGTTACACGTTGTATGGTAATTGTATATAACGTTATACGTTATAACGTAATACTAAATAACGTTATACGTTATACCGTAATACTATATAACGTTATACGTTATAACGTTACACTAAATAACGTTATACGTTAAAGCGTAACACTATATAACGTCACACATTGTATAGTAATAGTATATAACGTTATACGTTCTATCGTAATCCTATATAACGTTATACGTTATAGCGTAATGCTATATAACGTTATACGTTATAACGTTACACTTTATAACGTTACACGTTGTATGGTAATTGTATATAACGTTATACGTTATAACGTAATACTAAATAACGTTATACGTTATAACGTAATACTATATAACGTTATACGTTATAACGTAATACTAAATAACGTTATACGTTATACCGTAATACTATATAACGTTATACGTTATAACGTTACACTAAATAACGTTATACGTTAAAGCGTAACACTATATAACGTCACACATTGTATAGTAATAGTATATAACGTTATACGTTATAGCGTAATGCTATATAACGTTATACGTTATAACGTAATACTAAATAACGTTATACGTTATAACGTAATACTATATAACGTTATACGTTATAACGTAATACTATATAACTTTATACGTTATAACGTAATACTATATAACGTTATACGTTATAACGTAATACTACATAACGTTATACGTTATAACGTAACACTATATAACGTTATACGTTATAACGTTACACTATATAACGTTACACGTTGTATGGTAATTGTATCTAACTTTATACGTTATAACGTAATACTATATAACGTTATACGTTATAACGTAATACTATATAACGTTATATGTTATAACGTAATACTATATAACGTTATACGTTACAACGTAATACTATATAACGTTATACGTTATAACATTATACTATATAACGTTATACGTTACAACATAATACTATATAACGTTATACGTTATAACGTAATACTATATAACGTTATATGTTATAGCGCAATGCTATATAACGTTATACGTTATAACATAATACTATATAACGTTATACGTTATAACGTAATACTATATAACTTTATCCGTTACAACGTAATACTATATAACGTTATACGTTATAACGTAATACTATATAACGTTATATGTTATAACGTAATACTATATAACGTTATACGTTATAACGTAATACTAAATAACGTTATCCGTTACAACGTAATACTATATAACGTTATACGTTATAACGTAATACTATATAACGCTATACGTTATAACGTAATACTACATAACGTTATACGTTATAACGTAATACTATATAACTTTATACGTTATAACGTAATACTATATAACTTTATACGTTATAACGTAATACTATATAACGTCATACGTTATAACGTAACACTATATAACGTTATACGTTATAACGTCACACTATATAACGTTACACGTTGTATGGTAATTGTATCTATCTTTATACGTTATAACGTAATACTATATAACGTTATACGTTATAACGTTATACTATATAACGTTATACGTTATAACGTAATACTATATAACGTTATACGTTATAACGTTATACTATATAACGTTATAAGTTATAACGTAATACTATATAACGTTATCCGTTATAACGTAATACTATATAACGTTATACGTTATAACGTAATACTATATAACGCTACACGTTATAACGTAACACTACATAACGTTATACGTTATAACGTAATACTATATAACTTTATACGTTATAACGTAATACTATATAACGTTATACGTTATAACGTAATACTATATAACGTTATTCGTTATAACGTAATACTATATAACGTTATACGTTATAACGTAATACTACATAACGTTATCCGTTATAACGTAATACTATATAACGTTATACGTTATAACGTAATACTAAATTACGTTATACGTTAAAGCGTAACACTATATAACGTCACACATTGTATAGTAATAGTATATAACGTTATACGTTCTATCGTAATCCTATATAACGTTATACGTTATAGCGTAATGCTTTATAACGTTATACGTTATAATTTAACACTATATAACGTTATACGTTATAACGTAATACTACATAACGTTATACGTTATAACGTAATACTATATAACGGTATACGTTATAACGCAGTGCTATATAACGTTACGCGTTGTATGGTAATTGTATATAACGTTATCCGTTATAACGTAATACTATATAACGTTATACGTTACAACGTAATACTATATAACGTTATAAGTTATAACGTAATACTATATAACGTTACGCGTTGTATGGTAATTGTATATAACGTTATCCGTTATAACGTAATACTATATAACGTTATACGTTACAACGTAATACTATATAACGTTATACGTCATAACGTAATACTATATAACGGTATACGTTATAACGCAATGCCATATAACGTTATACGTTATAACGATACACTATATAACGTTACACGTTGTATGGTAATTGTATATAACGTTATACGTTATAACGTAATACTATATAACTTTATACGTTATAACGTAATACTATATAACGTTATACGTTATAACGTAATACTATATAACGTTATCCGTTATAACGTAATACTATATAACGTTATACGTTATAACGTCATACTATATAACGGTATACGTTATAACGCAATGCTATATAACGAATTACGTTATAACGTTACACTTTATAACGTTACACGTTGTATGGTAATTGTATATAACGTTATACGTTATAACGTAATACTAAATAACGTTATACGTTATACCGTAATACTATATAACGTTATACGTTATAACGTTACACTAAATAACGTTATACGTTAAAGCGTAACACTATATAACGTCACACATTGTATAGTAATAGTATATAACGTTATACGTTCTATCGTAATCCTATATAACGTTATACGTTATAGCGTAATGCTATATAACGTTATACGTTATAACGTTACACTTTATAACGTTACACGTTGTATGGTAATTGTATATAACGTTATACGTTATAACGTAATACTAAATAACGTTATACGTTATAACGTAATACTATATAACGTTATACGTTATAACGTAATACTAAATAACGTTATACGTTATACCGTAATACTATATAACGTTATACGTTATAACGTTACACTAAATAACGTTATACGTTAAAGCGTAACACTATATAACGTCACACATTGTATAGTAATAGTATATAACGTTATACGTTATAGCGTAATGCTATATAACGTTATACGTTATAACGTAATACTAAATAACGTTATACGTTATAACGTAATACTATATAACGTTATACGTTATAACGTAATACTATATAACTTTATACGTTATAACGTAATACTATATAACGTTATACGTTATAACGTTATACTATATAACGTTATCCGTTATACCGTAATACTATATAACGTTATACGTTATAACGTAATACTATATAACGTTATACGTCATAACGTAATACTATATAACGGTATACGTTATAACGCAATGCCATATAACGTTATACGTTATAACGATACACTATATAACGTTACACGTTGTATGGTAATTGTATATAACGTTATACGTTATAACGTAATACTATATAACGCTACACGTTATAACGTAACACTACATAACGTTATACGTTATAACGTAATACTATATAACTTTGTACGTTATAACGTAATACTATATAACGTTATACGTTATAACGTAATACTATATAACGTTATACGTTATAACGTAATACTATATAACGTTATACGTCATAACGTAATACTATATAACGGTATACGTTATAACGCAATGCCATATAACGTTATACGTTATAACGATACACTATATAACGTTACACGTTGTATGGTAATTGTATATAACGTTATACGTTATAACGTAATACTATATAACTTTATACGTTATAACGTAATACTATATAACGTTATACGTTATAACGTAATACTATATAACGTTATCCGTTATAACGTAATACTATATAACGTTATACGTTATAACGTCATACTATATAACGGTATACGTTATAACGCAATGCTATATAACGAATTACGTTATAACGTTACACTTTATAACGTTACACGTTGTATGGTAATTGTATATAACGTTATACGTTATAACGTAATACTAAATAACGTTATACGTTATACCGTAATACTATATAACGTTATACGTTATAACGTTACACTAAATAACGTTATACGTTAAAGCGTAACACTATATAACGTCACACATTGTATAGTAATAGTATATAACGTTATACGTTCTATCGTAATCCTATATAACGTTATACGTTATAGCGTAATGCTATATAACGTTATACGTTATAACGTTACACTTTATAACGTTACACGTTGTATGGTAATTGTATATAACGTTATACGTTATAACGTAATACTAAATAACGTTATACGTTATAACGTAATACTATATAACGTTATACGTTATAACGTAATACTAAATAACGTTATACGTTATACCGTAATACTATATAACGTTATACGTTATAACGTTACACTAAATAACGTTATACGTTAAAGCGTAACACTATATAACGTCACACATTGTATAGTAATAGTATATAACGTTATACGTTATAGCGTAATGCTATATAACGTTATACGTTATAACGTAATACTAAATAACGTTATACGTTATAACGTAATACTATATAACGTTATACGTTATAACGTAATACTATATAACTTTATACGTTATAACGTAATACTATATAACGTTATACGTTATAACGTAATACTATATAACGTTATCCGTTATACCGTAATACTATATAACGTTATACGTTATATCGTAATACTATATAACGTTATATGTTATAACGTAATACTATATAACGTTATACGTTATAACGTAATACTAAATAACGTTATACGTTATAACGTAATACTATATAACGCTATCCGTTACAACGTAATGCTATATAACGTTATACGTTATAACGTAATACTATATAACGTTATATGTTATAACGTTACACTATATAACGTTACACGTTGTATGGTAATTGTATCTAACTTTATACGTTATAACGTAATAATATATAACGTTATACGTTATAACGTAATACTATATAACGTTATATGTTATAACGTAATACTATATAACGTTATACGTTATAACGTAATACTAAATAACGTTATACGTTATAACGTAATACTATATAACGTTATCCGTTACAACGTAATACTATATAACGTTATACGTTATAACGAAATACTATATAACGTTATATGTTATAACGTAATACTATATAACGTTATACGTTATAACGTAATACTAAATAACGTTATACGTTATAACGTAATACTATATAACGTTATCCGTTACAACGTAATACTATATAACGTTATACGTTATAACGTAATACTATATAACGCTATACGTTATAACGTAATACTACATAACGTTATACGTTATAACGTAATACTATATAACTTTATACGTTATAACGTAATACTATATAACGTCATACGTTATAACGTAACACTATATAACGTTATACGTTATAACGTCACACTATATAACGTTACACGTTGTATGGTAATTGTATCTAACTTTATACGTTATAACGTAATACTATATAACGTTATACGTTATAACGTTATACTATATAACGTTATACGTTATAACGTAATACTATATAACGTTATACGTTATAATTTAACACTATATAACGTTATACGTTATAACGTAATACTACATAACGTTATACGTTATAACGTAACACTACATAACGTTATACGTTATAACGTAATACTATATAACTTTATACGTTATAACGTAATACTATATAACGTTATACGTTATAACGTAATACTATATAACTTTATACGTTATAACGTAATACTATATAACGTTATACGTTATAACGTAATACTACATAACGTTATCCGTTATAACGTAATACTATATAACGTTATACGTTATAACCTAATACTAAATTACGTTATACGTTAAAGCGTAACACTATATAACGTCACACATTGTATAGTAATAGTATATAACGTTATACGTTCTATCGTAATCCTATATAACGTTATACGTTATAGCGTAATGCTATATAACGTTATACGTTATAATTTAACACTATATAACGTTATACGTTATAACGTAATACTGCATAACGTTATACGTTATAACGTAATACTATATAACGGTATACGTTATAACGCAGTGCTATATAACGTTATACGTTATAACGTTACACTATATAACGTTACACGTTGTATGGTAATTGTATATAACGTTATACGTTATAACGTAATACTATATAACGTTATACGTTAGAACGTAATACTATATAACGTTACGCGTTGTATGGTAATTGTATATAACGTTATACGTTATAACGTAATACTATATAACGTTATACGCTATAACGTAATACTATATAAGGTTATACGTTATAACGTAATACTACATAACGTTATACGTTATAACGTAACACTATATAACGTTATACGTTATAACGTTACACTATATAACGTTACACGTTGTATGGTAATTGTATCTAACTTTATACGTTATAACGTAATACTATATAACGTTATACGTTATAACGTAATACTAAATAACGTTATACGTTGTATGGTAATTGTATCTAACTTTATACGTTATAACGTAATACTATATAACGTTATACGTTATAACGTAATACTATATAACGTTATACGTTATAACAGAATACCATATAACGTTATACGTTATAACATAATACTATATAACGTTATCCGTTATAACGTAATACTATATAACGTTGTACGTTATAACGTCATACTATATAACGTTATACGTTATACCGTAATAATATATAACTTTATACGTTATAACGTAATACTACATAACGTTATACGTTATAACGTAATACTATATAACTTTATACGTTATAACGTAATACTATATAACGTTATACGTTATAACGTAATACTATATAACGTTATCCGTTATAACGTAATACTATATAACGTTATACGTTATGACGTAATACTATATAACGGTATACGTTATAACGCAGTGCTATATAACGTTATACGTTATAACGTTACACTATATAACGTTACACGTTGTATGGTAATTGTATATAACGTTATACGTTATAACGTAATACTATATAACGTTATACGTTATAACGTAATACTATATAACGTTACGCGTTGAATGGTAATTGTATATAACGTTATACGTTATAACGTAATACTATATAACGTTATACGTTATAACGTAATACTATATAACGTTATTCGTTATAACGTAATACTATATAACGTTATACGTCATAACGTAATACTATATAACGGTATACGTTATAACACAATGCCATATAACGTTATACGTTATAACGATACACTATATAACGTTACACGTTGTATGGTAATTGTATATAACGTTATACGTTATAACGTAATACTATATAACTTTATACGTTATAACGTAATACTATATAACGTTATACGTTATAACGTAATACTATATAAAGTTATCCGTTATAACGTAATACTATATAACGTTATACGTTATAACGTCATACTATATAACGGTATACGTTATAACGCAATGCTATATAACGTTATACGTTATAACGTTACACTTTATAACGTTACACGTTGTATGGTAATTGTATATAACGTTATACGTTATAACGTAATACTAAATAACGTTATACGTTATACCGTAATACTATATAACGTTATACGTTATAACGTTACACTAAATAACGTTATACGTTAAAGCGTAACACTATATAACGTCACACATTGTATAGTAATAGTATATAACGTTATACGTTCTATCGTAATCCTATATAACGTTATACGTTATAGCGTAATGCTATATAACGTTATACGTTATAACGTTACACTTTATAACGTTACACGTTGTATGGTAATTGTATATAACGTTATACGTTATAACGTAATACTAAATAACGTTATACGTTATAACGTAATACTATATAACGTTATACGTTATAACGTAATACTAAATAACGTTATACGTTATACCGTAATACTATATAACGTTATACGTTATAACGTTACACTAAATAACGTTATACGTTAAAGCGTAACACTATATAACGTCACACATTGTATAGTAATAGTATATAACGTTATACGTTATAGCGTAATGCTATATAACGTTATACGTTATAACGTAATACTAAATAACGTTATACGTTATAACGTAATACTATATAACGTTATACGTTATAACGTAATACTATATAACTTTATACGTTATAACGTAATACTATATAACGTTATACGTTATAACGTAATACTATATAACGTTATCCGTTATACCGTAATACTATATAACGTTATACGTTATATCGTAATACTATATAACGTTATATGTTATAACGTAATACTATATAACGTTATACGTTATAACGTAATACTAAATAACGTTATACGTTATAACGTAATACTATATAACGTTATCCGTTACAACGTAATGCTATATAACGTTATACGTTATAACGTAATACTATATAACGTTATATGTTATAACGTTACACTATATAACGTTACACGTTGTATGGTAATTGTATCTAACTTTATACGTTATAACGTAATAATATATAACGTTATACGTTATAACGTAATAATATATAACGTTATATGTTATAACGTAATACTATATAACGTTATACGTTATAACGTAATACTAAATAACGTTATACGTTATAACGTAATACTATATAACGTTATCCGTTACAACGTAATACTATATAACGTTATACGTTATAACGTAATACTATATAACGTTATATGTTATAACGTAATACTATATAACGTTATACGTTATAACGTAATACTAAATAACGTTATACGTTATAACGTAATACTATATAACGTTATCCGTTACAACGTAATACTATATAACGTTATACGTTATAACGTAATACTATATAACGCTATACGTTATAACGTAATACTACATAACGTTATACGTTATAACGTAATACTATATAACTTTATACGTTATAACGTAATACTATATAACGTCATACGTTATAACGTAACACTATATAACGTTATACGTTATAACGTCACACTATATAACGTTACACGTTGTATGGTAATTGTATCTAACTTTATACGTTATAACGTAATACTATATAACGTTATACGTTATAACGTTATACTATATAACGTTATACGTTATAACGTAATACTATATAACGTTATACGTTATAATTTAACACTATATAACGTTATACGTTATAACGTAATACTACATAACGTTATACGTTATAACGTAACACTACATAACGTTATACGTTATAACGTAATACTATATAACTTTATACGTTATAACGTAATACTATATAACGTTATACGTTATAACGTAATACTATATAACTTTATACGTTATAACGTAATACTATATAACGTTATACGTTATAACGTAATACTACATAACGTTATCCGTTATAACGTAATACTATATAACGTTATACGTTATAACCTAATACTAAATTACGTTATACGTTAAAGCGTAACACTATATAACGTCACACATTGTATAGTAATAGTATATAACGTTATACGTTCTATCGTAATCCTATATAACGTTATACGTTATAGCGTAATGCTATATAACGTTATACGTTATAATTTAACACTATATAACGTTATACGTTATAACGTAATACTGCATAACGTTATACGTTATAACGTAATACTATATAACGGTATACGTTATAACGCAGTGCTATATAACGTTATACGTTATAACGTTACACTATATAACGTTACACGTTGTATGGTAATTGTATATAACGTTATACGTTATAACGTAATACTATATAACGTTATACGTTAGAACGTAATACTATATAACGTTACGCGTTGTATGGTAATTGTATATAACGTTATACGTTATAACGTAATACTATATAACGTTATACGTTATAACGTAATACTATATAAGGTTATACGTTATAACGTAATACTACATAACGTTATACGTTATAACGTAACACTATATAACGTTATACGTTATAACGTTACACTATATAACGTTACACGTTGTATGGTAATTGTATCTGACTTTATACGTTATAACGTAATACTATATAACGTTATACGTTATAACGTAATACTATATAACGTTATATGTTATAACGTAATACTATATAACGTTATACGTTATAACGTAATACTAAATAACGTTATACGTTGTATGGTAATTGTATCTAACTTTATACGTTATAACGTAATACTATATAACGTTATACGTTATAACGTAATACTATATAACGTTATACGTTATAACAGAATACTATATAACGTTATACGTTATAACATAATACTATATAACGTTATCCGTTATAACGTAATACTATATAACGTTATACGTTATAACGTAATACTATATAACGTTATACGTTATAACGTAATACTATATATCGTTATCCGTTATAACATAATACTATATAACGTTATCCGTTATAACGTAATACTATATAACGTTGTACGTTATAACGTCATACTATATAACGTTATACGTTATACCGTAATAATATATAACGTTGTACGTTATAACGTAATACTATATAACGTTATACGTTATAACGTAATACTAAATAACGTTATACGTTGTATGGTAATTGTATCTAACTTTATACGTTATAACGTAATACTATATAACGTTATACGTTATAACGTAATACTATATAACGTTATACGTTATAACAGAATACTATATAACGTTATACGTTATAACATAATACTATATAACGTTATCCGTTATAACGTAATACTATATAACGTTGTACGTTATAACGTCATACTATATAACGTTATACGTTATACCGTAATAATATATAACGTTGTACGTTATAACGTAATACAATATAACGTTATACGTTATAACGTAATACTACATAACGTTATACGTTATAACGTAACACTATATAACGTTATACGTTATAACGTTACACTATATAACGTTACACGTTGTATGGTAATTGTATCTAACTTTATACGTTATAACGTAATACTACATAACGTTATACGTTATAACGTAATACTATATAACTTTATACGTTATAACGTAATACTATATAACGTTATACGTTATAACGTAATACTATATAACGTTATCCGTTATAACGTAATACTATATAACGTTATACGTTATGACGTAATACTATATAACGGTATACGTTATAACGCAGTGCTATATAACGTTATACGTTATAACGTTACACTATATAACGTTACACGTTGTATGGTAATTGTATATAACGTTATACGTTATAACGTAATACTATATAACGTTATACGTTATAACGTAATACTATATAACGTTATACGTTAGAACGTAATACTATATAACGTTACGCGTTGAATGGTAATTGTATATAACGTTATACGTTATAACGTAATACTATATAACGTTATACGTTATAACGTAATACTATATAACGTTATTCGTTATAACGTAATACTATATAACGTTATACGTCATAACGTAATACTATATAACGTTATACGTTATAACACAATGCCATATAACGTTATACGTTATAACGATACACTATATAACGTTACACGTTGTATGGTAATTGTATATAACGTTATACGTTATAACGTAATACTATATAACTTTATACGTTATAACGTAATACTATATAACGTTATACGTTATAACGTAATACTATATAAAGTTATCCGTTATAACGTAATACTATATAACGTTATACGTTATAACGTCATACTATATAACGGTATACGTTATAACGCAATACTATATAACGTTATACGTTATAACGTTACACTTTATAACGTTACACGTTGTATGGTAATTGTATATAACGTTATACGTTATAACGTAATACTAAATAACGTTATACGTTATACCGTAATACTATATAACGTTATACGTTATAACGTTACACTAAATAACGTTATACGTTAAAGCGTAACACTATATAACGTCACACATTGTATAGTAATAGTATATAACGTTATACGTTCTATCGTAATCCTATATAACGTTATACGTTATAGCGTAATGCTATATAACGTTATACGTTATAACGTTACACTTTATAACGTTACACGTTGTATGGTAATTGTATATAACGTTATACGTTATAACGTAATACTAAATAACGTTATACGTTATAACGTAATACTATATAACGTTATACGTTATAACGTTTCACTATATAACGTTATAAGTTATAACGTTACACTATATAACTTTATACGTTATAACGTTACACTAAATAACGTTATACGTTAAAGCGTAACACTATATAACGTCACACATTGTATAGTAATAGTATATAACGTTATACGTTATAGCGTAATGCTATATAACGTTATACGTTATAACGTAATGCTACATAACGTTATACGTTATAACGTAATACTACATAACGTTATACGTTATAACGTAACACTATATAACGTTATACGTTATAACGTTACACTATATAACGTTACACGTTGTATGGTAATTGTATCTAACTTTATACGTTATAACGTAATACTATATAACGTTATACGTTATAACGTAATACTATATAACGTTATATGTTATAACGTAATACTATATAACGTTATACGTTATAACGTAATACTAAATAACGTTATACGTTATACCGTAATACTATATAACGTTATCCGTTATAACGTAATACTATGTAACGTTATACGTTATAACGTAATACTATATAACGTTATACGTTATAACGTAATACTACATAACGTTATACGTTATAACGTAATACTATATAACGTTATACGTTATAACGTAATACTATATATCGTTATCCGTTATAACGTAATACTATATAACGTTATACGTTATAACGTAATACTATATAACGCTATACATTATAACGTAATACTACATAACGTTATACGTTATAACGTAATACTATATAACGTTACACGTTATAACGTCATACTACATAACGTTATACGTTATAACGTAATACTATATAACGCTATACATTATAACGTAATACTACATAACGTTATACGTTATAACGTAATACTATATAACGTTACACGTTATAACGTCATACTATATAACGGTATACGTTATAACGCAATGCTATATAACGTTATACGTTATAACGTAATACTATATAACGTTATACGTTATAAATAATACTATATAACGTTATACGTTATAACGTAATACTATATGACGTTATACGTTACAACGTAATACTATATAACGTTATACGTTATAACATAATACTATATAACGTTATCCGTTATAACGTAATACTATATAACGTTGTACGTTATAACGTCATACTATATAACGGTATACGTTATAACGCAATGCTATATAACGTTATACGTTATAACGTAATACTATATAACGTTATACGTTATACCGTAATACTATATAACGTTATACGTTATAACGTTACACTAAATAACGTTATACGTTAAAGCGTAACACTATATAACGTCACACATTGTATAGTAATAGTATATAACGTTATACGTTCTATCGTAATCCTATATAACGTTATACGTTATAGCGTAATGCTATATAACGTTATACGTTATAACGTTACACTTTATAACGTTACACGTTGTATGGTAATTGTATATAACGTTATACGTTATAACGTAATACTAAATAACGTTATACGTTATAACGTAATACTATATAACGTTATACGTTATAACGTTTCACTATATAACGTTATAAGTTATAACGTTACACTATATAACTTTATACGTTATAACGTTACACTAAATAACGTTATACGTTAAAGCGTAACACTATATAACGTCACACATTGTATAGTAATAGTATATAACGTTATACGTTATAGCGTAATGCTATATAACGTTATACGTTATAACGTAATGCTACATAACGTTATACGTTATAACGTAATACTACATAACGTTATACGTTATAACGTAACACTATATAACGTTATACGTTATAACGTTACACTATATAACGTTACACGTTGTATGGTAATTGTATCTAACTTTATACGTTATAACGTAATACTATATAACGTTATACGTTATAACGTAATACTATATAACGTTATATGTTATAACGTAATACTATATAACGTTATACGTTATAACGTAATACTAAATAACGTTATACGTTATACCGTAATACTATATAACGTTATCCGTTATAACGTAATACTATGTAACGTTATACGTTATAACGTAATACTATATAACGTTATACGTTATAACGTAATACTACATAACGTTATACGTTATAACGTAATACTATATAACGTTATACGTTATAACGTAATACTATATATCGTTATCCGTTATAACGTAATACTATATAACGTTATACGTTATAACGTAATACTATATAACGCTATACATTATAACGTAATACTACATAACGTTATACGTTATAACGTAATACTATATAACGTTACACGTTATAACGTCATACTACATAACGTTATACGTTATAACGTAATACTATATAACGCTATACATTATAACGTAATACTACATAACGTTATACGTTATAACGTAATACTATATAACGTTACACGTTATAACGTCATACTATATAACGGTATACGTTATAACGCAATGCTATATAACGTTATACGTTATAACGTAATACTATATAACGTTATACGTTATAAATAATACTATATAACGTTATACGTTATAACGTAATACTATATGACGTTATACGTTACAACGTAATACTATATAACGTTATACGTTATAACATAATACTATATAACGTTATCCGTTATAACGTAATACTATATAACGTTGTACGTTATAACGTCATACTATATAACGTTATACGTTACACCGTAATACTATATAACGTTGTACGTTAAAACGTAATACAATATAACGTTATACGTTATAACGTAATACTACATAACGTTATACGTTATAACGTAACACTATATAACGTTATACGTTATAACGTTACACTATATAACGTTACACGTTGTATGGTAATTGTATCTAACTTTATACGTTATAACGTAATACTATATAACGTTATACGTTATAACGTAATGCTATATAACGTTATATGTTATAACGTAATACTATATAACGTTATACGTTATAACGTAATACTAAATAACGTTATACGTTATACCGTAATACTATATAACGTTATCCGTTATAACGTAATACTATATAACGTTATACGTTACAACGTAATACTATATAACGTTATACGTTATAACGTAATACTATATAACGTTATCCGTTATAACGTAATACTATATAAAGTTATACGTTATAACGTAATACTATATAACGCTACACGTTATAACGTAACACTTTATAACGTTACACGTTGTATGGTAATTGTATCTAACTTTATACGTTATAACGTAATACTATATAACGTTATACGTTATAACGTAATGCTATATAACGTTATATGTTATAACGTAATACTATATAACGTTATACGTTATAACGTAATACTAAATAACGTTATACGTTATACCGTAATACTATATAACGTTATCCGTTATAACGTAATACTATATAACGTTATACGTTACAACGTAATACTATATAACGTTATACGTTATAACGTAATACTATATAACTTTATACGTTATAACGTAATACTATATAACGTTATCCGTTATAACGTAATACTATGTAACGTTATACGTTATAACGTAATACTATATAACGGTATACGTTATAACGCAGTGCTATATAACGTTATACGTTATAACGTTACACTATATAACGTTACACGTTGTATGGTAATTGTATATAACGTTATACGTTATAACGTAATACTATATAACGTTATACGTTATAACGTAATACTATATAACGTTATACGTTAGAACGTAATACTATATAACGTTACGCGTTGAATGGTAATTGTATATAACGTTATACGTTATAACGTAATACTATATAACGTTATACGTTATAACGTAATACTATATAACGTTATTCGTTATAACGTAATACTATATAACGTTATACGTCATAACGTAATACTATATAACGGTGTACGTTATAACGCAATGCCATATAACGTTATACGTTATAACGATACACTATATAACGTTACACGTTGTATGGTAATTGTATATAACGTTATACGTTATAACGTAATACTATATAACTTTATACGTTATAACGTAATACTATATAACGTTATACGTTATACCGTAATACCATATAACGTTATACGTTATAACGTTACACTAAATAACGTTATACGTTAAAGCGTAACACTATATAACGTCACACATTGTATAGTAATAGTATATAGCGTTATACGTTCTATCGTAATCCTATATAACGTTATACGTTGTAGCGTAATGCTATATAACGTTATACGTTATAACGTTACACTTTATAACGTTACACGTTGTATGGTAATTGTATATAACGTTATACGTTATAACGTAATACTAAATAACGTTATACGTTATACCGTAATACTATATAACGTTATACGTTATAACGTTACACTATATAACGTTATAAGTTATAACGTTAGACTATATAACGTTATACGTTATAACGTTACACTAAATAACGTTATACGTTAAAGCGTAACACTATATAACGTCACACATTGTATAGTAATAGTATATAACGTTATACGTTATAGCGTAATGCTATATAACGTTATACGTTATAACGTAATACTACATAACGTTATACGTTATAACGTAATACTACATAACGTTATACGTTATAATGTAACACTATATAACGTTATACGTTATAACGTTACACTATATAACGTTACACGTTGTATGGTAATTGTATCTAACTTTATACGTTATAACGTAATACTATGTAACGTTATACGTTATAACGTAATACTATATAACGTTATACGTTATAACGTAATACTATATAACGTTATATGTTATAACGTAATACTATATAACGTTATACGTTATAACGTAATACTAAATAACGTTATACGTTATACCGTAATACTATATAACGTTATCCGTTATAACGTAATACTACATAGCGTTATACGTTATAACGTAACACTACATAACGTTATACGTTATAACGTAATACTATATAACTTTATACGTTATAACGTAATACTATAAAACGTTATACGTTATAACGTAATACTATATAACGTTATCCGTTACAACGTAATACTATATAACGTTATACGTTATAACGTAATACTATATAACGCTATACGTTATAACGTAATACTACATAACGTTATACGTTATAACGTAATACTATATAACTTTATACGTTATAACGTAATACTATATAACGTCATACGTTATAACGTAACACTATATAACGTTATACGTTATAACGTCACACTATATAACGTTACACGTTGTATGGTAATTGTATCTAACTTTATACGTTATAACGTAATACTATATAACGTTATACGTTATAACGTAATACTATATAACGTTATACGTTATAACGTAATACTATATAACGTTATACGTTATAATTTAACACTATGTAACGTTATACGTTATAACGTAATACTACATAACGTTATACGTTATAACGTAACACTACATAACGTTATACGTTATAACGTAATACTATATAACTTTATACGTTATAACGTAATACTATATAACGTTATACGCTATAACGTAATACTATATAACTTTATACGTTATAACGTAATACTATATAACGTTATACGTTATAACGTAATACTACATAACGTTATCCGTTATAACGTAATACTATATAACGTTATACGTTATAACGTAATACTAAATTACGTTATACGTTAAAGCGTAACACTATATAACGTCACACATTGTATAGTAATAGTATATAACGTTATACGTTCTATCGTAATCCTATATAACGTTATACGTTATAGCGTAATGCTATATAACGTTATACGTTATAATTTAACACTATATAACGTTATACGTTATAACGTAATACTACATAACGTTATACGTTATAACGTAATACTATATAACTTTATACGTTATAACGTAATACTATAAAACGTTATACGTTATAACGTAATACTATATAACGTTATCCGTTACAACGTAATACTATATAACGTTATACGTTATAACGTAATACTATATAACGCTATACGTTATAACGTAATACTACATAACGTTATACGTTATAACGTAATACTATATAACTTTATACGTTATAACGTAATACTATATAACGTCATACGTTATAACGTAACACTATATAACGTTATACGTTATAACGTCACACTATATAACGTTACACGTTGTATGGTAATTGTATCTAACTTTATACGTTATAACGTAATACTATATAACGTTATACGTTATAACGTAATACTATATAACGTTATACGTTATAACGTAATACTATATAACGTTATACGTTATAATTTAACACTATGTAACGTTATACGTTATAACGTAATACTACATAACGTTATACGTTATAACGTAACACTACATAACGTTATACGTTATAACGTAATACTATATAACTTTATACGTTATAACGTAATACTATATAACGTTATACGCTATAACGTAATACTATATAACTTTATACGTTATAACGTAATACTATATAACGTTATACGTTATAACGTAATACTACATAACGTTATCCGTTATAACGTAATACTATATAACGTTATACGTTATAACGTAATACTAAATTACGTTATACGTTAAAGCGTAACACTATATAACGTCACACATTGTATAGTAATAGTATATGACGTTATACGTTCTATCGTAATCCTATATAACGTTATACGTTATACCGTAATACTATATAACGTTATCCGTTATAACGTAATACTACATAGCGTTATACGTTATAACGTAACACTACATAACGTTATACGTTATAACGTAATACTATATAACTTTATACGTTATAACGTAATACTATAAAACGTTATACGTTATAACGTAATACTATATAACGTTATCCGTTACAACGTAATACTATATAACGTTATACGTTATAACGTAATACTATATAACGCTATACGTTATAACGTAATACTACATAACGTTATACGTTATAACGTAATACTATATAACTTTATACGTTATAACGTAATACTATATAACGTCATACGTTATAACGTAACACTATATAACGTTATACGTTATAACGTCACACTATATAACGTTACACGTTGTATGGTAATTGTATCTAACTTTATACGTTATAACGTAATACTATATAACATTATACGTTATAACGTAATACTATATAACGTTATACGTTATAACGTAATACTATATAACGTTATACGTTATAATTTAACACTATGTAACGTTATACGTTATAACGTAATACTACATAACGTTATACGTTATAACGTAACACTACATAACGTTATACGTTATAACGTAATACTATATAACTTTATACGTTATAACGTAATACTATATAACGTTATACGCTATAACGTAATACTATATAACTTTATACGTTATAACGTAATACTATATAACGTTATACGTTATAACGTAATACTACATAACGTTATCCGTTATAACGTAATACTATATAACGTTATACGTTATAACGTAATACTAAATTACGTTATACGTTAAAGCGTAACACTATATAACGTCACACATTGTATAGTAATAGTATATAACGTTATACGTTCTATCGTAATCCTATATAACGTTATACGTTATAGCGTAATGCTATATAACGTTATACGTTATAATTTAACACTATATAACGTTATACGTTATAACGTAATACTACATAACGTTATACGTTATAACGTAATACTATATAACGGTATACGTTATAACGCAGTGCTATATAACGTTATACGTTATAACGTTACACTATATAACGTTACACGTTGTATGGTAATTGTATATAACGTTATATGTTATAACGTAATACTATATAACGTTATACGTTAGAACGTAATACTATATAACGTTACGCGTTGTATGGTAATTGTATATAACGTTATACGTTATAACGTAATACTATATAACGTTATACGTTATAACGTAATACTACATAACGTTATACATTATAACGTAACACTATATAACGTTATACGTTATAACGTTACACTATATAACGTTACACGTTGTATGGTAATTGTATCTAACTTTATACGTTATAACGTAATACTATATAACGTTATACGTTATAACGTAATGCTATATAACGTTATATGTTATAACGTAATACTATATAACGTTATACGTTATAACGTAATACTAAATAACGTTATACGTTATAACGTAATACTATATAACGCTATACGTTATAACGTAATACTACATAACGTTATACGTTATAACGTAATACTATATAACTTTATACGTTATAACGTAATACTATATAACGTCATACGTTATAACGTAACACTATATAACGTTATACGTTATAACGTCACACTATATAACGTTACACGTTGTATGGTAATTGTATCTAACTTTATACGTTATAACGTAATACTATATAACGTTATACGTTATAACGTAATACTATATAACATTATACGTTATAACGTAATACTATATAACGTTATACGTTATAATTTAACACTATGTAACGTTATACGTTATAACGTAATACTACATAACGTTATACGTTATAACGTAACACTACATAACGTTATACGTTATAACGTAATACTATATAACTTTATACGTTATAACGTAATACTATATAACGTTATACGCTATAACGTAATACTATATAACTTTATACGTTATGACGTAATACTATATAACGTTATACGTTATAACGTAATACTACATAACGTTATCCGTTATAACGTAATACTATATAACGTTATACGTTATAACGTAATACTAAATTACGTTATACGTTAAAGCGTAACACTATATAACGTCACACATTGTATAGTAATAGTATATAACGTTATACGTTATAACGTAATACTATATAACGTTATACGCTATAACGTAATACTATATAACTTTATACGTTATAACGTAATACTATATAACGTTATACGTTATAACGTAATACTACATAACGTTATCCGTTATAACGTAATACTATATAACGTTATACGTTATAACGTAATACTAAATTACGTTATACGTTAAAGCGTAACACTATATAACGTCACACATTGTATAGTAATAGTATATAACGTTATACGTTCTATCGTAATCCTATATAACGTTATACGTTATAGCGTAATGCTATATAACGTTATACGTTATAATTTAACACTATATAACGTTATACGTTATAACGTAATACTACATAACGTTATACGTTATAACGTAATACTATATAACGGTATACGTTATAACGCAGTGCTATATAACGTTATACGTTATAACGTTACACTATATAACGTTACACGTTGTATGGTAATTGTATATAACGTTATACGTTATAACGTAATACTATATAACGTTATACGTTAGAACGTAATACTATATAACGTTACGCGTTGTATGGTAATTGTATATAACGTTATACGTTATAACGTAATACTATATAACGTTATACGTTATAACGTAATACTATATAACGTTATACGTTATAACGTAATACTACATAACGTTATACGTTATAACGTAACACTATATAACGTTATACGTTATAACGTTACACTATATAACGTTACACGTTGTATGGTAATTGTATCTAACTTTATACGTTATAACGTAATACTATATAACGTTATACGTTATAACGTAATGCTATATAACGTTATATGTTATAACGTAATACTATATAACGTTATACGTTATAACGTAATACTAAATAACGTTATACGTTATACCGTAATACTATATAACGTTATCCGTTATAACGTAATACTATATAACGTTATACGTTACAACGTAATACTATATAACGTTATACGTTATAACGTAATACTATATAACGTTATCCGTTATAACGTAATACTATATAACGTTATACGTTATAACGTAATACTATATAACGCTACACGTTATAACGTAACACTACATAACGTTATACGTTATAACGTAACACTATATAACGTCACACATTGTATAGTAATAGTATATAACGTTATACGTTCTATCGTAATCCTATATAACGTTATACGTTATAGCGTAATGCTATATAACGTTATACGTTATAACGTTACACTTTATAACGTTACACGTTGTATGGTAATTGTATATAACGTTATACGTTATAACGTAATACTAAATAACGTTATACGTTATAACGTAATACTATATAACGTTATACGTTATAACGTTTCACTATATAACGTTATAAGTTATAACGTTACACTATATAACGTTATACGTTATAACGTGACACTAAATAACGTTATACGTTAAAGCGTATCACTATATAACGTCACACATTGTATAGTAATAGTATATAACGTTATACGTTATAGCGTAATGCTATATAACGTTATACGTTATAACGTAATACTACATAACGTTATACGTTATAACGTAATACTACATAACGTTATACGTTATAACGTAACACTATATAACGTTATACGTTATAACGTTACACTATATAACGTTACACGTTGTATGGTAATTGTATCTAACTTTATACGTTATAACGTAATACTATATAACGTTATACGTTATAACGTAATACTATATAACGTTATATGTTATAACGTAATACTATATAACGTTATACGTTATAACGTAATACTAAATAACGTTATACGTTATACCGTAATACTATATAACGTTATCCGTTATAACGTAATACTAAATAACGCTACACGTTATAACGTAACACTACATAACGTTATACGTTATAACGTAATACTATATAACTTTATACGTTATAACGTAATACTATATAACGTTATACGTTATAACGTAATACTATATAACGTTATACGTTATAACGTACTACTATATAACGGTATACGTTATAACGCAGTGCTATATAACGTTATACGTTATAACGTTACACTATATAACGTTACACGTTGTATGGTAATTGTATATAACGTTATACGTTATAACGTAATACTATATAACGTTATACGTTATAACGTAATACTATATAACGTTATACGTTATAACGTAATACTATATAACGTTATAAGTTAGAACGTAATACTATATAACGTTACGCGTTGAATGGTAATTGTATATAACGTTATACGTTATAACGTAATACTATATAACGTTATACGCTATAACGTAATACTATATAACGTTATTCGTTATAACGTAATACTATATAACGTTATACGTCATAACGTAATACTATATAACGGTATACGTTATAACGCAATGACATATAACGTTATACGTTATAACGATACACTATATAACGTTACACGTTGTATGGTAATTGTATATAACGTTATACGTTATAACGTCATACTATATAACGGTATACGTTATAACGCAATGCTATATAACGTTATACGTTTTAACGTTACACTTTATAACGTTACACGTTGTATGGTAATTGTATATAACGTTATACGTTATAACGTAATACTAAATAACGTTATACGTTATACCGTAATACTATATCACGTTATACGTTATAACGTTACACTAAATAACGTTATACGTTAAAGCGTAACACTATATAACGTCACACATTGTATAGTAATAGTATATAACGTTATACGTTCTATCGTAATCCTATATAACGTTATACGTTATAGCGTAATGCTATATAACGTTATACGTTATAACGTTACACTTTATAACGTTACACGTTGTATGGTAATTGTATATAACGCTATACGTTATAACGTAATATTAAATAACGTTATACGTTATAACGTAATACTATATAACGTTATACGTTATAACGTTACACTATATAACGTTATAAGTTATAACGTTACACTATATAACGTTATACGTTATAACGTTACACTAAATAACGTTATACGTTAAAGCGTAACACTATATAACGCCACACATTGTATAGTAATAGTATATAACGTTATACGTTATAGCGTAATGCTATATAACGTTATACGTTATAACGTAATACTACATAACGTTATACGTTATAACGTAATACTACATAGCGTTATACGTTATAATGTAACACTATATAATTTTATACGTTATAACGTTACACTATATAACGTTACACGTTATAACGTTACACTATATAACGTTACACGTTGTATGGTAATTGTATCTAACTTTATACGTTATAACGTAATACTATATAACGTTATACGTTATAACGTAATACTATATAACGTTATATGATATAACGTAATACTATATAACGTTATACGTTATAACGTAATACTATATAAGGTTATACGTTATAACGTAATACTATATAACGTTATACGTCATGACGTAATACTATATGACGGTATACGTTATAACGCAATGCCATATAACGTTATACGTTATAACGTTACACTATATAACGTTATAAGTTATAACGTTACACTATATAACGTTATACGTTATAACGTTACACTAAATAACGTTATACGTTAAAGCGTAACACTATATAACGCCACACATTGTATAGTAATAGTATATAACGTTATACGTTATAGCGTAATGCTATATAACGTTATACGTTATAACGTAATACTACATAACGTTATACGTTATAACGTAATACTACATAGCGTTATACGTTATAATGTAACACTATATAACGTTATACGTTATAACGTTACACTAAATAACGTTATACGTTAAAGCGTAACAGTATATAACGTCACACATTGTATAGTAATAGTATATAACGTTATACGTTATAATTTAACACTATATAACGTTATACGTTATAACGTAATACTATATAAGGTTATACGTTATAACGTAATACTACATAACGTTATACGTTATAACGTAATACTATATAACGTTATACGTTATAACGTAATACTATATAACGTTATACGTCATGACGTAATACTATATGACGGTATACGTTATAACGCAATGCCATATAACGTTATACGTTATAACGGTACACTATATAACGTTACACGTTGTATGGTAATTGTATATAACGTTATACGTTATAACGTAATACTATATAACTTTATACGTTATAACGTAATACTATATAACGTTATACGTTATAAGGTAATACTATATAACGTTATCCGTTATAACGTAATACTATATAACGTTATACGTTATAACGTCATACTATATAACGGTATACGTTATAACGCAATGCTATATAACGTTATACGTTATAACGTTACACTTTATAACGTTACACGTTGTATGGTAATTGTATATAACGTTATACGTTATAACGTAATACTAAATAACGTTATACGTTATACCGTAATACTATATAACGTTATACGTTATAACGTAATACTACATAGCGTTATACGTTATAACGTAATACTACATAACGTTATACGTTATAACGTAACACTACATAACGTTATACGTTATAACGTAATACTATATAACTTTATACGTTATAACGTAATACTATATAACGTTATACGTTATAACGTAATACTATATAACGTTATACGTTATAATTTAACACTATGTAACGTTATACGTTATAACGTAATACTACATAACGTTATACGTTATAACGTAACACTACATAACGTTATACGTTATAACGTAATACTATATAACTTTATACGTTATAACGTAATACTATATAACGTTATACGCTATAACGTAATACTATATAACTTTATACGTTATAACGTAATACTATATAACGTTATACGTTATAACGTAATACTACATAACGTTATCCGTTATAACGTAATACTATATAACGTTATACGTTATAACGTAATACTAAATTACGTTATACGTTAAAGCGTAACACTATATAACGTCACACATTGTATAGTAATAGTATATGACGTTATACGTTCTATCGTAATCCTATATAACGTTATACGTTATACCGTAATACTATATAACGTTATCCGTTATAACGTAATACTACATAGCGTTATACGTTATAACGTAACACTACATAACGTTATACGTTATAACGTAATACTATATAACTTTATACGTTATAACGTAATACTATAAAACGTTATACGTTATAACGTAATACTATATAACGTTATCCGTTACAACGTAATACTATATAACGTTATACGTTATAACGTAATAATATAACGCTATACGTTATAACGTAATACTACATAACGTTATACGTTATAACGTAATACTATATAACTTTATACGTTATAACGTAATACTATATAACGTCATACGTTATAACGTAACACTATATAACGTTATACGTTATAACGTCACACTATATAACGTTACACGTTGTATGGTAATTGTATCTAACTTTATACGTTATAACGTAATACTATATAACATTATACGTTATAACGTAATACTATATAACGTTATACGTTATAACGTAATACTATATAACGTTATACGTTATAATTTAACACTATGTAACGTTATACGTTATAACGTAATACTACATAACGTTATACGTTATAACGTAACACTACATAACGTTATACGTTATAACGTAATACTATATAACTTTATACGTTATAACGTAATACTATATAACGTTATACGCTATAACGTAATACTATATAACTTTATACGTTATAACGTAATACTATATAACGTTATACGTTATAACGTAATACTACATAACGTTATCCGTTATAACGTAATACTATATAACGTTATACGTTATAACGTAATACTAAATTACGTTATACGTTAAAGCGTAACACTATATAACGTCACACATTGTATAGTAATAGTATATAACGTTATACGTTCTATCGTAATCCTATATAACGTTATACGTTATAGCGTAATGCTATATAACGTTATACGTTATAATTTAACACTATATAACGTTATACGTTATAACGTAATACTACATAACGTTATACGTTATAACGTAATACTATATAACGGTATACGTTATAACGCAGTGCTATATAACGTTATACGTTATAACGTTACACTATATAACGTTACACGTTGTATGGTAATTGTATATAACGTTATATGTTATAACGTAATACTATATAACGTTATACGTTAGAACGTAATACTATATAACGTTACGCGTTGTATGGTAATTGTATATAACGTTATACGTTATAACGTAATACTATATAACGTTATACGTTATAACGTAATACTACATAACGTTATACGTTATAACGTAACACTATATAACGTTATACGTTATAACGTTACACTATATAACGTTACACGTTGTATGGTAATTGTATCTAACTTTATACGTTATAACGTAATACTATATAACGTTATACGTTATAACGTAATGCTATATAACGTTATATGTTATAACGTAATACTATATAACGTTATACGTTATAACGTAATACTAAATAACGTTATACGTTATAACGTAATACTATATAACGTTATACGTTATAACGTAATACTATATAACGGTATACGATATAACGCAGTGCTATATAACGTTATACGTTATAACGTTACACTATTTAACGTTACACGTTGTATGGTAATTGTATATAACGTTATACGTTATAACGTAATACTATATAACGTTATACGTTAGAACGTAATACTATATAACGTTACGCGTTGTATGGTAATTGTATATAACGTTATACGTTATAACGTTACACTATATAACGTTATAAGTTATAACGTTACACTATATAACGTTATACGTTATAACGTTACACTAAATAACGTTATACGTTAAAGCGTAACACTATATAACGCCACACATTGTATAGTAATAGTATATAACGTTATACGTTATAGCGTAATGCTATATAACGTTATACGTTATAACGTAATACTACATAACGTTATACGTTATAACGTAATACTACATAGCGTTATACGTTATAATGTAACACTATATAACGTTATACGTTATAACGTTACACTATATAACGTTACACGTTATAACGTTACACTATATAACGTTACACGTTGTATGGTAATTGTATCTAACTTTATACGTTATAACGTAATACTATATAACGTTATACGTTATAACGTAATACTATATAACGTTATATGATATAACGTAATACTATATAACGTTATACGTTATAACGTAATACTATATAAGGTTATACGTTATAACGTAATACTACATAACGTTATACGTTATAACGTTACACTAAATAACGTTATACGTTAAAGCGTAACAGTATATAACGTCACACATTGTATAGTAATAGTATATAACGTTATACGTTATAATTTAACACTATATAACGTTATACGTTATAACGTAATACTATATAAGGTTATACGTTATAACGTAATACTACATAACGTTATACGTTATAACGTAATACTATATAACGTTATACGTTATAACGTAATACTATATAACGTTATACGTCATGACGTAATACTATATGACGGTATACGTTATAACGCAATGCCATATAACGTTATACGTTATAACGGTACACTATATAACGTTACACGTTGTATGGTAATTGTATATAACGTTATACGTTATAACGTAATACTATATAACTTTATACGTTATAACGTAATACTATATAACGTTATACGTTATAAGGTAATACTATATAACGTTATCCGTTATAACGTAATACTATATAACGTTATACGTTATAACGTCATACTATATAACGGTATACGTTATAACGCAATGCTATATAACGTTATACGTTATAACGTTACACTTTATAACGTTACACGTTGTATGGTAATTGTATATAACGTTATACGTTATAACGTAATACTAAATAACGTTATACGTTATACCGTAATACTATATAACGTTATACGTTATAACGTAATACTACATAGCGTTATACGTTATAACGTAATACTACATAACGTTATACGTTATAACGTAACACTACATAACGTTATACGTTATAACGTAATACTATATAACTTTATACGTTATAACGTAATACTATATAACGTTATACGTTATAACGTAATACTATATAACGTTATACGTTATAATTTAACACTATGTAACGTTATACGTTATAACGTAATACTACATAACGTTATACGTTATAACGTAACACTACATAACGTTATACGTTATAACGTAATACTATATAACTTTATACGTTATAACGTAATACTATATAACGTTATACGCTATAACGTAATACTATATAACTTTATACGTTATAACGTAATACTATATAACGTTATACGTTATAACGTAATACTACATAACGTTATCCGTTATAACGTAATACTATATAACGTTATACGTTATAACGTAATACTAAATTACGTTATACGTTAAAGCGTAACACTATATAACGTCACACATTGTATAGTAATAGTATATGACGTTATACGTTCTATCGTAATCCTATATAACGTTATACGTTATACCGTAATACTATATAACGTTATCCGTTATAACGTAATACTACATAGCGTTATACGTTATAACGTAACACTACATAACGTTATACGTTATAACGTAATACTATATAACTTTATACGTTATAACGTAATACTATAAAACGTTATACGTTATAACGTAATACTATATAACGTTATCCGTTACAACGTAATACTATATAACGTTATACGTTATAACGTAATACTATATAACGCTATACGTTATAACGTAATACTACATAACGTTATACGTTATAACGTAATACTATATAACTTTATACGTTATAACGTAATACTATATAACGTCATACGTTATAACGTAACACTATATAACGTTATACGTTATAACGTCACACTATATAACGTTACACGTTGTATGGTAATTGTATCTAACTTTATACGTTATAACGTAATACTATATAACATTATACGTTATAACGTAATACTATATAACGTTATACGTTATAACGTAATACTATATAACGTTATACGTTATAATTTAACACTATGTAACGTTATACGTTATAACGTAATACTACATAACGTTATACGTTATAACGTAACACTACATAACGTTATACGTTATAACGTAATACTATATAACTTTATACGTTATAACGTAATACTATATAACGTTATACGCTATAACGTAATACTATATAACTTTATACGTTATAACGTAATACTATATAACGTTATACGTTATAACGTAATACTACATAACGTTATCCGTTATAACGTAATACTATATAACGTTATACGTTATAACGTAATACTAAATTACGTTATACGTTAAAGCGTAACACTATATAACGTCACACATTGTATAGTAATAGTATATAACGTTATACGTTCTATCGTAATCCTATATAACGTTATACGTTATAGCGTAATGCTATATAACGTTATACGTTATAATTTAACACTATATAACGTTATACGTTATAACGTAATACTACATAACGTTATACGTTATAACGTAATACTATATAACGGTATACGTTATAACGCAGTGCTATATAACGTTATACGTTATAACGTTACACTATATAACGTTACACGTTGTATGGTAATTGTATATAACGTTATATGTTATAACGTAATACTATATAACGTTATACGTTAGAACGTAATACTATATAACGTTACGCGTTGTATGGTAATTGTATATAACGTTATACGTTATAACGTAATACTATATAACGTTATACGTTATAACGTAATACTACATAACGTTATACGTTATAACGTAACACTATATAACGTTATACGTTATAACGTTACACTATATAACGTTACACGTTGTATGGTAATTGTATCTAACTTTATACGTTATAACGTAATACTATATAACGTTATACGTTATAACGTAATGCTATATAACGTTATATGTTATAACGTAATACTATATAACGTTATACGTTATAACGTAATACTAAATAACGTTATACGTTATAACGTAATACTATATAACGCTATACGTTATAACGTAATACTACATAACGTTATACGTTATAACGTAATACTATATAACTTTATACGTTATAACGTAATACTATATAACGTCATACGTTATAACGTAACACTATATAACGTTATACGTTATAACGTCACACTATATAACGTTACACGTTGTATGGTAATTGTATCTAACTTTATACGTTATAACGTAATACTATATAACGTTATACGTTATAACGTAATACTATATAACATTATACGTTATAACGTAATACTATATAACGTTATACGTTATAATTTAACACTATGTAACGTTATACGTTATAACGTAATACTACATAACGTTATACGTTATAACGTAACACTACATAACGTTATACGTTATAACGTAATACTATATAACTTTATACGTTATAACGTAATACTATATAACGTTATACGCTATAACGTAATACTATATAACTTTATACGTTATAACGTAATACTATATAACGTTATACGTTATAACGTAATACTACATAACGTTATCCGTTATAACGTAATACTATATAACGTTATACGTTATAACGTAATACTAAATTACGTTATACGTTAAAGCGTAACACTATATAACGTCACACATTGTATAGTAATAGTATATAACGTTATACGTTATAACGTAATACTATATAACGTTATACGCTATAACGTAATACTATATAACTTTATACGTTATAACGTAATACTATATAACGTTATACGTTATAACGTAATACTACATAACGTTATCCGTTATAACGTAATACTATATAACGTTATACGTTATAACGTAATACTAAATTACGTTATACGTTAAAGCGTAACACTATATAACGTCACACATTGTATAGTAATAGTATATAACGTTATACGTTCTATCGTAATCCTATATAACGTTATACGTTATAGCGTAATGCTATATAACGTTATACGTTATAATTTAACACTATATAACGTTATACGTTATAACGTAATACTACATAACGTTATACGTTATAACGTAATACTATATAACGGTATACGTTATAACGCAGTGCTATATAACGTTATACGTTATAACGTTACACTATATAACGTTACACGTTGTATGGTAATTGTATATAACGTTATACGTTATAACGTAATACTATATAACGTTATACGTTAGAACGTAATACTATATAACGTTACGCGTTGTATGGTAATTGTATATAACGTTATACGTTATAACGTAATACTATATAACGTTATACGTTATAACGTAATACTATATAACGTTATACGTTATAACGTAATACTACATAACGTTATACGTTATAACGTAACACTATATAACGTTATACGTTATAACGTTACACTATATAACGTTACACGTTGTATGGTAATTGTATCTAACTTTATACGTTATAACGTAATACTATATAACGTTATACGTTATAACGTAATGCTATATAACGTTATATGTTATAACGTAATACTATATAACGTTATACGTTATAACGTAATACTAAATAACGTTATACGTTATACCGTAATACTATATAACGTTATCCGTTATAACGTAATACTATATAACGTTATACGTTACAACGTAATACTATATAACGTTATACGTTATAACGTAATACTATATAACGTTATCCGTTATAACGTAATACTATATAACGTTATACGTTATAACGTAATACTATATAACGCTACACGTTATAACGTAACACTACATAACGTTATACGTTATAACGTAACACTATATAACGTCACACATTGTATAGTAATAGTATATAACGTTATACGTTCTATCGTAATCCTATATAACGTTATACGTTATAGCGTAATGCTATATAACGTTATACGTTATAACGTTACACTTTATAACGTTACACGTTGTATGGTAATAGTATATAACGTTATACGTTATAACGTAATACTAAATAACGTTATACGTTATAACGTAATACTATATAACGTTATACGTTATAACGTTTCACTATATAACGTTATAAGTTATAACGTTACACTATATAACGTTATACGTTATAACGTTACACTAAATAACGTTATACGTTAAAGCGTATCACTATATAACGTCACACATTGTATAGTAATAGTATATAACGTTATACGTTATAGCGTAATGCTATATAACGTTATACGTTATAACGTAATACTACATAACGTTATACGTTATAACGTAATACTACATAACGTTATACGTTATAACGTAACACTATATAACGTTATACGTTATAACGTTACACTATATAACGTTACACGTTGTATGGTAATTGTATCTAACTTTATACGTTATAACGTAATACTATATAACGTTATACGTTATAACGTAATACTATATAACGTTATATGTTATAACGTAATACTATATAACGTTATACGTTATAACGTAATACTAAATAACGTTATACGTTATACCGTAATACTATATAACGTTATCCGTTATAACGTAATACTAAATAACGCTACACGTTATAACGTAACACTACATAACGTTATACGTTATAACGTAATACTATATAACTTTATACGTTATAACGTAATACTATATAACGTTATACGTTATAACGTAATACTATATAACGTTATACGTTATAACGTACTACTATATAACGGTATACGTTATAACGCAGTGCTATATAACGTTATACGTTATAACGTTACACTATATAACGTTACACGTTGTATGGTAATTGTATATAACGTTATACGTTATAACGTAATACTATATAACGTTATACGTTATAACGTAATACTATATAACGTTATACGTTATAACGTAATACTATATAACTTTATACGTTATAACGTAATACTATATAACGTCATACGTTATAACGTAACACTATATAACGTTATACGTTATAGCGTAATGCTATATAACGTTATACGTTATAATTTAACACTATATAACGTTATACGTTATAACGTAATACTACATAACGTTATACGTTATAACGTAATACTATATAACGGTATACGTTATAACGCAGTGCTATATAACGTTATACGTTATAACGTTACACTATATAACGTTACACGTTGTATGGTAATTGTATATAACGTTATATGTTATAACGTAATACTATATAACGTTATACGTTAGAACGTAATACTATATAACGTTACGCGTTGTATGGTAATTGTATATAACGTTATACGTTATAACGTAATACTATATAACGTTATACGTTATAACGTAATACTACATAACGTTATACGTTATAACGTAACACTATATAACGTTATACGTTATAACGTTACACTATATAACGTTACACGTTGTATGGTAATTGTATCTAACTTTATACGTTATAACGTAATACTATATAACGTTATACGTTATAACGTAATGCTATATAACGTTATATGTTATAACGTAATACTATATAACGTTATACGTTATAACGTAATACTAAATAACGTTATACGTTATAACGTAATACTATATAACGCTATACGTTATAACGTAATACTACATAACGTTATACGTTATAACGTAATACTATATAACTTTATACGTTATAACGTAATACTATATAACGTCATACGTTATAACGTAACACTATATAACGTTATACGTTATAACGTCACACTATATAACGTTACACGTTGTATGGTAATTGTATCTAACTTTATACGTTATAACGTAATACTATATAACGTTATACGTTATAACGTAATACTATATAACATTATACGTTATAACGTAATACTATATAACGTTATACGTTATAATTTAACACTATGTAACGTTATACGTTATAACGTAATACTACATAACGTTATACGTTATAACGTAACACTACATAACGTTATACGTTATAACGTAATACTATATAACTTTATACGTTATAACGTAATACTATATAACGTTATACGCTATAACGTAATACTATATAACTTTATACGTTATAACGTAATACTATATAACGTTATACGTTATAACGTAATACTACATAACGTTATCCGTTATAACGTAATACTATATAACGTTATACGTTATAACGTAATACTAAATTACGTTATACGTTAAAGCGTAACACTATATAACGTCACACATTGTATAGTAATAGTATATAACGTTATACGTTATAACGTAATACTATATAACGTTATACGCTATAACGTAATACTATATAACTTTATACGTTATAACGTAATACTATATAACGTTATACGTTATAACGTAATACTACATAACGTTATCCGTTATAACGTAATACTATATAACGTTATACGTTATAACGTAATACTAAATTACGTTATACGTTAAAGCGTAACACTATATAACGTCACACATTGTATAGTAATAGTATATAACGTTATACGTTCTATCGTAATCCTATATAACGTTATACGTTATAGCGTAATGCTATATAACGTTATACGTTATAATTTAACACTATATAACGTTATACGTTATAACGTAATACTACATAACGTTATACGTTATAACGTAATACTATATAACGGTATACGTTATAACGCAGTGCTATATAACGTTATACGTTATAACGTTACACTATATAACGTTACACGTTGTATGGTAATTGTATATAACGTTATACGTTATAACGTAATACTATATAACGTTATACGTTAGAACGTAATACTATATAACGTTACGCGTTGTATGGTAATTGTATATAACGTTATACGTTATAACGTAATACTATATAACGTTATACGTTATAACGTAATACTATATAACGTTATACGTTATAACGTAATACTACATAACGTTATACGTTATAACGTAACACTATATAACGTTATACGTTATAACGTTACACTATATAACGTTACACGTTGTATGGTAATTGTATCTAACTTTATACGTTATAACGTAATACTATATAACGTTATACGTTATAACGTAATGCTATATAACGTTATATGTTATAACGTAATACTATATAACGTTATACGTTATAACGTAATACTAAATAACGTTATACGTTATACCGTAATACTATATAACGTTATCCGTTATAACGTAATACTATATAACGTTATACGTTACAACGTAATACTATATAACGTTATACGTTATAACGTAATACTATATAACGTTATCCGTTATAACGTAATACTATATAACGTTATACGTTATAACGTAATACTATATAACGCTACACGTTATAACGTAACACTACATAACGTTATACGTTATAACGTAACACTATATAACGTCACACATTGTATAGTAATAGTATATAACGTTATACGTTCTATCGTAATCCTATATAACGTTATACGTTATAGCGTAATGCTATATAACGTTATACGTTATAACGTTACACTTTATAACGTTACACGTTGTATGGTAATTGTATATAACGTTATACGTTATAACGTAATACTAAATAACGTTATACGTTATAACGTAATACTATATAACGTTATACGTTATAACGTTTCACTATATAACGTTATAAGTTATAACGTTACACTATATAACGTTATACGTTATAACGTTACACTAAATAACGTTATACGTTAAAGCGTATCACTATATAACGTCACACATTGTATAGTAATAGTATATAACGTTATACGTTATAGCGTAATGCTATATAACGTTATACGTTATAACGTAATACTACATAACGTTATACGTTATAACGTAATACTACATAACGTTATACGTTATAACGTAACACTATATAACGTTATACGTTATAACGTTACACTATATAACGTTACACGTTGTATGGTAATTGTATCTAACTTTATACGTTATAACGTAATACTATATAACGTTATACGTTATAACGTAATACTATATAACGTTATATGTTATAACGTAATACTATATAACGTTATACGTTATAACGTAATACTAAATAACGTTATACGTTATACCGTAATACTATATAACGTTATCCGTTATAACGTAATACTAAATAACGCTACACGTTATAACGTAACACTACATAACGTTATACGTTATAACGTAATACTATATAACTTTATACGTTATAACGTAATACTATATAACGTTATACGTTATAACGTAATACTATATAACGTTATACGTTATAACGTACTACTATATAACGGTATACGTTATAACGCAGTGCTATATAACGTTATACGTTATAACGTTACACTATATAACGTTACACGTTGTATGGTAATTGTATATAACGTTATACGTTATAACGTAATACTATATAACGTTATACGTTATAACGTAATACTATATAACGTTATACGTTATAACGTAATACTATATAACGTTATAAGTTAGAACGTAATACTATATAACGTTACGCGTTGAATGGTAATTGTATATAACGTTATACGTTATAACGTAATACTATATAACGTTATACGCTATAACGTAATACTATATAACGTTATTCGTTATAACGTAATACTATATAACGTTATACGTCATAACGTAATACTATATAACGGTATACGTTATAACGCAATGACATATAACGTTATACGTTATAACGATACACTATATAACGTTACACGTTGTATGGTAATTGTATATAACGTTATACGTTATAACGTCATACTATATAACGGTATACGTTATAACGCAATGCTATATAACGTTATACGTTTTAACGTTACACTTTATAACGTTACACGTTGTATGGTAATTGTATATAACGTTATACGTTATAACGTAATACTAAATAACGTTATACGTTATACCGTAATACTATATCACGTTATACGTTATAACGTTATACTAAATAACGTTATACGTTAAAGCGTAACACTATATAACGTCACACATTGTATAGTAATAGTATATAACGTTATACGTTCTATCGTAATCCTATATAACGTTATACGTTATAGCGTAATGCTATATAACGTTATACGTTATAACGTTACACTTTATAACGTTACACGTTGTATGGTAATTGTATATAACGCTATACGTTATAACGTAATATTAAATAACGTTATACGTTATAACGTAATACTATATAACGTTATACGTTATAACGTTACACTATATAACGTTATAAGTTATAACGTTACACTATATAACGTTATACGTTATAACGTTACACTAAATAACGTTATACGTTAAAGCGTAACACTATATAACGCCACACATTGTATAGTAATAGTATATAACGTTATACGTTATAGCGTAATGCTATATAACGTTATACGTTATAACGTAATACTACATAACGTTATACGTTATAACGTAATACTACATAGCGTTATACGTTATAATGTAACACTATATAACGTTATACGTTTTAACGTTACACTTTATAACGTTACACGTTGTATGGTAATTGTATATAACGTTATACGTTATAACGTAATACTAAATAACGTTATACGTTATAACGTAATACTATATAACGTTATACGTTATAACGTTACACTATATAACGTTATAAGTTATAACGTTACACTATATAACGTTATACGTTATAACGTAATACTAAATTACGTTATACGTTAAAGCGTAACACTATATAACGTCACACATTGTATAGTAATAGTATATAACGTTATACGTTCTATCGTAATCCTATATAACGTTATACGTTATAGCGTAATGCTATATAACGTTATACGTTATAATTTAACACTATATAACGTTATACGTTATAACGTAATACTACATAACGTTATACGTTATAACGTAATACTATATAACGGTATACGTTATAACGCAGTGCTATATAACGTTATACGTTATAACGTTACACTATATAACGTTACACGTTGTATGGTAATTGTATATAACGTTATACGTTATAACGTAATACTATATAACGTTATACGTTAGAACGTAATACTATATAACGTTACGCGTTGTATGGTAATTGTATATAACGTTATACGTTATAACGTAATACTATATAACGTTATACGTTATAACGTAATACTATATAACGTTATACGTTATAACGTAATACTACATAACGTTATACGTTATAACGTAACACTATATAACGTTATACGTTATAACGTTACACTATATAACGTTACACGTTGTATGGTAATTGTATCTAACTTTATACGTTATAACGTAATACTATATAACGTTATACGTTATAACGTAATGCTATATAACGTTATATGTTATAACGTAATACTATATAACGTTATACGTTATAACGTAATACTAAATAACGTTATACGTTATACCGTAATACTATATAACGTTATCCGTTATAACGTAATACTATATAACGTTATACGTTACAACGTAATACTATATAACGTTATACGTTATAACGTAATACTATATAACGTTATCCGTTATAACGTAATACTATATAACGTTATACGTTATAACGTAATACTATATAACGCTACACGTTATAACGTAACACTACATAACGTTATACGTTATAACGTAACACTATATAACGTCACACATTGTATAGTAATAGTATATAACGTTATACGTTCTATCGTAATCCTATATAACGTTATACGTTATAGCGTAATGCTATATAACGTTATACGTTATAACGTTACACTTTATAACGTTACACGTTGTATGGTAATTGTATATAACGTTATACGTTATAACGTAATACTAAATAACGTTATACGTTATAACGTAATACTATATAACGTTATACGTTATAACGTTTCACTATATAACGTTATAAGTTATAACGTTACACTATATAACGTTATACGTTATAACGTTACACTAAATAACGTTATACGTTAAAGCGTATCACTATATAACGTCACACATTGTATAGTAATAGTATATAACGTTATACGTTATAGCGTAATGCTATATAACGTTATACGTTATAACGTAATACTACATAACGTTATACGTTATAACGTAATACTACATAACGTTATACGTTATAACGTAACACTATATAACGTTATACGTTATAACGTTACACTATATAACGTTACACGTTGTATGGTAATTGTATCTAACTTTATACGTTATAACGTAATACTATATAACGTTATACGTTATAACGTAATACTATATAACGTTATATGTTATAACGTAATACTATATAACGTTATACGTTATAACGTAATACTAAATAACGTTATACGTTATACCGTAATACTATATAACGTTATCCGTTATAACGTAATACTAAATAACGCTACACGTTATAACGTAACACTACATAACGTTATACGTTATAACGTAATACTATATAACTTTATACGTTATAACGTAATACTATATAACGTTATACGTTATAACGTAATACTATATAACGTTATACGTTATAACGTACTACTATATAACGGTATACGTTATAACGCAGTGCTATATAACGTTATACGTTATAACGTTACACTATATAACGTTACACGTTGTATGGTAATTGTATATAACGTTATACGTTATAACGTAATACTATATAACGTTATACGTTATAACGTAATACTATATAACGTTATACGTTATAACGTAATACTATATAACGTTATAAGTTAGAACGTAATACTATATAACGTTACGCGTTGAATGGTAATTGTATATAACGTTATACGTTATAACGTAATACTATATAACGTTATACGCTATAACGTAATACTATATAACGTTATTCGTTATAACGTAATACTATATAACGTTATACGTCATAACGTAATACTATATAACGGTATACGTTATAACGCAATGACATATAACGTTATACGTTATAACGATACACTATATAACGTTACACGTTGTATGGTAATTGTATATAACGTTATACGTTATAACGTCATACTATATAACGGTATACGTTATAACGCAATGCTATATAACGTTATACGTTTTAACGTTACACTTTATAACGTTACACGTTGTATGGTAATTGTATATAACGTTATACGTTATAACGTAATACTAAATAACGTTATACGTTATACCGTAATACTATATCACGTTATACGTTATAACGTTATACTAAATAACGTTATACGTTAAAGCGTAACACTATATAACGTCACACATTGTATAGTAATAGTATATAACGTTATACGTTCTATCGTAATCCTATATAACGTTATACGTTATAGCGTAATGCTATATAACGTTATACGTTATAACGTTACACTTTATAACGTTACACGTTGTATGGTAATTGTATATAACGCTATACGTTATAACGTAATATTAAATAACGTTATACGTTATAACGTAATACTATATAACGTTATACGTTATAACGTTACACTATATAACGTTATAAGTTATAACGTTACACTATATAACGTTATACGTTATAACGTTACACTAAATAACGTTATACGTTAAAGCGTAACACTATATAACGCCACACATTGTATAGTAATAGTATATAACGTTATACGTTATAGCGTAATGCTATATAACGTTATACGTTATAACGTAATACTACATAACGTTATACGTTATAACGTAATACTACATAGCGTTATACGTTATAATGTAACACTATATAACGTTATACGTTATAACGTTACACTATATAACGTTACACGTTATAACGTTACACTATATAACGTTACACGTTGTATGGTAATTGTATCTAACTTTATACGTTATAACGTAATACTATATAACGTTATACGTTATAACGTAATACTATATAACGTTATATGATATAACGTAATACTATATAACGTTATACGTTATAACGTAATACTATATAAGGTTATACGTTATAACGTAATACTACATAACGTTATACGTTATAACGTTACACTAAATAACGTTATACGTTAAAGCGTAACAGTATATAACGTCACACATTGTATAGTAATAGTATATAACGTTATACGTTATAATTTAACACTATATAACGTTATACGTTATAACGTAATACTATATAAGGTTATACGTTATAACGTAATACTACATAACGTTATACGTTATAACGTAATACTATATAACGTTATACGTTATAACGTAATACTATATAACGTTATACGTCATGACGTAATACTATATGACGGTATACGTTATAACGCAATGCCATATAACGTTATACGTTATAACGGTACACTATATAACGTTACACGTTGTATGGTAATTGTATATAACGTTATACGTTATAACGTAATACTATATAACTTTATACGTTATAACGTAATACTATATAACGTTATACGTTATAAGGTAATACTATATAACGTTATCCGTTATAACGTAATACTATATAACGTTATACGTTATAACGTCATACTATATAACGGTATACGTTATAACGCAATGCTATATAACGTTATACGTTATAACGTTACACTTTATAACGTTACACGTTGTATGGTAATTGTATATAACGTTATACGTTATAACGTAATACTAAATAACGTTATACGTTATACCGTAATACTATATAACGTTATACGTTATAACGTAATACTACATAGCGTTATACGTTATAATGTAACACTATATAACGTTATACGTTATAACGTTACACTATATAACGTTACACGTTGTATGGTAATTGTATCTAACTTTATACGTTATAACGTAATACTATATAACGTTGTACGTTATAACGTAATACTATATAACGTTATATGATATAACGTAATACTATATAACGTTATACGTTATAACGTAATACTATATAAGGTTATACGTTATAACGTAATACTACATAACGTTATACGTTATAACGTTACACTAAATAACGTTATACGTTAAAGCGTAACAGTATATAACGTCACACATTGTATAGTAATAGTATATAACGTTATACGTTATAATTTAACACTATATAACGTTATACGTTATAACGTAATACTATATAAGGTTATACGTTATAACGTAATACTACATAACGTTATACGTTATAACGTAATACTATATAACGTTATACGTTATAACGTAATACTATATAACGTTATACGTCATAACGTAATACTATATGACGGTATACGTTATAACGCAATGCCATATAACGTTATACGTTATAACGGTACACTATATAACGTTACACGTTGTATGGTAATTGTATATAACGTTATACGTTATAACGTAATACTATATAACTTTATACGTTATAACGTAATACTATATAACGTTATACGTTATAAGGTAATACTATATAACGTTATCCGTTATAACGTAATACTATATAACGTTATACGTTATAACGTCATACTATATAACGGTATACGTTATAACGCAATGCTATATAACGTTATACGTTATAACGTTACACTTTATAACGTTACACGTTGTATGGTAATTGTATATAACGTTATACGTTATAACGTAATACTAAATAACGTTATACGTTATACCGTAATACTATATAACGTTATACGTTATAACGTTACACTAAATAACGTTATACATTAAAGCGTAACACTATATAACGTCACACATTGTATAGTAATAGTATATAACGTTATACGTTCTATCGTAATCCTATATAACGTTATACGTTATAGCGTAATGCTATATAACGTTATACGTTATAACGTTACACTTTATAACGTTACACGTTGTATGGTAATTGTATATAACGTTGTACGTTATAACGTAATACTAAATAACGTTATACGTTATAACGTAATACTATATAACGTTATACGTTATAACGTTTCACTATATAACGTTATAAGTTATAACGTTACACTATATAACGTTATACGTTATAACGTTACACTAAATAACGTTATACGTTAAAGCGTATCACTATGTAACGTCACACATTGTATAGTAATAGTATATAACGTTATACGTTATAGCGTAATGCTATATAACGTTATACGTTATAACGTAATACTACATAACGTTATACGTTATAACGTAACACTATATAACGTTATACGTTATAACGTTACACTTTATAACGTTACACGTTGTATGGTAATTGTATATAACGTTATACGTTATAACGTAATACTAAATAACGTTATACGTTATACCGTAATACTATATAACGTTATACGTTATAACGTTACACTAAATAACGTTATACGTTAAAGCGTAACACTATATAACGTCACACATTGTATAGTAATAGTATATAACGTTATACGTTCTATCGTAATCCTATATAACGTTATACGTTATAGCGTAATGCTAAATAACGTTATACGTTAAAGCGTAACACTATATAACGTCACACATTGTATAGTAATAGTATATAACGTTATACGTTCTATCGTAATCCTATATAACGTTATACGTTATAGCGTAATGCTATATAACGTTATACGTTATAACGTTACACTTTATAACGTTACACGTTGTATGGTAATTGTATATAACGTTATACGTTATAACGTAATACTAAATAACGTTATACGTTATAACGTAATACTATATAACGTTATACGTTATAACGTTTCACTATATAACGTTATAAGTTATAACGTTACACTATATAACGTTATACGTTATAACGTTACACTAAATAACGTTATACGTTAAAGCGTATCACTATGTAACGTCACACATTGTATAGTAATACTATATAACGTTTTACGTTATAACGTAATACTATATAACATTATACGTTATAACGTTATACTATATAACGGTATACGCTATAACGCAATGCCATATAACGTTATACGTTATAACGTAGTACTATATAACGTTATACGTTATAACATAATACTATATAACGTTATACGTTATAACGTAATACTATATAACGTTATACGTTACACCGTAATACTATATAACGTTATACGTTATAACATTATACTATATAACGTTATCCGTTATAACGTAATACTATATAACGTTGTACGTTATAACGTCATACTATATAACGTTATACGTTATACCGTAATACTATATAACGTTGTACGTTATAACGTAATACAATATAACGTTATACGTTATAACGTAATACTACATAACGTTATACGTTATAACGTAACACTATATAACGTTATACGTTATAACGTTACACTATATAACGTTACACGTTGTATGGTAATTGTATCTAACTTTATACGTTATAACGTAATACTATATAACGTTATACGTTATAACGTAATACTATATATCGTTATACGTTATAACGTAATACTATATAACGTTATCCGTTATAACGTAATACTATATAACGTTATACGTTATAACGTAATACTATATAACGGTATACGTTATAACGCAGTGCTATATAACGTTATACGTTATAACGTTACACTATATAACGTTACACGTTGTATGGTAATTGTATATAACGTTATACGTTATAACGTAATACTATATAACGTTATACGTTACAACGTAATACTATATAACGTTATACGTTAGAACGTAATACTATATAACGTTACGCGTTGAATGGTAATTGTATATAACGTTATACGTTATAACGTAATACTATATAACGTTATACGTTATAACGTAATACTATATAACGTTATTCGTTATAACGTAATACTATATAACGTTATACGTCATAACGTAATACTATATAACGGTATACGTTATAACGCAATGCCATATAACGTTATACGTTATAACGATACACTATATAACGTTACACGTTGTATGGTAATTGTATATAACGCTATACGTTATAACGTAATACTACATAACGTTATACGTTATAACGTAATACTATATAACGTTACACGCTATAACGTCATACTATATAACGGTATACGTTATAACGCAATGCTATATAACGTTATACGTTATAACGTTACACTATATAACGTTACACGTTGTATGGTAATTGTATATAACGTTATACGTTATAACGTAATACTATATAACGTTTTACGTTATAACGTAATACTATATAACATTATACGTTATAACGTTATACTATATAACGGTATACGCTATAACGCAATGCCATATAACGTTATACGTTATAACGTAATACTATATAACGTTATACGTTATAACATAATACTATATAACGTTATACGTTATAACGTAATACTATATAACGTTATACGTTACAACGTAATACTATATAACGTTATACATTGTAACATTATACTATATAACGTTATCCGTTATAACGTAATACTATATAACGTTGTACGTTATAACGTCATACTATATAACGTTATACGTTATACCGTAATACTATATAACGTTGTACGTTATAACGTAATACAATATAACGTTATACGTTATAACGTAATACTACATAACGTTATACGTTATAACGTAACACTATATAACGTTATACGTTATAACGTTACACTATATAACGTTACACGTTGTATGGTAATTGTATCTAACTTTATACGTTATAACGTAATACTATATAACGTTATACGTTATAACGTAATGCTATATAACGTTATATGTTATAACGTAATACTATATAACGTTATACGTTATAACGTAATACTAAATAACGTTATACGTTATACCGTAATACTATATAACGTTATCCGTTATAACGTAATACTATAAAACGTTATACGTTACAACGTAATACTATATAACGTTATACGTTATAACGTAATACTATATAACGTTATCCGTTATAACGTCATACTATATAACGTTATACGTTATACCGTAATACTATATAACGTTATACGTTATAATTTAACACTATATAACGTTATACGTTATAACGTAATACTACATAACGTTATACGTTATAACGTAACACTACATAACGTTATACGTTATAACGTAATACTATATAACTTTATACGTTATAACGTAATACTATATAACGTTATACGTTATAACGTAATACTATATAACTTTATACGTTATAACGTAATACTATATAACGTTATACGTTATAACGTAATACTACATAACGTTATCCGTTATAACGTAATACTATATAACGTTATACGTTATAACGTAATACTAAATTACGTTATACGTTAAAGCGTAACACTATATAACGTCACACATTGTATAGTAATAGTATATAACGTTATACGTTCTATCGTAATCCTATATAACGTTATACGTTCTAGCGTAATGCTATATAACGTTATACGTTATAATTTAACACTTAATAACGTTATACGTTATAACGTAATACTACATAGCGTTATACGTTATAACGTAACACTACATAACGTTATACGTTATAACGTAATACTATATAACTTTATAAGTTATAACGTAATACTATATAACGTTATACGTTATAACGTAATACTATATAACGCTATCCGTTATAACGTAACACTATATAACGTTATACGTTATAACGTAATACTATATAACGGTATACGTTATAACGCAGTGCTATATAACGTTATACGTTATAACGTTACACTATATAACGTTACACGTTGTATGGTAATTGTATATAACGTTATACGTTATAACGTAATACTATATAACGTTATACGTTAGAACGTAATACTATATAACGTTACGCGTTGTATGGTAACTGTATATAACGTTATACGTTATAGCGTAATACTATATAACGTTATACGTTATAACGTAATACTATATAACGTTATACGTTATAACGTAATACTACTTAACGTTATACGTTATAACGTAATACTACATAACGTTATACGTTATAACGTAACACTACATAACGTTATACGTTATAACGTAATACTATATAACTTTATACGTTATAACGTAATACTATATAACGTTATACGTTATAGCGTAATACTATATAACTTTATACGTTATAACGTAATACTATATAACGTTATACGTTATAACGTAATACTACATAACGTTATCCGTTATAACGTAATACTATATAACGTTATACGTTATAACGTAATACTAAATTACGTTATACGTTAAAGCGTAACACTATATAACGTCACACATTGTATAGTAATAGTATATAACGTTATACGTTCTATCGTAATCCTATATAACGTTATACGTTCTAGCGTAATGCTATATAACGTTATACGTTATAATTTAACACTTAATAACGTTATACGTTATAACGTAATACTACATAGCGTTATACGTTATAACGTAACACTACATAACGTTATACGTTATAACGTAATGCTATATAACTTTATAAGTTATAACGCAATACTATATAACGTTATACGATATAACGTAATACTATATAACGTTATCCGTTATAACGTAATACTATATAACGTTATACGTTATAACGTAATACTATATAACGGTATACGTTATAACGCAGTGCTATATAACGTTATACGTTATAACGTTACACTATATAACGTTACACGTTGTATGGTAATTGTATATAACGTTATACGTTATAACGTAATACTATATAACGTTATACGTTAGAACGTAATACTATATAACGTTACGCGTTGTATGGTAACTGTATATAACGTTATACGTTATAGCGTAATACTATATAACGTTATACGTTATAACGTAATACTATATAACGTTATACGTTATAACGTAATACTACATAACGTTATACGTTATAACGTAACACTATATAACGTTATACGTTATAACGTTACACTATATAACGTTATACGTTATAACGTAATACTATATAACGTAATACTATATAACGTTATACGTTATAACGTAATACTATATAACGTTATATGTTATAACGTAATACTATATAACGTTATACGTTATAACGTAATACTAAATAACGTTATACGTTATACCGTAATACTATATAACGTTATCCGTTATAACGTAATACTATGTAACGTTATACGTTATAACGTAATACTAAATAACGTTATACGTTGTATGGTAATTGTATCTAACTTTATACGTTATAACGTAATACTATATAACGTTATACGTTATAACGTAATACTATATAACGTTATACGTTATAACATAATACTATATAACGTTATACGTTATAACATAATACTATATAACGTTATCCGTTATAACGTAATACTATATAACGTTGTACGTTATAACGTCATACTATATAACGTTATACGTTATACCGTAATACTATATAACGTTATACGTTATAACGTAATACTATATAACGTTATACGTTATAACGTAATACTACATAATGTTATACGTTATAACGTAACACTATATAACGTTGTACGTTATAACGTTACACTATATAACGTTGTACGTTATAACGTTACACTATATAACGTTACACGTTGTATGGTAATTGTATCTAACTTTATACGGTATAACGTAATACTATATAACGTTATACGTTATAACGTAATACTAAATAACGTTATACGTTATACCGTAATACTATATAACGTTATCCGTTATAACGTAATACTATATAACGTTATACGTTACAACGTAATACTATATAACGTTATACGTTATAACGTAATACTATATAACGTTATCCGTTATAACGTAATACTATATAACGTTATACGTTATAACGTAATACTATATAACGTTATATGTTATAACGTAATACTATATAACGTTATACGTTATAACGTAATACTAAATAACGTTATACGTTATACCGTAATACTATATAACGTTATCCGTTATAACGTAATACTATGTAACGTTATACGTTATAACGTAATACTATATAACGTTATACGTTATAACGTAATACTACATAACGTTATACGTTATAACGTAATACTATATAACGTTATACGTTATAACGTAATACTATATAACGTTATCCGTTATAACGTAATACTATATAAAGTTATACGTTATAACGTAATACTATATAACGCTATACGTTATAACATAATACCACATAACGTTATACGTTATAACGTAATACTATATAACTTTATACGTTATAACGTAATACTATATAACGTTATACGTTATAACGTAATACTATATAACGTTATACGTTATAACGTTTCACTATATAACGTTATAAGTTATAACGTTACACTATATAACGTTATACGTTATAACGTTACACTAAATAACGTTATACGTTAAAGCGTAACACTATATGACGTCACACATTGTATAGTAATAGTATATAACGTTATACGTTATAATTTAACACTATATAACGTTATACGTTATAACGTAATACTATATAACGCTATACGTTATAACATAATACTACATAACGTTATACGTTATAACGTAATACTATATAACTTTATACGTTATAACGTAATACTATATAACGCTATACGTTATAACGTAATACTACATAACGTTATACGTTATAACGTAATACTATATAACGTTACACGTTATAACGTCATACTATATAACGGTATACGTTATAACGCAATGCTATATAACGTTATACGTTATAACGTTACACTATATAACGTTACACGTTGTATGGTAATTGTATATAACGTTATACGTTATAACGTAATACTATATAACGTTATACGTTATAACGTAATACTATATAACATTATACGTTATAACGTTATACTATATAACGGTATACGCTATAACGCAATGCTATATAACGTTATACGTTATAACGTAATACTATATAACGTTATACGTTATAACATAATACTATATAACGTTATACGTTATAACGTAATACTATATAACGTTATACGTTACAACGTAATACTATATAACGTTATACGTTATAACATTATACTATATAACGTTATACGTTATAACATAATACTATATCACGTTATACGTTATAACGTAATACTATATAACGTTATACGTTATAACGTAATACTATATAACTTTATACGTTATAACGTAATACTATATAACGTTATACGTTATAACGTAATACTATATAACGTTATCCGTTATACCGTAATACTATATAACGTTATACGTTATAACGTAATACTATATAGCGTTATACGTTATAACGTAATACTACATAACGTTATACGTTATAACGTAACACTATATAACGTTATACGTTATAACGTTACACGATATAACGTTACACGTTGTATGGTAATTGTATCTAACTTTATACGTTATAACGTTTCACTATATAACGTTATAAGTTATAACGTTACACTATATAACGTTATACGTTATAACGTTACACTAAATAACGTTATACGTTAAAGCGTATCACTATATAACGTCACACATTGTATAGTAATAGTATATAACGTTATACGTTATAGCGTAATGCTATATAACGTTATACGTTATAACGTAATACTACATAACGTTATACGTTATAACGTAATACTATATAACGTTATACGTTATAACGTAATACTATATAGCGTTATACGTTATAACGTAATACTACATAACGTTATACGTTATAACGTAACACTATATAACGTTATACGTTATAACGTTACACTATATAACGTTACACGTTGTATGGTAATTGTATCTAACTTTATACGTTATAACGTTTCACTATATAACGTTATAAGTTATAACGTTACACTATATAACGTTATACGTTATAACGTTACACTATATAACGTTATACGTTATAACGTTACACTATATAACGTTACACGTTGTATGGTAATTGTATATAACGTTATACGTTATAACGTAATACTAAATAACGTTATACGTTATAACGTAATACTATATAACGGTATACGTTATAACGCAGTGCTATATAACGTTATACGTTATAACATAATACTATATAACGTTATACGTTATAACATAATACTATATAACGTTATCCGTTATAACGTAATACTATATAACGTTGTACGTTATAACGTAATACAATATAACGTTATACGTTATAACGTAATACTATATAACGTTATACGTTATAACGTAATACTATATAACGGTATACGTTATAACGCAGTGCTATATAACGTTATACGTTATAACGTTACACTATATAACGTTACACGTTGTATGGTAATTGTATATAACGTTATACGTTATAACGTAATACTAAATAACGTTATACGTTATACCGTAATACTATATAACGTTATCCGTTATAACGTAATACTTTATAACGCTACACGTTATAACGTAACACTACATAACGTTATACGTTATAACGTAATACTATATAACTTTATACGTTACAACGTAATACTATATAACGTTATACGTTATAACATTATACTATATAACGTTATCCGTTATAACGTAATACTATATAACGTTGTACGTTATAACGTCATACTATATAACGTTATACGTTATACCGTAATACTATATAACGTTGTACGTTATAACGTAATACAATATAACGTTATACGTTATAACGTAATACTACATAACGTTATACGTTATAACGTAACACTATATAACGTTATACGTTATAACGTTACACTATATAACGTTACACGTTGTATGGTAATTGTATCTAACTTTATACGTTATAACGTAATACTATATAACGTTATACGTTATAACGTAATGCTATATAACGTTATATGTTATAACGTAATACTATATAACGTTATACGTTATAACGTAATACTAAATAACGTTATACGTTAAACCGTAATACTATATAACGTTATCCGTTATAACGTAATACTATAAAACGTTATACGTTACAACGTAATACTATATAACGTTATACGTTATAACGTAATACTATATAACGTTATCCGTTATAACGTCATACTATATAACGTTATACGTTATACCGTAATATTATATAACGTTATACGATATAACGTAATACTATATAACGTTATACGTTATAACGTAATACTACATAACGTTATACGTTATAACGTAACACTATATAACGTTATACGTTATAACGTTACACTATATAACGTTACACGTTGTATGGTAATTGTATCTAACTTTATACGTTATAACGTAATACTATATAACGTTATACGTTATAACGTAATACTATATAAAGTTATATGTTATAACGTAATACTATATAACGTTATACGTTATAACGTAATACTAAATAACGTTATACGTTATAACGTAATACTATATAACGTTATCCGTTACAACGTAATACTATATAACGTTATACGTTATAACGTAATACTATATAACGTTATACGTTATAATTTAACACTATATAACGTTATACGTTATAACGTAATACTACATAACGTTATACGTTATAACGTAACACTACATAACGTTATACGTTATAACGTAATACTATATAACTTTATACGTTATAACGTAATACTATATAACGTTATACGTTATAACGTAATACTACATAACGTTATACGTTATAACGTAACACTACATAACGTTATACGTTATAACGTAATACTATATAACTTTATACGTTATAACGTAATACTATATAACGTTATACGTTATAACGTAATACTATATAACGTTATCCGTTATACCGTAATACTATATAACGTTATACGTTATAACGTAATACTATATAGCGTTATACGTTATAACGTAATACTACATAACGTTATACGTTATAACGTAACACTATATAACGTTATACGTTATAACGTTACACGATATAACGTTACACGTTGTATGGTAATTGTATCTAACTTTATACGTTATAACGTTTCACTATATAACGTTATAAGTTATAACGTTACACTATATAACGTTATACGTTATAACGTTACACTAAATAACGTTATACGTTAAAGCGTATCACTATATAACGTCACACATTGTATAGTAATAGTATATAACGTTATACGTTATAGCGTAATGCTATATAACGTTATACGTTATAACGTAATACTACATAACGTTATACGTTATAACGTAATACTATATAACGTTATACGTTATAACGTAATACTATATAGCGTTATACGTTATAACGTAATACTACATAACGTTATACGTTATAACGTAACACTATATAACGTTATACGTTATAACGTTACACTATATAACGTTACACGTTGTATGGTAATTGTATCTAACTTTATACGTTATAACGTTTCACTATATAACGTTATAAGTTATAACGTTACACTATATAACGTTATACGTTATAACGTTACACTATATAACGTTATACGTTATAACGTTACACTATATAACGTTACACGTTGTATGGTAATTGTATATAACGTTATACGTTATAACGTAATACTATATAACGTTATAAGTTATAACGTTACACTATATAACGTTATACGTTATAACGTTACACTATATAACGTTACACGTTGTATGGTAATTGTATATAACGTTATACGTTATAACGTAATACTATATAACGTTTTACGTTATAACGTAATACTATATAACATTATACGTTATAACGTTATACTATATAACGGTATACGCTATAACGCAATGCCATATAACGTTATACGTTATAACGTAATACTATATAACGTTATACGTTATAACATAATACTATATAACGTTATACGTTATAACGTTACACTATATAACGTTACACGTTGTATGGTAATTGTATATAACGTTATCCGTTATAACGTAATACTATGTAACGTTATACGTTATAACGTAATACTAAATAACGTTATACGTTATAACGTAATACTATATAACGGTATACGTTATAACGCAGTGCTATATAACGTTATACGTTATAACATAATACTATATAACGTTATACGTTATAACATAATACTATATAACGTTATCCGTTATAACGTAATACTATATAACGTTGTACGTTATAACGTAATACAATATAACGTTATACGTTATAACGTAATACTATATAACGTTATACGTTATAACGTAATACTATATAACGGTATACGTTATAACGCAGTGCTATATAACGTTATACGTTATAACGTTACACTATATAACGTTACACGTTGTATGGTAATTGTATATAACGTTATACGTTATAACGTAATACTAAATAACGTTATACGTTATACCGTAATACTATATAACGTTATCCGTTATAACGTAATACTTTATAACGCTACACGTTATAACGTAACACTACATAACGTTATACGTTATAACGTAATACTATATAACTTTATACGTTACAACGTAATACTATATAACGTTATACGTTATAACATTATACTATATAACGTTATCCGTTATAACGTAATACTATATAACGTTGTACGTTATAACGTCATACTATATAACGTTATACGTTATACCGTAATACTATATAACGTTGTACGTTATAACGTAATACAATATAACGTTATACGTTATAACGTAATACTACATAACGTTATACGTTATAACGTAACACTATATAACGTTATACGTTATAACGTTACACTATATAACGTTACACGTTGTATGGTAATTGTATCTAACTTTATACGTTATAACGTAATACTATATAACGTTATACGTTATAACGTAATGCTATATAACGTTATATGTTATAACGTAATACTATATAACGTTATACGTTATAACGTAATACTAAATAACGTTATACGTTAAACCGTAATACTATATAACGTTATCCGTTATAACGTAATACTATAAAACGTTATACGTTACAACGTAATACTATATAACGTTATACGTTATAACGTAATACTATATAACGTTATCCGTTATAACGTCATACTATATAACGTTATACGTTATACCGTAATATTATATAACGTTATACGATATAACGTAATACTATATAACGTTATACGTTATAACGTAATACTACATAACGTTATACGTTATAACGTAACACTATATAACGTTATACGTTATAACGTTACACTATATAACGTTACACGTTGTATGGTAATTGTATCTAACTTTATACGTTATAACGTAATACTATATAACGTTATACGTTATAACGTAATACTATATAAAGTTATATGTTATAACGTAATACTATATAACGTTATACGTTATAACGTAATACTAAATAACGTTATACGTTATAACGTAATACTATATAACGTTATCCGTTACAACGTAATACTATATAACGTTATACGTTATAACGTAATACTATATAACGTTATACGTTATAATTTAACACTATATAACGTTATACGTTATAACGTAATACTACATAACGTTATACGTTATAACGTAACACTACATAACGTTATACGTTATAACGTAATACTATATAACTTTATACGTTATAACGTAATACTATATAACGTTATACGTTATAACGTAATACTATATAACTTTATACGTTATAACGTAATACTATATAACGTTATACGTTATAACGTAATACTACATAACGTTATCCGTTATAACGTAATACTACATAACGTTATCCGTTATAACGTAATACTATATAACGTTATACGTTATAACGTAATACTATATAACGTTATACGTTATAACGTAATACTATATAACGCTATACGTTATAACGTAATACTATATAACGTTATACGTTATAACGTAATACTATATAACGTTATACGTTATAATTTAACACTATATAACGTTATACGTTATAACGTAATACTACATAACGTTATACGTTATAACGTAACACTACATAACGTTATACGTTATAACGTAATACTATATAACTTTATACGTTATAACGTAATACTATATAACGTTATACGTTATAACGTAATACTATATAACTTTATACGTTATAACGTAATACTATATAACGTTATACGTTATAACGTAATACTACATAACGTTATCCGTTATAACGTAATACTATATAACGTTATACGTTATAACGTAATACTAAATTACGTTATACGTTAAAGCGTAACACTATATAACGTCACACATTGTATAGTAATAGTATATAACGTTATACGTTCTATCGTAATCCTATATAACGTTATACGTTCTAGCGTAATGCTATATAACGTTACACGTTATAATTTAACACTTAATAACGTTATACGTTATAACGTAATACTACATAGCGTTATACGTTATAACGTAACACTACATAACGTTATACGTTATAACGTAATACTATATAACTTTATAAGTTATAACGTAATACTATATAACGTTATACGTTATAACGTAATACTATATAACGTTATCCGTTATAACGTAATACTATATAACGTTATACGTTATAACGTAATACTATATAACGGTATACGTTATAACGCAGTGCTATATAACGTTATGCGTTGTAACGTTACACTATATAACGTTACACGTTGTATGGTAATTGTATATAACGTTATACGTTATAACGTAATACTATATAACGTTATACGTTAGAACGTAATACTATATAACGTTACGCTTTGTATGGTAACTGTATATAACGTTATACGTTATAGCGTAATACTATATAACGTTATACGTTATAACGTAATACTATATAACGTTATACGTTATAACGTAATACTACATAACGTTATACGTTATAACGTAACACTATATAACGTTATACGTTATAACGTTACACTATATAACGTTATACGTTATAACGTAATACTATATAACGTTATCCGTTATAACGTAATACTATATAACGTTATACGTTATAACGTAATACTATATAACGTTATATGTTATAACGTAATACTATATAACGTTATACGTTATAACGTAATACTAAATAACGTTATACGTTATACCGTAATACTATATAACGTTATCCGTTATAACGTAATACTATGTAACGTTATACGTTATAACGTAATACTAAATAACGTTATACGTTGTATGGTAATTGTATCTAACTTTATACGTTATAACGTAATACTATATAACGTTATACGTTATAACGTAATACTATATAACGTTATACGTTATAACATAATACTATATAACGTTATACGTTATAACATAATACTATATAACGTTATCCGTTATAACGTAATACTATATAACGTTGTACGTTATAACGTCATACTATATAACGTTATACGTTATACCGTAATACTATATAACGTTATACGTTATAACGTAATACTATATAACGTTATACGTTATAACGTAATACTACATAACGTTATACGTTATAACGTAACACTATATAACGTTGTACGTTATAACGTTACACTATATAACGTTACACGTTGTATGGTAATTGTATCTAACTTCATACGGTATAACGTAATACTATATAACGTTATACGTTATAACGTAATACTAAATAACGTTATACGTTATACCGTAATACTATATAACGTTATCCGTTATAACGTAATACTATATAACGTTATACGTTACAACGTAATACTCTATAACGTTATACGTTATAACGTAATACTATATAACGTTATCCGTTATAACGTAATACTATATAACGTTATACGTTATAACGTAATACTATATAACGTTATATGTTATAACGTAATACTATATAACGTTATACGTTATAACGTAATACTAAATAACGTTATACGTTATACCGTAATACTATATAACGTTATCCGTTATAACGTAATACTATGTAACGTTATACGTTATAACGTAATACTATATAACGTTATACGTTATAACGTAATACTAAATAACGTTATACGTTATACCGTAATACTATATAACGTTATCCGTTATAACGTAATACTATGTAACGTTATACGTTATAACGTAATACTATATAACGTTATACGTTATAACGTAACACTACATAACGTTATACGTTCTAACGTAATACTATATAACGTTATACGTTATAACGTAATACTATATAACGTTATCCGTTATAACGTAATACTATATAACGTTATACGTTATAACGTAATACTATATAACGCTATACGTTATAACATAATACCACATAACGTTATACGTTATAACGTAATACTATATAACTTTATACGTTATAACGTAATACTATATAACGTTATACGTTATAACGTAATACTATATAACGTTATACGTTATAACGTTTCACTATATAACGTTATAAGTTATAACGTTACACTATATAACGTTATACGTTATAACGTTACACTAAATAACGTTATACGTTAAAGCGTAACACTATATGACGTCACACATTGTATAGTAATAGTATATAACGTTATACGTTATAATTTAACACTATATCGTTATACGTTATAACGTAATACTATATAACGCTATACGTTATAACATAATACTACATAACGTTATACGTTATAACGTAATACTATATAACTTTATACGTTATAACGTAATACTATATAACGCTATACGTTATAACGTAATACTACATAACGTTATACTTTATAACGTAATACTATATAACGTTACACGTTATAACGTCATACTATATAACGGTATACGTTATAACGCAATGCTATATAACGTTATACGTTATAACGTTACACTATATAACGTTACACGTTGTATGGTAATTGTATATAACGTTATACGTTATAACGTAATACTATATAACGTTATACGTTATAACGTAATACTATATAACGTTATCCGTTATAACGTAATACTATATAACGTTATACGTTATAACGTAATACTATATAACGTTATACGTTATAACGTAATACTACATAACGTTATACGTTATAACGTAATACTATATAACGTTATACGTTATAACGTAATACTATATAACGTTATCCGTTATAACGTAATACTGTATAACGTTATACGTTATAACGTAATACTATATAACGCTATACGTTATAACATAGTACCACATAACGTTATACGTTATAACGTAATACTATATAACTTTATACGTTATAACGTAATACTATATAACGTTATACGTTATAACGTAATACTATATAACGTTATACGTTATAACGCTTCACTATATAACGTTATAAGTTATAACGTTACACTATATAACGTTATACGTTATAACGTTACACTAAATAACGTTATACGTTAAAGCGTAACACTATATGACGTCACACATTGTATAGTAATAGTATATAACGTTATACGTTATAATTTAACACTATATAACGTTATACGTTATAACGTAATACTATATAACGCTATACGTTATAACATAATACTACATAACGTTATACGTTATAACGTAATACTATATAACTTTATACGTTATAACGTAATACTATATAACGCTATACGTTATAACGTAATACTACATAACGTTATACGTTATAACGTAATACTATATAACGTTACACGTTATAACGTCATACTATATAACGGTATACGTTACAACGTAATACTATATAACGTTATACGTTATAACATTATACTATATAACGTTATACGTTATAACATAATACTATATCACGTTATACGTTATAACGTAATACTATATAACGTTATACGTTATAGCGCAATGCTATATAACGTTATACGTTATAACATAATACTATATAACGTTATACGTTATAACGTAATACTATATAACTTTATACGTTATAACGTAATACTATATAACGTTATACGTTATAACGTAATACTATATAACGTTATCCGTTATACCGTAATACTATATAACGTTATACGTTATAACGTAATACTATATAGCGTTATACGTTATAACGTAATACTACATAACGTTATACGTTATAACGTAACACTATATAACGTTATACGTTATAACGTTACACTATATAACGTTACACGTTGTATGGTAATTGTATCTAACTTTATACGTTATAACGTAATACTATATAACGTTATACGTTATAACGTAATACTATATAACGTTATAGGTTATAACGTAATACTATATAACGTTATACGTTATAACGTAATACTATATAACGTTACACGTTATAACGTCATACTATATAACGGTATACGTTATAACGCAATGGTATATAACGTTATACGTTATAACGTTACACTATATAACGTTACACGTTGTATGGTAATTGCATATAACGTTATACGTTATAACGTAATCCTAAATAACGTTATACGTTATAACGTAATACTATATAACGTTATACGTTATAACGCAATGCTATATAACGTTATACGTTATAACATAATACTATATAACGTTATACGTTATAACATAATACTATATAACGTTATCCGTTATAACGTAATACTTTATAACGTTGTACGTTATAACGTCATACTATATAACGGTATACGTTATAACGCAATAGTATATAACGTTATACGTTATAACGTAATACTATATAACGTTATACGTTATAACGTAATACTATATAACGTTATACGTTATAACGTAATACTATATAACGTTATCCGTTATAACGTAATACTTTATAACGTTGTACGTTATAACGTAATACTATATAACGTTATACGTTATAACGTAATACTATATAACGTTATACGTTATAACGTAACACTACATAACGTTATACGTTATACCGTAATACTATATAACGTTATACGTTATAACATAATACTATATAACGTTATACGTTATAATATAATACTATATAACGTTATACGTTATAACGTAATACTATATAACGTTATACGTTATAACGTAATACTATATAACGTTATACGTTATAACGCAATGCTATATAACGTTATACGTTATAACATAATACTATATAACGTTATACGTTATAACATAATACTATATAACGTTATCCTTTATAACGTAATACTATATAACGTTGTACGTTATAACGTCATACTATATAACGGTATACGTTATAACGCAATAGTATATAACGTTATACGTTATAACGTAATACTAAATAACGTTATACGTTATAACGTAATACTAAGTAACGTTATACGTTATAACGTAATACTATATAACGTTATACGTTATAACGCAATGCTATATAACGTTATACGTTATAACATAATACTAAATAACGTTATACGTTATACCGTAATACTATATAACGTTATACGTTATAACGTAATACTATATAACGTTATCCGTTATAACGTAATACTATATAACGTTGTACGTTATAACGTAATACTATATAACGTTATACGTTATAACGTAATACTATATAACGTTATATGTTATAACGTAATACTATATAACGTTATACGTTATAACGTAATACTAAATAACGTTATACGTTATACCGTAATACTATATAACGTTATACGTTATAACATAATACTATATAACGTTATACGTTATAATATAATACTATATAACGTTATACGTTATAACGTAATACTATATAACGTTATACGTTATAACGCAATGCTATATAACGTTATACGTTATAACATAATACTATATAACGTTATACGTTATAACATAATACTATACAACGTTATCCTTTATAACGTAATACTATATAACGGTATACGCTATAACGCAATGCTATACAACGTTATACATTAAAACGTAACACTGTACAACGTCATACATTGTATAGTAATAGTATAAAACGTTATACGTTCTATCGTAATACTATATAACGCTATACGTTATAACATAATACTACATAACGTTATATGTTATAACGTAATACTATATAACGGTATACGTTACAACGCAATTCTATATAACGTTATAAGATATAACGTAATACTATATAACATTATACGTTATAACGTAATACTATATAACGGTATACGCTATAACGAAATGCTATATAACGTTATGCATTAAAACGTAACACTGTATAACGTCATACATTGTATAGTAATAGTATATAACGTTATACGTTCTATCGTAATACTATATAACATTATACGTTATAACGTAATACTATATAACGTTATACGTTATAACGTAATACTATATGACGTAATACGTTATAACGTAACACTATATAACGTTATACGTTAAAATGTAACACTATATAACGTAAAACATTCTATAGTAATAGTATGTAACGTTATACGTTCTATCGTAATAGTGTATAACATTATAGGATATAACGTAATACTACATGACGTTATACGTTATAACGTAATACTATATAACGGTATACGCTATAACGCAATGCTATATAACGTTATACATTAAAACGTAACACTGTATAACATCATACATTGTATAGTAATAGTATATAACGTTATACGTTATAACGTAATACCATATGACGTTATACGTTATAACGTAACACTATATAACGTTATACGTTAAAATGTAACACTATATAACGTCCAACATTGTATAGTAATAGTATGTAACGTTATACGTTCTATCGTAATAGTGTATAACATTATAGGTTATAACATAATACTACATAACGTTATACGTTATAACGTAATACTATATAACGGTATACGTTACAACGCAATTCTATATAACGTTATACGATATAACTTAATACTATATAACATTATACGTTATAACGTAATACTATATAACGGTATACGCTATAACGCAATGCTATACAACGTTATACGTTCTAACGTAATACTATATAACGTTATACGTTATAACGTAATACTATATAACGTTATCCGTTATAACGTAATACTATATAACGTTATACGTTACAACGCAATTCTATATAACGTCATACGATATAACTTAATACTATATAACATTATACGTTATAACGTAATACTATATAACGGTATACGCTATAACGCAATGCTATACAACGTTATACGTTCTAACGTAATACTATATAACGTTATACGTTATAACGTAATACTATATAACGTTATCCGTTATAACGTAATACTATATAACGGTATACGCTATAACGCAATGCTATACAACGTTATACATTAAAACGTAACACTGTACAACGTCATACATTGTATAGTAATAGTATATAACGTTATACGTTCTATCGTAATACTATATAACGCTATACGTTATAACATAATACTACATAACGTTATACGTTATAACGTAACACTATATAACGTTATCCGTTATAACGTAATACTATATAACGTTATACGTTACAACGTAATACTCTATAACGTTATACGTTATAACGTAATACTATATAACGTTATCCGTTATAACGTAATACTATATAACGTTATACGTTATAACGTAATACTATATAACGTTATATGTTATAACGTAATACTATATAACGTTATACGTTATAACGTAATACTAAATAACGTTATACGTTATACCGTAATACTATATAACGTTATCCGTTATAACGTAATACTATGTAACGTTATACGTTATAACGTAATACTATATAACGTTATACGTTATAACGTAATACTAAATAACGTTATACGTTATACCGTAATACTATATAACGTTATCCGTTATAACGTAATACTATGTAACGTTATACGTTATAACGTAATACTATATAACGTTATACGTTATAACGTAACACTACATAACGTTATACGTTCTAACGTAATACTATATAACGTTATACGTTATAACGTAATACTATATAACGTTATCCGTTATAACGTAATACTATATAACGTTATACGTTATAACGTAATACTATATAACGCTATACGTTATAACATAATACCACATAACGTTATACGTTATAACGTAATACTATATAACTTTATACGTTATAACGTAATACTATATAACGTTATACGTTATAACGTAATACTATATAACGTTATACGTTATAACGTTTCACTATATATCGTTATAAGTTATTACGTTACACTATATAACGTTATACGTTATAACGTTACACTAAATAACGTTATACGTTAAAGCGTAACACTATATGACGTCACACATTGTATAGTAATAGTATATAACGTTATACGTTATAATTTAACACTATATCGTTATACGTTATAACGTAATACTATATAACGCTATACGTTATAACATAATACTACATAACGTTATACGTTATAACGTAATACTATATAACTTTATACGTTATAACGTAATACTATATAACGCTATACGTTATAACGTAATACTACATAACGTTATACGTTATAACGTAATACTATATAACGTTACACGTTATAACGTCATACTATATAACGGTATACGTTATAACGCAATGCTATATAACGTTATACGTTATAACGTTACACTATATAACGTTACACGTTGTATGGTAATTGTATATAACGTTATACGTTATAACGTAATACTATATAACGTTATACGTTATAACGTAATACTATATAACGTTATCCGTTATAACGTAATACTATATAACGTTATACGTTATAACGTAATACTATATAACGTTATACGTTATAACGTAATACTACATAACGTTATACGTTATAACGTAATACTATATAACGTTATACGTTATAACGTAATACTATATAACGTTATCCGTTATAACGTAATACTGTATAACGTTATACGTTATAACGTAATACTATATAACGCTATACGTTATAACATAATACCACATAACGTTATACGTTATAACGTAATACTATATAACTTTATACGTTATAACGTAATACTATATAACGTTATACGTTATAACGTAATACTATATAACGTTATACGTTATAACGTTTCACTATATAACGTTATAAGTTATAACGTTACACTATATAACGTTATACGTTATAACGTTACACTAAATAACGTTATAAGTTATAACGTTACACTATATAACGTTATACGTTATAACGTTACACTAAATAACGTTATACGTTAAAGCGTAACACTATATGACGTCACACATTGTATAGTAATAGTATATAACGTTATACGTTATTATTTAACACTATATAACGTTATACGTTATAACGTAATACTATATAACGCTATACGTTATAACGTAATACTACATAACGTTATACGTTATAACATAATACTATATAACGTTATACGTTATAACGTAATACTATAAAACTTTATACGTTATAACGTAATACTATATAACGTTATACGTTATAACGTAATACTATATAACGTTATCCGTTATACCGTAATACTATATAACGTTATACGTTATAACGTAATACTATATAGCGTTATACGTTATAACGTAATACTACATAACGTTATACGTTATAACGTAACACTATATAACGTTATACGTTATAACGTTACACTATATAACGTTACACGTTGTATGGTAATTGTATCTAACTTTATACGTTATAACGTAATACTATATAACGTTATACGTTATAACGTAATACTATATAACGTTATAGGTTATAACGTAATACTATATAACGTTATACGTTATAACGTAATACTATATAACGTTACACGTTATAACGTCATACTATATAACGGTATACGTTATAACGCAATGCTATATAACGTTATACGTTATAACGTTACACTATATAACGTTACACGTTGTATGGTAATTGCATATAACGTTATACGTTATAACGTAATCCTAAATAACGTTATACGTTATAACGTAATACTATATAGCGTTATACGTTATAACGTAATACTACATAACGTTATACGTTATAACGTAACACTATATAACGTTATACGTTATAACGTTACACTATATAACGTTACACGTTGTATGGTAATTGTATATAACTTTATACGTTATAACGTAATACTATATAACGTTATACGTTATAACGTAATACTATATAACGTTATCCGTTATAACGTAATACTTTATAACGTTGTACGTTATAACGTCATACTATATAACGGTATACGTTATAACGCAATAGTATATAACGTTATACGTTATAACGTAATACTATATAACGTTATACGTTATAACGTAATACTATATAACGTTATACGTTATAACGTAATACTATATAACGTTATCCGTTATAACGTAATACTTTATAACGTTGTACGTTATAACGTAATACTATATAACGTTATACGTTATAACGTAATACTATATAACGTTATACGTTATAACGTAACACTACATAACGTTATACGTTATACCGTAATACTATATAACGTTATACGTTATAACGCAATGCTATATAACGTTATACGTTATAATATAATACTATATAACGTTATACGTTATAACATAATACTACATAACGTTATACGTTATAACGTAATACTATATAACGTTATACGTTATAACGTAATACTATATAACGTTATCCGTTATAACGTAATACTGTATAACGTTATACGTTATAACGTAATACTATATAACGCTATACGTTATAACATAATACCACATAACGTTATACGTTATAACGTAATACTATATAACTTTATACGTTATAACGTAATACTATATAACGTTATACGTTATAACGTAATACTATATAACGTTATACGTTATAACGTTTCACTATATAACGTTATAAGTTATAACGTTACACTATATAACGTTATACGTTATAACGTTACACTAAATAACGTTATACGTTAAAGCGTAACACTATATGACGTCACACATTGTATAGTAATAGTATATAACGTTATACGTTATAATTTAACACTATATAACGTTATACGTTATAACGTAATACTATATAACGCTATACGTTATAACATAATACTACATAACGTTATACGTTATAACGTAATACTATATAACTTTATACGTTATAACGTAATACTATATAACGCTATACGTTATAACGTAATACTACATAACGTTATACGTTATAACGTAATACTATATAACGTTACACGTTATAACGTCATACTATATAACGGTATACGTTACAACGTAATACTATATAACGTTATACGTTATAACATTATACTATATAACGTTATACGTTATAACATAATACTATATCACGTTATACGTTATAACGTAATACTATATAACGTTATACGTTATAGCGCAATGCCATATAACGTTATACGTTATAACATAATACTATATAACGTTATACGTTATAACGTAATACTATATAACTTTATACGTTATAACGTAATACTATATAACGTTATACGTTATAACGTAATACTATATAACGTTATCCGTTATACCGTAATACTATATAACGTTATACGTTATAACGTAATACTATATAGCGTTATACGTTATAACGTAATACTACATAACGTTATACGTTATAACGTAACACTATATAACGTTATACGTTATAACGTTACACTATATAACGTTACACGTTGTATGGTAATTGTATCTAACTTTATACGTTATAACGTAATACTATATAACGTTATACGTTATAACGTAATACTATATAACGTTATAGGTTATAACGTAATACTATATAACGTTATACGTTATAACGTAATACTATATAACGTTACACGTTATAACGTCATACTATATAACGGTATACGTTATAACGCAATGCTATATAACGTTATACGTTATAACGTTACACTATATAACGTTACACGTTGTATGGTAATTGCATATAACGTTATACGTTATAACGTAATCCTAAATAACGTTATACGTTATAACGTAATACTATATAACGTTATACGTTATAACGCAATGCTATATAACGTTATACGTTATAATATAATACTATATAACGTTATACGTTATAACATAATACTATATAACGTTATCCGTTATAACGTAATACTTTATAACGTTGTACGTTATAACGTCATACTATATAACGGTATACGTTATAACGCAATAGTATATAACGTTATACGTTATAACGTAATACTATATAACGTTATACGTTATAACGTAATACTATATAACGTTATACGTTATAACGTAATACTATATAACGTTATCCGTTATAACGTAATACTTTATAACGTTGTACGTTATAACGTAATACTATATAACGTTATACGTTATAACGTAATACTATATAACGTTATACGTTATAACGTAACACTACATAACGTTATACGTTATACCGTAATACTATATAACGTTATACGTTATAACATAATACTATATAACGTTATACGTTATAATATAATACTATATAACGTTATACGTTATAACGTAATACTATATAACGTTATACGTTATAACGTAATACTATATAACGTTATACGTTATAACGCAATGCTATATAACGTTATACGTTATAACATAATACTATATAACGTTATACGTTATAACATAATACTATATAACGTTATCCTTTATAACGTAATACTATATAACGTTGTACGTTATAACGTCATACTATATAACGGTATACGTTATAACGCAATAGTATATAACGTTATACGTTATAACGTAATACTAAATAACGTTATACGTTATAACGTAATACTAAGTAACGTTATACGTTATAACGTAATACTATATAACGTTATACGTTATAACGCAATGCTATATAACGTTATACGTTATAACATAATACTAAATAACGTTATACGTTATACCGTAATACTATATAACGTTATACGTTATAACGTAATACTATATAACGTTATTCGTTATAACGTAATACTATATAACGTTGTACGTTATAACGTAATACTATATAACGTTATACGTTATAACGTAATACTATATAACGTTATATGTTATAACGTAATACTATATAACGTTATACGTTATAACGTAATACTAAATAACGTTATACGTTATACCGTAATACTATATAACGTTATACGTTATAACATAATACTATATAACGTTATACGTTATAATATAATACTATATAACGTTATACGTTATAACGTAATACTATATAACGTTATACGTTATAACGCAATGCTATATAACGTTATACGTTATAACATAATACTATATAACGTTATACGTTATAACATAATACTATACAACGTTATCCTTTATAACGTAATACTATATAACGGTATACGCTATAACGCAATGCTATACAACGTTATACATTAAAACGTAACACTGTACAACGTCATACATTGTATAGTAATAGTATAAAACGTTATACGTTCTATCGTAATACTATATAACGCTATACGTTATAACATAATACTACATAACGTTATAGGTTATAACGTAATACTATATAACGGTATACGTTACAACGCAATTCTATATAACGTTATAAGATATAACGTAATACTATATAACATTATACGTTATAACGTAATACTATATAACGGTATACGCTATAACGAAATGCTATATAACGTTATGCATTAAAACGTAACACTGTATAACGTCATACATTGTATAGTAATAGTATATAACGTTATACGTTCTATCGTAATACTATATAACATTATACGTTATAACGTAATACTATATAACGTTATACGTTATAACGTAATACTATATGACGTAATACGTTATAACGTAACACTATATAACGTTATACGTTAAAATGTAACACTATATAACGTAAAACATTCTATAGTAATAGTATGTAACGTTATACGTTCTATCGTAATAGTGTATAACATTATAGGATATAACGTAATACTACATGACGTTATACGATATAACTTAATACTATATAACATTATACGTTATAACGTAATACTATATAACGGTATACGCTATAACGCAATGCTATACAACGTTATACATTAAAACGTAACACTGTACAACGTCATACATTGTATAGTAATAGTATATAACGTTATACGTTCTATCGTAATACTATGTAACGCTATACGTTATAACATAATACTACATAACGTTATACGTTATAACGTAATACTATATAACGGTATACGTTACAACGCAATTCTATATAACGTTATAAGATATAACGTAATACTATATAACATTATACGTTATAACGTAATACTATATAACGGTATACGCTATAACGCAATGCTATATAACGTTATGCATTAAAACGTAACACTGTATAACGTCATACATTGTATAGTAATAGTATATAACGTTATACGTTCTATCGTAATACTATATAACATTATAGGTTATAACGTAATACTACATGACGTTATACGTTATAACGTAATACTATATAACGTTATACGTTATAACGTAATACTATATAACGTTATACGTTATAACGTAATACTACATAACGTTATACGTTATAACGTAATAGTATATAACGTTATACGTTATAACGTTTCACTATATAACGTTAGAAGTTATAACGTTACACTATATAACGTTATAAGTTATAACGTTACACTATATAACGTTATACGTTATACCGTAATACTATATAACGTTATCCGTTATAACGTAATACTATATAACGTTGTACGTTATAACGTCATACTATATAACGGTATACGTTATAACGTTGCACTATATAACGTTACACGTTGTATGGTAATTGTATATAACGTTATACGTTATAACGTAATACTATATAACGTTATACGTTATAACGTAGTACTATATAACATTATACGTTATAACGTTATACTATATAACGGTATACGCTATAACGCAATGCTATATAACGTTATACATTAAAACGTAACAATATATAACGCCATACATTGTATAGTAATAGCATGTAACGTTATACGTTCTATCGTAATAGTGTATAACATTATAGGTTATAACGTAATACTACATGACGTTATACGTTATAACGTAATACTATATAACGTTATACGTTATAACGTAATACTATATAACGTTATACGTTATAACGTAATACTACATAACGTTATACGTTATAACGTAATAGTATATAACGTTATACGTTATAACGTTTCACTATATAACGCTGGAAGTTATAACGTTACACTATATAACGTTGTACGTTATACCGTAATACTATATAACGTTATCCGTTATAACGTAATACTATATAACGTTGTACGTTATAACGGCATACTATATAACGGTATACGTTATAACGCAATGCTATATAACGTTATACGTTATAACGTTACACTATATAACGTTACACGTTTTATGGTAATTGTATATAACGTTATACGTTATAACGTAATACTACATAACTTTATACGTTATAACGCAATGCTATATAACGTTATACGTTATAACGTTACACTATATAACGTTACACGTTTTATGGTAATTGTATATAACGTTATACGTTATAACGTAATACTATATAACGCTATACGTTATAACGTAATAATATATAACGTTATACGTTATAACGTAATACTATATAACGTTATACGTTATAACGTAATACTACATAACGTTATACGTTATAACGTAATAGTATATAACGTTATACGTTATAACGTTTCACTATATAACGTTATAAGTTATAACGTTACACTATATAACGTTATACGTTATACCGTAATACTATATAACGTTATCCGTTATAACGTAATACTATATAACGTTGTACGTTATAACGTCATACTATATAACGGTATACGTTATAACGTTGCACTATATAACGTTACACGTTGTATGGTAATTGTATACAACGTTATACGTTATAACGTAATACTATATAACGTTATACGTTATAACGTAATACTATATAACGTTATACGTTATAACGTAACACTATATAACGTTATACGTTATAACGTAATACTACATAACGTTATACGTTATAACGTAACACTATATAACGTTATACGTTATAACGTTACACTATATAACGTTACACGTTGTATGGTAATTGTATCTAACTCTATACGTTATAACGTAATACTATACAACGTTATACGTTAAAACGTAACACTATATATCGTCATAGATTGTATAGTAGTAGTATATAACGTTGTACGTTCTATCGTAATAGTATATAACTTTATACCTTATAACGTTACACAATATAACGTTACACGTTGTATGGTAATTGTATATAACGTTATACGTTATAACGTAACACTATATAACGTTATACGTTAAAATGTAACACTATATAACGTCAAACATTGTATAGTAATAGTATGTAACGTTATACGTTCTATCGTAATAGTGTATAACATTATAGGTTATAACGTAATACTACATGACGTTATACGTTATAACGTAATACTATATAACGTTATACGTTATAACGTAACACTATATAACGTTATACGTTATAACGTAATACTACATAACGTTATACGTTATAACGTAACACTATATAACGTTATACGTTATAACGTTACACTATATAACGTTACACGTTGTATGGTAATTGTATCTAACTCTATACGTTATAACGTAATACTATACAACGTTATACGTTAAAACGTAACACTATATATCGTCATAGATTGTATAGTAGTAGTATATAACGTTGTACGTTCTATCGTAATAGTATATAACTTTATACCTTATAACGTTACACAATATAACGTTACACGTTGTATGGTAATTGTATATAACGTTATACGTTATAACGTAACACTATATAACGTTATACGTTATAACGTAATACTATATAACGTTATACGTTATAACGTAATACTATATAACGTTATACGTTATAACGCAATGCTATATAACGTTATACGTTATAACGTAATACTATATAACGCTATACGTTATAACGTAATAATATATAACATTATACGTTATAACGTAATACTATATAACGGTACACGCTATAACGCAATGCTATATAACGTTATACATTAAAACGTAACACTGTACCATGTCATACATTGTATAGTAATAGTATATAACGTTATACGTTCTATCGTAATACTATATAACGCTATGCGTTATAACATAATACTACATAACGTTATACGTTATAACGTAATACTATATAACGGTATACGTTACAACGCAATTCTATATAACGTTATAAGATATAACGTAATACTATATAACATTATACGTTATAACGTAATACTATATAACATTACACGTTATAACGTAATACTATATAACGTTATACGTTATAACGTAGTACTATATAACATTATACGTTATAACGTTATACTATATAACGGTATACGCTATAACGCAATGCTATATAACGTTATACATTAAAACGTAACAATATATAACGCCATACATTGTATAGTAATAGTATGTAACGTTATACGTTCTATCGTAATAGTGTATAACATTATAGGTTATAACGTAATACTACATGACGTTATACGTTATAACGTAATACTATATAACGTTATACGTTATAACGTAATACTATATAACGTTATCCGTTATAACGTAATACTATATAACGTTGTACGTTATAACGGCATACTATATAACGGTATACGTTATAACGTAATACTATATAACGTTATACGTTATAACGTAATACTATATAACGTTATACGTTATAACGTAACACTATATAACGTTATACGTTATAACGTAATACTACATAACGTTATACGTTATAACGTAACACTATATAACGTTATACGTTATAACGTTACACTATATAACGTTACACGTTGTATGGTAATTGTATCTAACTCTATACGTTATAACGTAATACTATACAACGTTATACGTTAAAACGTAACACTATATATCGTCATAGATTGTATAGTAGTAGTATATAACGTTGTACGTTCTATCGTAATAGTATATAACTTTATACCTTATAACGTTACACAATATAACGTTACACGTTGTATGGTAATTGTATATAACGTTATACGTTATAACGTAACACTATATAACGTTATACGTTAAAATGTAACACTATATAACGTCAAACATTGTATAGTAATAGTATGTAACGTTATACGTTCTATCGTAATAGTGTATAACATTATAGGTTATAAGGTAATACTACATGACGTTATACGTTATAACGTAATACTATATAACGGTATACGTTACAACGCAATTCTATATAACGTTATAAGATATAGCGTAATACTATATAACATTATACGTTATAACGTAATACTATATAACGGTATACGCTATAACGCAATGCTATATAACGTTATACATTAAAGCGTAACACTGTACACCGTCATACATTGTATAGTAATAGTATATAACGTTATACGTTCTATCGTAATACTATATAACGCTATACGTTATAACATAATACTACATAACGTTATACGTTATAACGTAATACTATATAACGGTATACGTTACAACGCAATTCTATATAACGTTATAAGATATAACGTAATACTATATAACATTATACGTTATAACGTAATACTATATAACGGTATAAGCTATAACGCAATGCTATATAACGTTCTACATTAAAACGTAACACTGTATAACGTCATACATTGTATAGTAATAGTATATAACGTTATACGTTCTATCGTAATACTATATAACATTATACGTTATAACGTAATACTATATAACGTTATACGTTATAACGTAATACTATATGACGTTATACGTTATAACGTAACACTATATAACGTTATACGTTAAAATGTAACACTATATAACGTAAAACATTCTATAGTAATAGTATGTAACGTTATACGTTCTATCGTAATAGTGTATAACATTATAGGTTATAACGTAATACTACATGACGTTATACGTTATAACGTAATACTATATAACGTTATACGTTATAACGTAATACTATATAACGTTATACGTTATAACGTTACACTATATATCGTTACACGTTGTATGGTAATTGTATATAACGTTATACGTTATAACGTAATACTATATAACGTTAAACGTTGTATGGTAATTGTATATAACGTTATACGTTATAACGTAATACTATGTAACGTTATACGTTATAACGTAATACTATATGACGTTACACGTTATAACGTAATACTATATAACGTTATACGTTGTATAGTAATAGTATGTAACGTTATACGTTCTATCGTAATAGTTTATAACATTATAGGTTATAACGTAATACTACATGACGTTATACGTTATAACGTTTACACTATATAACGTTATGACGTTATACGTTATAACGTTTACACTATATAATGTTATACGTTATAACGCAATGCTATATAACGTTATACGTTATAACGTTACACTATATAACGTTACATGTTGTATGGTAATTGTATATAACGTTATACGTTATAACGTAATACTATATAACGTTATACGTTATAACATAATACTATATAACGTTAAACGTTATAACGTAATACTATATAACGTTATACGTTGTATAGTAATAGTATGTGACGTTATACGTTCTATCGTAATAGTTTATAACATTATAGGTTATAACGTAATACTACATGACGTTATACGTTATAACGTTTACACTATATAACGTTATGACGTTATACGTTATAACGTTTACACTATATAATGTTATACGTTATAACGTAATACTATATAACGTTATACGTTGTATAGTAATAGTATGTAACGTTATACGTTCTATCGTAATAGTTTATAACATTATAGGTTATAACGTAATACTACATGACGTTATACGTTATAACGTTTACACTATATAACGTTATGACGTTATACGTTATAACGTTTACACTATATAATGTTATACGTTATAACGCAATGCTATATAACGTTATACGTTAAAACGTAACACTATATAACGTCATACATTGTATAGTAATAGTATATAACGTTATACGTTCTATCGTAATACTATATAACGTTATACGTCATAACGTAGCACTATATAACGTTAAACGTTAAAATGTAACACTATATAACGTCAAACATTGTATAGTAATAGTATGTAACGTTATACGTTCTATCGTAATAGTGTATAACATTATAGGTTATAACGTAATACTACTTGACGTTATACGTTATAACGTAATACTATATAACGTTATACGTTATAACGTAATACTATATAACGTTATACGTTATAACGTTACACTATATAACGTTATCCGTTATAACGTAATACTTTATAACGTTGTACGTTATAACGTAATACTATATAACGTTATACGTTATAACGTAATACTATATAACGTTATATGTTATAACGTAATACTATATAACGTTATACGTTATAACGTAATACTAAATAACGTTATACGTTATACCGTAATACTATATAACGTTATACGTTATAACATAATACTATATAACGTTATACGTTATAATATAATACTATATAACGTTATACGTTATAACGTAATACTATATAACGTTATACGTTATAATGCAATGCTATATAACGTTATACGTTATAACATAATACTATATAACGTTATACGTTATAACATAATACTATATAACGTTATCCTTTATAACGTAATACTATATAACGTTGTACGTTATAACGTCATACTATATAACGGTATACGTTATAACGCAATAGTATATAACGTTATACGTTATAACGAAATACTATATAACGTTATACGTTATAACGTAATACTATATAACGTTATACGTTATAACGTAATACTATATAACGTTATCCGTTATAACGTAATACTATATAACGCTATACGCTATAACGTAATACTATATAACGGCATACGTTATAACGTAATACTACATATCGTTATACGTTCTATCGTAATCCTATATAACGTTATACGTTATAGCGTAATGCTATATAACGTTATACGTTATAACGTTACACTTTATAACGTTACACGTTGTATGGTAATTGTATATAACGTTATACGTTATAACGTAATACTAAATAACGTTATACGTTATAACGTAATACTATATAACGTTATACGTTATAACGCAATGCTATATAACGTTATACGTTATAACATAATACTATATAACGTTATCCTTTATAACGTAATACTATATAACGTTGTACGTTATAACGTCATACTATATAACGGTATACGTTATAACGCAATAGTATATAACGTTATACGTTATAACGTAATACTAAATAACGTTATACGTTATAACGTAATACTAAGTAACGTTATACGTTATAACGTAATACTATATAACGTTATACGTTATAACGCAATGCTATATAACGTTATACGTTATAACATAATACTAAATAACGTTATACGTTATACCGTAATACTATATAACGTTATACGTTATAACGTAATACTATATAACGTTATCCGTTATAACGTAATACTTTATAACGTTGTACGTTATAACGTAATACTATATAACGTTATACGTTATAACGTAATACTATATAACGTTATATGTTATAACGTAATACTATATAACGTTATACGTTATAACGTAATACTAAATAACGTTATACGTTATACCGTAATACTATATAACGTTATACGTTATAACATAATACTATATAACGTTATACGTTATAATATAATACTATATAACGTTATACGTTATAACGTAATACTATATAACGTTATACGTTATAACGCAATGCTATATAACGTTATACGTTATAACATAATACTATATAACGTTATACGTTATAACGTAATACCATATAACGTTATACGTTATAACGTAATACTAAATAACGTTATACATTAAAACGTAACACTGTACAACGTCATACATTGTATAGTAATAGTATATAACGTTATACGTTCTATCGTAATACTATATAACGCTATACGTTATAACATAATACTATATAACGGTATACGTTACAACGCAATTCTATATAACGTTATAAGATATAACGTAATACTATATAACATTATACGTTATAACGTAATACTATATAACGGTATAAGCTATAACGCAATGCTATATAACGTTCTACATTAAAACGTAACACTGTATAACGTCATACATTGTATAGTAATAGTATATAACGTTATACGTTCTATCGTAATACTATATAACATTATACGTTATAACGTAATACTATATAACGTTATACGTTATAACGTAATACTATATGACGTTATACGTTATAACGTAACACTATATAACGTTATACGTTAAAATGTAACACTATATAACGTAAAACATTCTATAGTAATAGTATGTAACGTTATACGTTCTATCGTAATAGTGTATAACATTATAGGTTATAACGTAATACTACATGACGTTATACGTTATAACGTAATACTATATAACGTTATACGTTATAACGTAATACTATATAACGTTATACGTTATAACGTTACACTATATATCGTTACACGTTGTATGGTAATTGTATATAACGTTATACGTTATAACGTAATACTATATAACGTTAAACGTTGTATGGTAATTGTATATAACGTTATACGTTATAACGTAATACTATGTAACGTTATACGTTATAACGTAATACTATATGACGTTACACGTTATAACGTAATACTATATAACGTTATACGTTGTATAGTAATAGTATGTAACGTTATACGTTCTATCGTAATAGTTTATAACATTATAGGTTATAACGTAATACTACATGACGTTATACGTTATAACGTTTACACTATATAACGTTATGACGTTATACGTTATAACGTTTACACTATATAATGTTATACGTTATAACGCAATGCTATATAACGTTATACGTTATAACGTTACACTATATAACGTTACATGTTGTATGGTAATTGTATATAACGTTATACGTTATAACGTAATACTATATAACGTTATACGTTATAACATAATACTATATAACGTTAAACGTTATAACGTAATACTATGTAACGTTATACGTTGTATAGTAATAGTATGTGACGTTATACGTTCTATCGTAATAGTTTATAACATTATAGGTTATAACGTAATACTACATGACGTTATACGTTATAACGTTTACACTATATAACGTTATGACGTTATACGTTATAACGTTTACACTATATAATGTTATACGTTATAACGTAATACTATATAACGTTATACGTTGTATAGTAATAGTATGTAACGTTATACGTTCTATCGTAATAGTTTATAACATTATAGGTTATAACGTAATACTACATGACGTTATACGTTATAACGTTTACACTATATAACGTTATGACGTTATACGTTATAACGTTTACACTATATAATGTTATACGTTATAACGCAATGCTATATAACGTTATACGTTAAAACGTAACACTATATAACGTCATACATTGTATAGTAATAGTATATAACGTTATACGTTCTATCGTAATACTATATAACGTTATACGTCATAACGTAGCACTATATAACGTTAAACGTTAAAATGTAACACTATATAACGTCAAACATTGTATAGTAATAGTATGTAACGTTATACGTTCTATCGTAATAGTGTATAACATTATAGGTTATAACGTAATACTACTTGACGTTATACGTTATAACGTAATACTATATAACGTTATACGTTATAACGTAATACTATATAACGTTATACGTTATAACGTTACACTATATAACGTTATCCGTTATAACGTAATACTTTATAACGTTGTACGTTATAACGTAATACTATATAACGTTATACGTTATAACGTAATACTATATAACGTTATATGTTATAACGTAATACTATATAACGTTATACGTTATAACGTAATACTAAATAACGTTATACGTTATACCGTAATACTATATAACGTTATACGTTATAACATAATACTATATAACGTTATACGTTATAATATAATACTATATAACGTTATACGTTATAACGTAATACTATATAACGTTATACGTTATAATGCAATGCTATATAACGTTATACGTTATAACATAATACTATATAACGTTATACGTTATAACATAATACTATATAACGTTATCCTTTATAACGTAATACTATATAACGTTGTACGTTATAACGTCATACTATATAACGGTATACGTTATAACGCAATAGTATATAACGTTATACGTTATAACGAAATACTATATAACGTTATACGTTATAACGTAATACTATATAACGTTATACGTTATAACGTAATACTATATAACGTTATCCGTTATAACGTAATACTATATAACGTTATACGCTATAACGTAATACTATATAACGGCATACGTTATAACGTAATACTACATATCGTTATACGTTCTATCGTAATCCTATATAACGTTATACGTTATAGCGTAATGCTATATAACGTTATACGTTATAACGTTACACTTTATAACGTTACACGTTGTATGGTAATTGTATATAACGTTATACGTTATAACGTAATACTAAGTAACGTTATACGTTATAACGTAATACTATATAACGTTATACGTTATAACGCAATGCTATATAACGTTATACGTTATAACATAATACTAAATAACGTTATACGTTATACCGTAATACTATATAACGTTATACGTTATAACGTAATACTATATAACGTTATCCGTTATAACGTAATACTTTATAACGTTGTACGTTATAACGTAATACTATATAACGTTATACGTTATAACGTAATACTATATAACGTTATATGTTATAACGTAATACTATATAACGTTATACGTTATAACGTAATACTAAATAACGTTATACGTTATACCGTAATACTATATAACGTTATACGTTATAACATAATACTATATAACGTTATACGTTATAATATAATACTATATAACGTTATACGTTATAACGTAATACTATATAACGTTATACGTTATAACGCAATGCTATATAACGTTATACGTTATAACATAATACTATATAACGTTATACGTTATAACGTAATACCATATAACGTTATACGTTATAACGTAATACTAAATAACGTTATACATTAAAACGTAACACTGTACAACGTCATACATTGTATAGTAATAGTATATAACGTTATACGTTCTATCGTAATACTATATAACGCTATACGTTATAACATAATACTACATAACGTTATATGTTATAACGTAATACTATATAACGGTATACGTTACAACGCAATTCTATATAACGTTATAAGATATAACGTAATACTATATAACATTATACGTTATAACGTAATACTATATAACGGTATACGCTATAACGAAATGCTATATAACGTTATGCATTAAAACGTAACACTGTATAACGTCATACATTGTATAGTAATAGTATACAACGTTATACGTTCTATCGTAATACTATATAACATTATACGTTATAACGTAATACTATATAACGTTATACGTTATAACGTAATACTATATGACGTAATACGTTATAACGTAACACTATATAACGTTATACGTTAAAATGTAACACTATATAACGTAAAACATTCTATAGTAATAGTATGTAACGTTATACGTTCTATCGTAATAGTGTATAACATTATAGGATATAACGTAATACTACATGACGTTATACGTTATAACGTAATACTATATAACGGTATACGCTATAACGCAATGCTATATAACGTTATACATTAAAACGTAACACTGTATAACATCATACATTGTATAGTAATAGTATATAACGTTATACGTTATAACGTAATACCATATGACGTTATACGTTATAACGTAACACTATATAACGTTATACGTTAAAATGTAACACTATATAACGTCCAACATTGTATAGTAATAGTATGTAACGTTATACGTTCTATCGTAATAGTGTATAACATTATAGGTTATAACATAATACTACATAACGTTATACGTTATAACGTAATACTATATAACGGTATACGTTACAACGCAATTCTATATAACGTTATACGATATAACTTAATACTATATAACATTATACGTTATAACGTAATACTATATAACGGTATACGCTATAACGAAATGCTATATAACGTTATGCATTAAAACGTAACACTGTATAACGTCATACATTGTATAGTAATAGTATATAACGTTATACGTTCTATCGTAATACTATATAACATTATACGTTATAACGTAATACTATATAACGTTATACGTTATAACGTAATACTATATGACGTAATACGTTATAACGTAACACTATATAACGTTATACGTTAAAATGTAACACTATATAACGTAAAACATTCTATAGTAATAGTATGTAACGTTATACGTTCTATCGTAATAGTGTATAACATTATAGGTTATAACGTAATACTACATGACGTTATACGTTATAACGTAATACTATATAACGTTATACGTTATAACGTAATACTATATAACGTTATACGTTATAACGTTACACTATATATCGTTACACGTTGTATGGTAATTGTATATAACGTTATACGTTATAACGTAATACTATATAACGTTAAACGTTGTATGGTAATTGTATATAACGTTATACGTTATAACGTAATACTATGTAACGTTATACGTTATAACGTAATACTATATAACGTTATACGATATAACTTAATACTATATAACATTATACGTTATAACGTAATACTATATAACGGTATACGCTATAACGCAATGCTATACAACGTTATACATTAAAACGTAACACTGTACAACGTCATACATTGTATAGTAATAGTATATAACGTTATACGTTCTATCGTAATACTATATAACGCTATACGTTATAACATAAAACTACATAACGTTATACGTTATAACGCAATGCTATATAACGTTATACGTTATAACATAATACTATATAACGTTATACGTTATAACATAATACTATATAACGTTATACGTTATAACGTAATACTATATAACGTTATACGTTATAACGTAGTACTATATAACGTTATACGTTATAACGTAATACTACATGACGTTATACGTTATAACGTTTACACTATATAACGTTATCCGTTATAACATAATACTATATAACGTTATACGTTATAACGTAATACTATATAATGTTATACGTTATAACGTAATACTATATAACGTTATACGTTATAACGTAATACTATGTAACGTTATACGTTATAACGCAATGCTATATAACGTTATACGTTAAAACGTAACACTATATAACGTCATACATTGTATAGTAATAGTATATAACGTTATACGTTCTATCGTAATACTATATAACGTTATACGTCATAACGTAGCACTATATAACGTTAAACGTTAAAATGTAACACTATATAACGTCAAACATTGTATAGTAATAGTATGTAACGTTATACGTTCTATCGTAATAGTGTATAACATTATAGGTTATAACGTAATACTACTTGACGTTATACGTTATAACGTAATACTATATAACGTTATACGTTATAACGTAATACTATATAACGTTATACGTTATAACGTTACACTATATAACGTTATCCGTTATAACGTAATACTTTATAACGTTGTACGTTATAACGTAATACTATATAACGTTATACGTTATAACGTAATACTATATAACGTTATATGTTATAACGTAATACTATATAACGTTATACGTTATAACGTAATACTAAATAACGTTATACGTTATACCGTAATACTATATAACGTTATACGTTATAACATAATACTATATAACGTTATACGTTATAATATAATACTATATAACGTTATACGTTATAACGTAATACTATATAACGTTATACGTTATAATGCAATGCTATATAACGTTATACGTTATAACATAATACTATATAACGTTATACGTTATAACATAATACTATATAACGTTATCCTTTATAACGTAATACTATATAACGTTGTACGTTATAACGTCATACTATATAACGGTATACGTTATAACGCAATAGTATATAACGTTATACGTTATAACGAAATACTATATAACGTTATACGTTATAACGTAATACTATATAACGTTATACGTTATAACGTAATACTATATAACGTTATCCGTTATAACGTAATACTATATAACGTTATACGCTATAACGTAATACTATATAACGGCATACGTTATAACGTAATACTACATATCGTTATACGTTCTATCGTAATCCTATATAACGTTATACGTTATAGCGTAATGCTATATAACGTTATACGTTATAACGTTACACTTTATAACGTTACACGTTGTATGGTAATTGTATATAACGTTATACGTTATAACGTAATACTAAGTAACGTTATACGTTATAACGTAATACTATATAACGTTATACGTTATAACGCAATGCTATATAACGTTATACGTTATAACATAATACTAAATAACGTTATACGTTATACCGTAATACTATATAACGTTATACGTTATAACGTAATACTATATAACGTTATCCGTTATAACGTAATACTTTATAACGTTGTACGTTATAACGTAATACTATATAACGTTATACGTTATAACGTAATACTATATAACGTTATATGTTATAACGTAATACTATATAACGTTATACGTTATAACGTAATACTAAATAACGTTATACGTTATACCGTAATACTATATAACGTTATACGTTATAACATAATACTATATAACGTTATACGTTATAATATAATACTATATAACGTTATACGTTATAACGTAATACTATATAACGTTATACGTTATAACGCAATGCTATATAACGTTATACGTTATAACATAATACTATATAACGTTATACGTTATAACGTAATACCATATAACGTTATACGTTATAACGTAATACTAAATAACGTTATACATTAAAACGTAACACTGTACAACGTCATACATTGTATAGTAATAGTATATAACGTTATACGTTCTATCGTAATACTATATAACGCTATACGTTATAACATAATACTACATAACGTTATATGTTATAACGTAATACTATATAACGGTATACGTTACAACGCAATTCTATATAACGTTATAAGATATAACGTAATACTATATAACATTATACGTTATAACGTAATACTATATAACGGTATACGCTATAACGAAATGCTATATAACGTTATGCATTAAAACGTAACACTGTATAACGTCATACATTGTATAGTAATAGTATACAACGTTATACGTTCTATCGTAATACTATATAACATTATACGTTATAACGTAATACTATATAACGTTATACGTTATAACGTAATACTATATGACGTAATACGTTATAACGTAACACTATATAACGTTATACGTTAAAATGTAACACTATATAACGTAAAACATTCTATAGTAATAGTATGTAACGTTATACGTTCTATCGTAATAGTGTATAACATTATAGGATATAACGTAATACTACATGACGTTATACGTTATAACGTAATACTATATAACGGTATACGCTATAACGCAATGCTATATAACGTTATACATTAAAACGTAACACTGTATAACATCATACATTGTATAGTAATAGTATATAACGTTATACGTTATAACGTAATACCATATGACGTTATACGTTATAACGTAACACTATATAACGTTATACGTTAAAATGTAACACTATATAACGTCCAACATTGTATAGTAATAGTATGTAACGTTATACGTTCTATCGTAATAGTGTATAACATTATAGGTTATAACATAATACTACATAACGTTATACGTTATAACGTAATACTATATAACGGTATACGTTACAACGCAATTCTATATAACGTTATACGATATAACTTAATACTATATAACATTATACGTTATAACGTAATACTATATAACGGTATACGCTATAACGAAATGCTATATAACGTTATGCATTAAAACGTAACACTGTATAACGTCATACATTGTATAGTAATAGTATATAACGTTATACGTTCTATCGTAATACTATATAACATTATACGTTATAACGTAATACTATATAACGTTATACGTTATAACGTAATACTATATGACGTAATACGTTATAACGTAACACTATATAACGTTATACGTTAAAATGTAACACTATATAACGTAAAACATTCTATAGTAATAGTATGTAACGTTATACGTTCTATCGTAATAGTGTATAACATTATAGGTTATAACGTAATACTACATGACGTTATACGTTATAACGTAATACTATATAACGTTATACGTTATAACGTAATACTATATAACGTTATACGTTATAACGTTACACTATATATCGTTACACGTTGTATGGTAATTGTATATAACGTTATACGTTATAACGTAATACTATATAACGTTAAACGTTGTATGGTAATTGTATATAACGTTATACGTTATAACGTAATACTATGTAACGTTATACGTTATAACGTAATACTATATAACGTTATACGATATAACTTAATACTATATAACATTATACGTTATAACGTAATACTATATAACGGTATACGCTATAACGCAATGCTATACAACGTTATACATTAAAACGTAACACTGTACAACGTCATACATTGTATAGTAATAGTATATAACGTTATACGTTCTATCGTAATACTATATAACGCTATACGTTATAACATAAAACTACATAACGTTATACGTTATAACGCAATGCTATATAACGTTATACGTTATAACATAATACTATATAACGTTATACGTTATAACATAATACTATATAACGTTATACGTTATAACGTAATACTATATAACGTTATACGTTATAACGTAGTACTATATAACGTTATACGTTATAACGTAATACTACATGACGTTATACGTTATAACGTTTACACTATATAACGTTATCCGTTATAACATAATACTATATAACGTTATACGTTATAACGTAATACTATATAATGTTATACGTTATAACGTAATACTATATAACGTTATACGTTATAACGTAATACTATGTAACGTTATACGTTATAACGTAATACTATATAACGTTATACGTTATAACGTAGTACTATATAACATTATACGTTATAACGTTATACTATATAACGGTATACGCTATAACGCAATGCTATATAACGTTATACATTAAAACGTAACAATATATAACGCCATACATTGTATAGTAATAGTATGTAACGTTATACGTTCTATCGTAATAGTGTATAACATTATAGGTTATAACGTAATACTACATGACGTTATACGTTATAACGTAATACTATATAACGTTATACGTTATAACGTAATACTATATAACGTTATACGTTATAACGTAATACTACATAACGTTATACGTTATAACGTAATAGTATATAACGTTATACGTTATAACGTTTCACTATATAACGTTAGAAGTTATAACGTTACACTATATAACGTTGTACGTTATACCGTAATACTATATAACGTTATCCGTTATAACGTAATACTATATAACGTTGTACGTTATAACGGCATACTATATACCGGTATACGTTATAACGCAATGCTATATAACGTTATACGTTATAACGTTACACTATATAACGTTACACGTTTTATGGTAATTGTATATAACGTTATACGTTATAACGTAATACTACATAACGTTATACGTTATAACGTAATAGTATATAACGTTATACGTTATAACGTTTCACTTTATAACGTTATAAGTTATAACGTTACACTATATAACGTTATACGTTATACCGTAATACTATATAACGTTATCCGTTATAACGTAATACTATATAACGTTGTACGTTATAACGTCATACTATATAACGGTATACGTTATAACGTTGCACTATATAACGTTACACGTTGTATGGTAATTGTATATAACGTTATACGTTATAACGTAATACTATATAACGTTATACGTTATAACGTAGTACTATATAACATTATACGTTATAACGTTATACTATATAACGGTATACGCTATAACGCAATGCTATATAACGTTATACATTAAAACGTAACAATATATAACGCCATACATTGTATAGTAATAGTATGTAACGTTATACGTTCTATCGTAATAGTGTATAACATTATAGGTTATAACGTAATACCACATGACGTTATACGTTATAACGTAATACTATATAACGTTATACGTTATAACGTAATACTATATAACGTTATACGTTATAACGTAATACTACATAACGTTATACGTTATAACGTAATAGTATATAACGTTATACGTTATAACGTTTCACTATATAACGCTGGAAGTTATAACGTTACACTATATAACGTTGTACGTTATACCGTAATACTATATAACGTTATCCGTTATAACGTAATACTATATAACGTTGTACGTTATAACGGCATACTATATAACGGTATACGTTATAACGCAATGCTATATAACGTTATACGTTATAACGTTACACTATATAACGTTACACGTTTTATGGTAATTGTATATAACGTTATACGTTATAACGTAATACTACATAACTTTATACGTTATAACGCAATGCTATATAACGTTATACGTTATAACGTTACACTATATAACGTTACACGTTTTATGGTAATTGTATATAACGTTATACGTTATAACGTAATACTATATAACGCTATACGTTATAACGTAATAATATATAACGTTATACGTTATAACGTAATACTATATAACGTTATACGTTATAACGTAATACTACATAACGTTATACGTTATAACGTAGTAGTATATAACGTTATACGTTATAACGTTTCACTATATAACGTTATAAGTTATAACGTTACACTATATAACGTTATACGTTATACCGTAATACTATATAACGTTATCCGTTATAACGTAATACTATATAACGTTGTACGTTATAACGTCATACTATATAACGGTATACGTTATAACGTTGCACTATATAACGTTACACGTTGTATGGTAATTGTATACAACGTTATACGTTATAACGTAATACTATATAACGTTATACGTTATAACGTAATACTATATAACGTTATACGTTATAACGTAACACTATATAACGTTATACGTTATAACGTAATACTACATAACGTTATACGTTATAACGTAACACTATATAACGTTATACGTTATAACGTTACACTATATAACGTTACACGTTGTATGGTAATTGTATCTAACTCTATACGTTATAACGTAATACTATACAACGTTATACGTTAAAACGTAACACTATATATCGTCATAGATTGTATAGTAGTAGTATATAACGTTGTACGTTCTATCGTAATAGTATATAACTTTATACCTTATAACGTTACACAATATAACGTTACACGTTGTATGGTAATTGTATATAACGTTATACGTTATAACGTAACACTATATAACGTTATACGTTAAAATGTAACACTATATAACGTCAAACATTGTATAGTAATAGTATGTAACGTTATACGTTCTATCGTAATAGTGTATAACATTATAGGTTATAACGTAATACTACATGACGTTATACGTTATAACGTAATACTATATAACGGTATACGTTACAACGCAATTCTATATAACGTTATAAGATATAACGTAATACTATATAACATTATACGTTATAACGTAATACTATATAACGGTATACGCTATAACGCAATGCTATATAACGTTATACATTAAAACGTAACACTGTACCATGTCATACATTGTATAGTAATAGTATATAACGTTATACGTTCTATCGTAATACTATATAACGCTATGCGTTATAACATAATACTACATAACGTTATACGTTATAACGTAATACTATATAACGGTATACGTTACAACGCAATTCTATATAACGTTATAAGATATAACGTAATACTATATAACATTATACGTTATAACGTAATACTATATAACGTTATACGTTATAACGTAATACTATATAACGTTATACGTTATAACGTAGTACTATATAACATTATACGTTATAACGTTATACTATATAACGGTATACGCTATAACGCAATGCTATATAACGTTATACATTAAAACGTAACAATATATAACGCCATACATTGTATAGTAATAGTATGTAACGTTATACGTTCTATCGTAATAGTGTATAACATTATAGGTTATAACGTAATACTACATGACGTTATACGTTATAACGTAATACTATATAACGGTATACGTTACAACGCAATTCTATATAACGTTATAAGATATAGCGTAATACTATATAACATTATACGTTATAACGTAATACTATATAACGGTATACGCTATAACGCAATGCTATATAACGTTATACATTAAAGCGTAACACTGTACACCGTCATACATTGTATAGTAATAGTATATAACGTTATACGTTCTATCGTAATACTATATAACGCTATACGTTATAACATAATACTACATAACGTTATACGTTATAACGTAATACTATATAACGGTATACGTTATAACGCAATTCTATATAACGTTATAAGATATAACGTAATACTATATAACATTATACGTTATAACGTAATACTATATAACGGTATAAGCTATAACGCAATGCTATATAACGTTCTACATTAAAACGTAACACTGTATAACGTCATACATTGTATAGTAATAGTATATAACGTTATACGTTCTATCGTAATACTATATAACATTATACGTTATAACGTAATACTATATAACGTTATACGTTATAACGTAATACTATATGACGTTATACGTTATAACGTAACACTATATAACGTTATACGTTAAAATGTAACACTATATAACGTAAAACATTCTATAGTAATAGTATGTAACGTTATACGTTCTATCGTAATAGTGTATAACATTATAGGTTATAACGTAATACTACATGACGTTATACGTTATAACGTAATACTATATAACGTTATACGTTATAACGTAATACTATATAACGTTATACGTTATAACGTTACACTATATATCGTTACACGTTGTATGGTAATTGTATATAACGTTATACGTTATAACGTAATACTATATAACGTTAAACGTTGTATGGTAATTGTATATAACGTTATACGTTATAACGTAATACTATGTAACGTTATACGTTATAACGTAATACTATATGACGTTACACGTTATAACGTAATACTATATAACGTTATACGTTGTATAGTAATAGTATGTAACGTTATACGTTCTATCGTAATAGTTTATAACATTATAGGTTATAACGTAATACTACATGACGTTATACGTTATAACGTTTACACTATATAACGTTATGACGTTATACGTTATAACGTTTACACTATATAATGTTATACGTTATAACGCAATGCTATATAACGTTATACGTTATAACGTTACACTATATAACGTTACATGTTGTATGGTAATTGTATATAACGTTATACGTTATAACGTAATACTATATAACGTTATACGTTATAACATAATACTATATAACGTTAAACGTTATAACGTAATACTATATAACGTTATACGTTGTATAGTAATAGTATGTGACGTTATACGTTCTATCGTAATAGTTTATAACATTATAGGTTATAACGTAATACTACATGACGTTATACGTTATAACGTTTACACTATATAACGTTATGACGTTATACGTTATAACGTTTACACTATATAATGTTATACGTTATAACGTAATACTATATAACGTTATACGTTGTATAGTAATAGTATGTAACGTTATACGTTCTATCGTAATAGTTTATAACATTATAGGTTATAACGTAATACTACATGACGTTATACGTTATAACGTTTACACTATATAACGTTATGACGTTATACGTTATAACGTTTACACTATATAATGTTATACGTTATAACGCAATGCTATATAACGTTATACGTTAAAACGTAACACTATATAACGTCATACATTGTATAGTAATAGTATATAACGATATACGTTCTATCGTAATACTATATAACGTTATACGTCATAACGTAGCACTATATAACGTTAAACGTTAAAATGTAACACTATATAACGTCAAACATTGTATAGTAATAGTATGTAACGTTATACGTTCTATCGTAATAGTGTATAACATTATAGGTTATAACGTAATACTACTTGACGTTATACGTTATAACGCAATGCTATATAACGTTATACGTTATAACGTTACACTATTTAACGTTACACGTTGTATGGTAATTGTATATAACGTTATACGTTATAACGTAATACTATATAACGTCATACGTTATAACGCAATGCTATATAACGTTATACGTTATAACGTTACACTATATAACGTTACACGTTGTATGGTAATTGTATATAACGTTATACGTTATAACGTAATACTATATAACGTTATACGTTGTAACATAATACTATATAACGTTATACGTTATAACGTAATACTATATAACGTTATACGTTATAACGCAATGCTATATAACGTTATACGTTATAACGTAATACTATATAACGTTATACGTTATAACGTAGTACTATATAACGTTATACATTATAACGTAGTACTATATAACATTATACGTTATAACGCAATGCTATATAACGTTATACGTTATAACATAATACTATATAACGTTATACGTTATAACATAATACTATATAACGTTATACGTTATAACGTAATACTATATAACGTTATACGTTATAACGTAGTACTATATAACGTTATACGTTATAACGTAATACTACATGACGTTATACGTTATAACGTTTACACTATGTAACGTTATCCGTTATAACATAATACTATATAACGTTATACGTTATAACGTAATACTATATAACGTTATACGTTATAACGTAATACTACATAACGTTATACGTTATAACGTAATAGTATATAACGTTATACGTTATAACGTTTCACTATATAACGTTAGAAGTTATAACGTTACACTATATAACGTTGTACGTTATACCGTAATACTATATAACGTTATCCGTTATAACGTAATACTATATAACGTTGTACGTTATAACGGCATACTATATAACGGTATACGTTATAACGCAATGCTATATAACGTTATACGTTATAACGTTACACTATATAACGTTACACGTTTTATGGTAATTGTATATAACGTTATACGTTATAACGTAATACTACATAACGTTATACGTTATAACGTAATAGTATATAACGTTATACGTTATAACGTTTCACTATATAACGTTATAAGTTATAACGTTACACTATATAACGTTATACGTTATACCGTAATACTATATAACGTTATCCGTTATAACGTAATACTATATAACGTTGTACGTTATAACGTCATACTATATAACGGTATACGTTATAACGTTGCACTATATAACGTTACACGTTGTATGGTAATTGTATATAACGTTATACGTTATAACGGTATACTATATAACGTTATACGTTATAACGTAATACTATATAAGGTTGTACGTTATAACGTAATACTATATAACGTTGTACGTTATAACGTAACACTATATAACGTTATACGTTATAACGTAATACTACATAACGTTATACGTTATAACGTAACACTATATAACGTTATACGTTATAATGTTACACTATATAACGTTACACGTTGTATGGTAATTGTATCTAACTCTATACGTTATAACGTAATACTATATAACGTTATACGTTAAAATGTAACACTATATAACGTCAAACATTGTATAGTAATAGTATGTAACGTTATACGTCCTATCGTAATAGTGTATAACATTATAGGTTATAACGTAATACTACATGACGTTATACGTTATAACGTAATACTATATAACGGTATACGTTACAACGCAATTCTATATAACGTTATAAGATATAACGTAATACTATATAACATTATACGTTATAACGTAATACTATATAACGGTATACGCTATAACGCAATGCTATATAACGGTATACATTAAAACGTAACACTGTACAACGTCATACATTGTATAGTAATAGTATATAACGTTATACGTTCTATCGTAATACTATATAACGCTATACGTTATAACATAATACTACATAAAGTTATACGTTATAACGTAATACTATATAACGGTATACGTTACAACGCAATTCTATATAACGTTATAAGATATAACGTAATACTATATAACATTATACGTCATAACGTAATACTATATAACGGTATACGCTATAACGCAATGCTATATAGCGTTATACATTAAAACGTAACACTGTATAACGTCATACATTGTATAGTAATAGTATATAACGTTATACGTTCTATCGTAATACTATATAACATTATACGTTATAACGTAATACTATATAACGTTATACGTTATAACGTAATACTATATGATGTTATACGTTATAACGTAATACTACATAACGTTATACGTTATAACGTAACACTATATAACGTTATACGTTATAATGTTACACTATATAACGTTACACGTTGTATGGTAATTGTATCTAACTCTATACGTTATAACGTAATACTATATAACGTTATACGTTAAAATGTAACACTATATAACGTCAAACATTGTATAGTAATAGTATGTAACGTTATACGTTCTATCGTAATAGTGTATAACATTATAGGTTATAACGTAATACTACATGACGTTATACGTTATAACGTAATACTATATAACGGTATACGTTACAACGCAATTCTATATAACGTTATAAGATATAACGTAATACTATATAACATTATACGTTATAACGTAATACTATATAACGGTATACGCTATAACGCAATGCTATATAACGGTATACATTAAAACGTAACACTGTACAACGTCATACATTGTATAGTAATAGTATATAACGTTATACGTTCTATCGTAATACTATATAACGCTATACGTTATAACATAATACTACATAAAGTTATACGTTATAACGTAATACTATATAACGGTATACGTTACAACGCAATTCTATATAACGTTATAAGATATAACGTAATACTATATAACATTATACGTCATAACGTAATACTATATAACGGTATACGCTATAACGCAATGCTATATAACGTTATACATTAAAACGTAACACTGTATAACGTCATACATTGTATAGTAATAGTATATAACGTTATACGTTCTATCGTAATACTATATAACATTATACGTTATAACGTAATACTATATAACGTTATACGTTATAACGTAATACTATATGATGTTATACGTTATAACGTAACACTATATAACGTTATACGTTAAAATGTAACACTATATAACGCAAAACATTCTATAGTAATAGTATGTAACGTTATACGTTCTATCGTAATAGTGTATAACATTATAGGTTATAACGTAATACTACATGACGTTATACGTTATAACGTAATACTATATAACGTTATACGTTATAACGTAATACTATATAACGTTATACGTTATAACGTTACACTATATATCGTTACACGTTGTATGGTAATTGTATATAACGTTATACGTTATAACGTAATACTATGTAACGTTATACGTTATAACGTAATACTATATAACGTTACACGTTATGACGTAATACTATATAACGTTACACGTTATAACGTAATACTATATAACGTTATACGTTATAACGTAATACTATATAACGTTATACGTTATAACGTAATACTATATAACGTTATACGACATAACGTAACACTATATAACGTCATACGTTGTATAGTAATAGTATGTAACGTTATACGTTCTATCGTAATAGTTTATAACATTATAGGTTATAACGTAATACTACATGACGTTATACGTTATAACGTTTACACTATATAACGTTATGACGTTATACGTTATAACGTTTACACTATATAACGTTATACGTTATAACGCAATGCTATATAACGTTATACGTTATAACGTTACACTATATAACGTTACATGTTGTATGGTAATTGTATATAACGTTATACGTTATAACTTAACACTATATAACGTTATACGTCATAACATAATACTATATAACGTTATACGTTATAACGTAATACTATATAACGTTATACGTTATAACGCAATGCTATATAACGTTATACGTTATAACATAATACTATATAACGTTATACGTTATAACATAATACTATATAACGTTATACGTTATAACGTAATACTATATAACGTTATACGTTATAACGTAGTACTATATAACGTTATACATTATAACGTAGTACTATATAACATTATACGTTATAACGCAATGCTATATAACGTTATACGTTATAACGTAATACTACATAACGTTATACGTTATAACGTAACACTATATAACGTTATACGTTATAACGTTACACTATATAGCGTTACACGTTGTATGGTAATTGTATCTAACTCTATACGTTGTAACGTAATACTATACAACGTTATACGTTAAAACGTAACACTATACATCGTCATAGATTGTATAGTAGTAGTATATAACGTTGTACGTTCTATCGTAATAGTATATAACTTTATACCTTATAACGTTACACAATATAACGTTACACATTGTATGGTAATTGTATATAACGTTATACGCTATAACGCAATGCTATATAACGTTATACATTAAAACGTAACACTGTACAACGTCATACATTGTATAGTAATAGTATATAACGATATACGTTCTATCATAATACTATATAACGCTATACGTTATAACATAATACTACATAACGTTATACGTTATAACGTAATACTATATAACGGTATACGTTACAACGCAATTCTATATTACGTTATAAGATATAACGTAATACTATATAACATTATACGTTATAACGTAATACTATATAACGGTATAAGCTATAACGCAATGCTATATAACGTTATACATTAAAACGTAACACTGTATAACGTCATACATTGTATAGTAATAGTATGTAACGTTATACGTTCTATCGTAATAGTGTATAACATTATCGGTTATAACGTAATACTACATGACGTTATACGTTATAACGTAATACTATATAACGTTATACGTTATAACGTAATACTATATAACGTTATACGTTATAACGTAACACTATATAACGTTATACGTTAAAATGTAACACTATATAACGTAAAACATTCTATAGTAATAGTATGTAACGTTATACGTTCTATCGTAATAGTGTATATCATTATAGGTTATAACGTAATACTACATGACGTTATACGTTATAACGTAATACTATATAACGTTATACGTTATAACGTAATACTATATAACGTTATACGTTATAACGTTACACTATATATCGTTACACGTTGTATGGTAATTGTATATAACGTTATACGTTATAACGTAATACTATATAACGTTAAACGTTGTATGGTAATTGTATATAACGTTATACGTTATAACGTAATACTATGTAACGTTATACGTTATAACGTAATACTATATGACGTTACACGTTATAACGTAATACTATATAACGTTATACGTTGTATAGTAATAGTATGTAACGTTATACGTTCTATCGTAATAGTTTATAACATTATAGGTTATAACGTAATACTACATGACGTTATACGTTATAACGTTTACACTATATAACGTTATGACGTTATACGTTATAACGTTTACACTATATAACGTTATACGTTATAACGCAATGCTATATAACGTTATACGTTATAACGTTACACTATATAACGTTACATGTTGTATGGTAATTGTATATAACGTTATACGTTATAACGTAATACTATATAACGTTAGACGTTATAACATAATACTATATAACGTTAAACGTTATAACGTAATACTATATAACGTTATACGTTATAACGTAATACTATATAACGGTATACGTTGTAACGCAATGCTATATAACGGTATACGTTATAACGATACTCTATATAACGTTACAGGTTGTATGGTAATTGTATATAACGTTATACGTTATAACGTAATACTATATAACGTTATACGTTATAACGTAATACTATATAACGTTATACGTTATAACGTAATACTATATAACGCTATACGTTATAACATAATACTACATAACGTTATACGTTATACCGTAATACTATATACCGGTATACGCTATAACGCAATGCTATATAACGTTATACATTAAAACGTAACACTATATAACGTCATACATTGTATAGTAATAGTATATAACGTTATACGTTCTATCGCAATACTATATAACGTTATACGTTATAACGTAGCACTATATAACGTTAAACGTTAAAATGTAACACTATATAACGTCAAACATTGTATAGTAATAGTATGTAACGTTATACGTTCTATCGTAATAGTGTATAACATTATAGGTTATAACGTAATACTACTTGACGTTATACGTTATAACGTAATACTATATAACGTTATACGTTATAACGTAATACTATATAACGTTATACGTTATAACGTTACACTATATAACGTTACACGTTGTATGGTAATTGTATATGACGTTATACGTTATAACGTAATACTATATAACGTTATACGTTATAACGTAATACTATATAACGTTACACGTTGTATGGTAATTGTATATAACGTTATACGTTATAACGTAATACTATATAACGTTATACGTTATAACGTAATACTATATAACGTTCTACGTTATAGCGTAATACTATATAACGTTATACGTTATAACGTAATACTATATAACGTTATACGTTATAACGTAATACCATATAACGTTACACGTTGTATGGTAATTGTATATAACGTTATACGTCATAACGTAATACTATATACCGGTATACGTTATAACGCAATGCTATATAACGTTATACGTTATAACGTTACACTATATAACGTTACACGTTGTATGGTAATTGTATATAACGTTATGCGTTATAACGTAATACTATATAACGTTATCCGTTATAACGTAATACTATATAACGTTATACGTTATAACGTAATACTATATAACGCTATACGTTATAACGTAATACTATATAACGTTATACGTTATAACGTAATACTATATAACGTTATCCGTTACAACGTAATACTATATAACGTTATATGTTATAACGTAATACTATATAACGTTATACGTTATAACGCAATGCTATATAACGTTATACGTTATAACGTTACACTATATAACGTTACACGTTGTATGGGAATTGTATATAGCGTTATACGTTATAACGTAATACTATATAACGTTATACGTTATAACGTAATACTATATAACGTTCTACGTTATAGCGTAATACTATATAACGTTATACGTTATAACGTAATACTATATAACGCTATACGTTATAACGTAATACTATATAACGTTACACGTTGTATGGTAATTGTATATAACGTTATACGTCATAACGTAATACTATATAACGGTATACGTTATAACGCAATGCTATATAACGTTATACGTTATAACGATACACTATATAACGTTACACGTTGTATGGTAATTGTATATAACGTTATACGTTATAACGTAATACTATATAACGTTATCCGTTATAACGTAATACTATATAACGTTATACGTTATAACGTAATACTATATAACGCTATACGTTATAACGTAATACTATATAACGTTATACGTTATAACGTAATAGTATATAACGTTATCCGTTACAACGTAATACTATATAACGTTATACGTTATAACGTAATACTATATAACGGTATACGTTATAACGCAATGCTATATAACGTTATACGTTATAACGTTACACTATATAACGTTACACGTTGTATGGTAATTGTATATAACGTTATACGTTATAACGTAATACTATATAACGTTATACGTTATAACGCAATGCTATATAACGTTATACGTTATAACGTTACACTATATGACGTTATACGTTATAACGTAACACTATATAACGTTACACGTTGTATGGTAATTGTATATAACGTTACACGTTATAACGTAATACTATATAACGTAATACGTTATAACGTAATACTATATAACGTTATACGTTATAACGTTACACTATTTAACGTTACACGTTGGATGGTAATTGTATATAACGTTATACGTTATAACGTAATACTATATAACGTTATACGTTATAACGTAATACTATACAACGTTATACGTTATAACGCAATGCTATATAACGTTATACGTTATAACGTTACACTATATAACGTTACACGTTGTATGGTAATTGTATATAACGTTATACGTTATAACGTAATACTATATAACGTTATACGTTATAACGTAATACTATATAACGTTCTACGTTATAGCGTAATACTATATAACGTTGTACGTTATAACGTAATACTATATAACGTTATACGTTATAACGTAATACTATATAACGTTACACGTTGTATGGTAATTGTATATAACGTTATACGTCATAACGTAATACTATATAACGGTATACGTTATAACGCAATGCTATATAACGTTATACGTTATAACGTTACACTATATAACGTTACACGTTGTATGGTAATTGTATATAACGTTATACGTTATAACGTAATACTATATAACGTTATCCGTTATAACGTAATACTATATAACGTTATACGTTATAACGTAATACTATATAACGCTATACGTTATAACGTAATACTATACAACGTTATACGTTATAACGCAATGCTATATAACGTTATACGTTATAACGTAATACTATATAACGTTATACGTTATAACGCAATGCTATATAACGTTATACGTTATAACGTAATACTATATAACGTTACACGTTGTATGGTAATTGTATATAACGTTATACGTTATAACGTAATACTATACAACGTTATACGTTATAACGCAATGCTATATAACGTTATACGTTATAACGTTACACTATATAACGTTACACGTTGTATGGTAATTGTATATAACGTTATACGTTATAACGTAATACTATATAACGTTATACGTTATAACGTAATACTATATAACGTTCTACGTTATAGCGTAATACTATATAACGTTATACGTTATAACGTAATACTATATAACGTTATACGTTATAACGTAATACTATATAACGTTACACGTTGTATGGTAATTGTATATAACGTTATACGTCATAACGTAATACTATATAACGTTATACGTTATAAAGTAATACTGTATAACGTTATACGTAATAACGTAATAGTATATAACGTGATGCGTTCTAACGTAATACTATATAACGTTATACGTTATAACGTAATACTATATAACGTTACACGTTGTATGGTAATTGTATATAACGTTATACGTTATAACGTAATACTATATAACGTTATACGTTATAACGTAATACTATATAACGTTACACGTTGTATGGTAATTGTATATAACGTTATACGTTATAACGTTACACTATATAACGTTACACGTTGTATGGTAATTGTATATAACGTTATACGTTATAACGTAATACTATATAACGTTATACGTTATAACGTAATACTATATAACGTTATACGTTATAACGTAATACTATACAACGTTATACGTTATAACGCAATGCTATATAACGTTATACGTTATAACGTTACACTATATAACGTTACACGTTGTATGGTAATTGTATATAACGTTATACGTTATAACGTAATACTATATAACGTTATACGTTATAACGTAATACTATATAACGTTCTACGTTATAGCGTAATACTATATAACGTTATACGTTATAACGTAATACTATATAACGTTATACGTTATAACGTAATACTATATAACGTTACACGTTGTATGGTAATTGTATATAACGTTATACGTTATAACGTAATACTATACAACGTTATACGTTATAACGCAATGCTATATAACGTTATACGTTATAACGTTACACTATATAACGTTACACGTTGTATGGTAATTGTATATAACGTTATACGTTATAACGTAATACTATATAACGTTATACGTTATAACGTAATACTATATAACGTTATACGTTATAACGTAATACTATATAACGTTATATGTTATAACGTAATACTATATAACGTTATACGTTATAACGCAATGCTATATAACGTTATACGTTATAACGTAATACTATATAACGTTACACGTTGTATGGTAATTGTATATAACGTTATACGTTATAACGTAATACTATACAACGTTATACGTTATAACGCAATGCTATATAACGTTATACGTTATAACGTTACACTATATAACGTTACACGTTGTATGGTAATTGTATATAACGTTATACGTTATAACGTAATACTATATAACGTTATACGTTATAACGTAATACTATATAACGTTCTACGTTATAGCGTAATACTATATAACGTTATACGTTATAACGTAATACTATATAACGTTATACGTTATAACGTAATACTATATAACGTTACACGTTGTATGGTAATTGTATATAACGTTACACGTTATAACGTAATACTATATAACGTTATACGTTATAACGTAATACTATATAACGTTATACGTTATAACGGATTAATATATAAAACTTATACGTTATAACGTAATACTATATAACGGTATACGTTAAAACGCAATGCTATATAACGTTATACGTTATAACGTTACACTATATAACGTTACACGTTGTATGGTAATTGTATATAACGTTATACGTTATAACGTAATACTATATAACGTTATACGTTATAAAGTAATACTGTATAACGTTATACGTAATAACGTAATAGTATATAACGCTATACGTTATAACATAATACTACATAACGTTATACGTTATAACGTAATACTATATAACGGTATACGTTACAACGCAATTCTATATTACGTTATAAGATATAACGTAATACTATATAACATTATACGTTATAACGTAATACTATATAACGGTATAAGCTATAACGCAATGCTATATAACGTTATACATTAAAACGTAACACTGTATAACGTCATACATTGTATAGTAATAGTATGTAACGTTATACGTTCTATCGTAATAGTGTATAACATTATCGGTTATAACGTAATACTACATGACGTTATACGTTATAACGTAATACTATATAACGTTATACGTTATGACGTAATACTATATAACGTTATACGTTATAACGTAACACTATATAACGTTATACGTTAAAATGTAACACTATATAACGTAAAACATTCTATAGTAATAGTATGTAACGTTATACGTTCTATCGTAATAGTGTATATCATTATAGGTTATAACGTAATACTACATGACGTTATACGTTATAACGTAATACTATATAACGTTATACGTTATAACGTAATACTATATAACGTTATACGTTATAACGTTACACTATATATCGTTACACGTTGTATGGTAATTGTATATAACGTTATACGTTATAACGTAATACTATATAACGTTAAACGTTGTATGGTAATTGTATATAACGTTATACGTTATAACGTAATACTATGTAACGTTATACGTTATAACGTAATACTATATGACGTTACACGTTATAACGTAATACTATATAACGTTATACGTTGTATAGTAATAGTATGTAACGTTATACGTTCTATCGTAATAGTTTATAACATTATAGGATATAACGTAATACTACATGACGTTATACGTTATAACGTTTACACTATATAACGTTATGACGTTATACGTTATAACGTTTACACTATATAACGTTATACGTTATAACGCAATGCTATATAACGTTATACGTTATAACGTTACACTATATAACGTTACATGTTGTATGGTAATTGTATATAACGTTATACGTTATAACGTAATACTATATAACGTTAGACGTTATAACATAATACTATATAACGTTAAACGTTATAACGTAATACTATATAACGTTATACGTTATAACGTAATACTATATAACGGTATACGTTGTAACGCAATGCTATATAACGGTATACGTTATAACGATACTCTATATAACGTTACAGGTTGTATGGTAATTGTATATAACGTTATACGTTATAACGTAATACTATATAACGTTATACGTTATAACGTAATACTATATAACGTTATACGTTATAACGTAATACTATATAACGCTATACGTTATAACATAATACTACATAACGTTATACGTTATACCGTAATACTATATACCGGTATACGCTATAACGCAATGCTATATAACGTTATACATTAAAACGTAACACTATATAACGTCATACATTGTATAGTAATAGTATATAACGTTATACGTTCTATCGCAATACTATATAACGTTATACGTTATAACGTAGCACTATATAACGTTAAACGTTAAAATGTAACACTATATAACGTCAAACATTGTATAGTAATAGTATGTAACGTTATACGTTCTATCGTAATAGTGTATAACATTATAGGTTATAACGTAATACTACTTGACGTTATACGTTATAACGTAATACTATATAACGTTATACGTTATAACGTAATACTATATAACGTTATACGTTATAACGTTACACTATATAACGTTACACGTTGTATGGTAATTGTATATGACGTTATACGTTATAACGTAATAATATATAACGTTATACGTTATAACGTAATACTATATAACGTTACACGTTGTATGGTAATTGTATATAACGTTATACGTTATAACGTAATACTATATAACGTTACGCGTTATAACGTAATACTATATAACGTTATCCGTTATCACGTAATACTATATAACGTGATACGTTATAACGCAATGCTATATAACGTTATACGTTATAACGTTACACTATTTAACGTTACACGTTGTATGGTAATTGTATATAACGTTATACGTTATAACGTAATACTATATAACGTTATACGTTATAACGTAGCACTATATAACGTTAAACGTTAAAATGTAACACTATATAACGTCAAACATTGTATAGTAATAGTATGTAACGTTATACGTTCTATCGTAATAGTGTATAACATTATAGGTTATAACGTAATACTACTTGACGTTATACGTTATAACGTAATACTATATAACGTTATACGTTATAACGTAATACTATATAACGTTATACGTTATAACGTTACACTATATAACGTTACACGTTGTATGGTAATTGTATATGACGTTATACGTTATAACGTAATAATATATAACGTTATACGTTATAACGTAATACTATATAACGTTACACGTTGTATGGTAATTGTATATAACGTTATACGTTATAACGTAATACTATATAACGTTACGCGTTATAACGTAATACTATATAACGTTATCCGTTATCACGTAATACTATATAACGTGATACGTTATAACGCAATGCTATATAACGTTATACGTTATAACGTTACACTATTTAACGTTACACGTTGTATGGTAATTGTATATAACGTTATACGTTATAACGTAATACTATATAACGTTATACGTTATAACGTAATACTATATAACGTTCTACGTTATAGCGTAATACTATATAACGTTATACGTTATAACGTAATACTATATAACGCTATACGTTATAACGTAATACTATATAACGTTATACGTTATAACGTTACACTATATAACGTTACACGTTGTATGGTAATTGTATATGACGTTATACGTTATAACGTAATACTATATAACGTTATACGTTATAACGTAATACTATATAACGTTACACGTTGTATGGTAATTGTATATAACGTTATACGTTATAACGTAATACTATATAACGTTATACGTTATAACGTAATACTATATAACGTTCTACGTTATAGCGTAATACTATATAACGTTATACGTTATAACGTAATACTATATAACGCTATACGTTATAACGTAATACTATATAACGTTACACGTTGTATGGTAATTGTATATAACGTTATACGTCATAACGTAATACTATATAACGGTATACGTTATAACGCAATGCTATATAACGTTATACGTTATAACGATACACTATATAACGTTACACGTTGTATGGTAATTGTATATAACGTTATACGTTATAACGTAATACTATATAACGTTATCCGTTATAACGTAATACTATATAACGTTATACGTTATAAGGTAATACTATATAACGCTATACGTTATAACGTAATACTATATAACGTTATACGTTATAACGTAATAGTATATAACGTTATCCGTTACAACGTAATACTATATAACGTTATACGTTATAACGTAATACTATATAACGGTATACGTTATAACGCAATGCTATATAACGCTATACGTTATAACGTTACACTATATAACGTTACACGTTGTATGGTAATTGTATATAACGTTATACGTTATAACGTAATACTATATAACGTTATACGTTATAACGCAATGCTATATAACGTTATACGTTATAACGTTACACTATATGACGTTATACGTTATAACGTAACACTATATAACGTTACACGTTGTATGGTAATTGTATATAACGTTACACGTTATAACGTAATACTATATAACGTAATACGTTATAACGTAATACTATATAACGTTATACGTTATAACGTTACACTATTTAACGTTACACGTTGGATGGTAATTGTATATAACGTTATACGTCATAACGTAATACTATATAACGTTATACGTTATAACGTAATACTATACAACGTTATACGTTATAACGCAATGCTATATAACGTTATACGTTATAACGTTACACTATATAACGTTACACGTTGTATGGTAATTGTATATAACGTTATACGTTATAACGTAATACTATATAACGTTATACGTTATAACGTAATACTATATAACGTTCTACGTTATAGCGTAATACTATATAACGTTATACGTTATAACGTAATACTATATAACGTTATACGTTATAACGTAATACTATATAACGTTACACGTTGTATGGTAATTGTATATAACGTTATACGTCATAACGTAATACTATATAACGGTATACGTTATAACGCAATGCTATATAACGTTATACGTTATAACGTTACACTATATAACGTTACACGTTGTATGGTAATTGTATATAACGTTATACGTTATAACGTAATACTATATAACGTTATCCGTTATAACGTAATACTATATAACGTTATACGTTATAACGTAATACTATATAACGCTATACGTTATAACGTAATACTATATAACGTTATACGTTATAACGTAATACTATATAACGTTATCCGTTACAACGTAATACTATATAACGTTATATGTTATAACGTAATACTATATAACGTTATACGTTATAACGCAATGCTATATAACGTTATACGTTATAACGTAATACTATATAACGTTACACGTTGTATGGTAATTGTATATAACGTTATACGTTATAACGTAATACTATACAACGTTATACGTTATAACGCAATGCTATATAACGTTATACGTTATAACGTAATACTATATAACGTTATACGTTATAACGTAATACTATATAACGTTCTACGTTATAGCGTAATACTATATAACGTTATACGTTATAACGTAATAGTTTATAACATTATAGGTTATAACGTAATACTACATGACGTTATACGTTATAACGTTTACACTATATAACGTTATGACGTTATACGTTATAACGTTTACACTATATAACGTTATACGTTATAACGCAATGCTATATAACGTTATACGTTATAACGTTACACTATATAACGTTACATGTTGTATGGTAATTGTATATAACGTTATACGTTATAACGTAATACTATATAACGTTAGACGTTATAACATAATACTATATAACGTTAAACGTTATAACGTAATACTATATAACGTTATACGTTATAACGTAATACTATATAACGGTATACGTTGTAACGCAATGCTATATAACGGTATACGTTATAACGATACTCTATATAACGTTACAGGTTGTATGGTAATTGTATATAACGTTATACGTTATAACGTAATACTATATAACGTTATACGTTATAACGTAATACTATATAACGTTATACGTTATAACGTAATACTATATAACGCTATACGTTATAACATAATACTACATAACGTTATACGTTATACCGTAATACTATATACCGGTATACGCTATAACGCAATGCTATATAACGTTATACATTAAAACGTAACACTATATAACGTCATACATTGTATAGTAATAGTATATAACGTTATACGTTCTATCGCAATACTATATAACGTTATACGTTATAACGTAGCACTATATAACGTTAAACGTTAAAATGTAACACTATATAACGTCAAACATTGTATAGTAATAGTATGTAACGTTATACGTTCTATCGTAATAGTGTATAACATTATAGGTTATAACGTAATACTACTTGACGTTATACGTTATAACGTAATACTATATAACGTTATACGTTATAACGTAATACTATATAACGTTATACGTTATAACGTTACACTATATAACGTTACACGTTGTATGGTAATTGTATATGACGTTATACGTTATAACGTAATAATATATAACGTTATACGTTATAACGTAATACTATATAACGTTACACGTTGTATGGTAATTGTATATAACGTTATACGTTATAACGTAATACTATATAACGTTACGCGTTATAACGTAATACTATATAACGTTATCCGTTATCACGTAATACTATATAACGTGATACGTTATAACGCAATGCTATATAACGTTATACGTTATAACGTTACACTATTTAACGTTACACGTTGTATGGTAATTGTATATAACGTTATACGTTATAACGTAATACTATATAACGTTATACGTTATAACGTAATACTATATAACGTTCTACGTTATAGCGTAATACTATATAACGTTATACGTTATAACGTAATACTATATAACGCTATACGTTATAACGTAATACTATATAACGTTATACGTTATAACGTTACACTATATAACGTTACACGTTGTATGGTAATTGTATATGACGTTATACGTTATAACGTAATACTATATAACGTTATACGTTATAACGTAATACTATATAACGTTACACGTTGTATGGTAATTGTATATAACGTTATACGTTATAACGTAATACTATATAACGTTATACGTTATAACGTAATACTATATAACGTTCTACGTTATAGCGTAATACTATATAACGTTATACGTTATAACGTAATACTATATAACGTTATACGTTATAACGTAATACCATATAACGTTACACGTTGTATGGTAATTGTATATAACGTTATACGTCATAACGTAATACTATATAACGGTATACGTTATAACGCAATGCTATATAACGTTATACGTTATAACGTTACACTATATAACGTTACACGTTGTATGGTAATTGTATATAACGTTATACGTTATAACGTAATACTATATAACGTTATCCGTTATAACGTAATACTATATAACGTTATACGTTATAACGTAATACTATATAACGCTATACGTTATAACGTAATACTATATAACGTTATACGTTATAACGTAATACTATATAACGTTATCCGTTACAACGCAATACTATATAACGTTATATGTTATAACGTAATACTATATAACGTTATACGTTATAACGCAATGCTATATAACGTTATACGTTATAACGCTACACTATATAACGTTACACTTTGTATGGGAATTGTATATAGCGTTATACGTTATAACGTAATACTATATAACGTTATACGTTATAACGTAATACTATATAACGTTCTACGTTATAGCGTAATACTATATAACGTTATACGTTATAACGTAATACTATATAACGCTATACGTTATAACGTAATACTATATAACGTTACACGTTGTATGGTAATTGTATATAACGTTATACGTCATAACGTAATACTATATAACGGTATACGTTATAACGCAATGCTATATAACGTTATACGTTATAACGATACACTATATAACGTTACACGTTGTATGGTAATTGTATATAACGTTATACGTTATAACGTAATACTATATAACGTTATCCGTTATAACGTAATACTATATAACGTTATACGTTATAACGTAATACTATATAACGCTATACGTTATAACGTAATACTATATAACGTTATACGTTATAACGTAATAGTATATAACGTTATCCGTTACAACGTAATACTATATAACGTTATACGTTATAACGTAATACTATATAACGGTATACGTTATAACGCAATGCTATATAACGTTATACGTTATAACGTTACACTATATAACGTTACACGTTGTATGGTAATTGTATATAACGTTATACGTTATAACGTAATACTATATAACGTTATACGTTATAACACAATGCTATATAACGTTAAACGTTATAACGTTACACTATATGACGTTATACGTTATAACGTAACACTATATAACGTTACACGTTGTATGGTAATTGTATATAACGTTACACGTTATAACGTAATACTATATAACGTAATACGTTATAACGTAATACTATATAACGTTATACGTTATAACGTTACACTATTTAACGTTACACGTTGGATGGTAATTGTATATAACGTTATACGTTATAACGTAATACTATATAACGTTATACGTTATAACGTAATACTATACAACGTTATACGTTATAACGCAATGCTATATAACGTTATACGTTATAACGTTACACTATATAACGTTACACGTTGTATGGTAATTGTATATAACGTTATACGTTATAACGTAATACTATATAACGTTATACGTTATAACGTAATACTATATAACGTTATACGTTATAACGTAATGCTATATAACGTTACACGTTGTATGGTAATTGTATATAACGTTATACGTCATAACGTAATACTATATAACGGTATACGTTATAACGCAATGCTATATGACGTTATACGTTATAACGTTACACTATATAACGTTACACGTTGTATGGTAATTGTATATAACGTTATACGTTATAACGTAATACTATATAACGTTATCCGTTATAACGTAATACTATATAACGCTATACGTTATAACGTAATACTATATAACGTTATACGTTATAACGTAATACTATATAACGTTATCCGTTACAACGTAATACTATATAACGTTATATGTTATAACGTAATACTATATAACGTTATACGTTATAACGCAATGCTATATAACGTTATACGTTATAACGTAATACTATATAACGTTACACGTTGTATGGTAATTGTATATAACGTTATACGTTATAACGTAATACTATACAACGTTATACGTTATAACGCAATGCTATATAACGTTATACGTTATAACGTTACACTATATAACGTTACACGTTGTATGGTAATTGTATATAACGTTATACGTTATAACGTAATACTATATAACGTTATACGTTATAACGTAATACTATATAACGTTCTACGTTATAGCGTAATACTATATAACGTTATACGTTATAACGTAATACTATATAACGTTATACGTTATAACGTAATACTATATAACGTTACACGTTGTATGGTAATTGTATATAACGTTATACGTCATAACGTAATACTATATAACGTTATACGTTATAAAGTAATACTGTATAACGTTATACGTAATAACGTAATAGTATATAACGTGATGCGTTCTAACGTAATACTACATAACGTTATACGTTATAACGTAATACTATATAACGTTATACGTTATAACGTAATACTATATAACGTTACACGTTGTATGGTAATTGTATATAACGTTATACGTTATAACGTTACACTATATAACGTTACACGTTGTATGGTAATTGTATATAACGTTATACGTTATAACGTAATACTATATAACGTTATACGTTATAACGTAATACTATATAACGTTATACGTTATAACGTAATACTATACAACGTTATACGTTATAAAGCAATGATATATAACGTTATACGTTATAACGTTACACTATATAACGTTACACGTTGTATGGTAATTGTATATAACGTTATACGTTATAACGTAATACTATATAACGTTATACGTTATAACGTAATACTATATAACGTTCTACGTTATAGCGTAATACTATATAACGTTATACGTTATAACGTAATACTATATAACGTTATACGTTATAACGTAATACTATATAACGTTACACGTTGTATGGTAATTGTATATAACGTTATACGTTATAACGTAATACTATACAACGTTATACGTTATAACGCAATGCTATATAACGTTATACGTTATAACGTTACACTATATAACGTTACACGTTGTATGGTAATTGTATATAACGTTATACGTTATAACGTAATACTATATAACGTTATACGTTATAACGTAATACTATATAACGTTATACGTTATAACGTAATACTATATAACGTTATATGTTATAACGTAATACTATATAACGTTATACGTTATAACGCAATGCTATATAACGTTATACGTTATAACGTAATACTATATAACGTTACACGTTGTATGGTAATTGTATATAACGTTATACGTTATAACGTAATACTATACAACGTTATACGTTATAACGCAATGCTATATAACGTTATACGTTATAACGTTACACTATATAACGTTACACGTTGTATGGTAATTGTATATAACGTTATATGTTATAACGTAATACTATATAACGTTATACGTTATAACGTAATACTATATAACGTTCTACGTTATAGCGTAATACTATATAACGTTATACGTTATAACGTAATACTATATAACGTTATACGTTATAACGTAATACTATATAACGTTACACGTTGTATGGTAATTGTATATAACGTTACACGTTATAACGTAATACTATATAACGTTATACGTTATAACGTAATACTATATAACGTTATACGTTATAACGGATTAATATATAAAACTTATACGTTATAACGTAATACTATATAACGGTATACGTTAAAACGCAATGCTATATAACGTTATACGTTATAACGTTACACTATATAACGTTACACGTTGTATGGTAATTGTATATAACGTTATACGTTAGAACGTAACACTATATAACGGCATACATTGTATAGTAATAGTATATAACGTTATACGTTATAACGTAATAGTATATAACGTGATGCGTTCTAACGTAATACTACATAACGTTAGACGTTATAACGTAATACCTTATATCGTAACACTATATAACGTTATACGTTATCACGTAATACTATATAACGTTATACGTTATAACGTTACACTATATATCGTTACACGTTGTATGGTAATACTATATACCATTATACGTTATAATGTATTACGATATAACTTTATACGTTGTATTGATATAGTATATAACGTTATGCGTTATATCGTAACACTAGGTAACGTTACACGTTGTATAGTAATAGTACTTAACGTTATACGTTATATCGTAATAGTATGTAACGTTATACGTTATAATGTATTACTATATAACGTTACACGTTATATCGTAATAGTATATAACGTTATACGTTAGATCGTACTAGTATATAACGTGATGCGTTATCACGTATTAGTATATATGTTTTTTCGTCATAACGTAACACTATATAACGTTACACGTTGTATGGTAAAAGTATATAACGTTACACGTTATATCGTAATAGTATATAACGTTATACGTTATATCGTAATACTAAATAACGTTATACGTTAAAACGTAACACTATAAAGCGTCATGCATTGTATAGTAATAGTATATAACGTTATACGTTATAACGTAACAATAAATATCGTTATACGTTATAACGTAATACTATATAACGGTATACGCTATAACGCAATGCTATATAACGTTATACATTAAAACGTAACACTATATAACGTCATACATTGTATAGTAATAGTATATAACGTTATACGTTATAACGTAACAATAAATATCGTTATACGTTATAACCTAATACTATATAACGGTATACGTTATATCGCACTGCTATATAACATTATACTTTATAACGTAATACTATATAACGGTATACGTTATAACGTAATGCTATATTACGTTATACGTTATAACGCTATTCGTTAAAATGTAACACTATATAACGTCATGCATTGTATAGTAATAGTATATAACGTTAAACGTTCTATCTTAATAGTATATAAGGTTATAGGCTATAACGTAATACTATATGACGTTATACGTTATAACGTAATGGTATATAACGTTATACGTTATATCGTAATAGTATATAACGTGATGCGTTATCACGTAATACTATATACCGTTATACGTTATAACGTAATACTATATAACGGTATACGTTATAACGCAATGCTATATAACGTCATACGTTATAACGTAATACGTTAAAATGTAACACTATGTTACGTCATACATTGTATAGTAATAGTGTATAACGTTATACGTTCTATCGTAATAGTTTATAACGATATATGTTATAACGTAATACTAAATAACGTTATACGATAAAACGTAACATTATATAACGTCATACATTGTATAGTAATAGTATATACCGTTATGCGTTATATCTCAATAGTATATATCGTGATGCGTTATCACGTAATACTATATAACGTTATACGTTATAACGTAATACTATATAACGTTATACGTTATAATTTAACACTATATAACGTTATACGTTATAACGTAACACTATATATATCGTTATACGTTGTAACGTTATACGTTATATCGTAATACTAAATAACGTCACGCGTTAAAACGTAACACTACATAACGTCATACATTGTATAGTAATAGTATATAATGTTATACGTACTATCGTAATAGTATATAACGTTATAGGTTATAACGTAATACTATATGACGTTATACGTTATAACGTTACACGTTGTATGGTAATTCTATATAACGTTATACGTTATAATGTATTACGATATAACTTTATACGTTGTATAGACATAGTATATAACGTTATACGTTATAACGTAACACTATATAACGTTATACGTTATAACGTAATAGTATATAACGTTATTCGCTGTAACGTAACACTATATAACGTAATACTAAATAACGTTATACGTTAAAAGGTAACACTATATAACGTCATACATTGTATAGTAATAGTATATAACGTTATACGTTATAACGTAATAGTATATAACGATATAGGTTATAGCGTAATACTAAATAACGTTATACGTTAAAACGTAACACTATATAACGTCATACATTGTATAGTATTAGTATATAATGTTATACGTTCTATCATAATAGTATATAACGTTACAGGTTATAATGTATTACTATATAACGTGATACGTTATGACGAAAGACTATATAACGGTATACGGTATAACGCAATGCTATATAACGTTATACGTTATAACGTAATACTAAATATAGTTATACGTTATAACGTTATACGTTATAACGTAATACTAAATAACGTTATACGTTAAAACGTAACACTATAATGCGTCATGCATTGTATAGTAATAGTATATAACGTTACACGTTATATCGTAATAGTATATAACGTTATACGTTATAACGCAATGCTATATAACGTTATACGATAGAACGTAACACTATATATCGTTATACGTTGTAACGTTATACGTTATAACGTTATACTAAATAACGTTATACGTTAAAACGTAACACAATATAACGTCATACATTGTATAGTAATAGTATATAACGTTATACGTTCTATCGTAATAGTATATAAGGTTATAGGCTATAACGTAATACTATATGACGTTATAAGTTATAACGTAATGGTATATAACGTTATACGTTATATCGTAATAGTATATAACGTGATGCGTTATCACATAATACTATATAACGTCATACGTTATAACGTAATACTATATAACGGTATACGTTATAACGCAATGCTATATAACGGTATACCTTATAACGCAATGCTATATAACGTTATACGTTATAACGCTATACGTTAAAATGTAACACTATATAACGTCATACATTGTATAGTGTCACGTCCCGCGTTCCGCACGTGACGCCACGAACCAATAACTTATGAATAATTAAACACGACCAATAATAATAAATTAACTAATAACTAACCAATCAAAATAAAAAGAATTATACGACAGACAATCAAAATGAAATAAATGAATCAATAAGAAGAAACACTACATCCAATCAGCAATGGCATATAAAATACAAATAAAATGAAATAATTAAATGAACCAATAAATAAAACAAGCCGCGATTCAAATGTATGAGATTGCTCTGCGAAAACACATGTATATACACACACGTGTATGCATATCTGTGTGTGTGACCTACTTCGTGAATCTGAATAATTGGTAATCTAATAAAATATAAAAGAAATAAAATATACTACACTACATCAGCATTCTAATAAAAGTGAAAATTGTATACAAGATTGCTCTGCGACACACACATATATAGATATACACATGCGGGAAAAATTCATAATATATATATATATATATATATATATATATATATATATATATATATATATATATATATGTGTGTGTGTGTGTGTGTGTGTATGTATACGTTATTAAACCATTAAAACGCAAAGAAATAAATATATAGAATTACATTTCTACGAACCCAGAGAATTATATACGAAATCCACGTTATGGAATATTCAACCAATTAACGATCCGAGAAGCAATGAGAATAACAATACACGCACATATACATATGCATATATATATTTTACATAATGGAAAATTACATTGTGAAATGTATATATATATATATACACATATTATTATATCGAACAACTACTCATCTAATATACAAAACCACCTTGTGAAAATTACATTACTGAACATTCAACTAAACCAACTGAAGATTTAATATAATAATATATAATAATATAATAATAATATATATATATATATATACATAGATATGTGAAGTAGCGTTGTATATAACCAGAAACAATACAAATGTCACACGACTTCTTCAACAACTTCGACTCTTCGTTCCTGCCGACAACACCTCACACGATGACTGCGTCTTCTAGGGCCACTTACGGATTCTTTACAATTCTTCTTCTTCTTGCACTGAAATATCATATGCAGTGAATAAAACACGAAAGAAGCAGGATGAACTAAATAATAGAAATCATAACAAGATACACACTGAGACAGTCCGCATGGGAACCTCTGACAAAGAGAACCTCCGTATCTATCATTAAACGCATAATAATCAAGATGCACAAACCTCATCTGAAAGTCGACACCACTCACAGCGTGCCAATGCAAGGGAGGAAAACGAATGAAATTGTATTTCGTGAAGACGTTTCACCACTTTCCATAGATCAGTAACTGGAGTTACACAACTAATAACCTAATAACAAGAAAGTAATATAAAATATACACGATTTAATTATATAGCAAATATGGACATATAAATCCACAAGGAGCAAAATATATCTCATATTGTCAAATAAAACCAAATTGTCAAAAGATCATCAGGACACGACGCCAACGAAGGTGCCACTGTGCCTACTTGGGTGGAAAACCGCCCCTTCAGCATCTTCCTTCGCACATGTTCACACACGCACGTCGATCACGTCATCTCGAACCATTCACATATCTTCCTCCTCTTGCGCTAAAACAAATTCACAAGTTTAAGGAAACAAACAACATGCGAAACGAGATAGAATACTGTAGCGGCACTCGACAACAAATACCGCTACACGACACTAACTAACACGGACACGGTAGCGAAGTGGTTAGCGCTCTAGGTTTCGAACGTTCGGGACCCGGGTTCGATTCCCGGCGCCCGTGATCCTATTTTTCTACCACGCAGCAAAATAAAAGAATAATTAGCAGCGTTCCAGCAGCGACATCTACAGCCGGCAACTACTACTATCACCGACGACAACCTAACGCCATACACGCCTCAATACTAAAAACACATACTCACACAGTTCACACAGGCGCGGAAGCTTTTGTATCCATGACTCAACATAACCTATAATCACCAAAAGAAGATATAAAAAACCCCAATAAACTAATATACCGAAATAGCGATCGCATACTATAAATCACTGATCGAGATACATATAACCAAAATTCACAGCACGCCATTATGAATACATGATAACCTCAAAATAAAAAACTATACACCTTTATAATTAAATCAAACCCTCACGATCACACTACAACGACTTCAAGTTCATATCCCACGAAATGATATATTAAAACTTACTATTATGTAAAAATACTTTATTGAAAGAAACAAGGAATAACGCGTGCTACACATACAAAAGCCACGGCGGAACGGCGAGATGTCCACCGCTATGAAGGGTTACAGGAGCATCGCAGATGCAATTTCGGCAAAGACACGTTGCTACACGCGTAAGGAAAGTCCTTGATGCTTTGGCAAAACGGATTGCACGTGCCTTGATCGTTCCCATTGGCATCAGCAGGAAAGGATTCGGAAGGATTGCAGACGCAACCTCGGCGAAAGACAAACCATTGCAATATCCACATTTTGTCTCGTATTTTGAATGTTTCCATCAGCATCGAAAAGGTATACGAGGAATCAAGACACGGCGTAAAATGAAGCAGACAAGGCATCAGCAGTCATCAAAATCCACGTTCTCTCATGGAAACACTAAAAACCTGCAGCATTGCGATTCCCACAGGAACGAACTGTCATGTGACTGTCATCCCATCGGGGATGTCATTATAAATAAGTGTAGCGACGCAATTCGAATGAGAATTTGGCGAAAATAAAGAAGAGTAATCGTTATCAGTTAGAATAAAGAAATAAAGAAGAGTAATTGTTAGCGGTTCAGTTGAATAAGAGAATAATCAGAGTGAGAGTACTTGTTAGCTGTTCAGTTGAATAAGCGAATAAAGAGAATAATCAAAAGAGGGTAATTTTTATTGGTTCAGAGAATAATCAAAAGAGAGTAATTGTTAGCTGTTCAGTTGAATAAAGGAATAAAGATGAGTAATTGCCATTAGTTGGTTCAGTTAGAATAATCAAAAGAGAGTAATTGTGATCAGTTGATTCAGTTAGAAAAAGAGAATAATCGGAATAATTGACATTAGTTGGATCGGTTCGTTTCTGTGGAATAAAGAGAGTAATTGTTAGTGCTTTAGTTAGAATAATCGGAATAATTGATATTAGTTGGATCGGTTCGTTTCGGTAGAATAAGCAGATAATTGTTATTAGTCGTTCAATTGAATTTGAGTGAGTCTGATATCAGTTCGTTTCAGTTTATTCAATTCGAATTTGAGTTAGAATTAGAGAATAATTGTTCGTTCCAGTTCGAATTTAAGAGTTACGAGATATAATTGTTATTAGTCAGTACGAATTTGAGAATAATTGTTATTAATCAGTTCGAGTTTAACAGAATCAGAGAATAATTGTTATCAGTACGTTTCAGTTAGAATAGGGAGATAATTGTTATAAAATAATTGCTATTAGTCAGTTCGAATTCATGCGAATTATTGAATAGTTATTACTAGTTGGCTCCGTTTGTCAGTTAGAATTAAAACAATAGCTGGCTCAAGTTTTTTTTGTTAGAAATTCGAATTGTTAAACACGTCCGGACACACTGTTGTTTACGCTGCTCAAGTTAAATAAAGATTTAAAACTCAGAAAATTATAGAAGTGTCAATCTTTGTAAAACCGGAATCACCCCAGGGGCCTGCCCTTTCATCAGCGGAGGCCAACGACAAGGGAGTCAACTTTTGATTAATATATTAATATTAATTTAATTAATTAATTAATTATTAAATTAATAATTAAATAATAAATAATATTAATAATTAATATAATACGTTATTAATTCTGCCAATAATAATTGTTTATAATATAATTGTTTATTCCAAACAATCCTCTCCCGTGCTAGTATTCCTGCACATAGCAAGTTAGCCGAAACATGGAGGTTGTTGACCAGTGGCCTTAAACTCTAATTAACGCTACTTAATCTAACGATAAATATCTAATTGAAACAGTCCTTAGACTGTTTCTGGTGGCAGCGACAACTGTATTGTTTGAAATTTTCTGAGTAAAACACTTTCAAAATTTAAATAGCGAAACGTAACAGTATGATATTACGATATGACGTATAACGGTATATACTATTACGTTATAACGTATAAGGTTATATAGTATTACGTTATAGCGTATATCGTTATATAGTATTACGCTATAACGTTATATACTACTACGTTATAACATATGACGTTATATACTATTACTATGCAACATGTAACGCTATATAGTATTACATTATAAAGTATAACGTTACACAGTGATATGCTATAACGTATATCGCTATATACTATTACGATGTAACGTATAACGTTATATACAATTACTATACAACGTGTAATGTTATATGGTATTACGTTGTAACGTATGTCGTTATATAGTATTACGTTATAACGTATACCGTTATATACCATTACGATATAACTTATAACGTTATATACTATTACGATATAACGTATAACGTTACATACTATTACGATATGACGTATAACGTTATATACCATTAGGATATAACGTGTAACGTTATATACTATTACTATACAACGTGTAAGGTTATATTGTACTACTTCATAACGTATAACGTTATATAGTATTACGAGAAACTTATGACGTTATATACTATCGCTATATAACGTGTAACGTTATGTGGCATTACGTTATAACGTATAACGTTATATACTATTACGATATAGCGTACACCGTTATATACTCTTACGTTATAACGTATAACGTTATATACTATTACGATATGACGTATAATGATATATAGTATTACGTTGTAACGTATAACGTTGTATAGTATTACGATATGACGTATAACGGAATATACTATTACGTTATAACGTATAACGTTATATAGTATTACGTTATAGCTTATATCGTTATATAGTAAAACGTTATAACATATAACATTATATAGTAATACCTTTTAACGTATAACGTTATATGCTATTACTATATAACGTGTCAGTTTATATAGTATTACGCTATAACGTATAACGTTATATAGTAATACGATATTACGTATAAAGTTATATACTATCACTATGCTACGTATATTATATAGTATTTCGTCATAACGTATAACATTATATACTATTACGATAAACGTATAACGTTATCTAGTAAAACGTTATAACGTATAACGTTATACAGTAAAACCTTATAACGTATAGCGTTATATGGTATTACTATAAAGCGTGTAAGGTTATATGTTATTACGTTATAACGTATAACGTTATATACTATTACGATGTTACGTACACCGCTATGTACTCTTACGTTATAGCGTATAACGATATGTAATACTATGTTATAACGTAAAACGTTATATAACATTACAATTCAACATGTTACGTAATATGGTATTACGTTATAACGAATATCGTTCTGTGCTATTACGTTATAACGTATAACGTTATATAGTATTACGATATGACGAATAACGCTATATACTATTAGGTTGTAACGTACAACGTTATATAATATTACGCTATAACGTATAACGTTATATAATATTACTATACAACGTGTAATGTTATACGGTATTATGTTGTAACATATAACGTTATATGCTACTACTATACAACGTGTAACGTTATGTGGTATTGCGTTATTACGTATATCGTTATGTGCTATTACGTTATAACGTATTACGTTAAACAGTATTAATGTTTTAACGTATTAACGTATTGACGTTATATACTATGACGATATGACGTAGAACGCTATATACTATTAGGTTATAACGTATTACGTTATATACTCTTACGGGACAACGTATAACGTTATACACTGTTACTATACAACGTGTAATGTTACCAGGTATGTAAATATGAAACCGGAATTTTTGGAAGAAAATAAACTTTTATTGTATGAAAATGATTAAAGATATTTTATTGGAAGTATTGCCGAGAAAACTGTCGCATTTTTGCGGCTAACCATTCATGGAGGCATTTTCGTACATTTTCGTAAGAAGTGAAGTGCTGATCAGAAAGTGCTTGTCCCATCGATGCAAATAAATTGTAATCGGACGGAGCCAAGTCTGGCGAGTAAGCCGCGTGCGAAAATATTTTCCAACTGAACGCTTCAATCGTTTCCTTGTCCGGTTTTGCTGTATGTGATGGTGCGTTATCATGAAGCAAAGTTACTTTGTGTTGCCCTTTTTGATATTCTGGTTGTTCTTCACGCAAAGCTTGATTCAAATCGATCATTTATTGTCGGTAGCGCTCAGTATTGACGGTTTGGCCAGGTTTTAACAGCTCATAATAGATCACACCCTTTTGATCCCACCAAACACGTTCTTCGTTCCTCACGTCAAAATTGCCACTTCTGAATTTTTTAAACTACTCAAAGCACTATGATTTACCAAGAGCATGCTCACAGTAGGCTTCGGCAAGCATTCGACGCGATTCTGCGCAGTTTTCTTCAAATGGTAAGAGAAAATCGATGCTGTCCGCAAATCGTAGTTTTCAGGCACAAAATTCGACATGTTCAACGCTGTCACAAACTATGCTGTTGTATGAAACTTGTATTGTTCTGAGTCGAAAATGTTTGTGAGATGTCTGCAAAGACTTTTGGCATCAATGACGCAGTTTAGTGATAACTGAATTATCAGCTAGGGCCATCTGTAGGCATATTCCGGTTTCATATTTACAGACCTGATATTCACATAATGACAACTCTGAAACTCCACGTCCTGGGATTATGGGATTTGGAGATCCAGTTCTTCCCCACAAATCCCCGTAGAGTACCCTGGCACCCCCAGGGCCATGCGTTTGGGTTACGCCCAACCAACGCATAAGGCACCCAGTACCTTGCTACCTGGATTAGCTAAGCCTGTCAGGGTCTGTCGCTCGTCTCAGGTCGAACGGGGCACATTCTAAACCCTCCTGTCTCTCCCAGATGGTTCCGGTGCAGGTGAGACGCTGCTCACCCGCCGAAGGCCATTCGGTGGAGCCATCACCTTAAATCGGCCCTCGTGCCAGCATCTTGGGCATCAACCTCTGCCACCACGAGTCCATACACATTAATTGGCCGAGCATAGAGGTCGCTGCTCCCTCCGGGCTGTAACTCAACCCCCGTGGTACCTTAGTCATTGGTGGGACAATCGTATGGATGTACGGCCACGTCACTACCGGCCGGCGATCTGCTAACCGAGCTCTGCAGTTCCAGATGGGACTCACGTAAGCGGGGGCCTCAAGGTACTTTTGTACCCGGGAACTTATCCCGACGGTCCCATCCTTGGCATCAGGATCGTGGGTGCGCTACTACCCAAGGCCACGTAGAGAAAATGTAAGCGTAATTAAACGCCTTACACCCCCGGCGACCTTCCCTGCGGAGTACATAGGGACTCACGTAAGCGGCACGCTTGTTCCTACGGCCCCCCTCGCTTCGGGAACGTGGGTTTGCCAGCCCCCATAGTCTCACATAAGCGAGCCCTCCCTGCGGTTAAGATCTCCTGACAGCGTGCGTTGACCCGAGATGACGGCATGCAGATAGGTTGTGTTCGCGCCGTTTCGTACACTCTCCGTGTGTCCAAACAGTACACCGCGAAAGTAATCCAAATGTCCTCACGTGGGCAGACGCCACCCGCCAGGAATGCAAGGATGGTTCTGCAACCATTGAAAACGCAAAAGCCTGAGAAAGGAGCAGAGGGGTCATCCCCAAAAATACAAGTGTACGCGCTACACCGAAAAAGCAAAACAACCCAGAAATTAAGAAGCGGTCTGATGAAGAGAAGGAGGATACCAAAGAAGAATCGTAGCCAATACCCGACATAAGGGAAGAAGCTAGCGATATGGAGAAGAGGGTCGGTCCAGACACTCTGCCACGACCCGAACGACAAAGTTAACAAGGGCAAACCGCAACGATAATGCGTTACTTTAAGGATATGAGAGGACTTGTGGAGAAGCTCCTGCTCCACAACTGTTATCTAGCCGGAAGGCTAGAACAAGCTAGAAGCTAAGAATAAGGAAACTGCGATATTAAGCGCTATGAGTAAGTCGCTGTAAGCCAGCAAGCGGCATAAATGGTCTTTAAGAAAACAACGAAGGCCGAGCCAAAACAGCTCTCATACGCGGAAAAAGCGAAGACGGCCAGCAATAAAGTGGACAAATGGCGGTAAAACCGAGAAATGTGGTTATAATCCGCTCGGAAGTGGAGGATAGTGAAATAAGAACAAGCGGAGAAGCGCGTAACGCGCTTACTTTACTACTTCACGCTAGTATCCCTCGTAAAAGGGGAATACAAATAACAACAGTTAAAAAAAAACGAAAAAAAAATAAGCAGCACCGGCTTAGTCATGGAAACGACGATGCCGGAAGGACTGAAAGCGTTCACAGAGAATGTACGGAATACATACATAATGTGCAGAATTCGGAAAGAAAATAAAATAATCAGATGACTCATGCGAAAAATCGTTCTTCATATAAGTGAATGAATATCTGAAAAATATTCGAAATTCGAACATCTTAAACATGTTCGCACATTTATTGAGAAGTGAGTTGTTTATTATACAATTTCTGTAGATGTATATGTTTTTTGTCGCATAAATGAACGCAGTTTGCGTTATTTGGCCAGTTGCACAGGATCGTAAAGGTTCATCACTTTGAGTACAGGCATATGCTTGAAGGAATTTAAAATAATCTTCTTACCATTGAAATCTACTCATTGTTACGCTATAAATTATAATACAATTTGTATAGTGAAATTCAACAGTACGTCTCAACTGAACAGATATATTGCGTAACAATTATTTATCACTAAAGCATGAATGTCGAACCCAATTGAATTTTATTGTCAATGTCAGTATTATCTTAGAAATAATACAAATAGGAAAAATGAAAAGTAAACAATTTTTAACTGCTGATAATTTAATAACAGGAGTATCTAACGCTCCTTTTCTCTCGATCTGTTTGGCAATAATTTTATTCATTAATTTTTCGAGAGCTTCAAATATGATCTCACTGCACTCAAGACTGTCAATAGACAACGTGCCAAGAAAACTCTGATGCCGCATAGTAAAAAAAGCTTTAAGTGAAAACATACATACATGTTTGTACGAAAACTGTAACTGCTTATGAATACAATCTTGACTCGGATTTGAGAATCCTATAAGATATCATTTTAAACTATACTAAATATGAAGAATACGCTGTCCCGCGTATCTAGAAGATATCTTTAAAATGATGGTCCAACCAAATTAAACTCAGACTGTCCTCTGAAACTGCTTAATCAAATGATGCATCGATTTGTAGTAGTAAATCTAGACATCAGAAATTTGCTCCGTATGAAAGTCCATCGAACTCGGTGTATTTATTACCGTTACGAAACATATATACTCGAATAGGAACACTCCTAAGATAATAATGCCTCAAGGAAAACACGTCAGAATCGCTGTCTCTCAAATCCATTCAATGAATAAGAGACAAAAGAAGATACATATTATAATTATATGCAAGTATCCGTAAAGTGGTGAGACGTTCAGACAGGTTTGTTCGATGAAGATCAGTTACATACTCTGCTCCGGGTTAAGAAATGAGCCTCAAGTGGGTGAAAAAGGAAGGGGAAATGAGGAGAATGCAAAGAGTTGATGAATGTAAGAAAGGGAAGCTAAATCTCAAAATAACGAACAAGAAAAAACAAGCTACTTACGTTGATACCGTAGCGAGTCATCTGTTCTCGATGACGATCGTCTATACCACCGTCGTTGTTGAATATTTTAGCAGTTCTAGTATAATTGAGCTAGTATAATTATATATTATATTTCGATGCACATTACCCCTTCGACCACTTATATCCGTGATTATGACTGAAGAACAAACAGAAGATACTCATTATAAATTAAATTTAAGCAAAAAGAAACTTTTTGCAATATTAACTCCAAATGGGAAAATATGTATATATCAGCATGGATTATGACCTCCCTATTTTTACATTAATTGTTTTTAAAAGTTTTATTTCAAAGCACGGCATGGTTTTCGTTGAAGGAAATCGTTTCGTGGAAGGAAATATCAAATAGTGAAAGAGTAAAATTATAGAACTCTGAAAGAATAATATAATTTAACATGAAAATATCAAAAAACTGAGTACATCGAAATATAATAGATATTTTACAGGGGAAGTAAAACATGAAATATTAATATAAGATAAATATTAATATAAGAAATCATTAATTTTTTCTAGAATATATTTTGTATGGCGCGTGTTATCACTTTGTTATCTCAAATTTTTCTTCACATTTCTTTACATAATTTTCATAATATATTTATGAATTAGATATATTTTCATAACCTATGTCCTACTAACGAGTTTTCATATGGTCAATGAGATATGTAGTACAGGAAGTGTATAAATATATATTTTTTATGTATCTTCAAACACAAACTAGAATATCGAGCATGTTATCATTTTCCTGTGGGTTGTAAAATGATCAACTGTGATAAATTAATAAACTGTTGATGAATGAATGTTGATGATGAATGAACAACTGTTGATAAATTAATAAATTGCAAAAATTTGTCGATTTGTACTATGAGTGCAGAGTGCGAATAATAACGATAGTGAACACACAATTGAATACCTAAACGACAAACTCCTGAGCTTTATACTTATTTTTACGTGGGTCCAATCTTTACCGATTCCATATAGGCTCCGACCGCTCTGAGTTTTTGAAAATATAGGTAGAGGAATAGGAAAGAAAAGGAAAAGACATTTGATCGCAGATACATCGTTGACGCTAGCTCTGTTTAGACTCTAGGATATCGCGCGGGAATATGTTCGCTTTTTCTCATACCTATAGAGATGTTAACTCAACCTTGGCGAAACTACTTATAATATTTATATTAATATTTATTTAATCCATTAGAATCGTTTTTAGATTAATATTTATAAAATATTCCATAATCCATATAATGATTTTCTTCAGGCAAATAATAATTTAATATTTTTTTTAAAGTGTGATATCGTTCAAAACAATCGCCTCTGTGTAATGAACCATTGCAAAATTTAAAGACAAAACATATTCTACTTCTTTTCTTTTTTGATTGTGTAAACACTGTATTGTTTTGGGGTTTTTTTTACTTCGACGACTGGACACTATGTTTATTGATATGTTTTCCAAAATCTGATAGTCCTTCTGGATGATCTAAACTGGATGATCTCCATGTTAGCTCAGAAGTGTTTGTTGTACTAGATATTTCTTCATCGTTCTCCTTAGATTCACAATCTTCTACCCACGATATTATCACTTTTTGCAGGAAATTTTTTATAGGTATTCTTATTCTATGACCCATAATCATTCCTGTTGTGGCCCCGGGACCATTTCCTTTCCTACCCCTCGTAGTGATGATCCCCACCACTTGCCCTTCACCGTCGTTACTTCCTTCTGTTACTGCCCTCTTACTACATTCCTCGGTCAGCCGTTCTACAGTCTCCAGGAGATGACTGACCTCACTTTCCAGAAAGTGCACCCTCCTCCGCAGGTATGTGCCGTCCGCATATTCATGTCCGTGAAACGGTTCGCTGTCCTTCTCGGTCCCTTCTCTTTCCTTCGATTCCATCTTTATATCCTCTTTTTGCGCGTCGTCGCCACCACCAGCATCGTCGCGGATGCGGAGGCGGCAGAGATCGGCCATTGTTGAGGCAACGGCGGAGGTGGTGACCGCGTGCGCTGTTGGAGTTCAGCGCTAGACGCTCTCGCTCTCCGTAAGGCCAACCGGAACCCTCGCCCGCGACAGCTCCACCACCGACTCCAGCGGTTCAAGACCGGTGGTGGAGGTGGTGGTGGCCGTTTTCATTTTGTTTTTTTTTTTTGTACGTTGAGAAATTCTCATGGACACTCCACCTCTGCGGCAGGAGCAGAGCAGTATCGATTTCTTATCGATCAAAACTCCACGATGTCCTGCCTACGCGTGTGACAGGAGTGCCCCGAGAACTCTGGCGAACCACTGCCGGTGCACTCCTCGCATCCTCTTGATCGAGCCAACTCTGTAAATTTCTCTAACTGATTAATTTGACGTTAGGGGAAGCCATCGCTTCCGGGGAGGCCGCGCGAAGCAGATCTTCGTCTCTCTCCTTGACCTTCCACCTTGGTGGCGAGCATGCACGTCTCCCCCTTGGAGGACCGCCGCCGTTATCCGTGGACGCCGTTCCAGATCTATGTGTGTCCTTTGCCTCCATAAATAGGTACAGGTGATCCGAGAGTGTCTCCACCACCTCGACCGCTCCCCAGCCTGAAACCCCCCTGAACGCAACGGAGGTGGCCCATGTGATGTGAACGACAGAGCTCCCCTCCCTCCGCGCCACGCAAGTGCTGGCCGAGTCCCTGTTCACCAGCAGGAGTCCAAGATCCGCGGCCCAATCTGACAGCTTGCGGCCGCGCGCGCTGGTCCTTTTTTTGGCGGAGGAAACCTTTAAAGGCGCCCCGCGCCCTCCGGGGAGAAGGCGAAGGGTGGTGCTGGATTCGTACCGGCAAAAATCTCCACGGTGGCCGTCTTTGGCGTGTCCCGTAGGCCAAAACCGTAGTCTTGTTTTACTCAACGTTGATGTAGTCTGGCAGGATCGCCAAAATGTCACGTAAAAAAAGAAACTCTCTTGATGATACAAAAAACTTTATTTCTCAAGAGTCCAAAACCCTTGGGTGCCACTTACAATGTTCAAGTATCGGCTCACAGTTCAGACTGACTTGGTCGTCAATATTTGGGGTTTATATACTATACAAGGACAACGGAAATGAGGGTGGGGATATTGTTTTTAGAAATTCTTTGCCAGGGTGGCAATGTGTCGACTGTTTGGAGGATGTTTAGAGGTGGTCGCCTAAATTGACGTTAGTGTAGAAGATATTGGGGTTACAGACGCATGGCGGAAAGGGCCCCAGAAACGCTCATTATCATGTTATCATAGCATAGTAAGTTTTAATTTGTTGTTTTATTTTATTTGTTGTTTAATGGCGTGTTGTTATCTGTTCACATCGTATGGATTTCGATCAGTATTTTATATGATTGTTATCTTCGGTTTTTTAGTTTATTGGTGTTATAATATGTACCAATTAATAAACCGAACCGTTAACCGATCAAATCAGTCACGAATAAAGCTATTATACGTGACGTAGTAACAAAGGAATAGAACGATAGGAATACACACTTTAATATCAACTATGAAGTACATAAAATATATGAAATTCGCATAACCAATTAATAACCTAACAGGCATAAAGAAAATATATACATATACACATATATATGAAATTTTCATTATTGAACTAAATAATTGACAAGTCGACGAACATAAAGAAATAACTACTTGAAATTAACAAAATTACATTATATAATGAAATAAAATATACGAAATTACATTATTTATATTAACTTATAATTAACTTACAACTAATATTATAATTTAATAAACGTATCTGGCAAAAAATACTATATGAAATATATGCGTACGAAAATCTACAAATATATCTTATATACATGTAACGGAATATAAAATATGTAAAAATTCCACCACTAAATAACACCTACTGACAAATTAACCTGTGTGGATACACCTGGCACATTAATACACATAGATAAACAAGGCACTATTGTCAAACAAAAACAAAATCCACACACGAAGCGTCAGAATACATCTCACGAAATTTGTCCATACACCATGAACATACAGCAGGGGAAATCCCTCCCCCCCCTGACCAGAAGAATGATGACGTAGGTGAGCATCCAAAATCTCGGCACGAACCTCCTCAGGGAAACGAACCTTCCCGCAAACATCTGTATTAAGGATCTCGATAAAAGTGGAACTTGGCGGAAACTCAATGGTATTCTCATGGGACAGGGTCAAGTCAATGACCGAAGAACCATTAGGACTTGATGCTAATGTTGGAGCCACAGTGCCAACCTACGTGGAATGCAGCTTCTCCAACTTCTTCAACCTTCGCTCACGATTTTCCACACCACCACGACAACCACGTCTTCTTGAACCATTCACATACCGTTTACGTGACTTACTCTTCCCTCTATTTTTCTTCTCCTTCTTCTTGCACTAAAACAAGACACACAAGTTTAAGGGAACAAACAACACACGAAACAGGGCAAAGTTAAAATAAATTAAAATAAAACATACTTGTACAGTTTGCACAGGCGCGCATACTTCCGTGTCCATGACCCAATATAACCTGTATTCACAAAGAGAAACATAAAAACCACAATAAATTAAAATACCGAAATTATCAATCATATAAAATACCGATCGAGATATAAATGATGTGAAAGGACAAAATATACTCACAACACTGCCATTATGAATAAAGAAACGAAGATGAGATAAGCTCAAAATGTAAAATTATTATAAATTATTATTTATATAAACACCGAACTAAACCGTCAAAGTCACGCACTACAGGTAAAAATGTACTATGAATTAATGCCGTATAAACAAAAGAAAATGTAAACTATCGCACAAAAAAAAAAACGATCGAAACCCAAACGACGAGAATGGACAACAAATAATCAAAACTTGCAATATGCCATTACGAATAAAGAAACGAAGACAGCATAATCTGAAACAATGCACCTATATAATTAAAACAAACGTTGAATCAAACGTTGAAAACCTTCTAAATCAGGCTCAACAAATTAAAATTTATTTACGCTCGTATTTACAAAGAACTGTAAATTACCAATAGACTAAAACATCGAAGGTAACGATCACATAAAATAACAATCGAAATCTAAATAATGTGAACAGATAAATAAATAATCAAAACGTTTTCGTCAATTAAATCGAAAATTGAAAAACTATTCGAAATCTAATCTCAACGAATTTGCCGCGTTTTTTTTTTTTTTTTTTTTAATTTGTACGATACTATTTGTATATTTGACATCAATATTCGAAAATTCCGATCGATACGGTAGTTGCTGCCACCAGAAACAGTCTAAGGACTGTTTAAATTAGATATTACATTATTACTTACCTTTTCGAAGATCACGGACATTCGTATTTTCTTAATAGTTCCATCGATAAATTAAATACCCGTGGGTAGCGTTAACTAGCGTTTAATACAACTGGAAAGTAAGTTCTACGTTTCGGCTAACATGCTACGTGCAGGGATACTGGCATGGGAGAGGATTAGAGTTGGTGGGAATAAATATTCTATTTTGATATACAAGATATATAATGATTTTATTCAAGAATACTGTATTCTAATGGTTGCTGTAGATTTATATATGTATACCGTTTTCGCCCGTTTTTATTCGCTTTGATCTTATTATATTACTAGATAAGTATTTTCTACGTCAAAAGTTTATTTTAATTCGATTGGTTGTTGACAGAATTTATCATTCGAAATTTCGAATGTTCAGAATCACAATAGTTTGTAATAATTTATTCTAATTTGATTGGTTATTGATAGAATTCATTTTTGAGATTTCGTATTTTCAAAGTGGCAATAGTTTGTAATGGTTGCTGTCGCACGATATACATATATATGTCGGAGATGAAAGAACACGGGAACCTTCCCTTTGGAACTTTGAGAAGACCCCATAGTACTGTAATCTAGATTCCACCATAGCCGTATTAAGATATTATTGTCATTCGATCTGACTATATTTATTTGAGATTTATGATAGTGAGCTCGGGCTCAAGGCGACAACCGGTCGCCGAACGTGGCCGCGGTCAAGGGATGAACGTTTCGTCTAACAAAGGCAGGAAGTAACTCTATAGCTCTCCTTAAAAGAAATACTTGGGACTGGGCACGACGGTAAGCATTTCAACGATTTCCGTCCCGTGTCTCGCCACACGCAGACTCTATTCTTTGAGTAAGATGATTACCAGATGTCGACGCGTCTCCACAGTACATGTTCAGCTAGCCCGAGGACCCGCTATAAATCTTAAGATTTGTGTAACTAAAGTCCTTCAAACCGACAAACAACTACGAGTTGGAACTCCTCGTTCCAACTACGAGAAAATAGGAGAAATCTATTTTTCTCACGAACGACGTTTCCTCTTCTCGAACTCTCTCTTAAGGGCGGCTAATACCCTTCCCTAACCACCAACATGGAAATTGACCAATTAACAGTAACGCCAATTTCCCTCACTTTCCGAACGAAGGCTTTTCTCCACGAATCCGATGATTTCGTGCCCTTAGGCACACCCATCATAGTTTTCCTCGACAGCGTTACCGTGATAGAGAACCACTCTCCCGCACGATCTCAAAGACGATTCAAGTAAGTCTCAGATACGTAGTGATTCCTCTGTGCAGTTGTCACGTCCCGCGCTCCGCACGTGCCGTAACGTAAACATGGATAACCGCAACACACAAACAACGCAAGTGACAACTCGTATACCTCGAAACAAACACACAGTGCAATGAAAATGGAAATTCTTTAATAAAATTTATTAAATATAGTTAATTATTCATATATATATGTCGGAGATGAAAGAACGCCGGAGCTCCTCCTTGGATTCGCGGGAATACCGCAACTCTGTAACTTGGATTAAACAAATGCCGCTCCGATTGTTCGAGATTTATGATCATGAGCTTGGGCTCGAGGCGACAATCAGTCGCCGAACGTAGCCGCGGTCAAAGGGATGAACGTTTTATCTAACAAAGGCACAGAGTAACTCTATACCTCTCCTTAAAAGAAATAGTCGTAGCGACACGTGGCAGTAAATACTTCAATAGTTTCTATCCCGCGGCCCGCCACACGCAGATTTTGTCCTCCGGGTAAGATGATCGCCGGGTGTCGGCATGCCTTTGTAGCGTATGTTTAGCTAACGTGAGGACCCGCTATAGATCTTAAGATTTAGTCAAGCGAAGTCCGTCAAATAGACTTTGTTGCAACTACGGGAAGATAGGAGAAACCTATCCTCCACGAGCGTTGCCCCCCGTCAACAACCTCCCCTCAAGGGCGGCCAGCATCTCTTTCAAAACGCCGATATGGAGATCGACCAATTAGCAATAGCGCTAATTTCCCTCACCTTTGGAACGAAAGCTTTCTTTGACGAATCCGAGGATCTCATGTCCTTAGACCCACCCATTATAGTTTTCCTCGACGGCATCGTCGAGACGGAGAGTCATTCTTTCGTGCGATCTCATTGACAAGTGACAGTACTGAGGTGATGGGCGTGATAGGTATAGAAGAATCACTCGGTATAGTTTAACAATATCTATTTATTTGCTTGTGTCCGTGGTATACACTAGCGCGGTGAAAGCACGGTACAATTATCGGTTCGAGGTTACAAGTTCAAACTCGGCGCGGAACTTTACGCGGTGGTTCGAGTCGAGACGATTGCACAGATGTCCAGAGATTCAGATTCGTTATTATGTACGACCGCGGACGACCGATTCAGATAGACGTCTTCCACCTTGCTTCGCGGCTCGCGATAGATCAGAATGAATTTGTGTCGCGATGATGCTCCTTAGGAAAACTGTGTTTGGGTGTGTCTAAGGATACGGAATCATCGGATTCGTTAAGAAAAGCGTTAGTTCAGAGAGTGAGGGAAATGGACGTCGGTGTTAATTGGCTAAATCGTGAGTTGGTGGTTGGAAAGAGATGACAACTGCCCTTGAGAGAAAGTTGGTAGCGAGGAGCGTCGTACGTGAGAAAAAACAGATTTCCCGTAGTGGGTGGTATGTGTAGGGACTATTGAGACAAAGACTGTTTGTCCCTTTAGAGAATCTTAGCTGCACGAATCCTAAGATTTATAGCGAGTCCTTAGGCTCGCTGTAAATATTCGGTGAGAATGCATCGACATCTGGCAATCATCTCGTTCGAAGGGTAGAGTCTTTGTGTAGCGAGGCACGAGACAGAAACCGTTGGGAAGTTTGCTGTCGAGTGCCGCTACATAACGATTAATTTTCATCAATATCGAGGAAATGGTCGCGAATTTCGAGTCGCTTGGCTTGTTTCGAAGCTGGGAAACGCATGCACTACGTTCTGCGTCTAGGATGCAAAAAAAGGAGCGTTTAAACCTCGAATGATCTCAGAAAGTACCGAAATAACGATTAATTTTCGGGAAAATGCAGTAAATAGTTGCGAATTTCGAGTCGCCGGGCTTGTTTCGAAGCTGCAAATCGCGTGCACTACGTCCTGCGTCTAAAATGGAGTAAAATGTGCGTTTACACGACGAAATATCACTAGCGAGACCGAAATTACTACTAATTTTCCGTAAAATCGAATAAAGACTTTCAATTTGCGAGCCGCTGGGCTTGTTTCCGCACTGCATATAGTGTCCACTACGTTGTGCGTCTAAAATGGAGTAAAATGTGCGTTTAAACGTCGAAATATCCCAAAAGTAACGAAATAGCGATTAATGTTCGGTAAAATCGAGTAAATGTATGCGAATTTCGAGCCACTGGGTTTGTTTCGAAGCTGGAAACCGCGTCCACTGCGATCGGCGTATAAAATGGAGTAAAATGTGCGTTTAAACGACGAAATATCTCCAGCGAGACCGAAATAACGATAAATTTTCGTCCATATCGAGGAAATGGTTGCGAATTTCGAGCTTCTGTGCTTGTTTCTGCCCTGCATATAGTGTGCACTACATTCTGCGTCTAAAATGGAGTAAAATGTGCGTTTAAACGACGAAATATCTCCAGCGAGACCGAAATAACGATTAATTTTCGTCCATATCGAGGAAATGGTTGCGAATTTCGAGCTGCTGTGCTTGTTTCGGCGCTGCATATAGTGTGCACTATATTTTGCGTCTAAAATGGTGTAATATGTGCGTGTCACCGACGAAATATCTCTAGCGAGACCGAAATAACAATTAATTTTCTGCAATATCGAGGAAATACGCGAGGAAGGTCTCGAATTTCGAACCGCTGGGTTTGTGTCGAAGTTGGAAAACGCATGCACTACGTTCTGCGTCTAGGATGCAAAAAAATGCGTGTTTAAACGTCGAAATATCTCAAAAATTACCGAAATAACGATTAATTTTCGGTAATATCGAGTAAATGGTCGCGAATTTCGCGTCGTTGGGCTTGTTACCAAGCTGGAAAACGCGTCCACTACGATCTGCGCCTAAAATGGAGTAAAATGTGCGTTTAAACGTCGAAATATCTCAAAAAGTACCGAAATAACGATTAATTTTCGTCAATATCGAGGAAATGGTTGCGAATTTCGAGCTGCTGTGCTTGTGTCACGTTCTGTTATGTTCGATACGATCGTGTTATGCCTTCCGTGTTAGTCTGGACTAAATCCAGATAAAATTTTTTACTGTGTTATCTTCAGTTTAATCGGAAGGGGAAAATTGAAATGGTATGATTGTTTATGAAATATTAATCGAGATGTCCGATTAATATGGTAGTTGCTGCCACCAGAAATAGTCTAAGAACTATTTCAAAGAATTTCCTTTTATTATTATTATTATTTTCTTTAAGTTGGGTGTGTTAGTGTATGATGGGTATTGTTTGTCTATCGTGTCTTTTGGATTCCCAGTCTGGAAGTGTCTCTGTAAGCACTTTCTTGCCTGTAGGAAAACAAATCTATGTACCTTCGTCTGTCGTGTGATTTGAACTAGGTGAGGGTCTATTATCTACTAACTCGTGTTTAAAGGGTAGCGTTGACTTACGTTTGATGCAACTGGCAAACGAATTCCACCTTTCGGCTAACCTGCTATGCGCAGGAATACTGGCACGGGGGAGGATTAAAGTTATTAGGGATAGACAATTGGCAACGTATTTATTTCGTCTGACAGAGTTATGTTGGTTTAACTATATTTTAATTTATTCGTTTTTAGTTGATTAAAGGTATTACAATATCAGCAATAAGTATCGTCGGATGCAAATGTAGATATATTGTACAGCGATGTACAATAAATAAATATTCTAGCTTCTAACTGGATAAATTTTACAAATGTTTGGTAGGATAATATTTATTCGTAACAATAAGATTAATAACAAACGCTATGGTGTGATGTGGGCGATGGCGAACGAGATCGAAAGGAATGCGCCTCGCAGTGTTCGGAAATTGGTGAATTTGAGGGCGAAAAACTAGGTGGTGAACCTTCGCGATTCGACTCTAATTCTTCTCGATGCCTCCTCTCTTCCTTTTTTATTTCTGCAGCAATTAATCATTTGTACCAACGTTCGGCTCGCTTTTTGTTGAGGTGACTTTTATCTTTTCTATTCTTTTTTTGATTTCGTCATGGAATTATAATTCGTTCTTGACAACAAGTAAAGTCGTAAATGAGTAAATGATTATTTTATTTGGTGACTGAGTTCACTGTAGACAATCAGTGTGGCCTCGTAGGCCTCACCCAAGGATGAGCAATCTGCTAACGGTGGGAAGAGGAAAACGAAAACCATAGATGTTTCCAATGATTAAAAACACCGTGATCATTGGTCGATACAGAGAATAATTGTCGTGAATTCAAAATGTTCGAATGAAATTTTATGTGAGTTATTTACTCGATACTTCTATCTGTCAACTATAGTTGCCGACGGATACTTTCGTTTAAAGACAACTTTGTTCAATTAAAAGTTAAAAAAGAAACGAGGAGGGTGTACAATTTCGAATCTCCTACCTTGTTTGATTTGTGGAGTCGATCAGGTGTGAGTATGGTTTGGCGATGAATCGGTTTTAACAATTAAATTTTGTTTCGCGATTAGTTACTCGATGTTTCGGATTTTTCGAACTTAATTAACAATTTTATTAAACGGAATTACAGTATGTACTAGATTGTTTCTTTGACGCAGACGGATCGACTTGCGAATGAACAAAAGAATAAATGAATCACCGAATCTCAAGTTAATACCGAACCTTAAGTGCAATACTCTTACAATACTTTTTAAGTTAAACTCACTGTTTCCAACTAAGGCTGACTTATGACTGCTCTCAATTAAAACTGAACTCTAACTACTTTCAACACTACTTTCAATTAAATTCTGAACTTGGTAAAACCAGCTCTGACCTCAATTAAAACTGCACTCCAACAACTCTATTGAGTACTGAATCTCTATTTATATTCTTCCTAATTGTCACGTGACCGATTATTTCTTTTGTAATTGTACCATTACTACGTGACAATTTATGAATTTCGTAACTACCTATTTCCGCTGGGGTTCTTGTTTTCTTGATTATCTCACCCTTTGCTTGGTGTTAATGACATACAAGGTGCTTGAAAGAATGTACATGTTACAGGTGGTCGTATTTTGCTGATGCTGCGTCTGCGTTCTTTCCATGACCTTCGTTACTGATACCTGTGGAATGTGCCGGTCGCGTGGCTGCTTGGCCTTGCTGAGGTTGCATTTTGTGTGTCCGGTGATCGCCCTGCTGATGTCGGTGAATCGTACGAGGTGCTTGCCGAGTCTTTGCACGTGTTGTATGCTCTATTTCTTATGTTCCCCAAAGTTATTGTGAGTTCAAGGACAAGTTTTAATACGTCATTCTATAAGAGGTGGTGCGTGGTGGTAGTTTCTATTTGTTGATTTGCTTGCCGAGTTTTAGGTTAGTTTTCCTTTTTATAAAATGTTTGTTCGTAGCAATAAGTGATTTTGATATTGCTTGATGTTTGTATGACCTGTAGTGTTAATTTTGTTTGTTGTATTCTCATATTTCTTTTATGAATGCAGGTTATATTGAATCATGGATACTGACATGTCTGGAGCTGTAGAGGTATGTATTAATTTGATTTGTGTTGATTTCATCATATTTCATATTGTTGTCCTTTATCTTGAATTTGTGTATTTTATTTTAGTGTAAGAAAAAGAAAAGGAATAGAGGGAAGCGCAGGCCGTTCGTACCTCCTGTGGTCGAAGTGGTACATACAAATGCCTGCGCCAAGGTCCGTTTTCCGGAGGAAATTCCTGATGGAGTGTTGAAGCCTATCTATTTCTATTTTATTTTCCATCTTACCCTCGTATATTAATTATATCTATATATATGAATAATTAACTATGTTTAATAAACTTTATCAAAGAATTTCCATTTTCATTGCACTGTGTGTTTGTTTCGAGGTATACAAGTTGACACCTGCGTTGTTAGTGTATTGCGGTTATCTATGTTTTCGTTCCGGCACGTGCGGAGCGTGGGACGTGACACCCCCCCTCTTGGAGTTCAAATTTCCGGAGGAAATTTGACTGATTGTGTCCTTCAGCTCATTTAGAGCGGACGTAGTGGCTGTTGGTTGTTGATATATTGTATCATTAGATGTAATTGATATTCCTTGTGGTTGTGTTTGATTTTCGACGTTGCGTTTTCCCTTGATGTACAATAGCAGGTGAGTGACTGAGCCCCATATTGCTCCGAGTAGTGCGAGTCCGCATCCGTAAGTTTCGCGTAATTGATATCCATGTATAACTATGTCAACTATTGTTTTCATTATTTTCAGTATTATGAAGATTCCAAGAATTGCCGCGCTGACCATTCCGAATTCCATAATACCAGTCCATAATTTCGATGCAGTATTCTTTGCTAGTGTCGTTAGTGCGTTTTTATCCATGATTCTCAAGATATTTACCGTTCCAGGGACGATTACTTTTCCTGTTGCTCCTCTGGCCAGTGTGTTTAATATTGTTGTTTTCTCAACTGGGAACATGACGTGGTCTCGTAGTGTATCCAGGTCCCTTTGGGTATATATTCCGCTTGTGGCCAGTGATGATGGTGCTGAATATTGCCATGTTTGGCGTGTGTCTGGACGGAGTTCTTGTGGTGCAATTGCCTCCATCGGTTTTAGTACGAACTTGTGCCAGAGTCCGTCGATGTAGTATAGTGTGGGTAGTACTGCACTACATTCTCTATGATTTCCATGTTGAGTTAGGATGTGTGTCTTTGGTGTTAAAAATGCGGTGCGATTTCCTTGCTAACACCTTATGTCTTTACATTCTAGTGTTTACAATATAAGTTACAAAAATTTATATATATATGTATTTATATAGATTTATATATATATGTGTGTGTGTGTGTGTGTATGAGTGTGTCAATAAATATAATGGACATGCATGAAAATTATAATATAATATAATAGATATAATATATATGCTTTGTTATGAATGTTGATTGTTTTTACATAAGTATTCATTTTGTGTGTATATTATTGTTATTGCGTTGTATATATATTATATATGTATTTATATATATATATAGGGAAAGAGTTTTAGTATGTTAATGGTTGTTTACAATTGTACGTATGTGTAACGTAAATCACGTCAGAGACCAGGACACTGTAACCCCAAACTCTTTTGCCCTGATGTCACCTTAGTCGACCACTTCTAAACATTCTCCAGACAGCCGATACTTGAACATTACACATGGCGACCTTGGCGACAATGTATATTGCCGGAGTGCCTGAGGGTTCATCTGTGTCCTAACGGTCCTTCCACCGAATGTTCTGGAAGCGTGGCAGCGGTCGCGTGCGCCTGCAGGGTGGTGGGGATGATGAAGGATGAAAAACAAAAGAAGAAACAGATGTCACCGAAAGTAAAAAATATTGTAAGAGCCTCAGTCTCGAACGGTCACGCCTAGAGCTCAGAAGTGTCTTATAAGTGTATAAACGAAGTAAAAATAAAGTTTCTTTTTTTTTTTTTTTTTTTTAATTTCTTTTTTTATTTTACGTGACATTTTGGCGATCCTGCCAGGATCCATCAACTTCAAGGAAACGAAATTACGCATTTCGGGCTACGGTCAACTTTGAAGATTGAGGATCAGTGGACCACTGTAACAGAGCAGACACTTTCGACGTTTCGACAAAGGAACACCGCAACGGAACCTTTCCTACGGGTTAAACGATCAAGGTGAGCAAGCCCTGGATTCTTTTGTCAAATACAGATCGAGAACAGACAGCACAATTAGTATAACAATGGCAACGCCACGAGAAGACAAAACCGAAACTGTTAGCGCCGCTTTAACTAACAGCGGAATAGACTCAACAGTTAAAGCTTTGCTTGATGCAATGCAGAAGCAAAATGAGAGACTGACCCAACAAATGAGTATGCTTACACTGCGTATGGATGAAGTTGTAGCAAACACAAAAACGGGAAATGTATCGGAGGCCAGTTCCCTAATAACCGTAGACGAAGTAACCCACACCGCTAAAGATCAATCGGTCCTTCGAGAACCTCGCCCATTACTTCAAACACCACCTCAACCATCCTGGGAAAGGACTTTTCCTGAACAATATACGCAACCAGAGCTAAAAGCTGAGAGTGCATTAAAATGCATTCCGATATTAAACGGAAAGGATGATATAGACGTGGAGGATTTTATTCATGAAATACAAGAAGTAAGAATGATGTGTAGCGAACCAACACTATTACTAAAAATGATTAAAATAGAGAAGATTGTAGGAAAAGCCGCAATGGCAATCCGCAATATTCGTATTACCGAATTCGAATCTCTGTATGAAGCATTGAGACGTAATGTAGCTGCGCAAGTATCAGTGAGAGAACAACAGGACGAATTAAGAGGAATGAGGCAAGGATTAACTGAGAGCGTGCAAAACTATAACATCAGATTTCGAAGCGTTTTTAACAAACTCCAACACAGCATTACCAACGAGTATAGAGACGAACTAACTCGACGGGTGATGAACGAGCAACTATACATGGACTCTGTGACCGACTATGTAAGAGGCCTTCGTCCAGAAATAGGGCAGGCGCTAATGGCTAATCTCCCCCCAAATCTCATCGAAGCAGAAAGGAAAGCAATGAATATGGAAAGATACTTTCGCGAGCACAGCTCTCGCAGACAAATGACGCGACAAACAACCGCCCCGCCATTTTATCGTAACCAGGCTTCTCATCCAGTAGACAATCGCCTCGCTATTACAAGTAACACAAATAATAAAACTTCACTCACACAAAATATTCTACCAAGAACGAACAATTTTACGAAGTTTGGGAACAGACCATTAAGCGAAAGGACGCAAGCGAAATGTCCCCAAATGCAATCGATTGGGACACCTTCCAAATCAATGCCAAAATTTTCCGATACCGCTTCAAAGAAAAGCCCCTCCAGGAATAAACCACGTTCAAGAACAATCAGAATTAACAATGCTACCTCAGGAAGATTACCCACAATACTATTACAATTACCAGGACGACCAGGATTGCGATTTCTCGTTGACTCCGGGGCAGGAATCAACTTGCTTAAACAAAGATGCTACCCAGGAAAGACAACAATACCAGACACAAAGAAATTCTCCATGGGACATTCCGAATATGAATCTAATTCCAAAGTCAAATTGAATTTGTTCGACAAAAAGATAGACTTCTCTTTAATAGATGACGATTTCCCAATTATAGAAGATGGCGTATTAGGCTTACCCGGTTTGAATCAATATCGATTCGAAATCTCCAACGAAACATTGAAATTAGATAACAACACCCTTCTGCTGCAACAAGAACCAACCCTTGCACCAGGAGAAACCATTCAAAAAATTGTATACCTCGAAGGGAAGCCAACGCCAGTGTGCTTTATCAATGGTGGTAAGTCCTCAATTCAAGTTTCTAACATTATCGAAAATACAAATACCATAGATCAAATCCAAAAATTCAAATCTTCGATTCGACTATCGCACATAGAAAAACCTCTCAGAGAACCTATAGAAAAGATTCTTCTCTATTACATGGATGTATTTAATTTAGACAGTGAAACATTACCGTGTACATCTCTTGCTAAACATTCCATTACATTGAAAGAAGATAAAATCATCAACGTAAAATCCTACCGTCCTCCCGAATACCATAAAATCGAAATAAACAAACAAATGACGGAAATGTTAGACAAAAAGATTATAGAACCCTCCGACTCTCCCTATAACTCTCCCGTCTGGGTCGTCCCAAAGAAAATCGACGCGTCGGGGAAACAAAAGTGGCGAATAGTGATTGACTTTCGGAAGTTAAACGAATTAACGGACCAAGACGCATATCCATTACCCGACATTGACGATATACTATCGCAACTAGGGAACGCAAAATATTTCTCCGCTTTAGACTTATCCTCGGGATTCCACCAAATACCCATGGATGAGAATTCGAGGAAGTACACTGCATTTAGCACACCACAAGGACACTTCCACTATAACAGAATGCCATTCGGGCTCAAGAACGCACCCGCTACCTTTCAAAGAATGATGGACACCGCGTTAAGAGGTTTAATTAATAATCATTGTTTCGTCTATCTCGATGATATCATTATATTCGGGCAATCGATAGAGGAACATAATAAAAACTTAGCCATTATACTCCAAAGACTCAGGGAAGTAGGTCTAAAAGTACAACCGGATAAATGTGAATTCCTAAAACCCGAATTGGAATATTTAGGACACTTAGTGACAGCAAACGGAGTAAAACCTAACCCTGAAAAGATAGAAGCAGTAAAGAACTTCAAACTACCCAAAAATCCTACGGATGTAAAATCGTTCCTTGGGTTAGCCGGATACTATAGAAAATTTATTAGGAATTTCTCGAAAATTGCCAAACCGTTAACGGAACTAACTAAGAAAGACATACAATTCCACTGGACTGACAAAACACAACTTAGCTTCGATACATTAAAAGAAAGACTATGCCAAGCACCGGTACTAAAATACCCCGACTATACGAAAACATTTACGTTAACAACGGACGCCAGTAATGAAGGTCTAGGAGCCATCCTTTCACAAGATGGACACCCTTGTTGCTTCATTTCAAGGACATTAAACCCCCCTGAACGAAATTATACTACGACGGAAAAAGAATTATTGGCCATCGTTTGGGCAGTTAGAAGATTTAGGCAATATTTATTAGGCCGCAAATTCAAAATTCAAACAGACCACCAAGCCCTTAAATGGCTGCACAACTGCAAGGACCCCTCTAGTCGATTGATTCGATGGAGATTGAGATTAGAGGAATACGAATACGATATAGAGTACGTAAAAGGAAAGGAAAACGTAGCCGCTGACACCCTATCCAGAGTACACGCGATAACACAAACTGACGTTTTATTAAGACAATTCAGAGACTGGGAAAAATCAGAAGAAATACCAAAATTATTGAAACTAACATCTAACAAAGACAACTTTTTCCAATTAACAAAACCATATCTGGGCCCATATGACGAAACCGTATGGTTACAGAAAATATCAGACATACTTAAAACAAATAGAAAGATAGGAATAGGAGACAATAACTTAAACGCACAAGACAAAGCACACATAAAAAGATTTCTTTTATTTTTCAATGACCAACGCGACGACATAGAATTTGCTTACGAACCAATACAGAGTTTAAGCGAAGAGGAAATAGAACAAGTACTAAAAGAAAATCATGACTTGGTAGGACATCCCGGAATACAAAAGACGTACGACAGAATCCGAGGCAAATATGATATCCCACATCTAATAGACAGAATAAAAGGCAGAATAGGAACTTGCGCGACATGTCAAACATCAAAGACTACTCGGATAAGAGGAAAGGAGGAACCACAGATAACCGACACCCCGTTAGAATCTAACGACAAAATCGCTATGGATGTGATAGGCCCGTTGAAAAAGACCAAGATAGGAAACCAATACATTCTCTCTATACACGATGAACTAACCAAATATTTAATACTTGTGCCCCTAAAAACACAACAGACCCAATCAATCTGGAATGCTTTACTGAATCATTACATTTATATATTCTCCGCACCGAAACGTATATTAACTGACAGAGGACAAAGTTTCATTAGCGAGCTAATGCAACGATACGAAGAAGCATTTAGGATCAAACACATAAAAACCACCTCATTCCATCCACAATCCAACGGAAGCCTAGAACGAACACATGCTGTAATATCCGACATGTTAAAAGCTATACAAAACGATAATGAAACAGAATGGGATCAAAACCTAAATTTTGTGTGTCTAGCATATAACACTATGGTTCATGATGCCACTGGATATACCCCTTTTGAACTAACATTTGGACACAAAGCCAATCTCCCATCTACCATATCCCAAAATCCGCAAAGAACATACGCTGATGAGGTCAGCTTCAGGAAACGAGAATGGGATGCCAAGCTACTTAAAGCCAGGGAAACTCTAATGAAGAGTAAACAAAGATACCAAAGAGATCAAAGAAAAAAAATTATTAAACCTCAATCCATTTTTAGAGAAGGAGATTTGATATTAGTTCATAATGATCATAAAAAACACAAGTTAGATACTGAATGGCTAGGGCCATACACCATTGAAAAAGTAAAAACCCCTTATTACGAAATAATGGTGAATGACTCGATTAGGAAAATACATGGTAATCGTATTAAACCTTAGTTTCCAGGACGGTCTTCACCTTCTCCATAAGTAGCTGTTATGCATTTTGTTTTTGTTTTGTTTTGTTGATTAAGACAAAGAAGAAAACACACTTTTAACCATTTAGTCCATAAAACAATCCTGAAGAAACACTAAGATTTTGGAGGACCAAAATCAATCTAAGGAGGGGGGTATGTAACGTAAATCACGTCAGAGACCAGGACACTGTAACCCCAAACTCTTTTGCCCTGATGTCACCTTAGTCGACCACTTCTAAACATTCTCCAGACAGCCGATACTTGAACATTACACATGGCGACCTTGGCGACAATGTATATTGCCGGAGTGCCTGAGGGTTCATCTGTGTCCTAACGGTCCTTCCACCGAATGTTCTGGAAGCGTGGCAGCGGTCGCGTGCGCCTGCAGGGTGGTGGGGATGATGAAGGATGAAAAACAAAAGAAGAAACAGATGTCACCGAAAGTAAAAAATATTGTAAGAGCCTCAGTCTCGAACGGTCACGCCTAGAGCTCAGAAGTGTCTTATAAGTGTATAAACGAAGTAAAAATAAAGTTTCTTTTTTTTTTTTTTTTTTTAATTTCTTTTTTTATTTTACGTGACATATGCATGTGTTATGTATAAAACCGTATGTATGTTTATGTGTATGTATATGTATTGGTATATGCATTTATTTGCGTGAGTCGTCGATGCCAATATTTTGTCGATCGGTATTCATCATTTCTTCTAAATCCATTCGCCGCGGGTAGTTAAGGGTTTAATAATTTTATTTAATGTCCTGATCCGTGGTTTGTTTCTCATAGTTAGTTCCCATCAATTTACATTATTCTTGCGTTACGTTGTATTGATCATTATTTTATTCCTTCTTCGTTATGATCTTCCCCATTTCTATTATTATTTATTAAATATTCATTCTTTCATTGAAAATATGATTTATTTTGTAACGCATAAAGATAATATATGCACGTGTTGGTTATTTAAAATGGCCGCCTGTAAATGTCTCTAGTATGTGACGACATTACATTAATGCGAAATTATTTGTGACTTTATTTTAATAATTGATGTATAATTGCAATAGGAATAATATTATTTTGCATTTATTTAATGTGCATAATTATTGCGTGTATTCGGTGCACATGCGTAAATGCTTTCCTATGTTCATGGCAATCCAAGATGGCCGCTCGTGAATGTCTCTAGTCGATGTGCACGTGTAAGAGCTATGCTATGTTCATGGCGGTCCAAGATGACCGCTCGTGAGTGTCTTCTGTAAAAGTATAGCGACGCGTCCTTAGTTAGCTTAATACTGAAATAATTGTTCGTTCGTCGCTTAGTTTCCTCTATTTTAGCGCAGTTAAATTTTTTTTTTTTTTTTTTTTTGTGACAATGGTGTTTGTGTAATCATTATGACATTTATATACTGTGTGTTGTTTTAATCCAATAACATGTGGCTTTGTCGTTGTTTCACATCTGTATAATGTAATTCTAGAACCAATCCATATATTGTTAATTAGCATCTTTATTATTTACAGGTTCTACAATTCTAATCCTTCACCACCGAGTACTTTATTTGGAACAATTATATAAAGCGCGTTGGGTATCTTCTGGTTCTTCGCTACATTTCCAACACTTATCATGATTATTTTTACTTATCCTAGAATTGTAAGTATATATATATAGATATATATAAAACATTATAAAATATGTGTATAATAGATTAGTCTGTCTACTATCTTGTTTACTAAGACCGCTTCGTTAGCATTGAATTATTTGTTATGATGTCATAAATTTCCCTTTGTTTTTCAGTTTCCTGTTCCCGTCTTGACTGCTTCGGCAATGTCTGTTTCAGTATTTTATAAGTATTCGCCTAACTTTGTTATGATGTCATAAATTTCCCTTTGTTTTCAGTTTCCTGTTGCCGTCTTGACTGCTTCGACAATGCCTGGTTCAGTATTCTATAAGTATTCACCTAACTTTGGTAGTGGGCTTCTTGTAACTGCGTCGGCTTTAATGTGTATCTTCTGATGTGAGTAACAAGCTTCTTATTGTCACTTTTATTCCAAGATGATTTATAACATTCTTCCCTTTTTTTTTTTTAGGTTATGATTGGTTATCTTGGTATTTATTACCTTTGGTATCTTCATACCGTCATATATTATGTTTTGTGGAAATGGATCCGTAGCAAATCCTTGTGGAACTCTTGCGTGTACACTTTCTTCTACGATAACTTGTTGTATATGGAATTTGTTAACTTATAAGGTACCCTTTTGTTTGTTAAGACCATTCCGCTAGTTTAATTGAGATATTGTGAAGCTTGAACACTATTATTTTCTTCCATATATACATATATTGGAGCAGTTGAGGTTAGTTTATCCATTCGTTGACAGTTGTATACTAGGTTCTATGGAGTGGGTCCACAATTTGTTTTGTTTCTTTTTATGATGAATAATTGTTCACGAGGTATCTTTCCACTTTTACTGTTTTGTAATTATTTAGTGGATTACTCATTTTGGAATCGCTCTGGTGGTCTATTTCGATGATGTGCCAGTTTTAATTTATTCAAGTGTACTGTTCGAGGGAGTCCTTTTACTTCAATCTTGACGTTTTGATTTTGCAAAATTTCTAACACTTTATATGGTCCAGTATATTGATCAGAGAATTTTCCTTTACTAGGTTCTTTTAGTAGATATACCAAATCTCCTGTTTTAAAATTTTGAGGGTTGATTCGTCGGTCGTAATATTCCTTTGATCTTAATTTAGATTTTATCAAGTTTTCCCTTGCCATTTGCTGCACGGTGTTGATTTTATTGAACAAGTCTGTGAGATATTCTGCGTATGTTGGTTCTATGTTTTCTTCGATTATCACTTCACCAGTAGGTTCTCTGGCCAAGTGTCCAAAAACCAATTCATGTGGTGAAAATTTCGTTCCTTCGTGTACAGAGGTATTGTAGGAAAACATGGCTAGTTCCACCCATTCGTCCCAATTTCTGGAATTTTCAATATATAACTTCAGGTATTCTGCCAATACATGGTGAGATCTTTCGATTGAGCCGTTACTTTGTGGGTGATATGCCGTCGTGGTGTATTGTTTAATGCGGAATCTTTTTGCTACTTTCTTCATTAGCGAAGATGTAAAGTTCGCTCCTTGATCAGTGAGAATAGCTCTCGGCGACCCAAATCGACAGATAAATCGTTTTACGAAAGCTTCCGCTATCTCGGCTGAAGAGATTCCTACCATGGGGATCCCGATTGAGTACTTTGTCAATAGATCTTGGATAGTTAGTATATACTCGTTTCCCTTTTGAGTTTTTGGCAACGGCCCAACGATATCCATACTGATTTTATCGAACGCTTTACCTGGTGTGTCCGTAAGTATCATTGGTTGCTTCGTTTTTATCCTTGTGAGTTTCTTCAATTGGCACTCCTTGCATGTCCTTACATAATCTTGAATTTCCTTTTTCATATTTTCCCAATAATAGTGTTGTCGTATTCTCAAATAAGTTTTAGTTATTCCTTTGTGTCCTGCTACAGATGATTCGTGTTTTTCTCGTATTATATTGCTTTGTGTTTCTACTGGTGGGATAGTTACTTCCCCGGTACAAATGGTAATAGTTATTGTTTTTCCTATGAAAACCTCCTTTAATTTCCTGATTATGTGTCGCCAGGGTATCTCTTCTAAATTCCCTTTGCTAATGCTGAAGGAAGTTAGTTGTTTTTCGTTAACTACGTCCAACAATGATTTTAATGAATTTAATAAATTTTCTGGTGTTATTGAAATATTTCGATTTTCCTTTATTGGTAGGGATACGATGTATTTCCCGGAGTCATGATTCAACCTTGCTTTTTCCAACATTAAACTTTCATAACGAGGCAATCGCTCTGCTTCCTTCATCTCTAAGGCTCCTTTATCTATCGGGGTGCCATATATATCTATGAATATTATTTTATGATCATTCACTCTCGTAATCGAGTCTCGAGTTTCCGAAATTTTTAGTTCCGCAAGTATAGTAGGTCTCGTGTCTCTTTTTTGTTGTTGTGTTAGTTCTGGGATTGCAACGGAGGATTCCTCTTTGCTTGTTGTATCAGTATCCTCCTCTTTTTGGTTGGATATTTCTTCGCCTGTTTTCGCATCGAGTTCAGCTAATGCTTGATCAAAGTATTTTTCGGGGGTTTCTTCTATGGTAAAATGTTTCCGGGTAAAAACTTTTCTTCGTTTTGTAGAGTCTTGGGATGGAGACAAGACACGTGGTTTAGCTTCAAATATGGGAGAGTCTTCGGTTGAGGTGTCTAATTCGAATCGTTTTGCTGCAGGATACTGGATCGGTGAATTTTCTTCTCCCCTCCTGATTGGTAGGCAGATCTCCGGAGGGTTTCTAGACAATGCGTCCGCGTTTGCGTTTGTCCTACCTTCTTTGTATAGAATGTCAAATTCGAAGTCCGACAATTTTAATTTCCATTTCCAGATTCTTGAAGTAGGGTCCTTGATAGAATGCATCCACACCAAAGGTTTATGATCGGTAACAATAGTAAATTTTCTTCCGTACAGATACGGTCGGAAATGCATTGCGCTGTAGACGATTGCTAAACACTCCTTTTCGATAGTGGAGTAGATTTGTTTGGCGGAATTTAATAATCTCGAGGCATATGCGATTGGCAAATCCTTTCCAATCGGCCCCTGACTCAATACGCCGCCTATTGCATATCCTGATGCGTCTGTGGTAAGATTAAAGGGTTTAGAAAAATCTGGATATTGTAGAATGGGTTTTGTCATTAATGCTGTTTTTAAATTATTGAACGCATTTTCTTGATTTTCTGCCCATTTAAAAGGGGTATCTTTCTTCAATAGTTGCGTCAATGGTTTTGCGATTTTGGAGAAATCGGGTATAAATCTTCTGTAGTATCCTGCTAGTCCTAAAAATTGTTTCATGTTTTTTACCTTTTTGGGTCGTGGAAATTTCGACACGGCTTCGATTTTCTTTGGATCAGGTTTTACGCCATCTTCACTAATTATATGTCCTAAATAATTTACTTCATGTCGTAAGAACTCACATTTATCGGGCTGTAATCGTAATTTAGCATTCCTTAGTCTTTCCATTAATTTGTTAAACTTACTTTCGTGTTCTTGAAGTGACCTCGAATAAATTACAATGTCGTCCAGATAGACGAATAGTTCTATTCCTTGCAGTCCGGATAATACTGAGTTCATCAAGCGCTGAAATGTTGCTGGAGCATTTTTTAATCCAAAGGGCATTCTTTTGAATTGAAGGTGTCCGTACGGTGTCGAAAATGCAGTTTTATGGGCATCCTCCTGTGACATACGGATCTGATGGAAACCTGATGCCAAGTCAAACGTAGAAAAGTATTTTGCACTTCCTAATTGATCCAATATTTCTGTGATATTGGGGAGTGGAAAAGCATCGCCGATCGTTTTATCGTTCAGCTTCCTATAATCAATAACTAATCTCCAACGTTTGTTTCCTTGCGAATCGGGTTTTTTCGGTACGATCCATAACGGAGAATTGTATGGGGATATCGATGGTTCCACGATGTGTGTGTTTAATAATTCTTGAATTTGTCGATTTATTTCTTCTCGGTGTACTGGTGGGTAACGATACTGTTTAGTATTAACTGGTATATCATCCGTTGTAATTATTCTATGTTCTAGAATTCCAGTTGCTTCCAGCGTCTCTCCTGGAATATGAAATCTATCTTGATTATTACGAATCAATTTTTCGACGTTTTTCCTTTCCTCTTCGTTCAAGTGTTCAAGTCGTAGTAATTCGATTATTTTGTCAGATCTGCTTTCCTTTGTTTTTAAAATTGTATTACACGCCGTACTAGGAAGCGGGGTGAGGTTTTCAAATTCTTTGATTACCATTGTTGGTGTCGTAAATTCATAATCTCTTGAAGTAGTATTTATTATTCTCAGATAACCTTTTCCTTTATGATTTCTCACAACTGCATTACCAAAATAGATCCCCTTGATCGGCTCGATTCTGGGAATAAATCCCTCTCTTATCTCTGGATTTGCAATATTAATTGAGCATGTTACCGAACTTCGTTTCGGTACGATTATTCTTTCTTTAGTGTCGAAGGGAATATAAATATTTCCCCATTTGATATGCCTTTCCTCGTAATCCAAACGAGCTTTGCAGCCTGCAAAAAATTCGGATCCTAAGATTCCGTCTTGATCGATCAGCAATGAGTCATCAACTACGTGAAAAATGACTGGATGGCCTGCGACCTGTATTACTGTCTGCCCTAGGGAGACCAGGCTCGTTGCCGTAATTCCTCTCACTTCAATTTGTTTCTGTTCGTCGATGATAGCTGAATCGAGTAAAGCAGGTTTTTTGATAATATTGATTTCTGATCCAGAGTCTAGTAGTAAACTTGTCTTGGTTTTTAAGTCTGGGGAAACTATTCGTGCAGTTGGGGTTGTTAGAGAATCGTTTAATTTTATTGAAATGATCCGAAGAGGTCGTCTTCCGCATCTGAGTCCGGTTCCTGGTGGTTTTCCCTCGTCTGTTCCTTCCGTGTTGGTTTTTCCTTTTGGCCTTGAGATTCCGGACTCTCTGTTTTTATTTTCGCGTGGCTGTGAGATGGTTCCCCCACAGTATTTAATGGTTGTTCCCTTGATTTTACAGTCGGCGTTACGTTCGCTTTGTTCCTTGTTACGGATTGTGGAGTCGATTTCGCGGGGGCAGCTGCCCTTGTTCTCTTTATTACCATAGGCGCTAGCCTCCTTGTGGCCGCTGGCACTCTTGGGCTATTCGAAAATTCGTCCCTTCGTGGCTCGCCCCATTCCCCCGAAGGACGTGTTCGGTTTCCCGACTGTTCTTGAGCATAGGGTATAATTATTCCAGCATCTACCCGTGCTTTAAATTTATAACAATCCTTTACTAAATGCCCAGGTTTTTTACAATAATTACATGTTATGATATTCTGTTTTGAATAATTCTGTGATGGAGGTTCGGACCTTCGATCCTGATGATTGTTTCTGATATTGTTATTAGTGGCCAAGGGTCGTACGTTGTCGCGTTTGTAATTATTCAGAAATGTTGGTCGTTGGAGTCGCGTTCTATCGTTCATTTGTTTCACTTCTTGTGTTGCCTTGACGGCTTGGCGATACGCCTCTTCTAAAGTGTGGTATCCTGCTATCTTTACGCGTAAATACACCTCGTTTGGGAGCCCCTTAACGAAAGCTTCCCTCGTTTCCCAATCTATTGTATCTTGGATGTCCGGTGATATCGTGCCGTACTCGCTTCTTTCTCCGTCCATTATCGCTAACCTAAGATTTCTAACGCGATCCATGTAATCTAATATATCTTCCCCAAGTCGTTGGTATATCGTTCCTAATTCTCCCTTGTATTCGTTAAGAGATTTCTTTGGGCCAAACAGATCCTTTAATTTGTTCCCAAAATCGTTTAAACTTATTAGTTCTGTATCTTCGACGGCGAGAAACGCATGTCCGCGAAGCTTATTCATTAATAGTTTTACTAACTGGGGTTCTTGATGCCTAGGAACCATGTTTCGTGCGCGCTCGCATGCTCTTAAAAATTGAAATACTGAGGGTCGATGTCCGTCGAATACTGGTACTGATTCGATCGCGTCTTTTAGCTTAATCGGTTGGGGATATCCACCTGGCTGTACTGTTTCTTGTTGGGTTGCCGGTGGCGATGCAGGTGACTGAGGTTCTCTTATTGTTTTGAGTTCGCGTACGTCTTTTTGTAATTCGTTCATTTTTGCAATCATATCGGTTATTACTCGAAAATTTGCATCCCACGTTCTTAGTTTTTCCAACAATGTCAAAAGCATATCTTCATCCAATGATTCTAATTTGGTTGCCATTATTTTTTAGATATATATTTTATCAATGACAGTAATAACTTTAATCCTCTGTGGAGCGTATCCCACCGCTGCCACCAAAAATTTTTCTGTTACGTTCTGCTTTGTTCGATTTGATTGTGCTATGCCTTCCGTGTTAGTCTAGACTAAATCCAGAAAAAATTTTTGTTGTGTTATCTTGAGTTTAATCGGAAGGGGAAAATTGAAATGGTATGATTGTTTATGAAATATTAATCGAGATGTCCGATTAATATGGTAGTTGCTGCCACCAGAAATAGTCTAAGGACTATTTCGAAGAATTTCCTTTTATTATTATTATTTTCTTTAAGTTGGGAGCGTTAGTGTATGATGGGTATTGTTTGTCTATCGTGTCTTTTGGATTCCCAGTCTGGAAATGCCTCTATAAGCACTTTCTTGCCTGTAGGAAAACAAACCTTGTACCCTGTCTGTCGTGTCTTTTGAACTAGGTGAGAGTCTATTATCTACTAACTGGTGTTTAATGGGTAGCGTTCACTTACGTTTGATGCAACTGGCGAATGAATTCCACTTTTCGGCTAACCTGCTATGCGCAGGAATACTGGCACGGGAGAGGATTAAAGTTATTAGGGATAGACAATTGGCAACGTATTTATTTCGTCTGACAGAGTTATGTTGGTTTAACTATATTTTAATTTATTCGTTGTTAGTTGATTCAAGGTATTACAATATCAGCAATAAGTATCGTCGGATGCAAATGTAGATATATTATACAGCGATGTACAATAAATAAATATTCTAGCTTCTAACTGTATAAATTTTACAAATGTTTGGTAGGATGATATTTATTCGTACCAATAAGATTAATAACAAACGCTATGGTGTGATGTGGGCGATGGCGAACGAGATCGAAAGGAATGCGGCTCGCAGTGTTCGGAAATTGGTGAATTTGAGGACGAAAAACTAGGTGGTGAACCTTCGCGATTCGACTCTAATTCTTCTCGATGCCTCCTCTCTACCTTTTTTTTATTTCTGCAGCAATTAATCGTTCGTACCAACGTTCGGCTCGCTTTTTGTTGAGGTGACTTTTATCTTTTCTATTCTTTCTTGATTTCGTCATGGAATTATAATTCGTTCTTGGCAACAAGTAAAGTCGTAAATGAGTAAATGATTATTTTATTTGGTGACTGAGTTCACTGTAGACAATCAGTGTGGCTTTGTAGGCCTCACCCAAGGATGAGCAATCTGCTAACGGTGGGAAGAGGAAAACGAAAACCTTAGATGTTTTCTGTGACGAAAACACCGTAATCACTGGTTGATACAGCGAACAATTGTAAACAAAATAGATCGAAAGCTGATTGAGTTTATTCCAAACAATTCATTAAATGTTGAGCAAGAACGTTTATCTCAATTTTGTAATTATATTCTCTGTAAACAATCCGTGTGGCTTCGTAGGCCTCGCCCAAGGATGAGCAATCTGCCAACGGTGGGAAGAGGAAAACGAAAACCATAGATGTTTCCAATGATTGAAAACACCGTGATCACTGGTCGATACAGAGAATAATTGTCGTGAATTCAAGATGTTCGAATGAAATTTTAAGTGAGTTATTTACTTGATACTTCTATCTGTCAACTATAGCTGCCGACGGATACTTTCGTTTGAAGACAACTTTGTTCAATTAAAAGTAAAAAAGAAGGGAAGAGGGTGTACAATTTCGAATCTCCTACCTTGTTTGATTTGTGGAGTCGATCAGGTGTGAGTATGGTTTGGCGATGAATCGGTTTTAACAATTAAATTTTGTTTCGCGATTAGTTACTCGATGTTTCGGATTTTTCGAACTTAATTAACAATTTTATTAAACGGAATTACAGTATGTACTAGATTGTTTCTTTGACGCAGACGGATCGACTTGCGAATGAACAAAAGAATAAATGAATCACCGAATCTCAAGTTAATACCGAACCTTAAGTGCAAGACTCTTACAATACTGTTTAAGTTAAACTCACTGTTTCCAACTAAGACTGACTTCTGACTGCTCTCAATTAAAACTGAACTCTAACTATTTTCAACACTACTTTCAATTAAATTCTGAACTTGGTAAAACCAGCTCTGACCTCAATTAAAAACTGCACTCCAACAACTACTCTATTGAGTACTGAATCTCTATTTATATTCTTCCTAATTGTCACGTGACCGATTATTTCTTTTGTAATTGTACCATTACTACGTGACAATTTATGAATTTCGTAACTACCTATTTCCGCTGGGGTTCTTGTTTTCTTGATTATCTCACCCTTTGCTTGGTGTTAATGACATACAAGGTGCTTGAAAGAATGTACATGTTACAGGTGGTCGTATTTTGCTGATGCTGCGTCTGCGTTCTTTCCATGACCTTCGTTACTGATACCAGTGGAATGTGCCGGTCGCGTGGCTGCTTGGCCTTGCTGAGGTTGCATTTTGTGTGTCCAGTGATCGCCCTGCTGATGTCGGTGAATCGTACGAGGTGCTTGCCGAGTCTTTGTACGTGTTGTATGCTCTATTTCTTATGTTCCCCAAAGTTATTGTGAGTTCAAGGACAAGTTTTAATACGTCATTCTATAAGAGGTGGTGCGTGGTGGTGGTTTCTATTTGTTGATTTGCTTGCCGAGTTTTAGGTTAGTTTTCCTTTTTATAAAATGTTTGTTCGTAGCAATAAGTAATTTTGATATTGCTTGATGTTTGTATGATCTGTAGTGCTAATTTTGTTTGTTATATTCTCATATTTCTTTTATGAATGCAGGTTATATTGAATCATGGATACTGACATGTCTGGAGCTGTAGAGGTATGTATTAATTTGATTTGTGTTGATTTCATCATATTTCATATTGTTGTCCTTTATCTTGAATTTGTGTATTTTATTTTAGTGTAAGAAAAAGAAAAGGAATAGAAAAGGTCCGTTTTCCGGAGGAAATTCCTGATAGAGTGTTGGAAGCCTATCTATTTCTATTTTATTTTCCATCTTACCCTCGTATATTAATTATATCTATATATATGAATAATAAACTATGTTTAATAAATTTTATTAAAGAATTTCCATTTTCATTGCACTGTGTGTTTGTTTCCAGGTATACGAGTTGATACTTGCGTTGTTTGTGTATTGCGGTTATCTATGTTCTCGTTGCGGCACGTGCGGAGCGTGGGACGTGACACTGGGCGTGTTTCAAGGATAGAAATCGCGTGCACTACCTTCAGCATGTACAATGGAGTAAAATGGGCGTTTAAACGTCGAAATATCTCAAACTGGAAAGAAATATCGCTTAGTTTTCGATCAAATCGAAGAATGATTGAATTTTAAGAGCTGAATGCGTTTGCATCGACACTGGCTATCGCTCCGCACTACGTTCTGCGTGCAAAATTTAGTAAAATGAGTGTTTAAACGTCGAAATTTCGCTAACTCGAGAGAAATATCGTATAGTTTTCGACCAAATCGACGTATGAATGAATTTTTCTAGCTTCTGGGCTTGTTTCAAGGATAGAAATCGCGTGCACTACCTTCTGCATGTACAATGGAGTAAAATGGGCGTTTAAACGTCGAAATATCTCAAACTGGAAAGAAATATCGCTTAGTTTTCGATCAAATCGCAGAATGATTGAATTTTAAGAGCTGAATGCGTTTGCATCGACACTGGCTATCGCTCCGCATTACGTTCTGCGTGCAAAATTTAGTAAAATGAGACTAAACGTCGAAATTTCGCTAACTCGAGAGAAATATCGTATAGTTTTCGATCAAATCGACGTATGAATGAATTTTTCGAGCTTCTGGGCTTGTTTCAAGGATAGAAATCGCGTGCACTACCTTCAGCATGTACAATGGAGTAAAATGGGCGTTTAAACGTCGAAATATCTCAAACTGGAAAGAAATATCGCTTAGTTTTCGATCAAATCGCAGAATGATTGAATTTTAAGAGCTGAATGCGTTTGCATCGACACTGGCTATCGCGCGCACTACGTTCTGCGTGTAAAATTTAGTAAAATGAGAGTTTATACGTCGAAATTTCGCTAATTCGAGAGATATATCGTATAGTTTTCGACCAAGTCGACGTATGAATGAATTTTTCTGGCTTCTGCGCTTGTTTCAAGGACAGAAATCGCGTGCAATACGTTCTGCATGTACAATGGAGTAAAATGGGCGTTTAAACGTCGAAATATCTCACACGCGGAAGAAATAACGCGTAGTTTTCGATCAAATCGAAGAATGATTGAATTTTAAGAGCTGAATGCGCTTGCATCGGCACTGGCTATCGCGCGCACTGGGTTATGCGTGAATATGGAGTAAAATGGGCGTTTAAACGTCGAAATATCTCAAACTGTAAAGAAATATCGCTTAGTTTTCGATCAAATCGAAGAATGATGGAATTTTTGAGAGCTGAATACGATTGCATCGACACTGGCTATCGCGCGCACTACGATCTGCGTGCAGAATGGGGTAAAATGGGCGTTTAAACGTCGAAATATCTCAAACTGGAAAGAAATATCGCTTAGTTTTCGATCAAATCGCAGAATGATTGAATTTTAAGAGCTGAATGCGTTTGCATCGACACTGGCTATCGCTCCGCACTACGTTCTGCGTGCAAAATTTAGTAAAATGAGACTAAACGTCGAAATTTCGCTATTTCGAGAGAAATATCGTATAGTTTTCGACCAAATCGACGTATGAATGAATTTTTCTAGCTTCTGGGCTTGTTTCAAGGATAGAAATCGCGTGCACTACCTTCAGCATGTACAATGGAGTAAAATGGGCGTTTAAACGTCGAACTATCTCAAACTGGAAAGAAATATCGCTTAGTTTTCGAACAAATCGAAGAATGATTGAATTTTAAG